>NW_025334009.1:4342500-4942500 GCF_019186645.2 Phyllostomus hastatus
CTTCCCTCATGCCACAGGTGCACCTGTGCAGCCCGGACCGTGGACCCTTAGTGTCAGCCAAGCAGTCAGCTCCACCCCTGGGCTCCGTGGTAGTGACGGCTTCAGGCAGGCGTTAGTCCTGCTCACATGATCCCCCAAGCTGGGGGTGCCCCTCTTCAAAGGGGTAAAGGGAGGCTTTGGGCAGCCCCAGCCACCCTGCCCTCATGGGCTCCTGCTTGGGGACCCCGAGGGAGGGCAGCTCCGCCCACATCCCCTCCACAGGCAGGGTTGGAGGTCTCTTCTCAGCCGTCACGAGGCCACGTGTGCTTCTGACAGCCCTGGCTCTGCCGCGCCTCTGCTGGCTTCTGGGCAAGGACGGCTCCCTGGGAGGGTGCGGAGCCCACCCGGCCCCTACGGCGGCCGCGGCAGCAGGGAGGGCGCCTGTGCGGTTGCCCTCCCCGCGGGCTGGTGCGGCTGGCCAGCTTTCACGCAGAGTTACGTAAGCCTGAGTCAATTGGAGCTCCGAGCGGTTCATTGTGGGCTATTTTTAAGCTGTAACACATCGCAGCAGAGGGGTCACTGCACCGAGGCTTGCAGGGAAGATTGTTTAAACATCTGTTATTTAAATTCCTCTATGCCTTAGAGCTTAAAAGCTGCATCCTCTTGGCACTCTTGGGTTCCGCCTTCCACAGCCCAGATCAGGAGCGGGTTACCGCCCCTCACCCCACCATCGGTTCCCTGAGGGCTGGGGTTTCTCTGCACCTTGGCCGTCTCCCTTTAGGGTCAGGCGGGGGCCTGAGAGGAGGAGATGCCAGTTCCTTGAACATTGGCATGGGGGCGCCCTGGCCAGGAGACTTCAGGGGAGCAAGGGGTCCGGGCTCACAGGTCCCGCGAGGCCCCAGGGAGGAGGGTCGGGAGACGGAGACACAGACAGCGCTCGGTGTGGAGCTGGGAGACCGAGCATGCTTCCTCCCCCCTGGGGGCCTTGGCTTCCCATCAGCGCCCAGAAAGGGCTGGCACAAATGATCCTTTCGGGTCTTTTCAGAAGCCAGCCTTTGCCCGGGCTGTGTTCCTTCCCGGAGTGCGGCCCCTGCCCCCAGATCTAAATCGAGATCTAAGTGCTGCCCATCTGCAGTCTCTGGTGTCTGAGCCCCGGGCGGTGGACAGGGGCGAACCTCTGGGGAGCAGGCCTGCTGCTTGCTGCATTAGCAAGTGGCTGGCTGCGCCGGGAGCCCCTTCAGCCTCCTTCTGGGTTCTTTAAAAAAGATTTATTTATCTTTAGAGAGAGGGGAAGTGAGGGAGAAAGAGAGGAGAGAAACATCGGTGTGCAAGAGATAGGTCCATTGGTTGCCTCCTGCACGCCCCCACCCGGGGACCTGACCTGCAACCCAGGCGTGCGCCCTGACTGGCGTTCGAACCAGCAGGCCGGCACTCAGTCCACTGAGCCACACCAGCCGGGGCTCTGTTTCATATTTGTTGTTTTTTCTTTGTTCCCTTTTAAGCTCCTCCCGATCCTGGAGTTTTGGAGATGTGCAGAGGCTTCCCGGGGCGCAGGAGGAGCGGGCAGGTGGGCCGGAGGAGTGCGGGTCTGGGGACCCGACAGAGCTGTCTCCCGGGGCCGCAGAGGAGCCCGAGTCCGTCCGCGCTGGAGCAGCAGGCGCGGGAGACTTGGCTGGTCAGGGGGCTCCCAGCCCAGTGGAGCTTTCTGCACCCCTTCCCTTGATGGCGTCCTGCCCGCCGCCCTCGGGCCCTCCTGGGTGGGGGGGGCTCTGGCGTGATCCACAGGAAGGAAGAGTCCCTCGGAGTGGCCGACTCTCCCCACCTCGGGAAGTCTCCCCCTCTCCACAGAGGCTGGGGGCCTGCCCGCAAACCTGACAGGTGGGAGGCAGGTGAGGCATGAGAGGAGGCAGTGCGGGGACCTGCCCTCACAGGGGGCACCCTGGGTGGCCGTGCCCTGAGACTGAGCTCCTTGGAGTTCCTTCTCGGCCCCTCCACGCCAGAGAGCCCTCAGCCTGGGGAATGGGCTTGGCCTGGGGGAGGGGCTCTCAGGTTGCCATGGCAACATGTTGGCCCTCCTCACTTTCTAGAATCAGAAATAGAATTGGATGCCCTTCTTCCTGGTGAGAGACTATTTAAAAACATGTTGGGGGGGTACAGGGGGCAATGTTCCTGCTTGATTCCTGGGGGCTGGGCAAAAGGGCCCCCCTGCCTGGGGGCCTCTCTAGCTGCCCTGCTGCCCCTCCCCTCAGAGGGACTTAATGGAACGGGCTTTGGCCGGCCAAGAGTTCTGCGTACAAAGGACTCAGCCTGGTCCCTCAGGCCCCTACTCAGCACCGCCCGGTTGACTGCGCCAACAGGGAAAATGCCCCTTCCCAGGCCTGGGCCGCCTGCTGAGCTACAGGGGGGAGGAGCAGCCATGGGGTCACCCCCCCGGGTGGGGCTGCAGCTCTCGGAGGAGGAGTGTGTTGGCTTCCCTCCAGCAGGGTCCGTGCCACGTGGCCCTGGGCACGGCACCCGCGGTAGCACCGTAGATTCAGCAGTGTCGGTCCAACGCCCGGTGGCCTGGCTTCAGATTCTGCCTCTACGGCTGCTCACTAGAGCCGAGAGCTCTGGGAAGTCGCTCTCCTCTCCGGGCCTTGATGTCCTCGTCTGTAAAACAAGGACGACAGTGGCAGGCTCACGGAGCTGCCGTGGGGCTGGGCTCCGCGTGCTCAGCGCTGCCCTGCGCAGAGGGAGACCGCAGTCACTCACACGGTCGTTCCTGTTGCTGGAGGGGTGTCTGCTTCCCTGGGGGGAAGACCCTTCTCCTCGCTCCAGATGGCCCTCTTTGGCCTTGCTTCCTGGGCTACACCCTCCGGCTGGCTCCGCTCCCTCCCCCAGGACTCCTCAGGCCACTTGTTCACAGAAGCCCGGTCCCGAAAGGGGGACTGTGGCCCTCTTCTGCAGGAGGTCGGGGATGGCTCACCAGTTAGCCAGTCGGGGGGCTCCCAGGGCCTCCCACCATGCCGACCCAGCCCTCCCGGGCGCAGCCCAGCCCAAGGGCTGCACAGGATCTAGCGTCTCCATTGTGTGTGTGGGGGGGGGGGCAACACCCCAAAGGCAGTTCTTGGGGCCAGAGATCCGTGAAGCCAATGGTGTTTGGTGTGTGTGTGTGTGTGTGATGTGCGTTCAGCCCCCAGACCCCCGGCTCTGCCGCCTCCCTGGGCCATGGCGTGTGGTGAGCAGCCAGGAGCAGAGACCTCTGGCTGCATTTGTGCCTGAGGCAGCATCTGGGGAAGGGGAGGGGCCCCGAGGGCCCGAGGCCTGGCTGAGTCAGGCTGCGCCCAGCACCGCGTCGGGAAGGTGCAGACGCAGCACAGCGCTAGCCTGGGCCCCAGGTCACACCGCTTCACACCCCACGGCCAACTGTAAGCACTATTTTTAACCTCTGTGAAAACACGCAGCTTCAGAGGACGCGCCTACAGCTGCCCTCTCCACAGACCTGTTTCCTGGGCAGCAAGACTGAGGCCTGAAAGGACTGGCCTGGAGGGCAGAGGGAGGGGGCCCCGAGCTCACAGCTCCGGGAGGGGGCGGAGGAGGGCCCGACCCGCTGCCAGGCCGGGACCTCCAGGCCCAGGCCCAGGCCTTTGGCGGTGAGCGATGCCCCGGACGGCCGCCCAGGCCTGTCCTCTGTGGTTTCGGGGCAGGTCTGGGCCCGGGCTGGTGGTCTAGGCAGGCCCCACCCCTCTCTGCCCCTCTGCCTGTCTGAGAGGAAATGGGGAGTGGAACTGTCCACCTGGCCTAGAGCTTGCATTTCCTGGAAGTCCACCCAATGTCCAGTCCTTCGCCTGACTGGCCGTCATCGTATGTGCGGCCGTGCCCACTGTGTGTCTGGGCCGGCACCCGCTGTGCCCCACTGTGTACCAGCCCTGGAGCCACTATGTCCCTCTGTGCCCCAACTTGTAATTGTCACTTGGCTGGCCCTGGGTTCCCCGTGGCCCAGCCCTATACCCAGTGTTCTAGCCCCCTTCTGGCCACCATGTGACAAGAGCTGGAACACTCTGACTTGAGAATTCTGAGCCGAGGCCCTGCCCCCCCACCCCCTGCGGTCCCCATCCCCACCTTTGCGGGACACCAGTCCCAGGTTTCAAGGACATGTGGCTCTGGGGAGGGGGCTCTGCGAGGCGCAGGCAGAGGAGAACCATCTGGAGCCGAAAGACTGCCAAGGAGCTTCTGTCCCTGGAGCGGGAGCCGGAGAGCCTGGGGGAGGGGAGCCTGGGTCTGAGCCTGGGCCCCTCCCCCTCCTCCACCCCCGGGACTGAGTGGGGAAGGGGCTTTGGCCCCACAGTGGGCCTCCTGTCACATACTCGGAACCGCCTCCATGGGTCGGGGCCTCGTATCAAGTTGCCACACGGCTAAGGAGGAGAAAGAGCCACACGTGACACGTGAGGCGGACTGGGCACCCGGGGGCGTCCTCGGCACCTCCCCGTCCACCTTCCTCTCTCGGCCTTCCGCCGCCCACCCTCCCGGCTCCCAGAGTGCCGCCTCACTTTAGGGCTGGGCCGAGCAGGGCAGTCGGTCACCTGGCTGGCAAGGGGACGGGTGGCCGGCCCGGGACTGGCAGGCTCTACTGGGCTGACCGGGCCTTTCTGTCTCCCCAGCTTCCCTGGGTGGGGCCCCTGGGTCTCCACACCCTGTCGCCCCCACCCAGGTCACTGGGGGCTGTGATGTGTGGGGTCGTCATGGTAATGCAGTGGGGGCAGGGCCCCTAGGGCATGGAGCAGGACTATGGAGGTCACCAAGAAGGCGGGGGACCCTGAGACATTGGGCCCCTGGGACTACCCCTCAGACAGAAGCCAGCGGCTGGGGAGTAGCCTCAGAGGGCCCCAGGGACTATGGGCAAACTCAGGGTCCATATACCTGAGGCCGGGGTCGTCACTGCCCACTGAGGCCGTCCCTGAGGGGGCCTACAGCCCAGCCCTCCAGGTCTATGTCCCTGAGTCCATCTACCAGCTACTCCTGGACCCTGCTGAGGCTGGTGCACAGGCTGGCTACGAGCAGGCCTCCCCCGATGCCACGAGGGCCTCCTCCGCTAGCCTGTTGCCAAGCCCCATCGTGGGAGCCCAGTTGCATCTCATCATGGAGGATGGGACCCTGGCCCTACCCTTGAACATGCACAGTGACAGCACCAGTGACGTGGTCCAGCACGGACTCGGCTGCCCCTGGTTTCAGGTGCAGGGCACGAGGGAGGGCAAGGCTCCAGCTAAAGTCCTGGTGGGCTGGGGCAAAGGGCCCTGCAGCGCCGACCAGAGAGCTCCCTTGGGCGTTAGGACGAGCCAGTGGCTCCCCTCTTCCCTTCCAGGGGAGGATGGCTCGGCTCTAGCCCCGGGTCCTCTTCTGGCTGCAGCCCAAGGTCAGGACCAGGGTGAGTGCCGGTGCCTGGCTCACGCTCCTCCGCCTTCACCTCTGGCAAATGCTCCAGCTCTGGGGGCACCCCCAAAGCCAGCAGCAGTCGAACCTTACACCTGCAGCCCCGACCACCTGACTGGCAGCACCACCGTCGCCAAGGGCTTGTCCCGAGACCCCCTGCTCAGGAAGTGTGGCAACCAACTGTCAGTCCTCTTGGAGCCTTCCGGCGTGGCCACATCTTGCCAGGACAGAGTGAATTTCGGTTCTCAGGGGAAGCATCCCACCCCGGGACCCATTCAGAAAGAGCTCCCCGGCCATGCCCACGAGCTCCAGGTTGCCGGAAGGCAGGTGTTACTCCAGCAGCCTGAGAAGCCGCTGGCCTATGCCTCCAGGCCAGACAGCTCAACATCGGTCTCAGGAAGGCCGGGCACCCCCAAGTTCTGCTGGAGGAGCAGCCAGCAGACCTGCGGCCCCCAGTCAGCCAGGCAGCCCCTCACAGTTGGCAACACCACCTGCTTCAGTGTGCCCCTCTATGCCTGCCAAGCCACCCACCACGAGCCGTGCCCAGTCCAGCCTCTGGAAGAAGCCATGCAGACCGCCCTCTCCACTGCTCCTGCCTGCTATCTCTGGGACGCCCAGGAAGACCGTGTGCTGGTGTTTGATGTGGCCACGGGCGACACCAGGATAGGACAGCTGTGCCATGACCCCATGGGCTCACGAGCAGTGCTGGTGGGCCTCACGCCCAGACACTCGGCCGTTTATGCCCCTGAAAATACGCCGTCCCCCTGGCCAGCGGCCGTGCCCGTCGCCTCTCCTGACAGCAACCACCCCGGCTTCTGGCCCGTCTCGTCGGTGCTGTCTAGCCCTGTGCCCTCCAGCATCTCTCCTGGCAGCTACCGAGAGGTGGCCCTGGTCCCCAAGGAGGCCAGGCTCCACCTGGACACCCCTGGGACTGAGACACCCGTCAGGGTGGGGATGCTTACTGGGCCTGTGCAGTTGGGGATGCCCCTCCAATTTGGTGCGAGGACGTTGAACCAGGTCCATGGTCTTGGCTACTCCGAACCTAACGCTGAAAAAACTGAATCCAGTCACACCATCTGGACGCGGGATGCTGCCGGGGCGCAGGATGCATCCATGGCCCAGGCCAGGAAACTGCAGCAGGTGGACGCAGGGTCAGCCCCAGAGCCTGCTCCTTCAGCTGCACCGCAGGAGGCGCCCCGATCCCTGCTCCTGGAGGACAGGGGCGCACACGGCCGGAAAGAGGTCCACGCCACTCACCCCAACAGACCCCAGGCTGAAGGCGCTAGGCAGGACCCGCGCGGTGGTTGGCCCCCACCAGCTGAGCAGCGCCCCCTCTCTGGACAGCCCCCTCCAACGAGCCCGCCTGCCTCTGCTGAGCAGCCCCCCTCGACCAAGCATCCCCCTCTTCCTGACCAGCCCCCTCTCACTGAGGGACCACCCTTCCCAGGCAGCCTCCCTTTCCCCAAGAACTCCCCGCCTCCACAGAGCCCGTCCTCCCAGGAGGCCCCCCGTCCCGCAGGGAGGCTGGCCAGGCTTCCGTGCTGCACCAGGAGCGGGAGGCCTTGGGTCTGCCCACCCACGTGGGGGTGCTTCGGGTGCCCCTGGCCCCTGAAAAGACCCACGGTGTCCACGTGGGCAGAGAAAAGGCCGGCATCGGTGCCACTCCAAGCTCCGGCACACGGCGGCGCTCACCCTGGCCACCGGGCGGCTCTCTCGGCGCCCCGGAGGAGCAGCTCTCCCTGACCACGCCCACCACACCCGGCCCTGGCTGCAGGGTCTTGCCCATGGCCACGGGGGGCACTGAGCCCCAGGGTCCCCAGCCCAAGCTGGCGGCTGAGGACAGTACGGACTCTGCAGTGGTCACAAAACCTGGCCCGCTCCGTGGGGCCTACTCCGAGCCGGCGTCCCCCACAGACTTTCTGCTGGTACGGTCCCCAGCTCCCTGCTGCCACTCCCTGGGCCCTTATCAGGACCTGGCAGCTGTAGTGATCGACACAGGAACGGGCTTCACCAAGTACGGACTGACCGGAGAGGACCACGTCCTCGGCGTGGTGCCCTCATGCGTGCAGGCGCTGCAGCCGCCCGACCAGCACCAGCCCGGGTGCACGCTGCCCAAGGACGGAGAAGGCCCCCGCACGATGCTGAATCGCGGGGTGGTCTCCGACTGGGACGCGCTGGAGGCACTGTGGCAGCACCTGTTCTTCTGCAGGCTGGGCGTGCAGCCCGAGGAGCTGGCCGTCCTCGTAGCCGACTCGCCCATCTCGCCGCGCACCAACCGCGAGAAGGTGGCCGAAATTCTCTTCGAGCATTTCCACGTGCCAGCCATGCAGACGGCGCACCAGGCCCTGCTGGCGCTCTACGCTTGCGGGCGCACCACTGGGCTGGTGCTGGGCAGTGGGCACGGCACCTCCTACGTGGCGCCCATCCTCACGGGCGATCTGGCCCCGCTTGACACCTACCGCCTGGACGTGGCCGGTGTGGACCTCACTGAATACCTGGATCAGCTGTTGCGGGCTGGCGGCCACCCGCCACCCGAGAAAGGGCTGGTCAACCAGCTTAAAGAGGCCTGCTGCTACGTGGCGTTGGACGTGAAAGCCGAGATGGCCCGCACCCAGGCCCAGGCCCGGGTGGACTTCACACTTCCGGACAAGCAGGTCTTCACGCTGGGCTCCGAGCGCTTCTGCTGCCCCGAGGCCCTCTTCCAGCCCGATCTGCTGGGCCTCGACCAGCCGGGCCTCCCACAGCTAGCCCTCCTAAGCATCAGCCGGCTGGAGGCCAAGCAGCAGGAGCAGCTGCTGGCCAACGTGGTGCTGGAGGGCGGCAGCACCATGCTGGCTGGCTTTCCTGAGCGCCTGAGACAGGACCTGGGTCCTCGGGCAACCGTGCTGAGCTCTCCCCACCGCGCAGTTGCCGCCTGGCTCGGGGGCTCCATCATGGCATCCCGGGACTCCTTCCAGAGCCTGTGGCTCAGCCGCCGTGAGTACGAGGAGGAGGGCCCATGGGCCATCTACAAGTACCACCTGTGAGCACATAAAAGTTCTGGTTCTCCTTACTTGGAGCACTGTGGCATGTTTTAGGCCCAGGGCGCTGTGGGCAGGGCAGGGGCCTCGGTATGGGGTCAGGGACGCGGTCCGTGGCACACCGAGGGCACACCCAGCCTCTGCACGCTGGAGCTCCGCAGGTCCCGGCAATCCCATCCTTTGTAGAGGGTGTGCCAAGGGCCCCTTGGCATTGACCCGTGTCTAACCTGACCTTTACTGCACCCCAAGGGCAAACACAGAGAGTGGCTGCTGTGGGTTTTGCCCCGTTGCCCTGGCGACAAGTGCAATTACATTTGATTGCCAGCTGGTTGCCATGGCAATTTCAAACATAATGTAATAACCCACACAGCCTGGAGTGAGTCATGATGGGGGGCAGCCCCCTCCCCTAGCTGCTCAGGAGAAGACTATTTGCCCTCCCCCACCCTGGGCTCTCTACAGGGGGCTGAGGCCAGCAACAGAGACGACAGCCAAATAGTTCCAAAGATGGCTGGGGACCTGGAGCATTTGTTGCCCCCAAGGGACAGTACCTGCCAGAGTCTGGGCTCCATGGGGTAGATAGCTTGTAATGCAGTTACCTCCTAAAGTCTGAACTTCAGCTGGAGCTCTCTGCTGGGCAGGCAGGGGCTCCCGTCCACCGGACGGAATGTGAGGGTGCGGGAGTGCTGGCCTTCAGTTCTCCGGGGCAGGAAGTTGGGGCGGTGGGGCAGATAAGTCCTGGCGCCCGGACAGGAGCGGGGAAGCACCCCTGAGCAGGGGGTGGGACTCTGGCCCGGTCTGCAGGCTCACACTGGATCCTGCCTCTCTGACATCCAGCCCGGGTGAGAGGTGGAACAGCCAGCTTCGGACTCTCTTCTGCTGCTCAGCCGCCCAGTGCCAACAGCCCTTGCTCACAGGGTGGCCGGGGGACACGCCACCTCAGGAGAGCCTCCTCGAGGCTACCAGGCAATGCTGACGCCAAGGCCAACCACCCCTGCTCGGGTCCCAAACTCTATCCTGTGCTGGGGCCTCTCGCCATCCCTCTGGCCAGGGGATTGGCCAGAAGCCATGGCTCCTGACCTTGTCTGGCTCTGAAAGTGGGAGTAGAAACAAAGGCCTGTGGTCCCAGCCCGTGGTCCGATAAAGCTGGAAGGGTGGCATTCAGCTGGTGGTATTACTTCCTGCCCCGAGGGCACCTGAAGACCAAAGCCTTACTTTACCCTGCTTGTGCCGCTCGGGCTGGAGGCTTGAGGGATAAACTATGGCCCAACCTCAACCCTGGGATCTGCCTTTAGGTTGCCCTCTCCAGAAAAGACAAAGACCTGGTTACACCTTCCCACCACAGGCGTGCACACACACACACCCCTGCAAATGAGGGGCTGCCCTAAGTGCAGAGACTAGAAACAGCCAATAACATAGGGTCATCCCAGCCCCTGCGCACCCCCAAGCACGGTCCAGCCTCTTTCCATGTCCCGTCCTCACACCCTAGTTCAGTCTCCACAACCCTCAGGCTCGTGTCGCGCCGGAAGGGCCCCAGTGTCTCCCGGGACGAGCTGCTGCATCCGCGAGCACGTGCGAGCAAGCACGCCTGGGTGCACACAGAACGCAGACACACGTGCCCCTGGGCACCACTGCACACACAGTGCTGCTGCCTTCTCCTTTAGCAGAAGAGCACACACACACACACACACACACTCACACGTGTGCACACACACCCTGCCACGTGCTCTCACCCACAGGCACATGGAGTGTGCACAGGACCAAGAAGAGGTGGAGCCCTGCCAGCGGCAGGCAGGGCTCTCGCAAGCCACCTCTTCCCCTGCCTCCAAACCCCCCGTCGCAGCCCCTCCATAGCTCAGCTTCTCCGAGCCTGGACATGCGCGACCTTCGGGAAAGACAGAGAACGTGTGTGACGTGGGGGCTCAGCCGGCCGTGGCCCAGCTGCACCACGTCGCTCGGAGAGCCACGGGGTCAGGGACAGTGGGCAGACAGCGGGCAGCACGGAGTGCCAGGGTGCTCATTCACGCTGCAGGCGGGCGCTGAGCGTGCGGCGGGGAGACGCAGGCTGTGCGCTGCACGTGCCCAGCTTGCCCGGAGATGCCTCCTCAGGGGTGGGGTCGGTGCCGGGACTGAGACCACCCAGACGTGACATCAGTCTGGCCCGGAAGCGGGGACCCAAGGCCAGGGAGGGATGTGAAGGGCTCCCAACACCACCCCTCCCCAGGAAGATATTGAGGGGCCTTGTTTGAGCAGTCACTGCCCGGGCTAGCCTTCCACCCCAGCCCATCTCCCACATTTGGGGAGTCGCTCCGGTCAGCAGCCACGAGGAGCCATGCAGGGAAGACTTAACACAGCCAAGGGGTGGGGGGGGACCCCTCCTAGGCTGGGGTCAGAAGGCTCGCTGGGAAGGCTGGGTCTGAGTCTGTCCCTCAGAGACCGGCCTCAGGGCCTGTGAGGGAAAAGGGGTGAGCACCAGGTCCATGCACCTCCCTGACAAGGGACGGAGAAATGGCCAAAGCCTTCCTCTGGAGCTTCTGCCTGGTGGTCCTCAGCCTCCCCCAGCGAGGGGCTGGCTCTGGCCGGCCCCCGGCCAGAGAAACAGAGGCAGTGTAGGGCTTCCTCGTCCTGGCTTCCGTGTCCAGCTGCCCTCTGGGTCTGCGGCCCCGTATCCCAGCCCAGGGCACCTACCGATGGCGACTCTGCTCATGAAGTGCTTGGGGGGAGGGGCGGGGGTGTTGGTAAAACTGGGAAGAAAGCGGGTTCCACACCATGCCATAGGAGGTGACTTTTACACTGTGGGAAATTCAGTGCGACACAGGGAGGGCTGGCGGGGCCAGCCAACCTGGCCCAGACTTGAAGCTGGCCAAGGCTTTGGCCTTGCAGGAGTGGGGTTTGGGGCGGGAAGGAGATTCTGCCGGCGGTGGTCTGGAGCCCTCACCAGCCAGTTGCGCGCGCGCACGCGCGCACTCACGCCCCCCGTTTGTTTACTACTCCTAGCTAGGGGATGCTAGCCTGTAGCGGTGCCGCTCGCCTGAGCGACTGCCCACTTGGTGCTTCCAAGCGCGTTCCAGCCCTCGGGTCCTGTGCGGCTCCGGGACTCAGGCGTTCCGCACACCTCCTAGTCCCCAGCTCTGCAGTGGGCATAGGGAGGCCCCTGCGACCCCTGGTGCCCGGTCGGTTCGAGGGCCTAAGGGCGCCTAAGGGGTGGCAGACCTGAGCCACCCCTGTCCGCTCGCCTTCGAGTGGGGTTCGGGCCACAGGCTTCGCCAGGGGCGGGGCGGAGCCAGCTGAGGGAAGCCCCGCCCCCAGCCCGCCCCCGGCCCGGGGTGCGAATCTGATGCGGGCGAGCGGCGGGAGATGCTGGAGGTTCGCGAGCCGGAGCGGCTGCAGCTGGCGCCGCGTCTGCCCCGCGTGCTCGGAGCAGATTCTGCCCGCCGCCCCTGGAGCCTTCGGTGCCCCCGCTGAACCTGCGATCGCATCCTCCTTGTGATCGACCGGCGCTGCAGGTGCGGAACGGGCCGGGCGGGGGGCGCCCCCCCCCCCCGCCCAGAGAATGCACGTTGTGGTCTTGGGGGATTGGGTCTCTGGTTCGAGGTTCGGGTCGCCGAGTGTGCGGGTCCCCGCGAAGCGTGGGGCTTCGGCGGGGGCAGAGGGCAGAGCACGCGGGCTCTGCGGATCCGGGGGTCGGCGTGCGGGGTTGGGCTAAAGTTCCCGGTCACCTCTGACGGCTGGGTGAGGGGTCTCAGGGGAAGCCTCCGAGCCAGGTGCAGGCGAATCTTCTGCACCTGCCCCCCGCCCCCCCTTGTGTACTCCCCGCCCCCCCCCCCCGCCTCGTTAGGCTCCTAATCGTGAAAGCATTAACCCTCAGACATTCGTGGTGCCCCAACCGGGGTAGGGCCCGCGAGCTGTATGGTCCTTCCTGACTCCCGGCGCCTCCAGCCCTCCCAACGGCCCCCGGCTCGCTCCCTCCCTCCCGCGCAAAGCAGTCACTAATTTCCATGACAACAGAGTTTTTTATGGACGACAACCTGGAGGGGGCTGGGCGGGGCTGCTGGGAGCGGGGAAGGGGCTCCAAGCCCCTGGGGACCAGCAGCCCCCTAGCCGAGACCCAGATCCCGAGCCTGAACGTGGGGCCTAGCGGGGGGTTCCAGGCACCGCCAGCGCTGGGCGGTGCGGGTGGGGGACGCACATGTTTCTGCTGGGAGGTGCGGGGCTTGGCGCTCACACGTGTGCCTCCCGCATGTGTATGGCTGTGCCAGCGGGGGCGAGCCAGCAGCGCTGGGGAAGGGGGCCAGGGTGGCACCGCGGAGGGAAGCAGGGGCCCCGGCGAAGGAGGGGTGAACGGTGAAAGAGGGGGTGTTTTCCTTCCCCAGCCTGTAGCATCTGCAGAGACCCTAGGCCCCCCCCCCAGGGCCCCCCCTCCATGGCTCTGCAAACTGCTTTTGTCCGCACCCCTCAGGCAGAGGCTGCTCCGCCAGCTCCCCTCTGAGGAGCAGGCCCTCCGTCCCTCCCCAAAAGCTCAGTCTGCAGCAGTCCCGTCCCTGCACTGCCGCCCGCCTCCAAGGCACAGGCTTTGAGACCCCCCAGGACCACCTGCGGAGGCCTGGCTGCCCCCCCACCCCCGGCTGGTTCCTGTCAGCTTTAGGCACTTGCTGGGCCCCAGCTTCCTCAGCTGGGGTTCCTGGGTCCCCACTTCTCTCGGTGTCGGCCTGGGCCCTGGGGTGGAGAGGCCTCTCCCCTCTCCCCTCCCCCCTTTTTTAAAGAGCATTTGGTGTGGACTCCAGGTGCCATAGGCTGTCTTTCCCGTACCTGCTGCTGGCCCCCCTCTGCAGCCCACGTCCTGGCCACCACTCACTAGTGGGGATCAGTCCTTGCTCGGGAAGAAGGCCTCCCAGTCTGCGATCCCTATCTAGGGAAACTGAGGCAAGGGGAGGTAGGGCCGTGCAATTGTCATCCTGTTTCTAGGTGGCTTCGGGCGCTCTTTCTGGCTCTCCTGACGGGCTGCACTGTTGGGAGGGGACAGGGGCGGCAGGGAATTAGGCTGAGACGCTGGAGGAGCCCTGGGGACCCGCGGCCGCCCGGAGAGCGGAGCGGAAGGGGAGCGTGCGGCAGGGGAGCTGGGCCGGCTGGGAGGAGGGGCTGGGAAGGGGAGCAGCCAGGTCTCCGAGCTTGTTTCCAGCCCCCTGGTACCTTCCACCTTGCACATACGGGGCCTGCCCGACCTGAGCCCTGAGTCGGGGCGATGATGGCTGGCGGGAGGGGCTGAGGCACTGCTTTGACTTCAGGGATGGCAACAGTTGGCCTCCTCCCCCAGGCTGAGGCTGTGCCTCCCACATCAAGTTCCAGGCACGTCCGGGGGACCCGGGGACCGGGGGCTCGGCTGCAAAGGCCCAGGCTCCAGGGCAGCTCCCGGCGCGGGTGTTCAGGGCTCGTGGCCACGGAGGCCTCGGGGCTCTGCTGGCGCCCACGGGCCCCTTCAGAGCCACCTGCCCGCCTTCCCCTCCTGTATCCTGGTGGCTGCTTCCTTTTTATTCCATTGCCTCTCTGCACCCCTTCCATCATAGGGTGTGCCTTTGTCTCTCTGTGCCTTGCCCTGCTCTCTCTTTTTTATCTCAGTCCCCCCACCTCCCTACCCTCCACAGGAACCAGCGCCACGGAGCCTATGGGGACCCACAGGGAAGGATGCTGGCAGACGCCTCAGGGAATTCTTGCAGAAGGGGTTTGGCCAGCACCTCCCTCCTCCCCTTCCCCTTGTTTTAAAACTTCCATCACCATAGCAACCCCTTGCTCTCTGAGCCTTCCCTTGCATTTCCCCTCCTCCACCCACAAGGAGGCAGGGTCCCCAGTGGATTTTTCCTTCAGGGGTTCAAAGATTGGGACCCCCGGCTCCTGGGGAGGTCAGTTGGCTCTTGGCTCTTGGCTCTGGCTGCATGTTGAGGACTGAACTTTCTAGAAGCAGTGCAGGACTGTGTGCCCACCCCAGAGACCCTCTCTCCATACTCCCTCATCAGATGGGAGCGAGTCCGCAGCAGGGGCTGGGGACAACGGCCTAGCCAGAGGCTGACCCGCAGCCAGCACCACTCCTGGCCCATCCCCTGAAGCAGCTGGACGGTGGGCTAGGAGCTCGGCCCTGCCTCCTGACGCCAGCCCCTGAGCACGAGGTCTCCAGCCCCCCCCGGCCCTCCGGGTGAGGCCTCAGCGGCGGGCCAGGCAGGGCCTGGGCTTAGGTGAGCGTGTCCATTGCATCAGGAGACCCAGCCCCAGTCCCCGAGGGAGGAGAGCAGGGAAAGGGAGCGGGTGCTGCAGGCTGGTGTTCACAGCTGCCACTAAATCGGGAGGTGTTGTCCACAGTTGCCGGGAGGCAGCCGAAGCCTCCTGGCCCCCCAAGCCTTCCTAGGGTTGCTGTGAGCTGTGGAACCCCACACGACAGAGGACAGGGTGGCAGGAAACTCCTGTGTATGCCTAAGGAAAGTGGGGTCAGCACCAGGTTGACCCTACTGGAAAGGAGGGGACAGGCCTCTCCTGTGGGACTTCTGGGCCTCTGGAGCTGGCCTCTGCCCCTCTCGGGTTCCCCCTAGGCCAGGCTGGCCTTAGGCAGCAGTAGGGCGCCTGGGGACCTTTCGCTACCAGGGCACCTGCTGTCTGAGGCTTCCTCGGGGTCGCCCAAGGCAGGATGGCCTGAGCCCAGGGGTCAGAACGAGCAGTGCTCGGCCCTCAGGCTCCCTCAGAGCCGGCAGGAGGACAGTGGCAGTGCCAGGCTCTGCATCCTCCTGGGCACACCGTTCAGTCTCTCTGCAGAGAATGGGAGATGCCACGTGCCTCGCTCGGGAAACGGCCGCCGTGAGGCTCCTGCGCCCTCGCACGTCCCGGCGTGGACCCGAGGCAGAGCCCGGGCTCTGTGTGGCTGAAAGGAGAGCTCCCCGCTGCTGTGTGTTGAGGCTGAGCTGTCTGCGCCATGGGGGTGTGGAATGCGAACCCCTTTCTGCCTGGCCTTTCAGTTCTCGAAGCCATGTCTTGCCTGTTCCTCCGAGCCTTGGGGCAGCCCCCCCACACACACTCCGCCCCGCCACCTTGCTGCAGACAGGTGTCGGGGGCCCTGTGCACCAGCAGCCTCCCAGGCAGCAGCAGTGGGTGGCAGATGGTAGAGGGGTGGGGGTGGAGGGGACCAAGGCGCTAACCGGCGGGGGCCCCTTTCTTTTCTCCTCGTCCTGGGGCCAGGCTGGGGGTGGAGGCAAAGAAGCCGCGGTGGGCTGAGGGCAGGGCGGCCTTGGGGAGGGGGGGCAGGCCCGTCCCTGCTCTGCCCGGGAAGCTTTAGGACGTGACTTTGGGCTGACGTGACCGTGAGCAGAGGGCCGGGTTTCTGTGGTGGGGCCGGACCTCAAGAGCAGCCCTGGATCCCTGTGAGCACAAGTGCAAGTGCATGGCCAAAAGCTGGGCCAAGATCAGGGCCAGGCATATACAAAACCTCCCACGCGGTGCGTCAGAGCAGGGAGCTGTGGAGTGGGGGGGGGGCAGGGGGAAGTTGTGGAAGGTATTTCAGAAGGGCCGTTTGGCGTCTGGAGCATCAGGATTGTTCTAGACAATCTGTTGCACAAACGACCTGATGTCAGGAACTGCAGGGAAAGAAGAGATTTGGCCCTGGTGCCGGCACCTGCCTCAGATGGAGGCCACTCCACACGGAGGCCAGATGGGCAGTACCCACACTTCCTGCCATTGAGTGGACACTGTTGAGCTGGCGAGTCACCTGTTGTTGGATGTTTAGGTAGTTGCTGGGTTTTTTCATGTTATAAATAACTCTGGCGTGACAAATAAGATACTGATGGGAGGCTAGGGGGAAGGGCATTCCTGCCAGAGGGAATGGTCCAGGCAAAGCCACAGAGCTGGGACACAGTCCCTCCTAGCGTGCCTGCGGGACCCAGGACAAGGTCTCAGATCCCATCCAGGGAAGGGGACCGTGGAACACCAGAGGGACCGATGCAGCCCCTCCCCGGACTTAGGGCAGAGAGACGGGTGGCCGCAGGGGTGGGTGGCCGCGCCTCTGCCGTCAGTTGTGAGAGTGGGATCCTAGCCACAGGCTGCTCCCCGGCAGACGCAGGAGCAGGGCTGTGGCCACGGTGGCAAAGACACGCAGTCGGGGACGATCTTCAAAGCTTCTCTCGTTCGCCTCTGCAGCGCCTCACAAGATGGCTTAAGCCCTGCCTTGAATCGCGCTGGTGAAATAAATACGTTTGCAATCCCCAAGCCCCAGACGGCCCAGAAGAGGGGACGGTAGAATTTGGTCCCTGATGCTGAGGGCAAATTTGAGGGAGAACCTCCAGGACTGTGACCCCTGGGAAGTGGGTGGCCTCTGCCTGGGAGGGAGGGAGGGAGGGAGGGAGCGAGCAACAGCCAGGGCTGGCCGTGGGGCTTGTGTGAGCCCTGGGCCTGGATCCCGGCTGGCAAAGTCCCTCCAACCCAAGCCCCTTCCTCTGGTGGTGGCTTCCTCCCTTCTCCACTACCCTGCGGCGGGGAGGGACCCCAGGCAGGGCGGTACCTAGGTCGCCCAGGGCCCTGCCCAGGCCCTGCGAGCAGCAAGTGCTAATCCCTGTGGAGGGACAAGCGCTTGCAGCCAGCGGAGCCAGAGCCGGCTGAGAGCAGCCTCAGGCCGAGCTTGCTGGGGCCCCAGGGGCCTGGCGACCAGGCATTATGGTGACAGACTCTGGGTCAGGTCTGCAAAGGTCCCGACACTGTCTCCAGCTCTCCTCCCGACGTTTGCCTCAGAGCAAGGGCTCTGAGTGCCTTTCCATTGGTCAGGGAGTTGGTCCACCCAGCACCGCAGGTGGCGATGGGGCTGACCCGTGGGACACCGTGCCCCAGGTGCCAGAGTGCCCGGACCCCACTGCAGTCAGCTCTGCGTGTCGTCACCCTTGTGCCTGGAACACCCGCCCCAGCCAGCGGCCTCTCCCCTGGACCCGAGTGCCCAGGTCTCCGGTGGGCGCCAGCAGTGAGGCACTAGGCGGGCTCGTGCTGTCCTTCCGGACCTCTTCCGGGCCATTAGCCCTGCGTGCCTCCTGGCAAATCCTCCCGCAACCCCTCCCGCCCTAAGGTCCAGCCCTGAGCTGCTTCTTCCTCCGTCTGTCCTTGCTTCTCCACCCGGGTGGGGTTTCTGCTTCTGAGGACCCCCGCCCCAAGCACAGTGCCTGAATGCAGTGGTTAGTGAATCTATCCACATGATCATAGTGAAAACCCTAACAGGAAGTTAAATGAAAGGTATAAACCTGTCCCCCCGACACCAACTCTTTGTCACATAGAGAACGCTTCATTTCTTAGTTGTCCTCCCATAACAGGGTTATATAAACTGGCAGGTAAATGTTAAAAAATTTAGCTGAATAGCAGCACCCTTTCTGTCCCTTGCTTTTCCACTTCACGACATATCTCAGAGACTGTCGCAGCAGCTTATTCCAGTCTGCTTTATTTTTTAATGTGTGTATTGATTTTAGAGAGTGCAAGGCGTGGGGGGGGGCGGTGGAGAGAGAGGGAGAGGAACATTGATGTGAGAGAGAAACCGATTGGATGCCTCTCACAAGCGCCCTGACCAGGGATCGAACCCACAACCTTACGGTGCACGGGACGATGCTCCAACCCACTGAGCCACCCCAGCCAGGGCTCAATCTGCTGTATTCTTCTTAATAGCCACCAAGTATTCTTTAGTTTGGGTGACCGTATTTTTATTAACATTTTTTCATGTGAAACATAACCAAAATTTAGGAATGTGCCAAAACTTGTGTGTACATTTTTACAAATGATTGCCAAGCTGTCGAACCCTCACGTGGGTTCAGAAACAGGCCCAACAGAACCCCCCCAGGTGTCCTGACCCCTTTTGTTCTCTTAGAAGGACTCGTGGGGTTCGTTTCCTAGTTTTCTTTGCAGGGTTGCCGGCGTGCTTATGTCCTCAGACAGCACGGGTTAGTGCTGCCTGTCTGGAGTCTGGAGCTTCGAGTCGGTTCTATAACTGATAGCACATCGGTTCCGTCTGGATTACATAATCGCACCCCATACGTATCCGTTTGTGTCTCTTTCCCTCAGCACCCCGAGCTTCACCCTGCGGGTGGGCGTCGCCGTAGCTACGTCACTTCCCCTGTCGTGTGACGTTCCATTGTGGGACCGTGTCCTGACCCACACGCGGCGTCACCAGGTGGACGGACATGCGGATTGTCTCTGGTTTTTGGCAACGGGGAACCTTGCAACCGCGAGCGTCCTCATACGAGTGCCCCGATGCACAGATATATGTATTTCTGTCGGGCGTATATTTAGCAGTGCAATTGCTGATTCATAGGGTATGCTTGACGTCCGAGGTTTCAGCAAACTGCGTTCCCCAGGGGAGGGAGGCTCGCCCCCCCACCCCTGTCCCCCGGCAGTGCTCATGTTCTTCTTGTGGTCTCTGCCAGCACTTGGTTTCTTCAGGCTTTCGGAGGTCGCTGACTGCAGGGCAGGTGGTTACAGCCCCCTTGGTCTGGAAAATAGCTGAAATGTAAAGAAATCATTCAGTCACCCTTGTCAGAGTGTATATTACAAAGTGATTCCCAGCTAGGTCAGTTTAGTACGGTGTTTATAAGCGGGAGGTATTTGGAATTCAGAGGGGTGGTGAGCTCAGTGGCTGGAGGTGCAGCCGGAAAAGCAGGGGTGGGACCTGAGCCTGACCACCCTTGGCCATTCCGGCCCTAGACTCTGCCCCTAGACTCTGCCCTGGCCCGACCTGAGCCAGGCTGGGGTCTCCCAGGGATGGCCTCTGTGTTGCGGGGAGCAGTGGGGAGTGGTATGGCTGAGCCAGCCCCCAACCTGCCCGCAGCTCAGAGCCCGGCAATGCCGTTTGGGTGTGTGACTCTGGGCGACAAGAAGAACTACAACCAGCCGTCGGAGGTGACTGACAGATATGATTTGGGACAGGTCATCAAAACGTGAGTGCCGGTCGGGTGCGCGAGGGTGGGAGGGCAAGGGTTGGGGCGAGGGGAGTGGCCTGCGGCCCGAGCTGAGCCCAGGGCCGTGTGGGTGCCCGTCGCTGCAGTGAGGAGTTTTGTGAGATCTTCCGGGCCAAGGACAAGACGACGGGCAAGCTGCACACCTGCAAGAAGTTCCAGAAGCGGGACGGCCGCAAGGTGCGGAAGGCGGCCAAGAACGAGATAGGCATCCTCAAGATGTAAGTGTGAGGCCTGGGGTGGGGGCCGGGGAGGCCGCAGGGCGGGGTGGGGCTCGGAGGGCCGAGGCCTGGAGCAGGACGAGCCTTCGGCCAGTCAGTCCCTCCAGCCGGCCCATGCGGCGGCGGTGGTGGTGGCACTCTCTCAGGGTTCGCCCACCCTTATCCGCTCTTCTCTCTGCTGCCAGGGTGAAACATCCCAACATCTTGCAGCTGGTGGACGTGTTTGTGACCCGCAAGGAGTACTTCATCTTCCTGGAGCTGTGAGTGTGGGCCTGGGGTCCCAGGATTCCCCCGTCCTCTACAGCCAGGGAAAGCCCCCCCGCCTGGACCCTTGGGGCCCCAGTCCCCGAGCCTTGCCCAGCCAGCCACCCGGTGTGGGCAGCCTGCCCAAGGGCTCCTGCCCCACCCTTGACCCTGCCCACGCCGGGCTCAGGGGCTGGTGTCCCTCAGGGCCACGGGGAGGGAGGTGTTTGACTGGATCCTGGACCAGGGCTACTACTCGGAGCGAGACACGAGCAACGTGGTGCGGCAGGTGCTGGAGGCCGTGGCCTACCTGCACTCACTCAAGATCGTGCACAGGAACCTCAAGGTGAGGCCAGGGGGCTGCTCAGAGGGTCAGCGGGCAGCCGGCCTGGGGCTGGGCTGGGCAGTCCTTTGGGGACTTGGTGCAGCCTCTGAGGTCCTCTCCTCATCGGACCTTTCTCTGCCCACCCACATGCCGTTTCCGGCCGGAGCAGCTGGAGAACCTGGTTTATTACAACAGGCTGAAGAACTCGAAGATTGTCATCAGCGACTTCCACTTGGCCAAGCTAGAGAATGGCCTCATCAAGGAGCCCTGTGGGACCCCCGAGTACCTGGGCAAGCAGAGGAGGGGCAGGGGCAGGGTGGGAAACCGCCTTCAAGGCGTGGCTCTGGGTAGGGGGGAAGGAAGTCTCCAGGGAGTGGGTGTGAGTGGTACCAGGCCTGGCAGGCCCGATAATGACCAGCCGACTGGGACCGTGTTTGCAGCCCCGGAGGTGGTGGGCCGGCAGCGGTATGGCCGCCCTGTGGACTGCTGGGCCATTGGAGTCATCATGTACATCCTGTGAGTGGACGGGCAAGCAGAGGCTTACAGCCAGGTGGCGGGGGGGCCTGTGCCCGTGGCCTTCCTGGGTGACCTTGCCCTTTGGCCCTCATGCAGGCTTTCAGGGAACCCGCCTTTCTATGAGGAGGTGGAGGAAGATGACTACGAGAACCATGACAAGAATCTCTTCCGCAAGATCCTGGCTGGCGACTACGAGTTTGACTCTCCGTACTGGGATGACATCTCACAGGCGGGTGAGGAGGTGCCCAGCATCCGGGGAGAGCGAAGGGTTGGTGTGGGGGGCCTGTTCTCAGCCTCCTCTGCCGGATTCTGCTCCTACCCGCCAGCCCATCCACCACCTCTAGACAGTGAGATGGGGTGCCATGCCTAGCCTCTCCCTGGCTTTGTCCCCAGCCAAAGACCTGGTCACAAGGCTGATGGAGGTGGAGCAAGACCAGCGGATCACGGCGGAGGAGGCCATCTCCCATGAGTGGTGAGCAGCGCCCCAGGAAGACAAGCGGAGAGGCCAGGCCTCTGTCCTCCTCACACCACGCAGGCCCCATCTAGAGGCCTTGGGTGGGGGTTAGGGTGCAGCCCGAGCCCAGACGGGCTGCCTGGTAATCCCTGGATCTTACAAGGAAAGGGCTGGGCAGAGCCTCCATGAAGGCCACGCTTCTGATCCAGACACATTTGCACCCTTTCCAGGATTTCTGGCAATGCCGCTTCTGATAAAAACATCAAGGATGGTGTCTGTGCCCAGATTGAAAAGAACTTTGCCAGGGCTAAGTGGAAGGTAAGGCTTGGATGGCTCTCTTTCCTGGAATGATCCCAAGGGCTCCTTCTGGCACCCACAGTCTCTTGCCTGCACACACACACAGAGGCTTTTCTCCACCCACAGTGTAGCTGTAGCCACTGTCTGAAGTGAGTTCTGCAGTCCTGGGGTGATCAGAGGCAGCCAGGGGCACCATGGGAAGGGCCTGGGCTTGGCCTTTGACGAGGAACGTGTCCGCCGTCTGTAAGCCTGACTCTGGCCTCTCTCGCTGTCCTGCTTGCAGAAAGCTGTCCGAGTGACGACTCTCATGAAGCGGCTCCGGGCGCCGGAGCAGTCCGGCGCCGCCGCAGCCCCGTCCACCCCGGCCACAGACACTGCCGCTCCTGGGGCTGCAGGTGGGGCCGCAGCTGCAAGCGCAGCTGGCCCAGCTCTTGGGGGCGGTGCCACCTCCGTCACAGCGGGTGATGCTGCAAAGAGTGATAATGTAGTCCCTGCAGACCGTAGTGCCACCCCAGCCACCGATGGGAGCGTCACCCCAGCCACCGATGGGAGCGTCACCCCAGCCACTGATGGAAGCGTCACTCCCGCCACCGACGGAAGCGTCACGCCGGCCACTGACAGGAGTGCTACTCCAGCCACTGATGGGAGAGCCACGCCAGCCGCGGAAGAGAGCACTGTGCCCACCAGCCAAAGCAGTGCCACCCCTGAGCCGGCTTTGGCCCAGCCGGACAGCACAGCCCCAGGGGGCGCAACAGGCCAGGCTCTACCCTCCAGTAAAGGGGAAGAGGCTGCTGGCTCTGCCGGGTCTCAGAGGGAGGAGACCAGCTGAGTGGGCAGGCTGGTGGGGGGCGGGGAAGGGCAGGAGGGTGGGAGAGTGGATGAGGGGCTTTTCACTGTATATAGAGTCACTGGCATGATGCCCTCGCTCCCCCCAGCCCCCGCCTCTCAGCGTAGGGCGTGTCTGGGGGCCACAGGAGAGCAGTGTCATCTCTCCTGTGTGTGTGTGTGTGTGCGTGCGTGTGTGAGTGGAGAGCAAGCCAGAGGCAGGACCGGCCCCAGCCCCTGCATGGATTCCTCGTGGCTTTACTGTCTTTTGCTAGCTTCGCCGGTTTTGTTTCTTGTGGGATGCTGCTCTAGGGATACTCAGGAGGTCCCTGCTCCCCTTCCTCTTTTGCCTCACGACCCCCCAGGCAGGCCCTGCAGGTCCCATCCTCTCCCAGGCCCTAAACTTGGGTGGCCTTGCCCTGAGAGCTGGTCCTCCAGCGAGGCCCTGTCAGCGGTCTTAGGCTTCTACACATGGAGGTATGTGCCTGTGGAATGCGGGCTGCTGTAGGAGTGGGCACAGGCTGGAACAGAGAACGCAGAAATCTAGGGCAGTATGCTTTGAGACAAGACTGGTCGTATGGTTGGGGGCATGCTTGGTAGCTGTGGGGGTCCTCAGAAGGGAGAAAGAATGAGGAGGGTAGAAGCTTCCACCTTTGTCCCTGGGAAGCCCCTCCCAAGACCCTTGTGCTGTTTCCTGCCCTCCTGGGTCCTGCAGTGGGTTTCCCTGCGCCCCGAGTCCAGGAGCCTATATATGGGGAAGGAGGAGCAATTAGGACGTGGCAATGAGAACTGGGAGGACGGAGTGCAGGCCCAATACCTAGTGCACCAGCCTAGCTGGGTCCTTCCCATGAGCCAAACAGGAAGGGCTGATATCCCCTGGCTCCTCCTGCCACCTTCCGGAGCAGTTCACAGTCCACCCATCCCGGGGGGCCTGCTGCCGGGCAGTGTCCCGGTCTGATTTGGGGATGTGCCCTTCACGGGCAGATTTTCTCTCTCCCACTTCAACAACACAATAGAGAGAGGAACCCCCTTTATGTCTGACCCTCTTCCTCTTCTATCAGAGCTCAGAGAGAGGCCCAGGTGCCCCTGAGCCACGCTGAGTTCCTTTGCTGGGATGAGGAAGTGGAACAAGGCTCCCCAGTTTCCTGATGGAGGCTCCTGGCAGGTGCCCTGTGTCAGACCCCACCACAGCCTGGGCAGGCAGCCACGCCGGTCCCGACCCTTGCTCGGCACTCTGGTGGCAGTCCTGCCCTTCTCCCTGCATGCCCGTGGGTCTGCTCTGGTGTATGAAGATCGGTGGGCTAACTGTGCCTGCTGAACCTGGCAAATAAATGTCACCCTGCCGAAGCCTCTGGCCACCCTCTTGCCTTTGCTTCCTCTGTCTCACTGGGGAGGGGCCCCTGGAAGGCAGTGGGGAGGGGAGAGGCTGGAAGCAGGTTCACAGATAGTGGCCTGTGCTCGGTGCCACGAGGCTTGCTTGGACTGAGAATGCAGACCACCCTTGCCACGGTGCGTTCCTTGGTGGTGGTGACGGGTGCCTTTGGACTGTAGTAATCCATGTGGATGATGGGCCCTATGATGGACTTGTGCCAAGGAATAACCTCTGGGCGCTGTCCTGACAAGTCCTGTTTAACAAGGAGTCCTTGTCTTAACCTAGGCATAAAACTAGAACCCACCAGAACTCAGCCACCAGAGAGAGAGAGATCTTGCTGATAGCCAAAGTGAGCTTCCCTGGGTTGGGGAGAGGGTGCACCGTGGGCATTGCACAAAGGTTCTATGCGGCCCTCTGTAGAGAATCCTTTCTCCTGGGAACAACACCTGTGATGTCCACACAGGCCCAAAGGATTCACTCTGAGTCTACTTCAGGTGGAACAAACCAGCTCCATATTATGGGACTCTGCATAAGGTTTCTTATGGGGAGAGGGGCGTACGTACCACTGCTAAGAATAGTTGAGGGTGACAACTCAGGAAGACTTGTTTCAGCCCCTACCGGCCCAGGTGAACCCACTTTCTTCCTCAGGGAAGACACAAAGATAACTTCTGTGGTGTGGGAATAAGAAAAAAGGGTTTGGTCTAGGAGACATCTGGGCCTCTAAAATTCCAACCCCACTAAGAGCTTAGCCCTGCCGCCTCCAAACGTGGGGATCGTCCGTCGTGCCTTGCTTGGATAAAGCCAGAGTGAGCCTAGGATGTCCTGAAGGGTTAGGGACCTGTGTCCATCTTTCCAAGATGACAACAGCGGAGGGCTGGGAGGGTGGTCTGTGGGAACTGTGGGCTCCTAGCGTAGGGTCCACCACTGTCCAAGCGCAGGGGACTCGTTCTCCATCCGTATCATAGTCCCTTTTCCCTGCGGCTGCGGTCTTGACTCTCCCGAGGTTCAGAGAATGCTGCCCTGAGAGAACAGGGCCGAGGAGCCGGTGCCGCACTGGCAAGCCTCGCATCAGCTCTGGTTTGCCCCAGAAAGCGTCCTGGCCAGCAGCCTAGCTGCTCCCGCTCCCGATCCTGCGCTGAGCTCTTTCGGTGCGGGTTATCTTCCCCAGAACCTTATGAGCTGTACCTCCGACTGGTTCCGGCCCGCGCTCCACCCCGTGATTCTAATTGGTCGCAGGGCCGTTGAGCCCCGCCCCCGAGGGTTCGTCCAATCCGAACTCAATCTTCAGGTTCCACCTCCACGTTTCGTATAGCCACTTCCGGTCCTACCCCGGAAGTCGAGCTGTAGAGCCAAATTTGAAGGAGCTGAAACGCGGGGGCGCGGCCAAGAAGCTGGATCCTTCGCGGTTTCCTCGGCTGCCTGGGCCTGTTGAGTCCAGTGATCATGCCTATCCGTGCACTATGCACCATCTGCTCTGACTTCTTCGACCACTCGCGCGACGTGGCCGCCATCCACTGCGGCCACACCTTCCACCTGCAGTGGTGAGTGCCCACTGTTTCGGGGCTGGGCGCCTGCTCCAGTACTGCTACAGGATTGGGGGGTGTCGGGCCTCTGGGCTGCCAGCCCCTGGATCCCAGACGGGTGATGAGGATGGCACTAGACGGGGCCCCAGAGGTCTCCGACCTGGGCAGAGGAGGGTCAGGGCAGACTTTCCGCCGGTGGTGACAGCTGAGCTGAGAGACCCGGGGGACCGAGTTAGCTCAGTGAAGAGAGGAAGGAGTAGGGGCATTCGTGATCGGCTTGCAAAGAGATGTGACTTCAAAACTATTAGCCCGGGCGGAGGCGAGCTCTCACCAAACTGACGAGCCCTTTTGATTCTTCGAGGTAGAAACCTGGTAGGCCTCTGGCTACCCGATTTGTTGGGGTTTGCTTGACGGTTTGCAATGCTTCTCTCCAGAGTGATCTCTTGGGTCAGACACCGCAAGCAAAAGTCAGTTAACATCTAAGGACAAGGAGGTGCTCCCTGACCAAGCCGTGCTGCTGACCCTATGGGGCCATTCTACTGAGTACAGACGGTGGGCAAAGATTCCTCTGGCAGCTGCGGGTGGGCTGGTCCAGGGCCCCTTCGCTCCTTTATTTATTGTGGTAAACTGTGCATAACAAACTTTACTATTATTTTCTCTTCGTTTTTTTACTATAACTATTTTTTATTGCAGTAAAGGTATATAACATACAGTTTATCATTTTAACCATTTTTGGACTGTTACAAAGTATTTAACAAAGAAAATTCAATATGAAAAAGTACACAACCCTATTTTAAAATAGACCCTTTGGAGAGGGGTGAACACAGCCATTGTTTATACTCTCCCTGAGGCTTCTAACATGATAGTGGTTCCTCCTTTTGCCACCATTTCGATATAGTTCTGTTGCCCACCAGTGTATTATCTGTCCACATGTTCTCCGGCACAAGAGTCATAAAGGAATCAGATTCCCTCAGTATTCCATGGACATGGTGGCAACCATCTGATTTCAATGATAACTTTTTGTCCACAAGAGTCATAAAGGAATCAGATTCCCTCAGTATTCCATGGACATGGTGGCAACCATCTGATTTCAATGATAACTTTTTGTCCATAATTTTTTCTTTAACTTGGGAGGGTGAACTTTGCACATGGGGTTGACTCGGTGAGCTCAAAGATGCCTTTCATTTGGACCATTTTTAAGTGTACAAATCAGTGGCATTAAGTACGTTAACGATGTTGTGTAACCACTACCATCTATTTCCAGAACTTTTCCATCATTCCAGACAAATAACACTGTACCCCTTCAACAATCGCTCTCCATCCCCCATCCTCAAAGCCCCCAGAAACCTCTATTTTACCTTCTGTCTCCTCGAAGTTTCCTATTCTAGGGGTCTCATAAAAGCGGAATCACACAGTAGGTGTGTTTTTGAGCCTGGAATCATCTTTTCAAGGTTAATCCATATTGTAGCATGTATGAGAATTTTTTCCTTTTTTAAAAAAGAATATTTTTTAATTAAAAAAATTGATGAGAGAGAGAGAGAAGCCATCGATTTGTTGTCCCACACATTTATGTAGTTACTGGTTGATTCCCATAAATGGCCTGACCGGGGATCGAAGCCACAACCTTGGTATCTGGAAACTCTCTAATCACCTGAGCTATCCAGCCAGGGTGAGAGTTTCATCCCCTTTTATGACTAAATAATATTCTGTTACATGGAAATGCCACATTTTGCTTATCCCTTTATCTGTGAATGGACCTTGGTTTGTTTCCATGTTTTGGCTACTATGAATTATGCTATTATAAATATTGGTATACGAGTATATATGTTCGAGTCCCTGCTTTCATTTCTCTTTTTAAAATGTTTTATTCATTTTGTTTTTAGAGAGAGGGAGAGGGAGGAAGAAAGAGAGAAAAGGGAGCACCAGTTGGTTGCGCCATGACCAGGGACTGAACCCTGGCCTGTGCTCCGACCGGGAATTAAACCGACGACCTTTCACTTTGTGGGATGGTGCCTGGCCGACTGAGCCACGTGGGTCAGCTTTCATTCCTTTTGGGCTGTGCCCAGAGGTGGAAGTACTAGGTCATGGGTGATGCGATGAGTAATTTTTTTGAGAAACTGCCTTGCTGTCTTCCGCACCAGCTGCACTAGGGCTCCAGTTTCTCCGCGTCCTTGTCAACACTTGTGACTTTCTGTCTCTGTCTTGTTTTTGTGATGGCCGTCTCTCCAGGTGTCTCCTTTTCTAACGTGTGTGTTTATAGCTATCAGTTTCCCGAGTAGCACTGTATTTGCTGTCTTTCATGAGTCTTGGGTATATTGTGTTTTCATTCATTTAAGATGTTTTCTAATTTCCCTTGTAATCTCTCCTCTACCCATTGATTGTTTAAAAGCGTGTTGTTTAATTTCCTTGTATTTGTGAATTGTCCATTTTTCTTCTGTTACTGATTTTTGGTTTCATTCCATTGTGATCAGAAAAGATACTTTGTATGATTTCAGTCTTTTAAAATTTATTAAGACTTGTTTTGTGGCCCAACATATGGTCTGTCCTGGAGAATGTTCCATGTGCACTTGAGAAAAATAGGTATTCGGCTGTTATTGGGTGGAGTATACATGTCTGTTAGATCTAGTGGCTTTATTTCATTGTTCAGTTCTCTGTGTCTGATTGATTGTTTTGTCCGTGATTGAAAGTGTCGGGTATTGACATCTTCAGTTTTTGTTGTAGAGCTATCGATTTCTCCCTTCGATTCTCTCCAATTTTTTTCATATATTTTGGGGCTCTGTTGTTAGGTGCATATGTGTTTATAATTGTTATTGCTTCTCAGATTGGAACTTTTATCAATATATAAAGTCCTTCTTGTCTCTTATAACCTTTTGATTTTTTGTCTTCCTTAAAGTCTATTTTGTCTGACAGTTAAGTAGGCACCTCAGCTCTCTTTGTTAATATTTTTCTTATCGTGGTTGGGATTCATTAAATTTCTTCAATTTGTGGAATGATCTCTTTAATTAGCTTTGGAAAATTACCAGCAATTATCTCTTCCTGTATTGCCTCTGTTCCATTGTGTCTTCTATATTAGTTTGTCATTTCTGCTGTGACAAATGACCACCGACTTAGTGACTTACAGCAACGCTGACATGTCGTCTTATAGTTCCAGACGTCAGAAGTAGAAAGTGGGTCGTGCTGGGTTAACCTCGAGGTTCGTGGGTGGGGGTTCCCTTTGGCTCACGGCCCCTCTCTCCATCTGCAAAGCCGGCCGTGTTGCCTCTTCAGATCTCTCTGCACGCCTCTGACACTCCTGTCCGCTTGTAGTGTCCTTGTGATCACACGGGGCACACCTGGATGGATAATCCCCTATCTGAAGACCCTTAGTAAACCACCTCTGCAAAACCAGTCTTGTCATAGAAGGTCAGGTACTCACGGGTTTTAGAAATTAGGGGGTAGCCTTCTCGGGCGAGGACATTATCCTCCCTCACGCTCTTTCTGGAACTCCCGATTGCGTGTGAGCGCTGCACTGTCTCACAGAGTCTTCTGTGCGGCTCACATCTCTTTAATTCTCGGTCTTGCCTCCGACCTGCTGTTCCGGGTACTGAGTCTTCAGCTGTGCCCAGACTGCTGTGAAACCCATCCGCTGACTTCTTAACTTTGGCCATTTTTTCAGTTTTAGCACTTCTGCTTGGTCACCTTTTATTTTCGGATCCTCTACCAATATTTGCAGTCTTGGTCTGGTTTATTTCACATGTCGTGTCGTGGCCCGTGTCTGACGTCTCTGAGGGTGTGTCTTCGTTGGCACTTCTAGCGCTTCTTTTCTCGTGCGACTGTTTACTTAAAAAAAAACCTATTTTGTTGAAATATAGCCTGTCACATAAAAGTGCACATACAGTAGAGGTGTGGCTTGCACAGCTGTCACAAGCTGAAGGAGACGGGAAAGAAGACACCAGCGGTCCAGGAACCGCCCGTGCGCCCGTCCGGTTCCCGCTCACCGCTCACCGCTCACGTGCGGGGACCCGCCGTCCTGACTTCCCCCAGCACGGATGAGTCTTGCCTACTGTTCTACTCCATGTAAACGCAGTCGTGCATGGTATACCTTTTGTTAGTATCTGGCGTCTCTTCCTCCGTGTTATGTTTTTGGGATTCATTTATAACATTCTTCTGAGTCGTAGATTCATTCGTTCTCACTGCTGTGTAGTGTTCTGTTGTGTATGGTTAGCTTGGATTATATGTTGTGTGTAGTATCTGAAAAGGCATCTATAGAAGAGAGGCCCAGGACGATGGTGTCATCTTCCAGAAAGCACTGTGTCTCCCTTGTCCCCGGGCGTGGGGGAGTCCGCTCGTAGGGGGCGGCTTTAAAGTTTAAGGCTTGAGGTTTTGTTGGACCAGCCAGACAGATGATGCAAAGCTGGGCTGGGTTTTCCTTTTACCGTTTCTTGCTTTTACTTCTAGTTTTCCCTTTGTTTGAAAATATAGCCTTCTGGAGTCTCAGCTAAAGAGGGGGTGTTATTAGGGTCCCCATCTCGAGGGACCCTGGGTTTTGACTGTCGCTCCCTGTCGAAGCCTAGGAGGTTCACAAGAGAGCAGCTCAGCGGTGGGAAGGGCCAAGCCAGCAGGGCCAGGAAAGGGCCTCGTGGGGTGTGCTGTCACCGCCCGTGGCGCTGTCCCCTGTGTGGGCAGGCGTCGGCCGAGGCAGGGCAGGACAGGCAGGACAGGCCCCTCTGCGGTCAGAGTGCCCACCGGCCCATGTGTCTCCAGCCAAGCCCTGGCTCACCGGTCTGTTCTCCTGCGTCTCATTGCAGCCTCATCCAGTGGTTCGATACAGCGCCCAGTCGGACCTGCCCACAGTGCCGAATCCAGGTGAGGCTGGCGGGGCGGAAACACCTCAGCCTAAGGCATCTCCTCCTTGCCAGCGTGCAGGAAGGAGGAAAGGTCTCTGAAGCCGACACCTTTCTTCGACCCTTTCGGACCCTCATGGTTTGAGGCTGGTCGAAGCTCAGCAGTGCTTCCGAGCGGCTCGGCAGGCCTGCCTGTGCCCACGGGCGGCTGGCAGATGCCTCGCTGCCTGGCTCATTCTCTCCCTGGGCAGATCTGGCCCCCTTCGCTGCCTTTCCCTATTTCCTCAGTGCCCGGTACCTCGAGCTGGGGAGTCTTCTGAGGGGTCCCCATCTGGGTCTGCAGGGACAAGGCGTCAGTAGCCACCAGCCAATCACTGGCTCGGGGCCCCGACAGGGCTACCACCGTCCTCCTTACCCAAGACCCAGCCGTGCGCTCACTCTCTCTCGTTCCCCCTCCAGGTCGGCAAGAGAACCATCATCAATAAGCTCTTCTTTGACCTTGCCCAGGACGAGGAGGGCGTCCTAGATGCCGAATTCCTAAAGGTACCCAGGATGCGTCTCCTGCCCCTGCACCCCCAGCCTCTGAGGGTTCCCTCTGCCCCCACCCAGGGAGAGTGCCCAGAGTGGGGGGCAGATTTGCGGAGGGGAGACTTGGCAGGAAGTTCACGGCAGAGGCAAGGAGAGCAGAGAACAAGGAAAACTGAGGCCCTCAGTGGGGACGTGCCCTGTGAGGCTTCCCTGTGGGACTCCAAAGCAGCTCTGACTCGGGGTCAGAGAGCTGTCTCAAGGCCCCCTCGCCTTGCCAAGGCTCTGCGACCATCCTCCTTGGCCCACTTTGCTGTGCGGACAGTTAGGGACAGATGAGAACACAGTTCTAGTCCTCAGCTGGGGAAGATAGACGGACCCTCTGTTTACAAACCTGGCTGTGTCTCACACTGCCTGGGAGCTGGGCACACACCAGGCGCCTGTGCCTTTCCCGGGCCAGTAGCAGAGGGCGGAGCCCCCGGAAACAGCCCGTGCAGCCGGGGCAGAAGCCCGCACTGCGGACAAGGATGGGTGCGTCCCCTCCTGCACCCCTGCTGCTTTTCCTCTGGGTCTGAGATGCGGCTTCCTTTGCGCGCGAGGGGGCCGGTGGGCAGGAACCTCGAGCAAGTGGGGCTGGGGTTCGCAAGGGAACCCGGGCCCCGAGGGCTAATTTGCGGGACCTCTGTCAGATCAGGGCTCCTTTGGCCCTGGCTCCAGGGTGCCATGGTGTCCTTGAAACCTCCCTGCTTCGGGAACATGGAGCTTTTGTGCTTAAAGCCAGCATGTTCATCGTCATGGTAACTGCTCCCAGTTTTAAGCCGTGTCCTCCCCGTGATACAGGCAACAAAGGCAGCTCCGTTTCGTTCCAGCTTTCAAAGTCAGATCCAGGAGACAGGGGGGCGAGGGCTTGGAACGCACCTGCGTGCGTGTGGCAGGAGCCGGGGGCCCGGGGGAGTTTTCCTTCTTGGGCGGCCCCTGCACGCCCTTCTCGGCCCGCCACTTCCACCTGGAGACGCTCGGCCCGCGCTGACCGGCCCGGCCACCGAACCTACCTGCCCCGGAGTCCTGAGTGGACAGTTTGGCCACATGGGGCTTTTCCACCTACGGGGTCACGCGTGAGGTTCTGAGTCTGTGTTGACCCGGGGAGGATGGTCTGGAGGAGGATCTGTCTGGTTCCATCCGTGCAAGGGTCCTCACGGACCCTTGGCCAAGCCTGCTGCTTCTGCAGAGCCTGCTTTTCCTGCTTGTGGACGAGGCCCCGCCCCCGCTCTCGCCCACAGGGATGTCGAACCCTCTGGGCTCGTGAGCAGGGCCTGGGCTGAGCCTCACCCCAGCCTCTCAGCGGCCCTGCAGCCGTGCTCCGCGGCGCGCACACAGGCCTCAGTGGCTCACACAGCCTGCTTGGGACCTGGCACGCGTGAGGTTTCACCCCGGGGCCCAGAGCTGCCCCGGCTCACCGGCCACACTCCGTCCTGGGCTGGCAGATCTGTGGCGCACAGCCAGCTTAGAGCTTGGAAGAAAGGTGGGCTGAAGCAGGCAGGAGCCCAGGCTGGAGGGCAGGAGTGGTGGCCCAGGGTCCTTGGCCATGGCCACCTTGTGTCCCCGCTGAGGGCAGCTGGTGCCCAGAGACGGTGCGGGCCGGCCCGGGGCCGAGGAAGCAGCGGAAGCCGCCGCCAGGGGACGGAGTGCGCAGGCCCAGCCTCTCATCTCTTACTCCGTTCTGCCTCTTTCCCCTTCTGGGGGTCTTGTCCCTGAGATTGTCTGCCCCCGTCTTGCCCGGTTTTTTAAAAAAAAGTGCACGGAGTCGAAGCAAGGCGTATGTCTGCATGGTGGGCTTAGCCTGGCCCTGGGGGGCAGCAGAGAGCAACAGGCTTCATCCTCCCCGCCCCACCCCCCATGGGCGGCCCACAGCCCCGAGGAGGCCGGGGGAGGCCGGCCATGGTGTCTTGCTGCTGCTGCTCATGGTGGGTGTTGCCTTACAGAATGAACTGGACAACGTCAGGGCCCAGCTGTCCCACAAAGGTGAGTTAGCGAGAGACGAGGGCCTGTGGGCAGCCTTGGACTTGGGAGCTGGCGGGAGCGGCGCTGGGAGGAAAGCTTCCAGCCTGCAGGTGGGGCCGGGCCTCACCCTGCTCTGTGCACCGAGCGTCTTGCCCAAGCCCATGACCCAAAGGGAGAGGCAGGGCTGGTGACCGAAGCCATCCACCTCGCCCAGGACCGGGCTGGGAGGGGCTGCCTGACGCACCAGAGTGTGTGGAGGAGAGGTGTCGGCCACGGAGTTTGGCAGGAACCTGCATGACTTCTGGGCTGATGCAATAACTAGGCCCGTGGGAGTGGGGAGCAGTGGAGTCTTTACCCAGGGGGACCCAAGCCGCAGAAAGAGGGTCTTGTCCCGTGAATGAGGCTCTGGCTCGGCTTCCCTGCTTCGGGGCGTGCCAGAGAGAGAAGCTCGCCACCCGGTTTTCTGGCCTGGGGCTTGCTCGTCACTTGTCTCTGGGGTGGGCTGCAGGGGCCCAGAAGCCCAGGCTGTCGTGCTGACAGGTGGGTGGGTCTGTCCCTGCCCGCCCCCACCCCCGCCCGCTCCAGAGAGGGAGAAACGGGACAGCCAGGACATCATCGACACGCTGCGGGCCACACTGGATGAACGCAACGCCACCGTGGAGTCTCTGCAGAGGGCCCTGGACGAGGCCGAGATGCTGTGCTCCACCCTCAAGGTGCGTCCCCAGGTCCCGCAGGCGCGGTTGATGGGAGATGGGAGACGCAGCCCCAGCCCGGCCCCCCCACGCCAGACGCAGCCAGTCCTGCCTCGGGCAGCGGCTCGGTGCGCGCCGTTGTAACAGGGAGGCGAGTCCCCTGGCCCCCCAGCCCCCCAAACTGTGCCCACCTGGCTCGTAGGAAAAAGGCCACGTGGGCCACACCTATACACTTTGTCCCAAGTAGTTCGGAGAGGGGAGGGCTCCCCCACACTCCGTGGAGGGGCTGCTCAGCCATGACCTTGGTGCGGCTGGGCCGTGTTTCCAGAGCGGCGGGCACTCCACTGACGAAGCTGGCCCGGAGGAGCCGCCGTCCGCACTCGAGTCCCTGGTCGGGCCGCTCTCTGGAGCCAGATCAAACAGACCCCAGGGAGGAGCAGAGGCCTTTGAAGCTGGCTGCGCTGAGCTGGCCGCGCAGATCAAAGCCTGCAGAGCCAGCCGCTCTAGATCCAGATGCATTTGCTATCAGCCTGGGTCGGTGAGCCTCTTGCTCTCCAAGGGGCACGAGGCGATTGATCTGAACCCACAATCGGTGTTCTGGCCCTGTAGCCAGGAGCGGTCGTCGCGGGGTGCCATTCGAAAGGGGAAGGGAGGCGTCCTTGCGAACAGACTGGGCCCCGAGCTGTTCACTGTCCGTGTTCCTGCTTGGTGGCCGGTCCGGACTGTGTGGCCTGGCCAGTGGAGGGGAAGGAGCGGTCAGCACCCGGCTGCAGAGTGGGCGCCTCTGACGGCGTTCCCAGCAGTGGCGTGGTCCTGTGCCGAGGGCAGCCTGGCCGCTGCCCCGGGCTCGGCCCTGCTGTCCTGGCCACTGTCTGTGAGTCTGCACAGCATGTGCCGTGAGGCCGGGGCACGGGAGTGTGGCGGCCCACAAGGGGCCCGGGGTGCTGGCCTTGGGCTGCACCTCTGGTAAGACCTGTCTCGGGGGATGCAAGCAAGGAGGCGGCGCGGCTGCTGGCCCAGGAGCCTTGCCCCCCGAGGGTCGGGGTGCGTGGTTCTCAGCATCTGCAGAAGCAGAGAGTCCCAGGGTGGAGCCACCCTCTGAGCAACAGGTACGCGTGGGTGTGTTTGCTCTGCAGAAGCAGATGAAGTTCCTGGAGCAGCAGCAGGATGAGACCAGACAAGCACGGGAGGAGGCCCGCCGGCTCAGGGGCAAGATGCAGACCATGGAGCGGTGAGCGTGGAGCGGGGGCCGGCCCTGTGCCTTGCTCCCAGCGCCCCCGGGTGGCACAGCCCACAGGACCACGGCGGGAGTTGAGTCACCTCTGTGGCTCTGATCTCCATAGGCCGAGGGGGGACTCGGGCCGGCTGGGTCTCTTTGCTCGGGCTCTGGGCACCGGTTGCCTGTGGCCACACGATCTGGCAGGTCTTTTGCTCCAAGAACCACTCTCCAGGGACTCCTGGCCTTGAGGACCTCTGCCAGACCCCCTCTTCCCCAGAGGCACCCCTGCAGCTGCGCTCAGCTCTGCTGTGGGGCTTCTCTGGGCAGACCCGCCTGCTAAAGCATCCTGGCAGGCCAGGCTGTCGCCATAGCAACAGTAGCAAGGGGAGGCAGAGCTGCACTGGGTACCTACCCATCAGCCTCCAGATTTTAAACGCCGTGGGCTGGGTGTTTTTCAGGATCGAGCACCTACTCAAGAGCCAGCGGCCTGAAGTGGAGGAGATGATCCGAGACATGGGCGTGGGCCAGTCAGCGGTGGAGCAGCTGGCTGTGTACTGCGTGTCCCTCAAGAAGTGCGTCCTCTGGCCCCTCTGCCCGAGCCCGGGAGCTGGGCCGCGGCACCCCGGCCGTGCCCCCACCTGCTGCCCCGCTCTTGCAAGGCAGCGCGGGCGGGGTGAAGGGGCAAGCCCTGGAGCCGTGTTGCCTCGGTTTGAGCCCTGGCCCTCCCTCTCACCGTGTGGCCAGAGCTGTGTTTTAGCCTCTGTGGCCCTCAGCTTACTGAGTGGAGATAGTAATGACTGGCCTCTCAGGGTTGTTGAGAGTGGGGTGATGATAGCAGTATTCCAAGGAGGCCGGCTCAGCTCTGCGAACTGTCAGCCCCATCATGGTACTGGCAGCCTGTTTCCCGTCAGCACTGTTACTGACCCTGCCAGCTTGTGTCGGGACTTCGCTCAGATCCTCCAGTCCTGTGGGCAGGGGTTTGGGGAGACAGCCACTTAGCTGACAGGCACTGCGGATCCCAGATGCCTCCTGTGGGGGCCGGGTGGCACGGGGGGCCTCCTGCGTGAGGCCGGGGCTTCCCGCGCACCCTCTCAAACCACCAGCACCTGCAGGGCGGGCGGAGCATGGCTCTCTCCGCACTGGGTGCGGACCCCCTCAGTGCCAGCCTGCCGAGCTCCGGCGTCAGAGCAGGAAGGAGAGCAGGGGCGGGGCTGGGCTGGGCTTCGTGTCTGGCTGGTGCTCGGTCTGACCAGTCTTTCTTTGGCCCCCGTGTAGAGAGTACGAGAACCTGAAAGAGGCGCGCAAGGCCTCCGGGGAGCTAGCAGAGAAGCTGAAGAAGGACTTGTTTTCTTCCAAAAGCAAGGTACCTTAGTGGGGTGCGGAGGGCGGAGGGAGCGGTGGCTGTTCTTTTCCCAGGCTTGCTCACATCTCCTGAGCGAGGCCACGGGGCCTGGCGGTGCGGCCGAGTCCGTGGGGCTGTCGGAGGACCCACGGAGGCGGGTTACCGGCCTTCACTGGCATTGGCTGTGGCCACGTGGCTTGTCCGCTCAGGCTGGCAGGTCATGTAGGCGCTCTCCTAACACACGCTCCGCCCTGCTCTTCCTGGCTCCTGGGCACCCGTGAGCTGGCAGGAGAGCACAGGTCCCCAGTGCGACAGCTGCAAAGGTCTGCTTTTGTACCAGGCCCAGAGGAGGAGGGCTCTCAGAGCCTGACTCAGTCAGCTCTGCCACGATTATTCCTGGGCCCGGCGCGTCTGTGGCTGCAGGGTATAAGGAACAGCCCTTGCTCCCGGGCGGCTCCAGAAGGACGTTGCTGGACTACAGCCCAGCCCCCCGGAGCTGGGGCTGCCTCACGTGTCCCTATAACCTTCTGGACCCTGGTCTACCACGAGCGCGGGCTGGGTAGCAGCCCATGGGGGCGGGGCACACGGCCGCCCCGTGGCTCACCCTTCACTCCCTGTGCTTCTGTAGTTGCAGACGGTCTACTCGGAGCTGGACCAGACCAAGCTGGAGCTGAGGTCGGCCCAGAAGGATTTGCAGAACGCTGACAAGGAAATCGCGGTGAGGGTCACCCCGGGCCGAAGGGCAGCGAGGGTGGTTTGCGTGCCCTCCGGGAGCGCCGCTGGGCTAGCTGTGCCTGGGACCTGTGCACCAGTCGGCACTGGTGGCTCTGGGCCCCGTGCATCCTCTGGGGTCGGGGCAGGGGGTGGGGACCTTGACCCCGGTCTGGAGCCTGGGCAGACAGCATCGCGGGTCTTCCCTCAAAGTCTGTCTTGTGCCTGCAGCCCCGAGACCAGCAGAGGAGGGGCTTCGCCGCCCCAGCCCCACCGTGGGTTTAAGGCCTGGCTCTGTTCCCAGGGGCCTGGCCTGCTGCGCGCTGGTCGCGCCCTCGGCAGTCCGCCTGCATTCCATGCCTGGCCTTTCCTCCACACTTTTCTCCTTCCTTCCCCAAGAGCCTGAAGAAGAAGCTCACGATGCTGCAGGAAACCCTGAACCTGCCGCCGGTGGACAGTGAGACCGTGAACCGCCTGGTTTTAGAGAGGTGGGTGGACCCCCTGGGCCGGTGCGGGGCCTCGGGCTGGGAGAGCTCCGTGGGAGGGGTCCTCAGTCCCCCTGGCTCTGGTGGGGTGGGTGGTCCACGTGGCCGTGAAGGTGGCCGTGCTCCCGCCCTGGGAGACAGCGAAGGTTTAGCTGGAAAGCAGCTTTGAGGCAGTTCTGGGCTCTGACGAGGAGAGGCCAGGGTGGGCCGGAGAGGGCCTACAGGTGGTCGCAGAAGGGGGAGCAGCGGTGACTGTCCCCGGGCAGCTGTTCATGGGATCGCCCACCAGATGCATCTGTCAGCCCCAGATTCTGAGCCAAGCAGGGAACCACTCACGGAAAGAATTCCCGGCTGGTGCTGGGAGCGTGTGTGTGTGCATGGGAGCTGCCAGCAGAGGGAGCCAAGAGGCAGAGGGATGCGGGCCCCTGCCGGAGCAGACGCCCACCCCCGCCTGCCCCTGAGTGTTCCGTCCTCAGGGCAGTCTGTCACCGGCCGCCTAGCTGAGGCCCAGACAGAGACCCCAGCACCACCCTGGGGACCCAGCCAGCCTCTCACTGAGCCCCTCTCAGTGTCTTTTGGGAAGTCACGCTGTGCCCTCTTCCCGCGTCCAGCCCGAGGCTGGAGCCTGCCCACATCGCTTCTGGGGGCGCCTGCCCCTGCCCCTTGCCGCCACCTCCCCATATGGCCTGTGACCCGCCCTCCCACTCAGCCCATGTGGGCCTGCGGCCCCCCCAGCCGTGCTGCTCTCCCCTAGAACTTCGGGGACGTCTGTGGGCGCTGCTGGTGGTTGCCGGTTCCCTTTGTCGCAGTGGGAAGGTCCTTCACTTCCATCATTTGAGGGTGGCCTCCGGAGGTGACTAGCACCCCCAACCACACAGAGGGTGTTTGGAAGACATCTAGGACCCCCACCAGGCCGTCTCTGATGCTTGGGGGGCTGTTGGCCTGGGCGGCCCCTGTGGTCCTGAGTGACCGGTCCGTCCGCACCTCCAGCCCGGCCCCGGTGGAGATGCTGAGCCTGAAGCTGCGGCGGCCGGCCTTCAGCGACGAGATCGACCTCAACGCCACCTTCGACGTGGATACGCCCCCCGCCCGGCCCGCCGGCGTTCGGCATGGCCACGCCAAGAAGCTCTGCCCAGAGACGGCACAGTAAGTGCAGCAGAGGCCCCAGGCCCTGTCTGCAGCCTGGAGGGGGGGCGGCTGAGGGATCTCTGTGGGCCCCGCCCCAGCGGCTCTGAGCGGCGGATGGGGCGGTGGGGGTCACCCGGCCTTGACCATGGCTTTGGTCCCAGCCGCCTCTCCTCTCCTCTCCTGAGTACGCTCTCCGTCAAAGCCTGTCTCACTGTGTCGTTACCCTTCACCGTCACCCTTCAGACAAGCGTGTTGGGGTGTGAACTGGAGAGAAGGCAGGGGTCCCGGTGGGGGCCAGTACTGGCTAATGGGGTGATGGGTGTGTGCTCGTGGAACGCCTGCCCACCGGGGTCCTGAGCCGGGGACTCCGCACCTCCTCCTCCTCCTCCTCCTCCGCTGTGTGTCTCTCAGCCTCACTCTTGAGGCAGGGCCATCCCACACCGCGGAGCCCAGGCCCCCACCCCCACCTGGGTGGCGGCCTGCAGGGGCAGGCATGGGAGGCTGTGTGGAGCTGCAGTGGGGTGGGTGGGACCCCCACTAGGGGTGCAGGGGCACTGGGGGCGGGGAGGCTTTCTCCTTGGCCACGCAGACCAGGTGTAGTTCAGCACGGGGATGAGAATGACTCTCGTACGTACACGTAGGTACACGCGCTGCTCAGGTAAGGGGGCTCCGGGGCCGAGCAGGCTTCCTCGTAGTCAGAGACCTTGGGCCTGCGAGGAGGCAGTCGAGATGTTGGGCCCTGGAGACGGAGGGGGCCAGGGAGAGGACAGAAGGGACAGCGGGCTGGGTTCCCACCTCCCCCACCTCGGGGCAGAGGCACCTGTGCTGCACGTCGATGAGCAGCGCACCCAGCGCGTGCGGGCGGCAGCCGGGGGCCTTCCGGTGCCTGGTCCGCACTCGGGCCTCCTCGGGTGGCCTTTACTCCTGCGTAAAGCTGGAAAGTGGGGACCCGGGACCTACAGGTTGTCGGGCCTTCTAGAGACATTTCTACCGTGTGTAGGGCCTGCAGGGCACGTGGGGGAGTTTGGGATGCCCCCAGCTTGGATCAGCCTCCGCAGACTCGGAATTGCAGCAAATGAGGGGTCTTCCCATGGTCTTCATGTGGCCCCACCACAGCTCTGGGGACGGGAGCACAGGGTCCAGAGTCAGCAGGCCCTGCCCCTGCCCCTGTGCTCGTGGCTTTGAGAAGCCACAGGGTCAGCTGTATGTCACCACCCTCCCGCCCACCTAGGAGAATACCGGGGAGAGGGTATCCATGGAAACGCTGCATCCTGCTCTGGGGCTGAGAGTGGGAGGCCAGGGCCTGGGGCTGCGCTCTGTTCTGCCCCGGGCCCCGCCTACACAGGGTATCTAGATTATCCAGGGAGGTGGCCTGGCCCTGTGTTCTGAGTGCTTCACGGGCTACTGACCTCACCGAGGGTCTCCTGGAGTGTTAGCCCCTCTCTGGGCAGACAGGATGAGGCCTGAGCTTGTTAGGTGTGTCTGCCCAGACCGGGGCACAGCTGGGTCAGTGGGGCTGTCCTGCCCCACAAGGAGCCTGGGACGCGGTGAGGTGCCTGCCCTGAGTGGCAGCCACGAGACCGGGACACGGTCCACTCTCCGCTGCCCCCACCACGCCGGCAGCCGTGCCTGTCCGGCGACTCGCAGACCCGCACCTGCGGAGAGGGCCGCCGAGGGGCCTCGCCCAGCACCACAGCAGCCGTGCCACACGGTGGCTCTGCTGGGGGTGTGTGCTGAGCCCGGCCACCCTGTCCCTGTGCTCGCTCACCTGCCTCTGCCCTTGTGTCTCACAGCTCTCCCACGCAGGACGCTCCCAAGAAGGTGCCCAAAGGCTGCAGGCAGGTAAGGCCCCCGTCCGCCGCCATCCGGTCCTGGCCCGGACTGAGCACTGAGCGTGAAGCCGGGCTCACGCGGGGGAGGGCCCTCTCAGCCCTGGCCCGGGGCCGACGCCCTTCGGAGCCGCCCTTGGGACCCTGTGCATGGTGCTCCCTGCCCCCCGGTGAGGCATCGGGGGTCCCGATCCTGTCCCGCCACCAGCTCGTCAAGTCTGGCCCTGGCCTGTCCCCTGCAGGAGACGCAGCTCTCGCTGGGCGGCCAGCGCTGCGCGGGAGAGCCTGACGAGGAGCTGGCCGGCGCCTTCCCGCTCTTCATCCGGAACGCCGTCCTGGGCCTGAAGCAGCAGCCCAAGAGGGCCCGGGCAGAGCCCTGCCGCGGCACGGACGCGGTGCGTGTGGCTCCCCACGGGGGCGGGTGCCGGCCCTCGGGGGGGGGGGGGGCGCGGTGGCCAGCCGCCGCCCCCGCCCCCCGGCTCATTAGCCTGGTCCACTCCTCTCTTCTTTGCCTTTAGGTCCGGACGGGCTTCGACGGTCTCGGAGGCCGGACAAAATTCATCCAGCCCGTATCCTTGTTCTGTGGCTCTGGGCGAGCCGAGCTGTCCAGCCCACGCCATCCCTTACCGGCGCCCCCAGGCCCCAGCCTGCCGGGGGCTGCAGCCTCGCGTTTGCAGAGCCAGGCCTCGCTGCGTGCCGCAGGGTGGCCCACCCCCCAGCCTCGGCCTTCCTGCCCTGCTGCGCCCCAACCCCCTCTTTCGGCCTTTTCCTTGACATCTCCTTCAGACGGACACAACTGTGATCCGCCCGCTGCCCGTGAAGCCCAAGGCCAAGGCGAAGCGGAAAGCGGGGGCCAGGAAAGGGCTCCCTCCCTCCCAGGCCAAGCTGGACACTTTCCTGTGGTAGAGAGGACAGTGCGTCTGACCGATGGCCACATGGGTGCTTCTGACTTGTACGTCCAAGACTGGCTCAGCGGGGGTTTGCGGGGCAGGGCCCCCCCTCCCACCAGTCCAGGACCAGCCCCGAAGGCAGTGGTGGACAGGAGGGTGGGGCCGGGGGCAAGGCCCGGAGGGTGTGCCTTCCCGCAGCGCGCCCTGGCCCACCCCGCCACGCTGGGCCTAGCGGTCACTGCCGCCGCCGGCAGGGCTTGCTCCTTGCTGTGGGCCCCTATTTATTGCCCGGCCCACCTGGCAGGCTGCTTCGGGTCGCCCAGACCGGTCGGCGGTGCGGACCAAGGTGCTCAAGGCTGCCAGGCAGCTTCGGCCTGCCCGGGCTTCCGCCTGCTCCGGCTTCTCGCTGGGCAGGGCCTGGGCTGAGCAGAATGGGGAGTGGGCGGAGGGGGGGGGTTGGCAGGGAGAGGATGGGGCGAGGCTTCTGTGTTGAAAATAAAAAAAGATAGACTCTTTTCTTCCTGGGTCTGGGAGCGTGAACTTGCACTTTGGAAGCCGTTCGGCATGACTTCCTGAAGCAGGACCTTCCCCTGGGCTCGGACCCTTAGGCACGCAGCCTCTGAGAGGGCACGAGAGACCCGAGCAGGAATGTGGCCACTGTGGCCTCGTCCGGAGACTGTCCCCTGGGCGCAGCCCAGAGCCCACAGGCGTCTGGTGGGGACCTGGTGGTGGCCTCTGTCGGGGGGCCTAAAGGGACCGCCCAGTGCCCAGTGCCTTTCTGCTGCCTTAGCCAGAACGCCTTTGTCGGGCCCTCAGCAGACGGCAGAGGCAGGGGGGCAGGAGCTTCAGGGGCGCACACAGGGAACGCGGCTGCTGGCTGCAGCCCTCGGGGGGCAGCACTGGGCAGTCCCCGAGGTGTGGGAGAACTCGGGCTCCCAGTCACCGTAACACGCTACTCAGAAGCTAGTTCTCCACCAAACACGGCAAAGCATATAAATAAACGGGAGAGGATGGCTCATTCACGGGAAAAGGAGAATTCCATAGAAACGCTTGCTGACAAATGTTGGAACTGAAAACTATAATAACTGAGGTGAAAGATTCACTATTGCTGGAGTCACAGAACTCGATTGCTTTCTTATATATCATTAGTGAACAATTGAAATTAAAAATACACTAGCATTTACATTAGTACCAAGAAGGAGGAGAAAAAAATATTTAAATATAAATCTAACAAAATATATATAAGATCTTTATGAGGAAGACATTAAAACTTTAATGAAAGGAATTTTTTAAAAGGCTAAAAACATGGAGACATATTCCAGGATTTTTTCCAACTTGATCTACAGAATCAGTGAAATTCCCATAAAAACCCCAGCAGGTTATTTTGTTTTCAACAAACCGATTCAGAAGTTTATATGGAAAAGCAAAGGACAAGTAGCCAACACAACACTGAAGAAGGACAAGGTCAAGGACTGACATTCCCCAACTCCGAGATGTGTTGTAAAGCTACACTAATCAAGACAGTGTAGTATTGCCAAGTAAAGAGAAAAACAGAGCAACAGAACAGAATAGAGAGCCCAGAAATAGACACATATAAATACGGTCAGCTGATCTTTGACAAAGGAGCAAAGGCAATTCAATGGGAAAAGGGCCATCTTTTCAACAATGGTGCTGGGACAACTGGACATTCACATGAGAAAAAAAAAATCTAGACAGTACTTACACCTTCACAGAAATTAACTCGAAATGGATCACAGAGTCAACTGTGAAACACTGAACAATAAAACTAGATGACAGTAACAGGAGGAAACCTAGGTGACCTTGTATTTGGTGATGACTTCTTAAACAATACTAAAAGCATAATCCATGAAAGAAAAATGTGTATAACTTGGACCTCAATAAAATTTAAAATTGATGGCCCTGGCCGAGTGGCTCAGTTGGTTGGGGCGTCATCCCAATATGCTGGGATTGAGGGTCGATTCCCGGTTAGGACACATATAGGAATCAACTGGTGAACGCATCAATAGGTGGAACAACAGATCCCTCTCCCCCAAAATAAGTAAGTAAGTAAGTAAGTAAATACAACTTCGGCTCTGCGAAAGATGCTGTTAAGAGAATGAAAAGCCAAGCCACGGATTGGGAGAAAATCTTTGCAAAAACATCTGACAAAGGACTGGATCCAAAATATAGAAACAACTCTTACAATTTAACAACAAGAAACAGCTCCGTTCAAAAATGGGCAAAAGTCTGAACACACCTCACCAAAGGTGACAAACATGGCAGATAAGCATGTGAAAAGACACTCAGCATCACCTAATCGGAGGGATGAGAATTAAAACAAGGAGATACCACTACGCGCCTATTTGAATGGCGGAAACCCCGCACACTGACAGCACCACATGCTGGTGAGGGTGCAGAGGAATGAGAGCTCATTTGCTGCTGGTGGGGGTGCTAAGTGGCACACTGTGGCAATTTCTCCCAAAAGCTAAGCGTCATCCAGCAATCACGCCCCTAGGTATTTACCCAATACTGACTTAAATGCGTATGGCCACACAAAACTCGTCTCACAAACACTTGTAGTAGTTTTATTCATAATTTTTTTTTAAAAAGCCCTGGCTGGTATAGCTCAGTGGATTGAATGCTGGCCTGCCAACCAAATGGTTGCCGGTTCAATTCCCAGTCAGGACACATGCCTGGGTTGCTGGTTCTGTCTGATCCCTGGTTGGCGGTGAGCGCGAGAAACACCCAGTTGATGTTTCTCCCTTCACATCGATGTTTTCTCCCTCTCTTTCTCCCTTCTTTCCCCTTTCTAAAAATAAATGAATAAAATCTTTTAAAAAATATCAATGGGTCTAAGAAGAAATCAATCACAGGGAAATGAGAAAATACCTTAAGGTAACTGAAAATAAAAACAACATCAAAATGTATGAGTTGCAGCAAAAATTGTACTGAGAGGGAAATTTATAGCTATAAACACCTACGTGTAAGAAAAGAAATATCTAAAACCAATAATCTCACTGTACTTTTTAATTCTTTTTAGTTTACTGATTGTAGAGAGACAGGACGAGAGAGAGATTTGTTGTCACACTTATTTATGCATCCACTGGTTGTTTATTGCACGTGCCCCGGCCGGGGTTGGAACCCGGAACCCTGGCGTACTGGGATGGTGCTCCAACCAACTGAGCTGCTTACCTAGGTCCTCACTGTACACCTTGAGGAACGAGAAAAAGAAGAACATCTAACCTCAAGCTAGCAGAAGGAAGGAAATAATAAAGATTAGATATAAATGAAATAGAAAAATGAGATATTGTGAATTATGTATAATAAGTATGTGCAGAATTTGGTCTTTGTCCTGGCACAGAGTCGCTAAAACCCTTGGGCTTCCCTGAGATGAAACTGAGAAAGGTCTTTTGTTGTGGTAAGAAGTGACCTTTGGAAAGCACCTAAGGACGGGGGCTGGTTGCTGGTGGAGCAAACCCCATGATTAGGGGGGTGGGACTTTCCGTCTCACCCCCGACACACACACACACACACACACACACACACACACACACACACACGCCTCCTGGGAGGGGAGAGGGACTGGAGACTGAATTCAATCACACCAACAGCCGAAGATTTCATCAATCACACCTGTACAATGAAGCCTCCATAATAACCCAAAACGATGGGGTTTGGAGAGTGTCCAGTTTGGTGAACCCATGGAGGCGCTGGGAGGGTGGCAAGCCGGACAGGGCACGCCCCCTCCCCTGGCCCTTTCCACCCACCTCTGCCATCTGGCCAGCCCTGCGTCATGTACCCTCGTGATAAACGGGCAAAGTAGTAAGCAAACGATTTCCCTGAGTTGTGTGGACTAGACCTGAGCAGGGGGTTACGGGAACCTCCAGCCTGTAGCCAGCCGGTCAGCAGCCCGGGTGAAAGCCTGGACTTGTGGCTGACACCTGCCGTTGGGGCAGGAGGGCAGTCTCACCGGACAGAGTCCCTGCCCTGTGGGAGCTATGCTGTCGCCAGGCAGAGGGTGTCAGAACCCACCTGCGCCGTAGGACATGCAGCTGGTGATGGGCGGCCTGGCGGTGTGGAGTCACACTCGTTAGAACTGGTGTCCGGACCCCACAAACAACAGAAGATCAACAAAACCCAAGGCGGGTTCTTTGAAAACATCAACAAAATTGACAACCTTTTAAATAAACTGACTAAGACAAAGAGTGGAGGACTCAAAGGCTCAAAACCAGAAATGAAACGTGGGGGCATTTCCACCGATTTCACAGAAGTAAAAAGAACTATAAGGGAGTATGATGACCAGCGGCGGTACACCAACACTTGGAATAACCTAATGGAAATGGACAAATTTCTAGAAACACAAACTAGCAAAAGTGACTCAAGAAGAAATACAAAACCCGAATACATTTATAACTAGTAAGGGGATTAAGTAAGTATTCAGTGAACCCCCCCCCCACACACAGAAAAGCCCGGAGCTAGCTTCACTGGCGATTCCACTGTAACGGAATGCAGGTCCGGCTGCCCGAGAGGCAGGTGCTGATGAAAGAAGGGAAGGTGGTTTTATTCAGATGCCGGCCACCTGGAAGAGGGGGGACTCACATCTCAAGGCCCGTCTCCGCCTCTCAGCGGAAGCAGAGGTTTCTAGAAGAGGGGGAGGAGAACAGGACAAAGGTATCTCGAGGGAGGGGATTGCAAATTCCTCTACATGCACACGAGCACGGTCCGTTCCAACGAGGCAAGTGTTGGATGCTCCGGTGTGCGTCATCCTGGTTAGTCATCCCGGCTTCTCGGCTTCCTGGCCCCGTGGCTGAAGGTCAGCAGACCTGCCGAGCTGGGAGGCCCGAAGGTCGGAGTCAGATCTTCTGAAGTTAGTTCCTAGGATTCCTCCGCAAACGCACTGTTCCTGCGCAAGCCGCTTATGAGTCAGAGTCCGCATGCACAGACACAAGGTCACAGGAACGGCGAGGTGGGTTACCATTCCCCACTGTTACAACTTTCCACTGTTACACTACCAAACATTTGAAAAAATGCTGACATCACAAAGACACTGCCCACATAGTGGGAAGGCCACCCACAGGATGGGAGGAAGTATTTGCAAATCATGTACCTGGTAAGGGATAGTATCCAGAATATGCAGGCAACTTCTAAAATTCAACGACACAAAAACAACCCAATTCAAAGATGAATAGATATTTCTCCAGGGAATATGGCCAATAAGCACATAAACTGCATCCAAACGACTGATAAGCGCGTAAAGAGACACTCAGGGTCACCGATCGCTAGGGAAATGCACATCGAAACGACCGTGAGACGTCGCCGCTTCACACCCGGGGAGACGGCTGCTGCCAGAACAGCCACAGAAAACAGGCGTGAGAAAGGATTTGGACAAACCAGAAGCCTTGTGCCCTGTTGGTGGGAATGTAAAATGTTACAGCTGCTGTGGAAAACAGCAGGGCAGTTCTTTTTTTTTTTTTTAAGATTTTATTTATTTATTTTTAGAGAGAGAATGGAGTGAGAGAGAGAGAAACATCAATGTGCGGTTGCTGGGGGTCATGGCCTGCAACCCAGGCATGTACCCTGACTGGGAATTGAACCTGCGACACTTTGGTTTGCAACCCGCGCTCAATCCACTGAGCTACGCCAGCCAGGGATAGCAGGGCAGTTCTTCAAAAAAAAATTGAAAATAGAATGACTGTATCTAGCCATTTCACTTCTGGGTATGTATCCAAAAGACTGGAAGCAGAATCTCAAAAAGAGACTTGCCCACCCGTGCTCACAGCCGCCGCCGAAACACGGCAGCAGTCCGTCTCCATCGACAGGTGAGTGGGCGAGCAGCACGTGGGACGTACGTATACGATGCACTGTTACCTGGCCTTAAAAGGAAGGACGCTTTGTAATATGCTACAACATGAATGAACTTGAGAGCATTTGCCAAGGGAAATAGCTAGTCACAAAGAGACAGTCTGGCCCCGGTCTCTGCAACTAGTGCATGGGACACATCTAGTAAATGCCGATTGAGTGAAAACACGCACACAAATACACCTACAAGCCCTGGCTGGCTGGTGTAGCTCAGTGGATTGAGCGCGGGCTGCGAACCAAAGCATCACAGGTTCGATTCCCAGTCAGGGCACATGCCTGGGTTGCAGGCCATGACCCCCAGCAACCGCACATTGATGTTTCTCTCTCTCTCTCTCTCTTTCTCCCTCCCTTCCCTCTGTAAAAATAAATAAATAAAATCTTTAAAAAAAAATCACCCACAGCTTTACATCCATCGGGATGGGTATAATTTGTTCTTGGAAAAGAAAAGGGAGTGTTGGCCGCAATGTTGGAAAACAGGAATTTTGTACACAGCTGGTGTAACACATTTTGCTGGTCCCTCGAAAAATTAAACATAGAATCACCACGTGACCCAGCGACTTTACTCCTGTGCATATGCTCCAAAGAACCGAAAACGGGGGCTCGGGCGCACGTTTGAGGGCGGTCATGGCGGCGCTCCGGAAGGAAGAAACAACTCAGAGGTCCGCCGATAGGTGGCGCGCAAACCAAGCGCGAGGTGTGTCTGCGGTGGAGTATTACTCGGCCATGAAAAGGAGCGACACGCTCACACACGCTGCGATTTGAATGAACCTCAGACACATTTTGCTAAGTGAACAAAGGCAGACACCGAAGGTCACGTTTTGTTTGATTCCTTTTTAAAAAACATTGTGTTTATTTTTTTCAAGAGACAGGACGGGAGGGAGAAAAACATCGGCGTGTGGACCGGTTGCCTCTCGCCCGCCGCCAAAGGAGGCCCCGGCCTGCAGTCCAGGTGCGGCGCTCTTCGGTGGGCTACGGAAGTTTTGAGAGGGGTGGTGCCGGCGTTGTGAATGCACTGAACTCCACTGGATTGTACCTTTTCAAGGGTTATTTTCACGTTATATGGATTTCACCTCCATGTTTAAAAGAAGTCACGACAGCGCATGGTTTAGTTATTGGGAAGTTTGGTGGGAGCTGTGGTCCATCTTCAGAGCACTGGCCCGGAGCTCCCAAGAAGGCAAATCAACACATCCGTGGGTGAAAGTTACCCAGGACCTGTCTGTACTATTTTTGCTACTTCCTCTAAGTCGATAATCATTTCAAAATAAAAGATTAAAGGGAAAATGAGGACACGTGACCCTGGCGGCCCCGTGCCTCCCGCTCTCAGGTCCAGCACGCAGAGTCCAGGGCCTCATCCCCAGCCGGCCACCTGGGATGCCATCCCTCTGTCCATTCTGGTCTGGCAGCTGTGGGCAGGGAGGGGTCCTCACACTCTGAGGAGAGAATGCAAGGCCCAGCATGCACCCCCTCCTCGAGAGCAGGCTCCACCCAGACCCGAGGCTTGGGCCCTGGGAGTGGGGTGACATACCCTCCTGAGCTCCCACAGCCCCTAGGCCAGGACCTGCCTGACCCCCGGGGTCTCTAAGTGTCTGCGTGGTGGATGGCAGGCCCGGGAGTCCTCAGGATGGGGATTCCCATGAGCATTCTGTGCGCAGGAAGCCCGTCCAGGCAGCGGCACCTGAGGGGAGCGGGGCCTAGGGTTTGGGACCTGCAGGGAGCCACAGGAAGTGACCGCATCCAGCCCCGTGGGTCCCTCCCACAGCCTGGCCCCTCCCTGCTCTCCCAGTGACCGAACAGGCTGACGTCTGTCCCACCTTGCGTGCGCCCTGGGGCTGCCAGCCTCACCTTGGCCGGCCCAGGCTGTTCAGCACGGGCCAGAGGCAGGACAAGGAACCAGGTCAGAGTCTAGTTTCACTTTCATTTTTGCTTTCCCTGAAATGACAGAGGAGCCGAGAAGAAAGCTGTGACCAGCCGTGTCTTTCACTCCCTCAGCCTCAGTGCCTGTTTGCACTGAGCTACAGCTGGGCACCTGCCTCTGCCGGCCCCGCCTCCCCCAGAGACCCCCCCTGTCCTGGCTGCAGCCAGGTGTCGGGGCCCAGGCCTCGGGATGGGCGTCCAGGACACCTCCAAGTCGCTGGATGAGGAGCTGTACTCTCGGCAGCTGTGAGGCCAGAGGTGGGATGGGGCGTGGGGTGGCCCGCTGCCCTCTGTCTCCCATTGCCTGCCCTCCTGCTCTCCATCCGCAGGTGTGTGCTGGGCTTGCCGGCCACGCAGAGGCTTCAGGAGGGTAAGGTCCTGCTGTCAGGCCTCCAGGGCCTGGGGGCTGAGGTGGCCAAGAACCTGGTCCTGATGGGCGTGGGCAGCCTCACTCTGCACGACCCCCACCCTGCCTGCTGGTCCGACCTGGCTGCCCAGGTGAGGGCCCTGGGTGTCTGGGGGTTCTCGGACCAGAGTCGGGGTAGGGCCCAGGAGGTAGCTCCTGGCTCAGCCTGGACTGGGTCTCTCTCTCTCTAGCTTTTCCTCTCGGAGCAGGACTTGGGAAGGAGCAGGGCTGAAGCGACTCAGGAACTTGTGGCCAAGCTCAACGGAGCCGTCCAGGTCCGCGTCCACACAGGCGACATCACGGAGGAGCTGCTGCAGGACATCCAGGTCCCCTCCCAGCCCCACTCCCCAGGCTGGCGCAGTCCCCTCCTCCAGCCCTTGGCCGCGGGGTGGGCGGGACAGTGGCTCTGGCCTGCTGACCCTGCCGTCCGCCCAGGTGGTGGTGCTGACCACCTCCAGCCTGGAGGAGCAGCTGAAGGTGGGCACCTTGTGCCGCAAGCGCGGAGTCTGCTTTCTGGCGGCTGACACCCGGGGCCTCGTGGGGTGAGTGTGGCTGCCGGCCTGGCCTGCCTCATCCTGGACGGCAGCGTCTGGTCCCAGAGCTGTCCCTCGTTCCGGGCTTGCCCGAGTGCCCCGCACCCGGCCCCAGGCCTACCTCAGCACCCCCCTCGATTCTGGTCCCCAGCCCCACCCCTCGGCTTCCTCCACCCCAGCCCCCAGACGTGCCCCTGGTAACTCCAGCTCCCAAGCCCCTCCCAGCATGCCTTCCTGACTCTGTCTCCCTCGTGTCACCCGCCCTTTGCCCCTGAGCCCCTACCACCTCCCCCCCACCGCAGGCAGCTGTTCTGTGACTTTGGTGAGGACTTCACCGTCCAGGACCTTACAGAGGAAGAGCCCCAGGCAGCCGCCATCCAGCACATCTCTAAGGTGGGCGCCGGGGTGTGGACGTGGGCGGGGGGCAGGTGCCGGAGCCCGTGGAAGGCAGGTGCGAGTGGCTCTGAGCCAAGCCACCTCTTATCCAATCCAGGGCTCCCCTGGCGTTGTCACTCTGAGAGAAGATGCCCACAACTTCCGTGCCGGGGACTTGGTGACTTTCTCCGGCATCGAGGGCATGGTCGAGCTCAACGGCTGTGCTTCCAGGCTCCTCCGCGTGCAGGGTGAGCCGGCCCCACTCCAGTTCCCGGCTCCGCGCCCCGGCCCCCACTGGGGGCAGACGCAGCCTGGTCCTTGGGGATGGCTTCTCCCCCTGCCTTCCTCGGGATGGGCCACCTCCAGGACACAGACACAGACGGGACGGGGCGTGGGGAACCACTCGGGTTCAGAGGTCCCGCTAACTGGGCTGGGTCTGCCCCAGAGGGCGGGACCTTGGAGATCGGGGACACGACAACCTTCTCCGCTTACTTGCGTGGTGGAGCTGTCACTGAGGTGAAGACACCCAAGACAGTGAGGCATGTGAGTGCAAGGCGGGGGGGGACTTGGGAGAGTTAGGGGGCCCCCGGTGTTCTGGACCTGCCCCCGAGCCTGGTGCCCCCTGCAGGAGCCCCTGTATGCAGCCCTGCTCCAGCCTCGCGTGGTGGCCCAGAGTCCCCGGGAAGCTCACCGCGCCCGCTGCCTGCACCAGGCCTTCCGTGCCCTGCACGAGTTCCGGCGCCTCAGCGGCCGCCCACCCCAGCCCTGGGACCCTGTGAGTGTGTCCTCCCCCTTTGCCCCTCTGTCTTAGCGGGGTCTCAGCTGCTGGGAGGCAGCAAAGACCATCTCACAGATCCAAGTTTGAACCCCTGAGGGGCCTTCCCACTCACTTAAAGGAGTGCCGGGCCTGACGACAGCCCGGGGACCCTTGCTGCCTGCTGATCCCTCGGAGCTGGGCCCGGGGCTGCCCCCAGGTTGGCGAAGCCTCCAGGGCTGTTGTCTGGCACTGGGTGTCCTCTGATGGGGCTGCACCGCCTGCCTGCCGGGCCCCTGTCTGCCTTCCCACTCAGGTTTCTGCTTACTTCTCTGTGGAACAGGGCGGCTGCCTGAAGGGTTGGAGTGGGGAGCAGTGGCGCTCCGGCCGGGGCGCTGTGCCTACTGAGCTCTACCCCACAGGCTGATGCAGAAAGGGTGGTGGGCCTGGCCCGGGACCTGCAACCACTGAGGGGGCCGGCGGGAGAGCCTTTGGAAGAGCCCCTGGACGAGGCTCTGGTGAGGGCCGTCGCCCTGAGCAGCGGCGGTGTGCTGAGCCCCATGGCAGCCACGCTGGGCGCCGTGGCCGCCCAGGAAGTGCTGAAGGTGGGTGCAGGCACAGGCAGGGTGAGGCTGGGAGGGGCGCAGAGCTCACTGTGGGTGCCAGAGGGTGCCCGACACCAGACAGTGGCCCTGGCGGCTTCACCACCTTGGGTGCAGCCCCCCAGACCGGATCTGAGGGGCTAGCAGGTGGCAGCAGCCCCTAAGGTCCTGGCCTCCAGGCGGTCTCCAGGAAGTTCCTGCCCCTGGACCAGTGGCTGTATTTCGACGCCCTCGACTGCCTCCCGGATGACGAGCAGCTGCTTCCCAAGCCCGAGGACTGCGCACCGGTGAGAACCTGGGGCGTGTGCACGCCTTCTCCAGACTCAGGGCCGGGGGAGGAGCAGGAGGAACGGTCCCGGGGTCCTGACCTGGAAAACCCGGGGTGAGGGGGACACGCAGCCCGGGCCGGCAGCCATCGCCGACCTGTGCCCGGTGTCCCCTAGAGAAGCTGCCGCTACGACGGGCAAATCGCGGTGTTTGGGGCCGGTTTCCAGGAGAAGCTGAGCCGCCAGTGCTACCTCCTGGTGAGCTGCATGGCGAGGCTGGGAGCACGTACGGGAGGGCCGGGCCTGGTTCTCTGGCTCAGGCTGCTCCTGCCGGCAGGTGGGCGCTGGTGCCATCGGCTGCGAGCTGCTCAAAGGCTTTGCCCTCGTGGGCCTGGGGCTCCGGGGCCGAGGGGCCGTGACCGTGGCCGACATGGACCACGTGGAGCGCTCCAACCTCAGCCGTCAGTTCCTCTTCAGGCCCCGGGACGTTGGTGTGAGTGCCTGCGCCTTCCAGCACCCCTCTCCTGGACCGCCCTCCCCCAGTGCACCCGCCCCTCCACCCAGCGTCTTCTGCTCTCTTCCCAGAGGCCCAAGGCAGAAGCGGCTGCCGAGGCCGCCCGCCGCTTGAACCCAGACCTGCAGGTGGACCCGCGCACCCACCCTCTGGATCCCTCTACAGAGCGTATCTATGGAGACGACTTCTTCTCCCGCGTGGACGGTGTGGCTGCCGCCCTGGACAGCTTCCAGGCCCGTGAGTGCTCAGCCTTGGAACTCAGACCCTTGTCCAAGGCCGTGCCAGCCCCCCTTCTAACCCTCCGCCCCCTCGCCAGGGCACTATGTGGCTGCTCGCTGCACCCACTATCTGAAGCCACTGCTGGAGGCAGGCACGCAGGGCACCCGGGGCAGCGCCTCGGTGTTCGTGCCGCTGGTGACCGAGGGCTACAGAGGGCCGGCCTCGGAGGCCGCGGCTTCTGAGGACGCGCCCGACCCCATCTGCAGCGTGCGGCACTTCCCCAGCACAGCCAGGCACACCTTGCAGGTGGGAGGCCCCCCGAGACCCCTGTGCCACACGGCTCAGTTCTCAGCTGCAGACCTGGGCCCCACCTGACGCCTTATGGCTGCCTTCTCCCCAACAGTGGGCCCGGGATGAGTTTGAGGGGCTCTTCTGTCGCTCTGCCGAGGCCATCAACTGCCACCAACAGTAAGGCCCCCAGCAGTAACGGGGGTGGGTGGGAGTCCAGGGCCCCCGGCAGCGGGGTCTTCAGGGCTCAGCCTCAAACTCCCTCCCCTCTCCGCAGGGCACTCACCTCCCTGGCAGACGGGGGACCGCCGCTGCTGCCCCTGCTGCGGGTGGTGGTGGGTGTCCTGAGACAGCGTCCACGGAACTGGCGAGACTGCGTGCTGTGGGCCCTCGGCCACTGGCAGCTGTGCTTCCGTCACAGCATCAAGCGGCTGCTCAGGCACCACCCACCTGACGAAGTGCGTGGCTAGGGGTCCGAGGCTGAGGGCTCAGCGGGACCAGACTAAGTCCAGCGGCCCTCATTTCCTAGGTGCTTGAGGATGGAACACGTTTCTGGTCGCGTCCCAGACAGTGTCCTCAGCCCTTGGAGTTTGACGCCAGTCAAGTGAGTGAGGTCCCGCGGGAGCCCCGGGAGGGCCGTGTGGCCCCTGAGGGCACAAGTGGGCACCTCTGTCTCCTGCACAGATGCTGAGGGACAGAGGCACCTTTGGGCGCGGGGCAGGGGGTGGTGTCCACAGGTGAGGCAGAGGCGGGCACTCGCACGCATCCACAGTGGGCGGAGCCCACACCCCGCACGCCCGTGCACGCTCACTCACCCGTACGCCGGCCCTGCCCTTGCTTGGTCTGACTCAGGACACGCAACTCCTCTACGTGCTGGCGGCGGCCAACCTGTACGCCCGGATGCACGGGCTGCCTGGCTCCCGGGACCCGCCGCGGCTCAGGGAAATGCTGCAGTCCCTGCTGCTGCTGCCTGCTCCCCAGCACCTGGACCCCGTCTTCCCTGATGACCTGGCTTCCACGGAGCCTGGTAAGGCCCCGGCCCTGCTCGCCCCCATGCTGCTGCCCAAAAGCTCGACCCCGCCCTCAGCCTGGGTAGAAGAACAAGGGGCCTGGGGGCCCTGCAGCCAGCTCACTGCCTCTCAGGCCCTCCGGCCCTGCTTCTGCTTCTTGCTCATCCTCTGCGCCCCCTTTCCCTGCTGCCTCCCCCACCCCCACCCCACCCCCATTCCCTTGCCAGGTGTTGAGCAAAACAAGCACAAACCCTGGCGCTCCCAGGCGGGGACAGAGTCACATAGCACGCACACATGCATGCAGACACACACACACACGTGCACAGATACCCACAAACACGGGGGACGGGGGGCTAGGGCTGCTGAGCAGGAGACTAGCATCAGTCGGGGGGATTCCTGAAAGGGGCAGAGGCCTTGGGCTGAGCAGAGACCAAGGAGGGGCCCCCGGGTCCAGGACAGCGGCGGAGATGGGGGCTGAGGGCTGTCCCCATGCCCCTTCCCTGACAGACCCTGGGCAGGCGGAGAGGCTGCGCGACGCCCTGCGAGACTGGAGCTCGGGCCCCTCGCTGGAGCCCCTGAGGTTTGAGAAGGTGGGAGCCGGAGCGCAGCGTGGGGCCGAAGGGCGGGGCCAGGGAGGTTGTCGGGGAAGGTCCAGAGCTGAGAAGGCAGCCCTGGAGCCCCCGGGCCGGCCTGGCGCTCCTCGCAGTGGGGACCCCAGAAGCAGCTGGCCTCCCCTTCCCCGATAAGGGGGGAGGTGTGAGTGTCCACCAGACCAGCCGTGGGAAGAGCTGCGCACGCGGGCGGCCACGGCGAGGGGCGCGGGGTGCTGGGCGGTGTTAACACTCGCTCGCGGGGCTCGAACCTCCTAGGACGATGACAGCAACTTCCACGTGGGCTTCGTGATGGCGGCAGCCAGCCTTCGAGCTCAGAACTACGGGATCCCACCGGCCAGCCGCACCCAGGTGACCCTGCCTCCTGGGACTCCAGTGTGGAGGTGGGGGTCAGACCCCGCCCCCCCCCCCCCGCCCCCTGCCCCGGTCCCACACCCGGCCTCCCGTCCTTGGCAGAGCAAGCGGATCGTGGGCCGGATCATCCCAGCCATCGCCACCACCACGGCGGCCGTGGCGGGCTTGGTGGGCCTGGAACTGTTCAAGGTGGTGGGCGGGCCGAGGCCCCTCCGTGCCTTTCGCCACAGCTATCTGCGCCTGGCTGAAAACTCCTTCAGCCGCTTTGTGCCCGGGGCCCCGGCCGCCCAGGAGGTGAGCCCTGGCCCTCACCCACACCCAGCGCAGGTTTCCCTGTGCCTTCCCGCACAGGCCCTACTCTGGCTTCCGGCCTGCACCAAGACCCAGACTCTGGGGGCGTCCTTAAGACTCGCGTCGCCCCCTCCCCGCAGCTGCGAGGCCAGGCCGGGGCCTGTCAGACACAGGAAGCAGCCATCAGCCGCCCCTACCGCCCAGCCCTCTGCGGCCGGGGGTCTGGGGAAGCTGCAGCTTTAACTTATTACCGAGCCAGACATCCCCCACGGCCTCCTCCTTCCCAGGAGTGCCCCTGGAGAGGGGCTGAAGGGGCCCGGGGTGGCGGGGGGGGGGGCGGGCCTCAGGCCCCAGCCCCACACCGAGCCTAACACCGCCTGCCTGCCTGTGTGGCGTGGGCACTGGGCCTGCCCTATCAAAACCCTGAATTAAGGGGTGCCGTGCTCCCTGTTGCCTCCGGGGTGGCGTCTGCACCCCTGTGTGTGTGGGGGGGGTGTTTGTGTCACAGGTGTGAGTGTGCCGGGGGTCTGGGCATCCCTGGCCACCTCCAGCTCTGTGCTGTGTGGGCACAGAGGGGGCATGCTTGCACATCTGGGCACCAGATGGGAGCACAGGGCTCGTCTTCACTGTGGGGTCTCATGGGCGTGTGTGTGAGCACACGTGCGATGTCCCTGGGCTTGTGCGCGTGAGTTCCCTCTAGCGCAGGGCTGCGGATGGCCCTGGCAGCGTGCCCGGCTCCACAGCAGTTAGCCTTTCCTTGGGGCACAGGAGGGTGGAAAGAATGTCCTCACCAGGGGAGGAGGGAGAGGTCATGGGCTAGCACTGGGCTTTCGCTGAGTAGCCCTGGGGTCCCCCAGGGCACAGCATACAGAGCCCCTTTGTGAGGGGCCCCGCCCCTAGTTCGCACATAGGCTGCCTTTGTCCATGGTGGAGGGGGCGGGGGACGCCCCTCCCCCCATTGCACCTCTGATCTCATCTCAGCTTGACCCCTCTGTATGTTCTGGGAAGGTCAGCAGGGCCTCATGTCTTGGCCCCTGGCTGCCTGCCACCCTTCTGCCCTCAGTTCTGGGCACCAGAACCCCAAGGCTTTTGACACAGGGAAGGAAAGAAGGGATAGGAAGAGGAGGCCTCTGGGGACCGTGCCCCTACTGGGGTCTCCAGGCCAGTGAGTTCCCAGCGGTCACTGTGTCCCTTGCCCCTTTGTGCCCACGGGCAGTCAAGGCCCTGGCGGTACAGGATGAGGGGGCAGGATGCACCCCTCCTTTCCCGGCTCCCAGCCTTGCATTTGAGGAATAAGCTGCTGCCCTGGAGACTTTAGCTCAGGGGCCCTGCTCCCGCTTCCTCAGGAAGCGCCGCCCTCCCCCCCAACCTGCACACAACCAGCCTGTGTGATGGATTGCCTGCTTCCCCGTGTGGGGGCCCCCTAGCCCCATTTCCTGTGCTGGCCCCGGCATGGGCGGGGAGGGTGCCGGGGCTCTGGGCCCAGATCCCACCTTCCATCCCCACCCCCTGGCTCCGGCTTCCTGCCTTTGGTCCAGCTCCTCCTCTAGGGAAGGGGCCGTCAGCTGCTGGTGACAGGGGTAGGGGGAGGGTACGCGTGGGAAGCTTCCCACTCCTTCTCACCACCCCCAGTTCCATCACCTGAGCTGGACCTGTTGGGACCGCCTGAAGGTGGCTGCTGGGCAGCCGGAGAGGACCCTGAAGTCACTCCTGGACCATCTCCAGGTGTGCCTTGCTGCGCCCGCCGCCCCCCCCCCCCGGCCCCCGCCCGCCGCCAGGCCTGGCCCAGCCTGGCCCAGCCTGGCCCAGCCGGCGTCTGACCCGTCTCTCTCTAGGAACAACATGGGCTGAGGGTGAGGATGCTGCTGCGAGGCGAAGCCGTGCTCTACTCGGCAGGATGGCCCCCCGAGCAGCAGGCCCAGTGCCTGCCCCTCCGGTGAGCCCGCCTCTGGCTCCGGCCGGGCCGCGTTCTGTCACTGGAGGTCGGAGGTGGGGGACAAGGAGCCTTTCCTCTTCCAGCCCCATTTGGGCCCCTCACACCTTCCCGGGGCTTCCTTTTGCCAAATGGAGTCAGCAAATGGGCTGGGGGCGGGGTGAGGGCCCGGAGCCCGAGGAGGGGCCTCCAGCTCGGCCTGCTCCGTGCCCCCCCCCTCCCTAGCCCACTCCCAGGGGACCAGCAGCTTCCTGCCTCTTGCCTGCCCAGCCAGCCGCTCTGAAAATAGTTTCAGATGTTTCCTGTCTTGAGTTGCTCCCGCTCCTGCTCCTGGCTCGGGCTCCTCATGGCCCATCAGCACCCCCTCGTCCACGGTCACTCCATATCTGCCCCTGCTCAACTCCCCAATCTCCCCTCCCCTGACCCCGCACGCCACCAGGGTGACAGAATGGGTGGAGCGGAAGACAGGCTGGGTGCCCACGCCTTGGCAGCGGGTGCTGGTCCTGGAACTCAGCTGTGAGGGCGAGGAGGACGACACCGCCTTCCCGCCCCTGCACTACGAGCTGTGACAAAGCGGCAGCCCCACCACCACCTCTACGGAGCTCTGCGTCCCAGGCCCACAGCAGGCGCTCAATAAATGCTTGTTGAAGGAAGGCGTGAATGGAGAGGCTGGATGGTGGAACGCTGGGTAGTAACACACACGGGATGTGACCAGGGCACACAGGGACCCCTGGGGGGAGGGAAGAGGCTCTTCGGATTTGCCCACCTGGGCTGTGCCTCCCGGGGCTGGGGCTGCCTGCCTCCCAGAGACCCAGGCGTAGGGAACCAGTCCAGAGAAAGGCCTTTATTGTCCCGGGCCGGAGGGCAGGGTCAGAGGTAGCTGACGACGTCGTTACAGATGATGGGCTGGCGGCTGCGGCAGCTCATGAGGGCTGCGAAGCGCGAGGCGTCCGCAGGCAGTTCGGGCTCTGCTCGCGGTGGGCACGACAGTCGCTTTCCCGCCATGGCCGCCCTGCGGGCCCTGGCCAGCTGGCGCCGCAGCTGCTCAGAGAGGCCGAGCAGGAACTGGGGGGGCCGAGCACGGGCACGCGGCGCGCCCCCGTTGTCCCCCTCGCCTGCTGCCTCGGGCAGCTCCATCCAGTTGTGCACCAAGTCAGCGAAGCAGTTGTCCCCCAGCACCAGGGGCTGGCGGCTTCGCCCTCTGCTCAGCAGGGCTGCTGTCCAGTCCTCGGCTTCCAAGCCCCGCCAATGCTCCAGGCAGGCATCTGGGGTGGACTTGGGCCGGGGTCGGTGGGCAGGTGGCGCCCTAGCCACAGGGGCTCCGCTGGACAAGGGGATGCCACTGGCTGAGGCGCGCTGTCTGTGGGGGCGCCATGCTGGGGGTGCTGGAGGCACAGGCAGCTCTTCCTCTCTCCACGTGCTGCCTGACACCTCGGAAAAGCCGGAGTCCCAGTCCAAGGTGTGCTCCCTGGGGCCCTCCAAGGCTACACCTCTGTCGCCTGTCACCACACCTTCCTCCTCCTCTTCCTCCACACAGCAGACGGAGTCCTCTTCCAAGGCATCTGAGGCCCTGAGCCGGTGGTGGGCACCTGGGCCGCGTTTGGGGGGTGGCGGAAGGGGACCAGGCATTGGGGGTGAGCCTGTGTCCCGGCCACAGGGCTGCGGAGGAAGAGAGGGCAGAAGTCAGAGGGCCAGTGCTCGTCACTCCTGCCTGCCCGGCCAGGCCAGTCCCAGAAGAGGAGGCTCGGGAGGGCTGGACAGGCCTGCAGGCCTGGGCAGCGGGGCCTCTGGTGAGCTCAGGCGATGGGGGCGCTGGCACACGAAGCTCGTGTGGCTCCCCGTAAGCCGACCTGGTGGCAGTCCGGCAGGCTGCAGCACGCAGGATTGGGCAAGTCGGCACCCGCCACCAAGGCCCAGGGCTGGAGGCAGGGTTGCCGGCCTGAATCGGGAAGTAGGTCCTGCTCGGGGCTGGGGGTGGGGGTGGGGGTGGACCATCCCGTGCTTTTTGAGGGGTTCAGCTCCCCAAACCCCACCTTGTCTTTCCTCTTTCAGAGAAGGATAGGGCACTTGCCAGGTGGAGGGTAGAGGAAGGAGTTTCAGGCCAACCTGGCATAAGGGGCATCCACAGCAGCGCCAGCAACTCTTTAGTCCCTGGAAGACCACTGTTACACCCCAAAAGAAGTTTCTCCCATCCCCTCTCTCCCCTTTCCCTCCGCAGGCCTGCGCAGCAAGGCCAGCTGGGCGGCTGTTACTTGATGCCCGGCGCAGCTCCCAACCGTCCGAAACCCGACGCGGGCCATCTGGGCCATCTGGGCCGCTCCACCCCCATCCCGCCTAGGATGAGCACTCGGGACAGCCCCCTACCCCAGTGCCTTTCGGCCGATGGCAGCCGAGCACCCCACACTCGTCCTTAAGAGTCAACACCGATCCCAAGCCTCACCAATTCCCAGCGGAGCTGGCCCAGGAAGCTGTCAAGCCGAGTGCTGTGCATGCCCCTGCCGGAGCCCCCGCCAGGCCTGCCAGTTCCAATGAAAACTCCGGCGGGAGCGGCGCGGAGAGGGCCGGGCGGCCCGGCCAGCGGCGCCTTCACCCTGTGCCCAGCGCCGCGACTCCTCGCGCTCCGTAGCTCCCGCAGCCGCCCCAACATCTGGCAGCCGCGCCCCGCCCCTGGCGCCGCAGCCAATGGGCGGGGCGGGGCTGAAGTGGCCCCGCCTCTCGGGCCCGGCCAGGGGCGAGCCCCACGCCCACTCCCCACTTGGTTCCAGCTCTGTGGAGCGGGGCGGGTTTGCTGCTACAAGGCCGGGCCGGCCCGGACTGCCCGACGCCCCAGCGGTTGAGTCGACTCCAGTTTGCTTCGTGACCCAGAACGAGTCGCTTCCTCACAGTAGCCCCGATTTCCCCATTTTTATCAGGACAGAGCTGCGGTCCCTCCTTCAGGGGCCCCTTGAGCACGCGGCTGCCCCGGCGGCGGCCCCCTTGTGCGGGCAGTGCGCCCCTAGTCTCCGGGCCTCAGGGCCCAGCCCACTGGACCCGCTCCTGGAGTGGGCCGTGACAATCCCTGGAAGTGGTGGGAGGGCCCGGCCCCCTCGGCGGACTGCGGGAACGCGGGACGTCTAACCTCCACCCAGCCTCTCCATCCCGCGTCTGGGCCCAGCTACGCCGGGCCGCCCTCTAGTGGGGAGCCGCGGCTTGTCACGGCGATTCCTGCGGTGACATCTGCATCCTCTCGCCGGCCGGCCGCAGGCCACCTGCAGAATGAGAGCGAATGCAGGGGAGTGAGTTAGGGCGCGCGCTCTCCAGCGGGAAGGGTCAGAGCGTGTTCCGTCCCCAAGCGCTCCGTGAGTGCAGGCCGAGTTCAAGGATGCCGTCTACCTGGAGACAGAGCAGTCAGTAGACAGAAAAATACCGGTGATGAGTGCGAGGCTAGCTCGGAAGGGGGGACTCGCCCAGGAAGTGGCATTCTGTATGGGATCTGGATGAGCCACCACGGAGAGATCGAGAGGCGAATTCTAGGTAGAGGAATCAGCCAGTTAAAGGCCCTGAGAGGACAGGAGGTGGACAGGGCTTTACATAATGGAGGCCCGAGTTGCCTCGGGCCGGAGTGGCCCGGTGGGTTGGAGCATCATCTCTGGGTGACGGAAAGGTTACAGGTTCCATTCCTACGCTTCTTTCTCTCATGGAGGTTTCTCTCTCCCTTCCTCTCTGAAAGCAATGAAAAAAGAAATGTCCTTTGATGAGGAAATAAAAAAGGCCCAAGATATCCATGACGGTGGCAGTTGGGGGAGTGAAGAGTTCTACAAAACCAGGCTCCTAGCAGCCTGAGAAACACGAGGTCTTGGCTGTTCTTGGTGTGGCGGGGACGCTGAGGGCTTTTGAGCAGGAAGGACCGGGGCTGGCTCCTGCCTACGGAACCCCAGCTGCTCTGGGAGGGGCGCTCTGTACTCTGAACGTAGACTCCTGACCTCGTCCAGCCCAGGAGGGGAGGGCCTGGGCCCCGGTGCGGCTGATGCACAAAAGGGGGCCACTTTGGGGTATGTTTTGGAGCTAAAATCAAGCCTTGCCGATGCATGAACATGAGCAGGGAAGGAGCGTCGAGCATGACTCCTGGGTTTCTTGCCTGAACATCTGGTCGGATGGGACTGTCGTGAATGGATCCAGGAAAGACTGGAGAAGAGAGGGTTTGGGGTTGGACAAATCAAATGACGATTTGTGGACATGTGGCCTTTGAGATGTCTGTTAGACATCCAAGGGACAATGCGGGGCGGGGGGGGTGGGGGGCGGTCAGCCCCTGAGTGTGTGGCTCTGGAGTTTGGGAGAGAAATCAGCGCTGAATGCTTGGACCTGGGAGGCAGAGCCAGTGGGTGGTACTTGAGGCCGTGTGCCCGGATGTGATGGCAAAGGTGAGTTCCGCAGTCAGGACTGAGCCCTGGGACACCCCACCCAGTGGAGTCAGGGAAGATGAAACAGAACCGGCAAAGGAGGCAAGCAGGGACAGCCAGGGAGGGGGCAGGAAACAGAGAGTGGGCGCTTAGGAGCTCTGAGGAGCAAGCACCAGAGGCAGCCAAGGAGGTGAGACTGGAGAAGGAACTATGAGGACCCCAACTAGGGCAACACCGTGGACAGAGGGGTGAGCCTGACTTAGAGAGCAGGAGAGAGTGAGAGGTCAGGAACCGGAGAGAGCAGCTGTACACAACTTTTCCAAAAAGACTTTATTTCTTTTCAGAGAGAGGGGAAGGGAGGGAGAAAGAGAAGGAGAGAAACATCAATGTGTGGTTGCCTCTCACACACCCCCAACTAGGGACTTGGTGCACAACCCTGGCGTGTGCGCTGATGGGGAATCAAACCGACACCCTTCAGATCACGGACCGGTGCTCAATCCACTGAGCCACACCAGCCAGGGCTAGACAGCTTTTTAAATACAACAAGTGGACAACTCTCAAAGGTACAGCTCAAAAAACATGAAAATCTGTAGACACTGGTGCAACTGTCGCCCAGATGAAGATACAGAATATCCCCGGCCACTCCCAGAGGCCACTTTGATGTCCCCGAAGATAACCACTCTTCTGTGTGATTTCTGTCACCATGGGCTCCCTGCGCTTGATGCAGGCAAACAACTTCCGGAGATTTTGTTGGCCGCGGGGCTCAGATTAGTGGGCAGATAACGTTCAGACGGGGCCGGCGGTCGGCGCTCAGACCCCGTGGGCGAGCAGGTTTCCTGGGCACTGTCTTCACTTGATCTCAGCCAAAAGGCCGAGAAGCGATCCCGGGCACTGTCTTGCTTTGTCTCCGAGGACGGCATGACCACGACTTCCCTGAGTCTGTTTCCCCATCTGAAGCTCAACCCTTGTCCCCTCCCATCTACCTACTTCGGGCCGTAGGAATGAGAGGGGGAACTCACTGCGAGCAGTGAAGACCTGGGGTTTCACAGGTCTCTGGAGGCCTGTGTGGAGTCTACAGCTCGGTCGCCGGGAACGGGCGGGGCTGCAGGCTGGGAGGCCCGGGAGGCCCGCCCACCCGTGTGTTTGAGCAGCTCACCTGGCAACAGGTGGGCCTGACAGTCTGCTTTTCCAGAGTCTCCTCTGCCATCCGTATCTTTAGGGCACACGATGGTGCTGTTCAGGCCGCTGGCACTGCTCCTTGCTCTGGTTGTCTCTGGTGAGGAGCTGGTGGGTGGGGGAACCCCCGTTCTCCCCACCACCTCCGCCCCCGAACTCCGTAGTGGAGTGGAGACCTGATTTTTCTCAGATAAGCTATCACGGAGGGCAGGGGCTGGGGGAGAGGCAGGAAGCCCTGACCCTCGTTCCTGTCTTGGCTTCTTCCTCAGTGGAGTCCTCGCTCTCAGTCTGTGAAATGAGCCAGCTTATGGCTGGATATGGGGGGGAAAGGGGGGGGCCCTGTGGCAGGCGGCCGGAACCACCCTCAGGCATGTGGTTCCCTGTGCACGGGCCCCCAGCCTGATCGTGTCTTCCTCACAGACCGCCACTGCCTGCCCTGGTCCGTGAGTATCTCTGAGACACAGGGGCCTGGTGCCGCCTTTCAGTCCCTCTCCTTGAACTGCTCTTCACACGTGCCCACCTTGAAGCTGCTGCGCGTGCGGCCACCCACTACCTTCTTCGATGCACTCAACCTCAGCGTAACCATGTGGCAGGGGATCTATATGGGAAAGGTGGGGACATGGGCACAGCTGGGGAGCAGGGGGTGCAAGGGCAGACCCTGAATTGACAAAGCCACAGGGGGTGCAGGGGGAAGGAGAGCCTAGGCCCCATATGGCACTGCCCCTTGCCACAGCTGACCTTGAACAACACGGCCCGGCTGGACACCCTGGCCGTGAGCCACTACGAGCTACAGCTGCAGGTCACGTGTGGCACCCTTGTGATGGAAGGGCCACTCTCTGTTGATGTGCAGCGGGACCCTGACCATATCCAATGTGCGGGCCGATTCATCAGCCCAGGTGAGACCAGGGGCGGCAGGTGGGGTGGGCAGGAATGGCCCGAACAGAGCCTCCCTGACCTCCCCTTTGGCCGTCTGGGGAAGTCATCCAGGTGCCGGAAACTGTCACACCTGGAGCCAGACTGTACACTTTGCTGCTCCCAGACCTAAGGCTCCAGGGAGCCCAGGTGAGCCCAGCACACGGGCAGTGCTGGGGCGGGGCGAGGGGGGCGCAGAATGCAGGAGGTGTGGGGAGATCAAGCCCAGGCCCTGCCTGGCCAGGTACACCCTGCAGAGGGACCCTTTAGTGCACAGCTGAGCCTCTGTGTGACACCTGTTTTTGGAGAGAGCCGCTGAGGTCCCCCACCCTTAAGTGGCATGGCTGTTCCCACAGGAACCTCTCTGAGTTCTTTCAAGTTCTCCTGCATGTTGTGAATTCTCCATGACAATCCCGTGTCACTTTTACAATGCAAAAACAAAATGCAGTTTTAAAAAAAAGCAAACGGTTTAAAAGCAGAAAGGATTAAGGATCAGGGCCAAGGGCAAGGGCTTGCCCTGGCTAGGGTAAGTGTCAGAGTCGGGGTTGGGAGCGTTGGGTGTGGGCAGGCACCTGCGGGGTGGTTGGGGACTTTGACAGGGATGCTCGGGGCACTGGGGCCGGGGATGGGTCCTCAAGCATCTCTGTTCTGTCAGATAAACATCACCAGTGCCCAGGACCCTCCACACTTCCCTGGGCCTTTCTCCATCGACGGGCAGGGCTGGCTGCAGGCGCCGGCCCAGGGCCTCAGCGGCCAGGCTCCCAAGGTGAGTATGACTCGGGACCTGGGGGTACCCATGGATCGGGCATACAGCGGGTGGAGCCGCCGCCTCCCGGAGTTTGCTTGTTCCTGGCCTCCCGGGTCCTCTCCGTGATGCTGCCTGTCCCAGACGCCACGCACACCTGCATCTCCTGCCCCGTGCCGGTGCAGCGCTGGGCTCTGAGTCCAGAAAGAAGAGAGGTCCTTGGCTCTGGGGGCTCATGGTGCCTGGAACAGAAAGGAGAGCGTTCAGAGCAGTCCCACAGGAAGGCAAAGTCCTGAGTGAAGTGGCTAGTGCAGTCTGAAGGAGGCTAGAGAAGTTCGTTCTCTGAAAATTCCACATCTTGGCCCTGGCTAGTGTGGCTCAGTGGATTGAGCACGGGCTGCAAACCAAAGTGTCACAGGTTCGATTCCCAGTCAGGGTACATGCCTGGGTTGCAGGCCATGACCCCCAGCAACCGCACATTGATGTTTCTCTCTGTCTCTCTTTCTCCCTCCCCCCCTTCCCTTCCCTCTCTAAAAATAAATAAATAAAATCTTAAAAAAAAATTCCACATCTTAGCCCTGGCTAGTGTGGCTCAGTGGACTGAGTGCTGACCTGTGAACCAAGAGGCCTGTGAACCGAAAGGTCGCTGGTTCAATCCCCAGTCAAGGCACATGCCTGGGTTTCGGGCCAAGTCCCCAGTTGCAGGGCGCACAAGAGGCAACCACATATTAGTGTATCTCTCCGTCTCTTTCTCCCTTCCTTCCCCGCTCTCTAAAACTAAATAAAAAAAATCTTTTAAAAATTAAAAAAAAATTCCACATCTTAGTGACTGGCTCCTAGCAACTCTAAGGTGGTAAGTCACATACCGAATGACTCACGTATGACTCCTCTGGGGCTGTTTGCATCCTAATGGAAGGATTCATGGCCCCAGAGCGGGCCTCAGAGGAGTACGTGACAGCAGGATGACACATCTGGGCGGGGCAGGGGGGGGCGTGAATGCTGGAGCTCTCTGTGGAGGTCCCAGAGGGGGTCTGCCTCTTTGAAGAGAAGGCTGGGCGCAGACAGACCTGTGCAGGCCCCCCATGGCTCCCTTCCTGTCCTGTGTGCACCCAGACCTTCCGGCTGCACGTCCTGGTGACCTGGGGAGCAGGCCGGAGCTGCGGAGGGACGCTCACAGTGCGAGTTCTGTCTGCCCCTTCCGGCCGGGTCTCCTTCCCGTAAGGCTCCCCTGCCCTGGGACGGCGGGGGCGGCGGGGTCTAGCCCCAGGGAAAAGCAGGAGTGGGTTCCAGTGCGCTGCAGGAGGGTCCCAGCCAGCTCAGGGGTGAGGGAAGTCCCAGAGGAGGGGCCTGCGGACCGCGATGGGCCTGGGGGAGCAGGGCCCCCGCAGCTGGTGCCCCTTCTGGTTTAGGGAGCGGAACCGGAACATCACCATCCCCGAGGACCTGGTGCCTGGGAGTGAGGTGGTTCAGGTGCAGGCCCGGGGCTTGGACGTGCGCTACGAAATCCTCTCTCCGGCGCCCTGCCCGCTCTTCTCCATCGGACCCGGTGAGGGGGGCGCGGCGAGGGGCGTGGAGGGGGTAGGGGTGCCTCTGCGCATGGTGCGGAGGTTATTCGCGCTAACCTCTCGCGCCTCCCTGGGAAAAGAGGCTGGAGCTGAGGCAGAAACTGGGGTGAGGTTGCGTCTGGTGGCCCGGCCGTGGCCCCGCCTTGGACGGGGCGACTCTGGTGGCCAGACATAGTGCCCTTCCGGCCCAGGGAATGAGGTGGGAGGTTGGGACTGCGCCCCCCCCGCCCCCCCCCCACTGAGCTTGGGGCCAGGCCTAACTCTGCATCCCTGCCTCCCACCCCGCCCAGCGGATGGCGTGATCCGGACCACTGGGCCCCTAGACTTGGCACTGGCCCCAGGCGCCGCGGTCACTGTACTGCAGGTGAAGGCCTTCGAGCGGCTCCTGCCGTGGGCCAGCGTCCAGCTGGAGCTCACCGTGAACGTGACTCCGGTCAACCGTTGGCCCCCGCGCTGCCACCCAGCGCTTCTGGTGTGAGTACAGCCCCGAGCCTCACCGTGGCCATGGGGATGCCATGCCAGCCACGGCTTCCCCCCCGGCCCTGACTCCCACCCCCCTCTGCTCCCAGGACTCAAGTCCCCGAGACCGTGCCCGTGGGCACCGTGCTGAGAACCTTCACGTGTGCTGACCGGGACTCCCCTGCCTCCACCCTCGACTACCAGCTGCGGTTTCACGGCCCTCCTGGGCTGCCCAGCCTCTGCCTTAGCGGCAGGGATCTGAAGGTGCCCAGGGCCGGGTCCCACGCCCGCGTGCAGGGTGCTTGCAGCGGGAGGTGGCCAGGGTGAGAGCCGGACCGGGCGGGCGGAGGAGATGGTGGCAGAGCCTGCCCGCTTTGCAGCCTGGAAAGCACGGGGCGGGGGGCGTCTCTCCGTGGAGGCCCTGGCCTGGGGCAGCCCAGTGTGGCTCGAGGCTCTCCAAGGCCAGGGCTAGGCCTCACTCTCTGGCCCGCCGGCCAGGTCAACGCCACACTGGACTGCGACGCTCCTGGGGCCTGTTTTCAGCTGGCAGCCTCCGTCCTGGTGTTGGATGGCGGTCAGCCCCCGATGACCAGTGAGTGACCGTATCCGGGCCTGGACAATCTCAACAGGGCTGTTCTGTCCCCCTCTCCCCATTCTTGGGACAGGGTCATCTCTCCTCCCTCCAAAACCAGTAGGGCTGTTTGTGTCCATGTTGGACCCCTAGGGCGGGGCGCGTCACTCCGACCAGACCCTCTCCCCTCCCACCAGACCTTGTCCCTCCTTAGACCCCCAGGGCCGGGTCCTGTCTCCCTCCTCAGCCCCCTGGGGCAGGGCTGGGCACCCCAGGCCGGTTCTTAACTGCCTAACGGCTTGCAGCCGAGGTGCCAGTGCTGGTGACGGTGACACCCGTCAATGAGTTCTCCCCAGCTTGCGCTCCAAGCGTGTTCCGGGTCCGAGAGGACGCGAGGCCCCGCACCCTGCTGGGCTCTGTGGCGGGCACGGACATGGATTACCCGCACGACCGCATAGAGTACTCCAGCCCCGGCGGGTCTGACACCTTCGCTGTGGACCGCCTCAGTGGTACTTCCTCCCCGGGGCTGGGGCGCAGGGGTGGAGCCAGAGCGCCTCTGCGGGCTGGGGCCACCACGGTTCCCGCTTCTAGGGGAGGTTCGCCTCCTGGGGCCTCTGGACTACGAGCAGCAGAGGCTGCACAGGCTCACCGTCCTGGTGACCGACCAGCGCGGAGACCGGGACTCCGCCCACCGCCGCTCCGGCTCCTGCACCGTGACCATCGAGGTCGAGGTGATGGAGCCCCGAGGCCTTGGGGAGAATCAGAAAGGGTTCAGATCTCCCTCTCACATTCTGATTTTTCCCTCTGTGCCTCAGTTTCTTCCGTCGGTTGGCTGGAGGGGGTGGGGCCTCGGGTGGGAAGCTCTGGGCCTGTTGCCTGACTCCTGGGCTCCAGCTGTGGTGGGAGGGGGCCTGGGGACCGCCTGGGGATGCGGGGACCGGGCGACCTGGCGACCTTCCTGCAGGACGTGAACGACCATGCTCCCGAGTGCGAGCCCCCGTTTCAGGAGCTCACCATCCACACCTCCCCGGGCCGTAGCTCGGAGGTGACCAAGGTGTCGTGTCGGGTCCCTCAGGAGCCACAGCGCCTGGCCTTCTCCTACAGCATCGTGGGAGGTGAGCCCGGGGGGCCCAGCGGGCTGTGGGAGAGGAGCGGGCAAGGCCGGCCACGGCCCCCTTCTCCTGCCGCTGTGCTTTCAGGGGACAGTCAGAGCCGGTTCAGCCTGCGCGGGGCCGCGCTGGTGCACAGCGACGTGGCGTCGGGGCCCCCCCTGCCGGAGCAGCCCCGCACTTACGAACTGCTGATCCGTGTGGCCGACGCAGGCCCCTCCGCCCCCCACCTCAGCACCACAGCTACCGTCATCGTGCACGTGGTCCCCTGGAGGGCCAGCACAGCGGCCACCAGCACCCACAGAGCCACAGTGAGGGGGCTCCTTGGGCCCTTGGGCGGTGGGGAGAGAGGGTCTCGGAGGGTGAGGAGACCCAGTTTTCCATGGGGACGGTGGGGGGAGGCTCTCCGGAGGGAACTGCTGAGTGCAGAGAGCAACACAGGAGAACAAGTCTGGGGCGGGGTGGGGGGGGGCGCCGAGCCCTTGGTGGGGGGCTGCAGGCCGGATGATCAGGGCGCTTTGGCAGGGCAGTGGCGAGGCTGCGGCCCCCGTTTCAGGTGCCTTCCGCAGGGACGCCGCTGCTGGTGACGGACACAGAGACCTTCTGGCAGCCAGAGGCCTGGTTCGTGGCGGCGCTGACGGTGACCGGTGCCCTTCTCCTCTGGACTCTGGGCTGGCTCCTCCGCGGGCTCCTCCGAGGGTAGGGCACCCGCCCCGCGTGCCCCGCCTCCCCCGGCCCCTCGTGGGCCGCTCCCGTGAGCGGCGGTTTCAGCCCCGATTTGGTAACAGTGCTCACGGCGATGAGCGGACAACCTGATATCAGACAGCGCTGCCCTCCCCCCGGAGGTTGTCCGGCGGAGGCAGAGGGACGCCCGAGGACCCTGTCTCCGCCGTGGGCAGAGCCCAGTCTTGGAAAGGGGAGGGTGTGGGCGAGGCCCAGGGCTTCACACGGGGCGTGTCACACAGTGGGCGTGTCACACAGTGGGCGTTGACCCTCTTTCTTTCCCTGGCCCTCCACTGGAAACCTGACCTAACCCGGAGACCTTGAGCTTCCTGTGGACACAGGGCCCAACGCAGGGGTGGTGGGGTGGCAGCGTGGACTCTGTAGACGCACGCTGGCTCTCTCCAATACAAAGGGGCAGGTGAATGGCGCGGGGCCCTGGAGCCAGCGGGGGTGCTGCCCTCATGCCTGGCCCCTCCTCCTGGTGTTTTAGGTCGGCCTGGGGGCTACAGACACCCAGCAAACCAGCCCAGGCTCTGCGACTGAGCAGGTCGGCCTCCTTTGTGTGCCTCTGCGCTGGGAAGCCCATTCCTCAAACTCAGGCTGGGGCCCAGAGCCTCATCCTGCACCCCTGCTCCTGCTTTGCTCCAGCATCCGGGGAGCGGAGGGGTTCAAGGAGGGGTCCACGGAGGGGTCCACGGAGGGGTCCACGGAGGGGTCCACGGAGGCACCGAAGACGGAGACACGGCAGGCACCCAGCAGCATCACGGGCCTCGTATGTCCACCCCCTGCCCCGTGTGGGGGGGCACTGAGGCTGCTCTAGAGCACTCCCCTGCCAAACCCAGCCCCTCCCTACCGAGGGCCACCCCTAGGGGAGCGCCCACCCCAATACTGGGAGGACACAGGGGCAAGTGCGCTCCTGACCCCATGGACGGGGTTCACCCCATTGTGCCCTCTCATTTTCCCCTCAGCAGCATTTCGATGGCAGAGCACAGGACTCCCGTGAGTCCCCCTCCTCCCAAACCACTCCCCACCTGGACCCACTGTCCCTCCTTCCCCCGTCTCAGTGTCTCCTAACACCAAGCACCCACGATCTGATCTACTCTTTCCCTGACTGGGGTCCGTTCTCGCTCCCACTCACCTTCCAGCCCATGTTTGTCGAACACCTGCGGGGCCAGGAAATGACTCAGAGCCGGTCTGGTTCCTGCCCTCGGGAGCAGGGGGGGCGGTGGTGAGGGCGAGGCCCCCAGATACTCCATTGTCACCAATGAATTAAGGCAGAGTAACCTGGCTCTGGGTTTAGGGGAGCTGGTGTCCAGTTTTGCACAACCAAGATTATGATTTCTCTGCCTTTGAGCCGGACCTCACGGGATTTTCTGAGAAAGGAGGGAGGGGACAGGTTGGATTAAGCAGAAGGAGGGTCACACCCAGGGTCCTGGGACATCTCCTACCCTTGGGGGAGGGAGGCAGCTCTGCTGAGGCCCCAGCAACCCCAGCAGCGCCCCTCTCCCTCCTGCCCATCCATCCGAGCTCAGGCACAGGCAGAGGCTACCTGTTCAGCACACGCACAGGAGCCCGGCGCTGGCTCTGAGGCCAGGAAGCTTCTTGGCCGCGTGGGAATTTCCCCTTCACGTCGTCCTGGGCTGTGCTTTCAAGTTGATTCAATAATAAACAAAATTACAAGCAGGAAAGTCCCAGCCTCGCAACCCGCATGTGGGAGAAGCTCTGAGATCTGTGCGTCCTTGTTCTCCCTGGGAGAACTCCCTACCTTGTGGGAACACTCTAGGGAGTAGCATGGTTATTTTTTTTTAAAGATTTTATTTATTTATCTTTAGAGAGAAGGAAAGGGAGGGAGAAAGAGGAGGAGAGAAACTTCGAGGTGGGAGACAAACATCATGGGTTGCCTCTTGCACGCCCTTAACTGGGGACCTGGTCCGAAACCCAGGCATGTGCCCCGACTGGCGACCTTTCAGTTTTCAGGGGGACGCCCAACCCACTGAACCGTACCAGTCAGGGCGGGGAAGGTTATTTTTAAGAAGGCACCGTGCGGTGCTCTGACTGACAGTGATTAATGCTCTGCAGAGGTAAGGACCTGTTAGCTTTGTCAGGACTGCGGGGGTCTGTCCCCTCAGAGGCCACCTGTTACGGCCGGTGAGAGGGCCTTGGAGCTTCTTTTTTCCACCGAGAAGAGGACATCGTTGCGGCGGTTTGCCCACTGTGTGTGGAGGTTTTCCTAGGCAGGGTCTGGAGTTTTGCACTGAGGGGTGGGTTGGTGCGGACTTCAGAATGCCGTGGCACAGGTGGTCACGGAGGCGTTGGTGGTGGCCCTCTTCTGAGGGGCTGTTCCTATGTCTTCCTGGTATTTCTTCTGGTTCCTTGGCTCTCAGCCCTCCCTGGCTGCACGGAGCTGCTGCACACAGCCAGGTGGGCAGCTGCCGCTGAGTGCCGCGCCAGCCTCCTTTCCCTGCCCATCAGGTCGCAGGGTACTGCCGCCCGTCCAAGAGGAACTGCTGTCTGGTGCAGGCTCTCTTATTATTCTTTAAATTTATTGATTTTAGGGAGAGAGGAAGGGAGGGAGAGAGAGAGACCTCGAATTATTGTGCCACCTGTTGATACTTTCATTGGATGATTTTTGCGTGTTCCCTCACCCGGGATCGAACCTGAAACCTTGGTGTATCAGGACGTTGCTCTAACCAACTCAGCACGCAGCCGGGGCTGGTGGAGGCTCTCTTTCCCGTGGTATCCCCAAGTTCTCTCAGTCTTCTCCCCTCTGCCAAGTCTGTGGGCCTGAAACCTGTCAGGGGGCTGGAAGAATCTCCTTTCTGGAGCCAGCCAGGAAGTCCCAGGTCCGGGAAGAAGCTGAGTGGGCACCTTCTGGGGAAAAACAAACCTCTAGGTGCTTGCACTAAAGTGAGGGTGTTAGAGCCGGCTGCTGTTGGAGGCGGTGGTAGGTGAACTTTTCCTGAGCATGCACTCTGCTCTAAGGGTTCATAAAATCTTCATCTCTAAAGAGCCAGACTGCAAGGCTCAAAAGTCACAGTGCTGGCTAGTCCTGACCCTTGATGTGGGTGCAGTCTGTGTGACTGCCTCTGGCCTCCTAAGCCTGAAGCCAAGCCCCGTGTCAGCACTCTGAATGGCGGACCCCGGATAACCGCCTTTCCAGGACTCATGGTCGCCCTCAGAGACCCATCGTGACAGTCCAGGGCAAAATATATTGTCAGAGGAAGCCGAGACAAGCCACTTTAGGATGGTAAAAGAGGGTGCCCGCTGTGTGCCAGCGGGGTTGTGCTGGGAACTGAACTGGAGACAAAAGGACAAACGTGGGCCACTCGGGACCGCACGGAGGGCCGCACTTCTGGACGGATGAGGGGCAACGCTGGGAAAGCCGCTGGAAAGACGGCATTCAACCCCGAAGCCAGCAGGAGGAGGTACGCGATCAGGTGCCTCCACTTCCAGAGGTGGCGTGACCTTGGTCCTGCTTCCCCCTCTGCGCCTCAGTTTCCTCGCCAGTGAACTGGGGACAGCAACCCCTCCCTTCCCGGGTGGGGAACGAAAATCAAAAAGCAAACAGAACACAGCAGGCACTCCCTAAGTGTGCGCACGAGTGGGTAGGGAGACGCTGCTGGGATCGCACCGGAGTCGCGTACACCGAGAGGCCAAGGGCGCTCCGGCCTCGGAGTCACCCGCAAAAGCTCTGCCGCCAGCAGCTCTGCGAACCACACGCATGCGCCAAACCCGTGCCGTCACAGTCACGTGCCAAAGCGCTCGGCCCCGGCCTTCGGAGGTTGGCTTTGATTGACAGGCACATCGACCTGTCATCGAAAAGCACTCCCCGGGCGTCAGGCAAAGAGGTTGTTAATTGGAGACAGTCCCGTTCGGGGGCGGTTCTTCGCCGCCCTGGTTACTATGACGCCCGGCCCCCGCCCCCTCGGCTAGCCGCCATCTTGTTGTTGATCCTACCCAGTGGGCAGCGCCAGGAGCTGGACCGAGCGGCCGGTGCGGGGTCGCTGCTGCGGGGCTCATCCACCTGCCCTGCCTGCCAGGGGCGGGCCGAATCCTGGAGGCCCAGGGGGCCCAGCTCCCTTGGGGAGCCGTGGGCGCCCGCTGCCCGGGCCGGGCCGGTGAGTGACAGCACCCGGGCAGATGGACCGGCCTGACGGCCGCGGGGCGGGCGGCGGCGGGTGCCGGGTTGGAGCTGGTGCGCGCAGGGCCGGGATATCCCTAGAGCATCACTTGAACATCGCTCGAGTGTCCTGATCGGCCGCCCGTGGAGCCTCCCGGATGCTGGCGCCCGAGCCGCGGGGACGGCGCTGGGGTGGAGGGCTGAGAGTCCCGCGCCCGAGGGACAGCCCGCTGGGTAGCGGGAAAGTAGTTTCTCCTACCGAAGCCCTGGGCTCCGCTCGTCCGCAGCACTGATCCATGTCCAGTCCCAACCTGATGCTCTCCGGGCCGTTGTGTTGCTCTCGGGTGAGAAATACCTGGACCTCTTTATTAGATGTCGCTCCTGCGAGTGATTTTCAGACGGCCTGAGACTGAGACTAGACGAAACGGGGAAAAGCCGCGCGAGCCAGGCATGCCGCGGTGATTCTGGGAGGGCGAAGGCCCTCCGGCGCCTGCCCCCTGCTCCTCGGAGCTCACCGTTGGCTCCTTCCTTAATGTAGGCCTGGTTACATGTCCATGGTGCCTGAGTTACATTGTGGGATATCACTTCTTTCGTTCTCTACCACCACTTTTTGGAGTTGTGCTAAGGTCCTCCTCTTTTTGCTCTAGGAGTGAGAATTGTGGCGATGACTTGGTTGATTTTATCTATGAAAGAGGTATTCTCCTACTATAATGAGACAAAGGAAGTGTAGAAATGTATAAGAATCAGAAAAAGAGATGAAACTTTTTTCTTGGTCACTGTGGATGGTATGGAACTGCCAAATTAAGTTTTAACAAGCTGCGTGTGTCTTGCCCAGTGAACACGGACCCTCTCAGGCCCTCTCCCTGCCAGGCTCAGAGGGTGAGAGACCCTAGCCTAGGTGTGCAGCAGAGCTCTGAGCGCCCCAGGACACCTTGCTCTTCCCCTGTGGGCCCTGGGCTTCTCCGCACGGGCTCCTTGACGTTGGTCGTGTAGAAAGCCTGCGCGAGACCACTAAGCAACGAGACTTCCTGCACTTGGGTCAGGATCTTGTCAACTTCAGAATGTTCAATTTTGAAAGAAACCAGCCCCTTGGGTCAGGAGATCCTTTTGGAGAACAGAGGCTGAAACCAGAGAAGGCCGCCGGCCTGTTGCTTGCCGGTTGCCTTACTTGTGAGAAGAGAGAGAAGTTGAGTCGTCCGGGTGTATATTTCACTGCCTGCCCGCTGGCCATTTTCTTTGAATCTTGAATGAATTTTTTTTAAAGATTTTATTTATTTATTTTTAGAGAGGGGAGGGAGGGAGAAAGAGAGAGAGAGAAACATCAATGGGTGGTTGCTGGGGGCCGTGGCCTGCAACCCAGGCATGTGCCCTGGCTGGGAATTGAACCTGCGATACTTAGGTTCACAGCCCGTGCTCAATCCACTGAGCTATGCCAGCCAGGGCTTGAATCTTGAATGAATTTTGACCTTGGTAAGACCAGTTTCTTGGCCAGTTCTTGGTAAGAAAGGAAGGGAATACTAAAATATTAGAATCTTCTCAAAATGGTCCCAAGCAAACCAACTCCCCCCATCCTGTAAGACCCCCTTTGGGAGTGTAAGGTGGCCACAGGGTTGAATTCTTGCTGGTTTCCGTTAAAATAGCCCCAGGGTAGGCCCCTAGCCTGTGTAGGATGTTCTCTTCGTTCAAAGCACCAACTTTTGCTGCCCCAAGGACACTATAGAATATGCAAGAGCTTTTGTTGCCTTTGTGTAATCCTTTCACAACCTCATGAGTACTATTTATGAGTGGTAGATTAGTAGATGATGCTTGATTCCGCCATGGTATTACCCCAAAGTAGCTCATAGCAGTACTTCCGTGTTGGGCATTTCTAAGTGCAAGTAAGTAAGAATCTTGTTATGATAGCGGATCCTCCGTGTGCTTAAACTTCTTTGTCTTTATGTGATTCAACGGTGAATGTCAGCACTCGTAACTCTTCTGAGCAACAGACACCCTTCACAGACTGTGGAGAGCCTGCACTGAAGCCAGAAACTGCGACAGGTTTGTGGGATGAGATCTGGTGTTCTGATGCGGCGGTCAAGGTGCTGCTGGCCAGCTGGCCTCAGCCCACCCCTCCAGGGCTTACCGTAATCCCCGCTGGCCAAGTGGTTTACTAAGCATCCCACACATGTTAGTTATTTCCCTACACAAACCACTTGCCGGCCGCCTCCCGTGGTTTTCGTCCCCTTCGGAGCACCCGTGTCCTCCCCCTCCGCTTCCTCCAGAGCCCGGCAGGGGCCTGCCCGCCGTCGCGGCACACCCCGGCCGGCCCCGGGATGCTCGGCTCCCTCGGAACCACGGTGGCACTGCCACCCTCATGCAGCAGCAAAATAGTGTTCGCTCTTTCAGAAGTCATGTTTTGTTTCCTCTGATACACCTTGACCCCTTTTCTACAGAGGCTGTACTTTCGTGTCTTCACACACCTGCATACGCTAGATGAGGACCGAATGTTTACACGAATGTGCTAAATTTGTCTGAGTCGGAGCCACCCTGTGTAATTAGATGGTGGAGGGAAACAGAGGGGATGGGCAAGTGGCAGGGGCGGTCTGGTGGCCCCGGGGCTCCGCCCCCTACCCTGCCTGACATGGTAGCACTGGTCGCCTGCAGGGCCCGTAGCGCCCTGGGGGCCCACCCTCAGTGCTGCGGACAGAGGCAGGACTCCCTTGGACTGCAGACCCGAGGCCGGAAAACGGTGGTTCCGCGTCTCGGAAGCGGCTGTGTGGCCCACCGCGCCCTAAGGTGCCCATTCTGACCCTTGGAGAACACGCGTCGGGTGAGCGTGGCGGCACTGAGCGTCTCAGGCCCTCCTTCCGGTCGGCGGCGGCTCTCACTGCCGCCTGGGGCTGCTGCGCTTGGGTCGCTGCTGTTTGCTGCTGCGCACCGCCCCGGGCCTGAGTGTCCTGAGCAGTGAAGGGCAGAGCTGGGGACTGGTGCGCGGTGCCCGCTCCCTCTGGCTTGGGGGCGCGGGGCCGTCAGGCGTTTCTGCGTTCGTTGGTGGTTCCTGTGTGCACCTGACCAGAGATGGGGCCCGGGACCTCGGCCTCTCTGAACGGTGTTCCGGCCGACCGAGCCGCCTGGCCGGGGCTGGGCCAGGCATCCTGTGTGCTCGCACCAGTGGGTCCGTGCTTTTGCCCCAACTTTAAATCAGATTTATTTCTCCTGCTACAGCAGGATTTGAGTAATGGATTCTGAGTGAGAAAACCTAAGACATCTTGGTTCTTTTGTGAGAGGTGATCAAAACTCTCATGTTTGCTGCTGCGGCTTAAAGTTACGTGTCTGTAGGCGTCATCACAGATGCGTTTTGACGGGAACACAGGTTCACTCCAGTGTTGCACCCCAGTCGGGGGCTTTGTCCTGTTGAGTGCCTGGGAAACCTGCTTCTGATCGCTTCCGTAAAAGTTTCATTTCTTTTTTTTAAGATTTTATTTATTTCTTTTTTAGAGAGGGGAGAGAGAGAGAAACATCAGTGTGCGGTTGCTGGGGGCCGTGGCCTGCAACCCAGGCACGTACCCTGACTGGGAATCGAACCTGTGACGCTTGGTTCGCAGCCTGTGCTCAATCCACTGAGCTACGCCAGCCAGGGCAAAAGTTTCGTTTCTTGGTGGAGGTGTGGCTTGCTTACTCTTGTGCCCTCACTTTGCTGAAGGCAGACAGGCTGGGGAGCAGGTCTGGGAGTGGACTCTTCGCAAGTCTGAAATTTGATGGCAGTGGTGAAGAGCACCGTGAAGTCCGTAGACATGCGGGCATGTTCTGACGGATGACTTACAAACAGCCTGCTCCGTAGTCAAAAGTCGGGTGACAACGAGCTGGTGGGGGCGGGGCGGTCGGGCCAGAGCCGTGGGCACGGCCGGCCAGGCTGCAGGACGACGCGGCCGCTCTGGCCAACGGTCTGTCCGCTCTCTGAGCGGTTCAACGTGGCGCTTCCGTCCGACCCAGCAGTCCCCTCCTGGTTACTCCCTCCCGAGAACGAAAACACGTCCTCACGACAACCTGTGCACGGGTGTTCATAGCAGCATCGCTCACGGTGGCCAGAGGGGGAAGCAACCCGTCTGTCAGCGATAATGCATACAAGAGATGAGACATGTACTTAAAACGGAATATCACGTAGCAGTAACAAAGGACGTGGTGCCGACACCTGCGACAGCACGGGCGAGCCTGGAGACCGTCATGCTTAGGTGAGGGACACCAGACACACGGGGTCACGTGTCCCATGGGTCTGCTTCTGCGACACACCCGGAGCAGGCAGACCTGCAGAGCTGGGAAGTGGATCGTTGGTTGCCTGGGGGCGGACGGGAGGGTGGGGAACGACAGCTGGAGGACACGGGATTCCGAGGTGACGCGTGTGTTTGAAGGTTACAGTGACGGTTGCACCTATGTGCAGATATACTAAAAACCATTAAATTATCCACTTTAAATGGGTGAATTGTGCCCTGGCTGGTGTGACTCAGTGGATTGAGTGCTGGCCTGTGAACCACAGGGTCGCCAGTTCGATTCCCAGTCAGGGGACATGCCTGGGTTGTGGGCTGGGCCCCCAGTTGGGGGTATACGAAAGGTAACTACACACTGATGTTTCTCTCCCTCTCTTTCTCCCTCCCTTCCCCTCTCTCTGAAAATACATGAATAACATCTTTTTAAAAAATGGGTGAATCGTATGTGTGAATTACATCTCAAAGCAGTTATAAAAAACAGCTTTTATTATAAGTAATATATATTCACTGGTTTAGAAAAGGATAATACATGAACCCTGGCTGGTGTGGCCCAGTGGATTGAGCGCTGCCCTGCGAACCAGAGGGTCACCGGTTTGATTCCCAGTCGGGGCACATGCTGGGTTGTGCGCCAGGTCCCTGGCTGTGGTGTGCCAGAGGCAGCCACGCATTGGTGTTTCTCTCCCTCTCTTTCTCCTTCCCTTCTCCTCTCTCTCTGAAAATAAGTAAATAAAATATATTTTCTAAAAAGCATATGAGTAACAAGAAGAACTAGAAATAAAGGATCACCCGTAACTTCAGTGTTAGTGTTTTGGTGTCTAACCAGACCTTTACTCCTGTCTTATAACTTTTCCAAAAACGAGATCATGTTCTCCATCCTGATGTGCACCTTCTGCGGCCAGTGATGTACCGTAAATGTCGGGTTGGTGGATGGGGGGCGGCGCTGGCAGGGAACTAGGGAAGCGGAGGGTGCGGGCGGCGGGGAGTGGCGCGCCCGGGGGACAGGCTAGCGCAGGCGCACCTGAAGGTCGCTGTTGCTCGGTTCCCGCCGGCAGGTGGTGTGTTATCAGATCTTGTGACTGTTCTCTTCCTTCTTTAAAGAAAACCAGAAGTCTGGATTTTTATGTGAAATTTCCTGATTTTTAAATTTGCCGATAAATTACCAAAATTTGAGCCATTTCACTGGTCAGAGAACACCAGTTTGCCAAACTGGACGTGGTAAAAATTCTGAAGGGCCTGATGCGCCTGTCCCCTCCTGAGGCGGGTGGGACGAGGCGACATTCCGCCTTCTTGTGGGGGCCCTAAAACTTAAACAAGTGTCCTTTCAGCAGTGCATGAGGTGTCGTGGTTTTTCACATTTTTGTGCTTTTTGGGGTGGATCCACTACCTAAAAGGGCTCCCAAGCGTGGTGCTGAGGTGCCGTCCAGGCTTCCCCAGCAAGGACGTGCCTCGTGAAGAAGGTACGTGTTAGCTTGCTTTGTCCAGGCGTGCGTTGTGGGGCTGTTGGCTGTGAGTTCCGCACTGATGACGACATAAAACCAAGTGTCTGTAAACAGAAGTGCACGGAACGGGTTATGTCCTGTACGACGTGTATGCGGGTGTGGAAGGCTGTGTGTTGGTTGGCTGACGGAGGTGTGACCAGCGGCGCGCAGACACCTAGCCCCGCGTTGCCCCCGGGAGTGGCAGACCCGTGTTTGCGAACTTGGCGTTTGCAGCGGCTTTACAAAACGTAACTGCTGTCAGCGGTGAGAATGGACTGTGGAGCCTTCTGTACCTGGCTGCCTTTCCGGGACTCGTCCATTTGGATGCCTTCGCTCTTTTTTATTGCTGGGTAATATTCTGCTTCGTGGCTCTGCCATTTGCTTATGGGGACTTGGGTTGCTTCTAGTGTTCAGCTGTTGTTACTGAAGATGCGGTAAATCTTCTTGTGTGAGTCTTTGTGCGTACCTGTTTTCCCTTCTCTCCAAACCAGCATCTAGGAGGGGAGCTGCTCTGACTCCCGGGCTGTGCCGGAGGAGACGCTGTTTGGGGGACGCCGCAGAGCGGCCCCGCGGGCTCTGGGCCGGCTGTGTCGTTGCTCTTCCCTGGTCGCCCTCGGCTCCGCACTTCGTCCTCCGCGTGGCCAGAGTCCCAGGTCTGTCCGTGCTGAGTGCAGACCTGATGGGCACTCCCCTGGGGTTGGAAGTTGAAACGACCAGGAACTGTGGCAAGTGGTCACGAGCTGCTTGATTGAGGGGTCGGTTTGCTTGGGAATTTACTTTTGAATTTGTCGTGTTCCTAGAATGCTGTCGTTGATGCGGGCTGGGAGGCCCCTTGGCCATCCACGGGGTTCGCAGAGTTCATCCTCTCTGTCTCCGTGGAGACGGGCCTCGGTGACCTGTGCCTTTACAGTGTCCAGGCCGCTACCACGGCGGGTGCTGCCTCTGTAGACTGTTGGTCAGGGGGAGCATACTTTGGGGCTTGAACATTTTAATTCACATTTAACTTTTTAAAGCTTGAGGCTTCCCTGTCTGGTGATCTTTTCTGTGTGGTATTTGGAAACAGCACCAACTAGAGGGTCCTTGCTGGTGCCCTGGATTTGAACCTCTGGGAGCAGCGAGCATTGGTTTTGGTGACGAGTGCTCATCCCTCCAACGCCCTCCCGTGGAAAGCCATCTGCACGTGAGCCCGTGCGCGGCTGGTTCGGCACACGCGTTCCGTCTAACCGCTGCCGTGGACCGGTGTTCGGTGACTCCTGGGTTTTTTGAAGTCAAGAACTTAGTTGATCAGAATTCTCTTTTAAAGCTTTCCAAATCTCTTAAAGAATTAACTTTATTCTTACGAAGCCACTAAAATAACTTTTTGTACACTTCCGGCCAAGGTGGAGGCATAGGTAGCACACTGGGCCTCCTCGCACAACCAAAAGGACAACAAGTTTAAAAACAAAAAATAACCAGAACTGCCAGAAAACTGAGCTGTGTGGAAGTCCGACAACCAAGGAGTTAGAGAAGAAACATCCGTCCCGATGGGTGGGGGGGCGGAGTTGGCGGCTGGGCAGAGAGGACTCTGGGCAAGGAGGACCGGCCCAGTGGTGGCTGGTGGAGGGAGTGGTTCCACATTCATCTGCGGGTAAACCTGGAGGAACAACTGGGGATTGAGACAGACCCGCAACCCAGGGTCCCGGCGTGGAAATAAAGCCTCAAACCTCTGACTGAAAACACCTGTGGGGGTTTAGGCGGCAGGGAGAGACTCCCAGCGTCACAGGAGAGTTCGTTGGAGAGATCCACGGTGCCCTGGAACGCGCACACACACACCCACCTGGGAGTCAGCACCAGAAGGGCCCAGTTTGTTTGTAGGTAGCGGGGGAAGTGACTGAAAACCAGCAGCGAGTGGAGCAAACACCACTCTTCCTCTCGGACCCCTCCCCCACATACGACGTCACAACCCAGCGACTGGGATGCCCCGCCCTGGTGAACACCTAGGACTCCGCCCCTCGCTGTGTAACGGGCATGCCCAGACCACCAAAAAAAAAAAAAAAAAAAAAAGCCCAAAAGAACAAATCAAAGCTCCAGAAAAAATACAACTAAGCAACAAAGAATAAGCCAAACTATCAGATGCAGAGTTCAAAACACTGGTAATCAGGATGCTCACAGAATTGGTTGAGTACGGCTGGAAAACAGAAGAAACCGTGATGGCTATGAAAAGTGAAATAAAGGAAAACGTACAGGGAACCAGCAGTGACAGGAAGAAAACTGGGACTCAAATCAACCATTTGGACCAGAAGGAAGAATAAACATTCAACCACAACAGAATGAAGAAACAAGAATTCAAAAAAATGAGGAGAGGCTTAGGAACCTCCAGGACATCTTTAAACATTCCAGCATCCGAATCATAGGGGTGCCAGGAAGAGAAGAGGAAGAGCAAGAAACTGAAAACTTACTTGAACAAATAATAAAGGAGAACTTCCCCATTCTGGCAAAAGAAATAGACTTCTAGGAAGTCCAGGAAGCTCAGAGAGTCTCAAAAAAGTTGGACCCAAGGAGGGACACACCAAGGCACATCATAATTACATTACCCAAGATGAAAGAGAAGGAGAGAATCTTAAAAGCAGCCAGTTACCCTACAAAGGAGTTCCCATCACACTGTCAGCTGATTTCTCAAGAGACCTTGGGAGGAAGAAGGGGCTGGAAAGCAGTATTTGAAGTCATGAAAGGCAAGGACCTACATCCAAGATTGCTCTATCCAGCAAAGCTATCATTTAGAATGGAAGGGACGATAAAGTGCTTCTCAGATAAGGTCAAGTTGAAAGAGTTCATCATCACCAAGCCCTTATTATATGAAATGGTAAAGGGATTTATCTAAGAAAAAGGAAATTAAAAATATGAACAGTAAAATGACAACAAACCCACAACTGTCAACGACTGAACCTAAGACAAAAACAACAAACTAAGCAAACACCTGGAACAGGAACAGAGTCACAGACATGGAGATCACATGGACGGTTATCAGCAGGGAGGAGGGAAATGGGGGAAAAGGTACAGGGAACAAGAAGCATAAATGGTAGGTACAAAACCGACAGCGGGCGGTTAAGAATAGTATGGGAAGTGGAGAAGCCAAAGAACTGATATGTACGGCCCAAGGACATGAACTAAGGGGGGGGGGGATGTGGTGGCGGAGGGTAGTAAAAGGGGGAAAATGGGACAGCTGTAATAGCATAATCAATAAAATATATTTATTTTTTATTTTTTAAAGATTTTATTTATTTTTTAGACGGGGAAGGGAGGGAGAGAAACATCAATGTGTGGTTGCCTCTCACATGCCCCACACTGAGGACCCAGCCCACAACCCAGGCACGTGCCCTGACTGGGAATTGAACCAGCGACCTTTTGGTTCGCAGGCTGGTGCTCAGTCCACTGAGCCACACCAGCCAGGGCACTACCACCTTATTTTTAATTCTGTTTTTTCATATAGGGATTAAACTGCTGTTCCCTTTTAGCCAGTGACAACTCTGCTCTGATGTTTTTCTTTATCACAGATCGGTCTGGCCTGTTTTAAAGTTTCACATTAATGATCATACTGTATGTGCTCCTGCATGAGACTTGTTCCCTGTATGAGACAGACTTATTCCTGTATAAGACAGTGTAATTTGGGGGGAACAGATTCATGCTGTTGTCCGTGTCGATAGTAGTTCATTGTTTCTTGCTGTGTAGTATTTCATCACGTGAACATGCCAGTTGGTTTACTCTTCTGTGGATGGACATCTGGGCTCTTTCCAGTGTTTCGTTTACGAGTAAAGCTTCTGCGAACATTTTCGTACATGGGTTTTGGGGAAATATATACATTCATTTTTCTCAAAGGGAGTAGAATTGCTGGATCATAGGGTAGATGTATGTCTAGTTTTATAAGAAACTTTAAAATATTTTGCAACATAGTTGTACGATTTTACAGTTCCACCAATAATGTAGAGAATTCTCAGCAACATTTAGTGTGTTATCTGTGTTTTTAATGTTAGCCATTTTTGTGAAAGTCTAACAGTATCTAACCGGGTTTTTAATTTGCATTTACCTGATCACTAATGATTTGGGGCACTCTTTTCTGCCGTTGTTAGTTAGTCATTTGTTTAGCTTCCTTTGTGAGTACTTGTTCAAATACTTTGCCCATTTAAAAAGATGGAGCTATTAATATATTTTTATTATTGAGTTTTAGGCGATCTTTATATATGTTGGATACCAGTTAGATACAGGTTTCATGAAGATTTTCTCTCAGGTCTAGTGGCTCGCCTATTTATTTTATTTTAAAGATCAGAAGTTTTCAGTTTTGTTGAAGTCTGACATCCATATTTTCTTTTAAAAGATTTAAAAAATTTTTCAATTTCAGTTGACATTCAATATTAAAATTTTTTAAATCTTCATCTGAGGATATTTTTTCATTGAGTTTTAGAGAGAGAAGGGGAGAGGAAGAGAGAGGGGGAGAGAGAGAGAAGGAGAAAGAAACATCGATGCGGAAACATGAACTGGTTGCCGGCCGCATGCACCTGACCAGGATGATCCTGCGACCCCTCAGTCCCCAGGGTCCCCGGATGGCACTCCAGTCAGCTGAGCCACACGGGCCGGGGAGACGCTCAGTAACGCCGTAGCTTCAGGCGCACAGCACGGCGGCTGGACACTTACATACTTAAACAGGGTTCCCCCCAGTGTGTCTCATACCCCCCCCCCCATACCATGCACAGTTATCGCAATATCGTTGACTGTATCCCCTGGTGAACCCGCTTTACATTCACGTAAAAATGCTGCACCTTACACCCCGTGCCTGTGTTCTAGCTGCCAGCGGGTGCATGTCCATCCTGTTACTTTTCCCTCCCGGCTCCCAGCGGCCCCTCTCGCATCCGGCAGCCGTCAGTTCTCTGCATCCATGAGTGCGTTTCTGTCTGTTTGCTCATCTTGATTTTTAGATGCCACGTGTGGGTGAAGTCATGCGGTATTTCCTCTTTCTGTCTGTCTGCGCACAGCACCCTCCGGGTCCACCCGCGCTGTCACGAAGGGTGAGGCTTCGCTCTTTTCACCGCCGAGCAGCACTCCGTGGTGTGCACGCGCCGCGCCTGGCGCCCCCGGCCGTCGGTCGGCCGGCACCCGGGCTGCCCCCGCACCCCGGCCGCTGTGCGCGCGGCCGCAGCGGACACGCAGCTGCAGCGGGCACGCCGGCGTTGCGGGTTCCTCTGGGTAGATGCCCGGAAGTGGAATTGCCGGGTCGTACGGTGCTTCCTCGTACGGTGCTTCTGTTTTTAATTTCTTAGGGAGCCTTTGTGCTGTTTTCCTGTAGCGGCCACAGCAGTTCAGATCAAAGTCTCCTTTGTGAATGGGCGTTAATTTTATTTTTCCTTGCGCATTTTATGGTTGTCTTTGTTGAGACTGGACACTGGAGTGTGGTGTTCTGGTAAGTGTAGACATCGGATTCACCACTCCTTGGGTGTTGCTGGGTTTTACTGATTGCTAGAGCCTTCTGTTTGTGACCTCTCCAAACTGATCTTGAAAATGCGCATTCCTGTTGTACGTCTGTGGTCGCTGAAGTCTCTGTTCAGTCACCTCTGCAGTTGGCCAGTGACCCGATAAAGGTTTCCTTAAATATCTGGCTCCCAAAAGGGGGAAAAATAAAAACAAGTGCTGTTCTCTTACATCTCCTGGACACCTCGTCAGCCCGCGGGCGGTGAAACAGTCGGGGTCGCCAGCCGGGCCGCCCACCTGCCCGCCAGCGGTGGTGGGAGAAGCCGTCTTCAGCCGTCAGGACACGTGCCTCGTCTCTCCTTCCTGCCCACCTTCTCATCTTGATTTCCTGCGTGTCACTTGGGACCTGTGTTTAAAATTCTGTCCTCAGCCTCCCTTTTTCACTCATTTCAGCACAGTTGAGAGAGATTTTCAAGGGCATCTCTGCTTTTGTACACACACACACACACACACACACACACACACTCACACACGGAGAAGCACAGGGTTCTAGTCTTCAGAAATCCGGTAAAAACAGGGAAGGGGTTCACTGGCCCTGACTCCTCTCTTTGTCCTGAATTCATTCTGTTCCGGCTGCTTCTTGACGGGCTGGCACATCTCCGGCCTCCCGCCAAGTTTCCGTGCCTCTGGCCCCGTTTACTCTCGGGCGGGCGGGCTCGGGAGGAAGCCCCCGCACCCCGGGACCCTGGGATGGGACCCAGGAGTCCAAACAATTCCCCATCTCTTCTCAGAGGACAAACAGCAAAACAGATACCTTTAAGCCTTTCCCCTTCTCCTTGTTTCAGGCCTCCCAGCTGGCTCCAGGCCTCTGCCCACACTTCTGGTTTCCAGGTGAGGGGCGTGCCGGGCCCTGGCAGGGTGGAAGCGCGGGCTCAGGTTGGCAGCCCTGCCGATGGCCGAAGCATGGCCTCTCATTCCCTCCTCAAAGGAGAGTTCTGTGAGCATCTGCTCCAGAGGGCCCGGTCCGCGGGGTGGGGGGAGGAGGGCTGTCCTCTGCACCCTCCCGAGTGAACCGGACCTGCGCCGGTCGGTGCTGCGCTGTCCCGTGGGTGAAGCCCGAATGGGCTGGGCTCCCAGAAGGCGCTGTGACCCCTTGGGCCTGGGCTCCAGGGAACAGACAAGCAGTCGTGTTTTCTGCCGTCCTGGTTTTTGTCCCTGAACTTGAGGGTATTTCAGTATCTTTTTCCTGTCAAGAGTCTGTACCAGCTTATTGTTTCTGAAATCAGTTAGAAGTTAGTTTCCATAAAGTCCAGAGCCATACAACGCAAGCTTTGTGGTTCTTTTCTGTTAGAATGACTTATCAGTCCGTGGTGTTCTTTCTAGTTGAGTGGGTTTGCTGTTTTGACCTTGGGTTGTATCAGGGAGTAAAAAACAAACTAATGATACAGTATCAGAATTTTCCGTAGCATTCCTGAGACTGACCAAGTTTAAATATGATTTTTTAAAAACTAAATAAATTTCATATGATTTTTAAAGGACAGGATGCTTCATCGTTATCTTTTAGTGCTTAAGTGAATATGTTTAATTTTAGAAGAGGTCGTAGAAATATTGGATTTGTAAACTTTTTAATGAAAATCTGAGGAAATTTGCAAGTATACCTGTGGAATGTGAAGGCACCAAGGATGCTTCTCTTTATTTCTTTTAAAGATTTTATTTTATTTTTTAGAGAGGGGGAAGTGAGGGAGAAATAGGGAGAGAAACCTCTATGTGCAGAAGACACATCTATCAGTTGCCTCTCGTGCCCCCCAGTGGGGACCCGGCCCACAACCCGGGCCTGTGTGTTGACTGGGCGTCATACCGGCGACCTTTTGGTTCGCAGGCTGGCACTCAGTCCAGGGAGCCACACCAGCCAGGGCAGGGACACCTCTCTTTACAAAAGGATTGCGTAGCAAACTCAAGGGGTTCATCTGAGGCCGCAAAAGTATGTTGGTCGCAGAATTTGGAATTGCACGCGGGCTTCTCAGCGTGCTCGCCTGCCGGTCTCCGTTTTGAGTGCGTGTGTGAGCCTGCCCGCCTGAGGCAGCTGGTGACCAGGTATTGTCTCGCCCTTACTGTGGTGGCAGCGGCTTCCTAGTTCTTAAAATAGCCCTGACCTTGTTCACTACCGTATCTGGTTGCCATTTGTCTTTCTCTGCCAGGGCTTTTATTCATTGCCACTTTCCAGGCTTACGCTGTTGTTGAATGAAAACAAACTAACTTACATTGTATTTCCTAAGTTTGGTTGGAGTTCTTTGATAGGGTTCATTCTTTATCACGGAGGTTATTTGTATGTTTGCCTCCTCCCCCTCCTTGTGGCTCTTTCGTATTATTGATCAACCCTGTCTGACCCTCCTCCTCCTCCTCCTCCTCCTCCTCTCTTTCCTCCACTACCTGGTTCACTTTCTGTTGTCCCGCTTCTTATCCGAGTGCATTTAAACCAGTGTTGTTTTTTCAGATACCGTCTTCTTGGAGTTGAAACGCAGAATTCTGCATTTTCTTCATTTGTTGATTTGGAATTCTGGCCTGTGGCCGACATGCTTTGCTCTCTGTAAAGCCACCTCTTTGTTCTGGTTTTAGTAGCCCTCGGTCGGTCTGGAAACTTTTCTGACTTGCAGCCTTAATGATAGTAAGGAAAAAAAAAAGAGCTTGTCCTTCGTAAACATCTTCATAAACATTTTTTATATGTTGTACACTTACCCTGCGTATACGTCTGCTCCAGACCTCACACACCTCCATGCACGCATTCACCCCGGGTGTTTTCACCGCGCGGCTGCCCGTGCCGCACGCCGCCGCAGGCGGCTGGCATTCAGGGTAACACGCAGTGAACTTCGTGGAGCTGATGCAATACAAGTAAGCACCAGATACTATTGATCAGTAAAATACATAAAATGCCCCAAGGGGGTGAGCACCCTGATGAAGAGCAGAGCAGATTAAGGGGGACAGAGAATCCAGGTGGGTTTGCAGTTTAACCTTGGGGAGATCAGAGAGGTCTGGCTGAGCAGGAGGCACTGGAGCTGATCGTCCGGAAGGAGGAGGAGAGTTAGCCGCGGAGGAAAGCCGGGGAAGGAGGTCCGGGCAGAAGGAATGGCTACGTGCGCCTGTGTGTCTCGCTAGTGTGTCTCGACTGGGGTCATAAGCCCTGGGGAGAGGGCTAGCAAGTCAGATCAGAGAGAAAGGGGCTGGGGAGAATCCAGGCCTTCTGGGGCCTTGCAGGCCACGAAAGGGAGTCGGACTTCCACCCTGGGTGTGAGGGGGCGAGACTGCAGGACTTTGAGCCGAGGAGTCCCACGCTGCGGTCCTCAGGGTAACGGCTCTCGTGGCTGCCTGTGGAGGCTGTCGGAAGGCCGTGATGGGAGTGGGCTGCCAGGTAGGAGACGCAGGTGGGAGACGAGGGAGGTGCGGGTGGCCACGCCAGTGCGGCAGCGTTGGTGGCGGCGAGCAGTGCTGGGCGGTGGGTGTGTCCCGCAGTGGGGTCAGGAGGGCCACGTGGCGTGTGGCGTGGGAGAAAGGGACGAGCAGGAGTGGCTGCCAGGGTTTTGGTGAGAGCAACTGCAAACAGTTGAGCTGGGGATGGGGAAGACCGCAGCGGAGGGGTTTTGTGGTGAGGAAGAGCTGCGTCCTGTTTTGGTCGTGTTAAATTTAAACGTCCCAGGTCAGTGATTTTCAGCAGGTGTGCCGCAAGAAAAAACATGCACTACTGACTATTGACTCGGGGCACTGACCTCTTTTCCTTTAGATTGTCAAGTAAAAAAGGGTAACGGCCAACACAAGAGCCGTCCGGTGTGAACAAATAAAAAGTATACTGATTTTTTGTCGGATCAGCAAACAGTGTATTTTCAGTGCACCATGGAGTTCTAGTAGTTAGTTTACGTGAGCCGTGGGATGCCAAAGGCTGAAACCCGCTGTCCGGGTCAGGGAGGCGGGTGGGTGTGTGCATGAACTCGGTGGTCAGGAGAGGGCTGACCTGCAGCTGTAGCCAGACGAGAAAGGGCCCAGGACAGAGAACCAGCAGAGGAGACTGAGCAATGGAAAGGTGAGAGTTGAGTGCCTGGAGGCCCGGCGAGGAAAACTGGTCAGTATTTTCTTCCCGCCTCAGGAGCCTGGGACGGCGTCGGCGTCAGAACAACTGGTGGTGCGTTCTTCGTCTGACGTTTGCTGCGCACCGACATCAGGCTTCTAGCGCTGGGAAGGCTTTATGTGTTTTAATGAAATCTGAGGTCAGATTTCATAGTACAGTGCATAGTAATAGTACAGTATTGTACTTGACACACAGACTTAAACATATTAACATTTGACCATAGTTGTTTCAAGCTTTTAAAAAAGAAATAAAAATGTTGCCCTGGATCAGAGCAGACACTTTGCTGTGATCACTGTAGCTCAACCATTGAGCTACACTAGCCAGAAAAATCTTTTTCTTCTTTTAAAGATTTTATATATTTATTTTTAGAGAGACAGGGAAGGGAGGGAAAAAGAGAGGGAGAGAAACACCGATACATAAAAGATACATCAACCAGTTACCTCTCATGCTCCCCCAACCCAGGACCCAGCCCATACCCCATACCCCAGGCGTGTGCCCTGACCGGGAATCGAACCAGCGACTTTTTGGTTCTCAGGCCATGTTCAGTCCACTGGGGTTGGGGTTGGGGTAGGGCGAGGGGATTAGGTGGGGCTTTTCCAGTGTGCTCTGACAACACTTCTTATTGCTCAGGTCCTTAGTCTTGCGTGACAGGGAGCAGGTACTCGGTTACTTGGTTTTGTATAGGAAGGCCCCTAGGGTGGCGGTCATCGAGCACGGAGCATTAGTGCTGGTGACGGTGTTGCACCACATGATCAGAGTACCGCGGGGACCGGGACCCTCTTGGTGGCGCTGGCAGCTGTGTAGCTCAGAGGGCCAATGAGGTCGCAGGTGCCGAGGGCAGTGCTGCTGTGGGAAGAGCTGCAGCAGCCTTGTACAGTGACAGCTGGGAGCGGAGCGTCCAGGCTGCCGTCTGACTGCGGGGTGCAGTCGCCGTGCCTCCAGACGGGGTCTTCTGGAGACCCCGGAGTTCAGGGGTTTGCAGTGGGATGGGGATAAGTGGGCGTCGCTTTCCTCCGGGGCTTCCCAGGTGCCGAGCGCAGCCCGGGGGTGGGGGGGGGAGCAGGCTCTGTCCTGCGTGCCCCTCGGAGGCTGCTGGCGAGGGGGGGCTGCTGTCCAGGTCAAAGGTCGAGCACCTGAGAGACTAATCCTGCCAGAGGGTTTGAAAGCACTGCCTTCATGAAGTGTCTCTTGCACGGGAACTTGTGGAGGGAGCTTTGAGCACCTTCGTTCTCCATGAGTCTTCTGCTGTTTACTCCTCCTTGTTCGTCCTAATAGGGACTCCAGGCAGTGGCTCTGGCCTTGCCTTTTCCTCCCGAGTTTCAGCATGGTTTTAGACTGTTAGAGTCTTCGCTGCGCCTGCTGCCCTGACTGACGTGCCTCAGAGTGTCCGCCGGAAGGGGAGTCTGTCTGCCCCCGGAGCGGGACTGCGCAGGGAGGCCTCGCTGCCTGGGGAGGGGGGTGCACTGCCTGGGGAGGGGGGTGCACTGCCTGGGGAGGGGGGTGCACTGCCTGGGGAGGGGGGTGCACAGCGGTCCCGGAGACCGCGCAGGGACAGACAGGCCTTGTGCTTCAGGGACGGAGGGACATTTCTGGGGACCAAGAGGGAATTTCTTCTTCTGAGAGGTGTGAATTACAAAACAAAGTGATTTTTTTTTTTACAGAAAAGAAGAAGATTGCGAGTCCTAATGCATTTGAATGGATAGACTTGTGAGATCTTCATAATATGCAGCTTATTTAAGCTTTTCCTTCTCTTGTATGAGCTGTTGTGATATTTGCAGGAGACGATATCTAGTTATTGTTATTTTTTTTAACTAGAAGTATTTTTTTATTAGTCTCAACCTAAAAAACATCCTGCTGCTATTGTCATAGCCAAAGATTTTTGTCGCAGGAGGCGTGCTTGTGCCACGTGGATTTCAGACGCAGGCAGCCCGCTGATTGCAGCCTGGGTAGGGAACCCGGTGGTTTTGTGGGGGTGGGGGCGAGGTTATTTTTTGCCTTAGGGGGAAAAAGGACCACTTACGAAGTTTCCGGGAGGGAACCCTCTGGAGCAGTTACAAAACAAACACACTTCTCGGTGCCTTTTCTTTTTTTGATGTTGGTTTAACTTCTGGCCGTGAAACCAGAGTCCCTCAAGTTTTCAGTTACCTGACATTATTTTTTATACTTTGTAGCCTTAAAAGAATTTGCAAGTTTTTCTTTATGCTGGCGGTTCCTGAATTTAAGTCTCGAAAAAGACTGCCGAAGCTGGTGGTGCCTCAGGAGGCTTACGCTGCTGGAAATCAGGCCAGAGGACAGTTTGCAGGGTCTTGCTTGAGAGTCAGTTGTGCTCTGGAAAACGGGATTTATTCACTCCATTGTGTTTGTTTATTTTTTAAATATATTTTATTATGCTATTACAGTTGTCCCATTTTTCTTCTCCCCTTTATTCCCCTCCGCCCTGCACTCCCCTCCCACCAGCATCGCCCCCCCCCCCCCAAGTTCATGTCCGTGGGTCGTACATGTAAGTTCTTCGGCCTCTCCACTTCCCATGCTATACTTAACCGCCCCCTGTTGGTTTTGGTGCCTACTGTTCATGCGTCTTGTTCCCTGTACCTTTTCCCCCATTCTCCTCCCTCCCCTTGCCCACTGCTAACCCTCCATGTCATCTCCATTTCTGTGACTCTGTTCCTCTTCTAGGTGTTTGCTTAGTTTGTTTTGTTTTTTTAGGTTCAGTTGTTCACAGTTATGAGTTTGTTGTCATTTTACAGTTAGTAGTTTTGATCTTCTTTTTCTTAGATTAAGTTCCTTTACCATTTCATATAATAAGGGTTTGGGGCTGATGAACTCCTTTAACTTGACCTTATCTGAGAAGCACTTTATCGTCCCTTCCATTCTAAATGACAGCTTTGCTGGATAGAGCAATCTTGGATGTAGATCCTTGCCTTTCATGACTTCAAATACTGCTTTCCAGCCCCTTCTTCCTCCCAAGGTCTCTTGAGAAATATCAGCTGACAGTGTGATGGGAACTCCTTTGTAGGGTAACTGGCTGCTTTTAAGATTCTCTCCTTCTCTTTCATCTTGGGTAATGTAATTATGATGTGCCTTGGTGTGTCCCTCCTTGGGTCCAACTTTTTTGAGACTCTCTGAGCTTCCTGGACTTCCTGGAAGTCTATTTCTTTTGCCAGAATGGGGAAGTTCTCCTTCATTATTTGTTCAAATAAGTTTTCAGTTTCTTGCTCTTCCTCTTCTCTTCCTGGCACCCCTATGATTCAGATGTTGGAATGTTTAAAGACGTCCTGGAGGTTCCTAAGCCTCTCTTCATTTTTTTGAATTCTTGTTTCTTCATTCTGTTGTGGTTGAATGTTTATTCTCCCTTCTGGTCCAAACAGTTGATTTGAGTCCTGGTTTCCTTCCCATCACTGTTGGTTCTTTGTTTCACTTTTCATAGCCGTCACGGTTTCTTCTATTTTCCAGCCATACTCAACCAATTCTGTGAGCATCCTGGTTACCAGTGTTTTGAACTCTGCATCTGATAGGTTGGCTGTGTCTTCATCACTTAGTTCTATTTTTGGAGCTGTGATCTGTTCTTTCATTTGGGCCGTATTTCTTTGTCTCAGGGCCCCTGTTACATGAAAAGGGTGGAGCTTAGGTGTTCACTGGGGCGGGGCAACCCACGTCACTGCGTTGTGGTGCTGTATGTGGGGCAGGAGTCTGAGAGGGAACAGTGCCACTTGCTGGGCTCTGGACTGGCTTTCAGTCCCTTCCCCCACTACCCACAGCAGACTGGGCCCTGCTGGTGCTGATTCCAGGTGGGTGGGCTTGTGCACCGTCCAGGATCCTGTGGGCCCCTCCAGTGGACTCTCCTGTGAGACTTGGAGTTTCTCCCACCCCTGCAACCCCCACTGACTTTTACAGACAGAGGTTTTGAGGCTTTATTTCCCTGGGCTGGAACCCAGGGCCGCGTGGTCTGTTTCGCTCCCCAGTTGTTCCCCCGGTTTCCCCGCGCACAAGCGTGGGAGCGCCCAGCCCGCTGCCTCTCCCAGGCCTCAGCGGCTGCCTTGCTGTGCGTCCCCTCTCGCTGGCCGCCTGGCTCTGCCCCGCCTACCAGTCTGACTGTGTCTCCTGGAACCCCTGGGTTGTCCGACGGACTCCTTTACAGTTCGGTTTCCTGGCAGTTCTGGTTATTTTTTGTTTCTAAACTTGTTGTCATCCTTCAGGTGGTTGTGTGAGCAGGCGAAGTGTATCTGCCTGTGCCTCCGTCGTGCCGGAAGTCCCCATGCCATTGTGTTCAGATGAGTTTGTAGAAAGTCGTGATCCGTAGGGTCTCGATGTGGTGAGAGCGTGCCTTCCATGTTGTGCCTCCTGCCGAACCACAGGAGGCTCAGTCTGGGGCTCGGTATCTGGGTGTTTACACAGATTCTTGACCTCTAAACAGAGAAGGAACTTTCTGTTTGTCACATTGTTTTTTAGTATCTTGGTACCAGCCCTGAGGACCAGATATAATTCAAGTTCTCTGTCTTCAGGGGAGGCTTGAAAGATTAGAGAGCTACATTTTTTAATTTCTGGCTTTGGGCAGAGCACACACGTTGTTACCATGAAGGACCTGTTCTGCAGTTGCGGCCCGTTCCCTGGTCATCAGAAACACTGGCCTCTTTATGTGTGAAGTACATCAGCTGGGTATCTGGGGATTTGGGGGGTTTCTGTTTTTTGTTTTTAAAAGATTTTATTTATTTTAGGTGGGGGGTAGGGAGGGGGAAAGAGAGGAAAAGAAACATCAGTGTGTGCTTGCTCTCGCGCACCCTGCTGGGGACCTGGCCCGTATAACCCAGGCACGTGCCCTGACTGGGGATCGAACTGGCGACCCCTTGGTTCACGGGCCAGAGCTCAGTCCTCTAAGCCTCACCAGCCAGGGCGAGATACGGGGATTTTGATGCAACTACTTCTGTCCTTTCACTTAGGATGGCTTTTGCTAAAAGTGACAGAAAACCCTAATGCAGCTGGCTCAAAGCATGAGGGGAAATTTATTTTTGTTACACAACAAGACACCCGGCACTTCCGTGACAGCACGAGGGACCCTGGTTCTTTCTGTCTGTCTGTTCTGCGTGCTCAGCGCGCCGGCCTTCAAGCTCCCAAAGTGGCCGCAGTCGTCTCGGGTGCCACGTCCGGATGGAGTCACATCCGGGGGGGGGGGCACCTCTCACACGCTCTTGGAGAGCAAGGGGACCTTCCCCAGAGGACCCCCGGCCAGCTTCCCTCGCAGGCCCTGTCCTGCGTCAGCCACTCGGGGGCGCTGGGTCCTGTTCGGGGTTCCCCCTGGGCAGAGAATGGAGCATCACGGTCCCTGGAGGTTCGGCCACCGCACGGGATCACGCCTCTGTCAGCAGGCACGTGCGGGCAGGGGGGCAGAGACGCCCTCGGCCTCGGCCCTCCCTGGTCCACGTGCCTCGGGGGACACCCACCCGGTTTCCGGAGCAGCCTCGGGTCCTTTGTGAAAGTGAGTCAGGCTGCCCCTGTTCCCGGTGCTGCCCGGGCTGGGCGGCGTTCGGGACAAGCCCGGGCCCTTCCCTGTGTGCGCCCGTCCACGCCCCGCGGGGCAGCGGCGGGCGTGTCTTCCTGCCGCAGGTGCGCGCGGGAAGCTGAGTGACTCGCCCACGGCCCCACAGCCCCACGACCCACCGGTGAGCCAGGGCTTCGGGGAGAGAGGCGGGGGGAGCTCGGGCGCTTCCGCCTCTTTCAGACTCCTGGGTTATTTAAAAGGAAACGCCAAAACAAAACAAGGCCGGCTCGGGGCAGGGGGGCTTGGGGCCGGGGGAACCGCCCTGGGGCGGCGAGCCTCGTCCTGAAGGAGGACTGGAAAGGGGGCGGCTAAGCAGAAACACGAGTGCCCGAAAGCAGCGCCGATCTCGGGGGCGGTTTATTCCCGTCGACAGCAGTTGAAGTGGAACATAGTTTCCCGGGCAGCTCTGGATTCGGACAGTGTTGCAGCTCTGCTGCATGTTTTTGGGTGGCCCGCTTCTCCCGTGATTGTGAGGCTCAGGAAAAAGCAACGGTGTGTCTCTCGCAGGCCAACCCATATATATATATATTTTTTTTAGTCTTGAATTTTCAGATGTAGTATTGCCGATACATTTCTGGTTCTAAACAATATTCAGTACTAAGGAAAGTGCCCGCTACTGGTAACTTCCTTGGGAGGAAATGAACATTACCAGCAGGGCTTTTGAAGACACAGAGCTCTGTCTTGTCCTGCTGGTTGGTGTAGACTCAGACAGAAGGGGCGGCCCCGGGTGCTAGCAGTGGCCGGGGCTGGATGGCCGGAGACGTAGTGTAGAAGAAACCTGAAGCCTGAAGTCCTTTGGGAAAAGCAGGGCGTTTTTCTGTCCTGCCACGCGACAGGGGATGGCTTTTCCCCGCCTGCTCCTTGGCACCTGCCGCAGAAAAGTGGGGGCCCCGGCGCGACCTGGCTCCTCAGGCGGGAGCACGTCCTCCCCACTGCGGACGCCCGAGAAGCCCGAGCGGGCTGAGTCCGTGCCGCCTTCTCTTCCCCCCGGACTCCTGAGCATTGGATGGGAAGCGAACGGCGATCGCTGGGTGCCCTCCTGGTGCCTGTGACGTGCTGTCACTTTAAAATCAGACCCTTCAGAGAACTTCAAAGGGGTCTGAGAACTGGGGCGGGAGGAGAATATGGGCTTTGTGCACAGAAAGGTGGATGGAGGAGACCAAACTGGCACCACTGAGTAGAAACTCACCACCTGCCTTTTGCGCACCATGCAGGGTGGGTGGGGGACCACCGCACGGCGGGGACGGAGCAGACCCCCGCTCTCGCTCCCGGGGCAGAGGCGCGCTGAACCCCGGGAGGCCGTGGCGTCTCGGTGTGCTGACTGCCTCTCTGCCTCTCTTCCTCTCTGTCAGGGAAGGAGAGTGAGCCCAGCGGGCTGTGACCGTCGGCGCCCGGCCCGCCGGGACCTCCCGCCTCGCGCCCCTCCCGTGGCCCATGTGCTGCGTCCTCGGCCCTCAGCGTGCAGCCGGCCCCAACGCGATGTGTGTTTGTCAAACCATGGAGGTGGGGCAGCACTGCAAGAACGCGAGTCGGGCCGGAGACCGGGGCGTCCTCCTGGAGCCCTTCATCCACCAGGTGGGCGGCCACAGCAGCATGATGCGCTACGACGACCACACCGTGTGCAAGCCCCTCATCCCGCGGGAGCAGCGCTTCTACGAGTCCCTCCCTCCGGAGATGAAGGAGTTCACCCCCGAGTACAAAGGTCAGTAGTCGCCGGCCTGGGTGTGCGCGCCCGCAGCTCGGCGGCGCGGGTTCCGTGGGCCCTGTGGCGCGGTTGTGGGGCCCTGCGGTCTCGGAGCCGCTCGGCTGCTCGGCCCGCAGAATGTGGTCGGGAAGCGTCCGGGAGGCCTTCAGGTCTTGGAAAGTGGCTTCATTGATGGGTGGAGCCTGGAAGAACTCACAGCAGTAAGTCCCCCTGGTGAGGACCACGCTGGTGTCAAGGTTTGCTCTCTGCTGGGGTGGTCTGGGAGAGAAGGGGCAGCCTCTGCCTCCCGGGCCCCAGAGGGGGAGGATGGGGTGCTCTCCAGGCCGGCGGTGGGGGGCCCTGCGGAGCCTGTACTGCAGGGGAGGGCGGGGCTGGGGGTCCTGGTTCTGGAAGGAAGACTGGGTGTTTTAAAAGTAAGTTAACGTTATGGAATAGAACCCCATCAGTGTACACCAGAATTAAGTCACTCTGTTTTAAAGTCTGACTTTCATCACTGGATACAATTTTATGATGCTTGTCATAAGTTATCTGTTTTTTGTGTTCTGATTGTTAACATTTCTAAAGCTGTACAAATTCAGTTATGTTCACACCACCCTTCCCTGAGGGAATCCTTAATTTAGAAAAACCAATTCATATCAGTATTGACTTTTTGCTCTCTTACTTTTTTTAATATTGTAGTAAATATACATAACATACAACTTGCCATTTTTAAGTATATAATTTAGCGGCATTGAGTCAATTCACAGTGTCGTGTGACCATTACTATCGTCTATTTCCGGAACTTTTTCATCACGCAGACAAAAGCTCTGTGCCCGTTACACAACAACTCCCCATCGCTCCCTCGCCCAGACCCCTCGCATCCTAACCCGCTTTCTCGCACTGCGGACTTGCTCGCCATACATAGGTGTGTCATGGAAGTGGAACCGTGTAATTTTCATCCTCGTGTGTGTGGCTTATTTCACTCCGTATAATGTTGTCAAGGCCTGGCCGTCCTGCAGCGTGATCAGAACTTCATTTCTTTTTAAGGCTGAAATCGATCCCGTTGTAAACACACGGCAGGTTCTGTTTTGTCCCTTCGTTCCCCCAGCGGCCCACCTGGGCCCTTCCCACCTCGGGGCTGCTGTGGGTGGCGCCTGTGTGAAGACGGGCATGCAGATGCATGTGTGAGGCCGTTTTCACTCCTTTCGGGTATATACTTGGGAGGGAATTGCTGGGTTATGTGGTAATTCTGTGTTAAAGCGTTTTGAAGTTTTTTATAGCAACTGTACCATTTGACATTCTTACCAGCACTATTCCTATTTCTCCACACCCTTGGCAACACTTACTTTCCATTTTAAGAAAAATTTCTTAAAGATTTTATTTGTTTAGAGAGGGGAAGGAAGGAGAAAGGGAGAGAAACATCAGTGTGTGGTTGCCTCTCACATGAGGGGGAGCTGGGCCAGGGTCCAGGAGAACGTTCTTTAAGTCGCAGCCCCAGACCCGGGAGGCGGTGGAGTCTCCAGGTGCCCGATCAGCACGGGTTTGGTCCCCGCAGCCTTCTCGCATCCAGGGGACAGAAGTCTTTAAAGGCCACAGCAGACCTTTAGTGTCTACTTGACCTTCTTTCCTCCAGCCACAGTTTCACTAGAAAAGAATCTGCTTTCTCGGAAATACAATTCAATTAAGTGAAAATTGATCCCTTTTTTAAAAGTCAAATTAAGCCCAATTTCTTCAAAGAAAATGGAAGATATTATTGGTTCAATTTACCTATTTCAAAGGCCATAGCATAGGGATTTTATGTTTTATTTTGAAATAAATTTAAAGTTACAGAAAAGTTTGCGGAAATAAGAGAGTTCCCATATACCCAGCTTTCTCTAATGCCGCCGCGAAGCCAGCGGACCGAGGGAGGCCCTGTTGCTGGGCGGCGCACCTGTCCGTGGAGGCCCCGCCCCACGTGCGCTGGCTCCCTCCCGTGCCGGCAGGACCCGCAGCCCGCGTGGGAAGAGGCAGACCCATCACTCCAGGCTCTTGGGCTCTGCCGAGACGGCATTTTAGAGCATGTGTCTGAATTGAAAGCTTGGTGGATGGTCTTTCCGAGATGGTTCGGGTGCCAGGTGCAGACCTGGGTGTAACCAAGCGTCCAGGCTGACGAGCCGCTGCTGCGTTGCCCGGCGCGTTTGACTTAAATTCAGCGCTTGGTGCCCGGGCCAGCGTGGCTCAGCTGGCCGGGGCGTTTGTCCTGTGTTTGACATCCAGTCAGTGCACGTGCCTGGGTTGCGGGTTCGGTCCCCGGCTGGGACACGTGTGAGAGGCAGCCGACCCAGGTTTCTGTCCCTCGCTGCCCCCCTCCCTGAAGTCAGTAAACAAGCCCTCAGGGGAGGATAAACATGTAAACTCAGTGCTTGGGAAAGATCGCAGAGCCCTGAGAGACCCCCTGTGATCGGTGCAGACCCTCCGTCTTCTCCCCTCTCGCTGACCCCGCTCTGTGGCCCTGCGGGGTCCTGTCCGCCGTGAACACGTGTTCAGCTGTCAGGTGCGTGCCGGAAATCCTCCTCGAGTTCTCAGGCGAGCAGGTGGAAAAAAGTCCCTTCGTGAATCTCAGCTGGGCTTTGCTTTAGTTTGGAGAATGTGCCGCGGACTCACGGAAGTTCCGTGTCCGCGCAGTGTGTCCCATCAAAGGGGAAGGAACGTCCTCCCTGTTCGGCCGGGTGCAGGATGCTGTCCATTGAGCCCTCACAGGCAGATGGCTGGTGGTGGGTGCCGCTGTTTTCAGCTGGGAGAGGGCAGTAGAGAGGAAGCCGCTGAGCTCCGTGGACTCCGCCTGCGGGAAGAGCCGCGGGCTCGCCGTGCGTGGACTCGCGGTGGCAGGCGTGCTGTGGTCCTCGAGCACACCGAGAGGGGGGCGGCCGGCAGCAGGCAGAGCAGATGCGGGCCTGCGGGCCCTCTGCCACCTTCCACTGCTCACGTGGGCCCCAGCAGCTGGTTTTAAAGGCCGTAGGTTCTGAGAATGGTGCTGTTTCGCGCCTGTTGTGATCCAGAGGCTTACGCCGAAATCACAGTCGTGTTCAGGCCGCTCGTCGAGTGTCCGTGAGAGCCTCGCACGAAGAAAACGAGCGTGGTGCCGTGTGTCACGGCGGAAGCCGGAGCGGGCGTTGACACAGCGCCGCTGACCAGTCTGCAGGCCGCGGTCAGGCCGTGGCCGTTTCCCCGCTGTGTCCTTTTCCCGCCTAGGACTTTACACTGTGTTTCGTCCCCCCGCGTCTCCCCCAGAGTCCGGACACCGTCTCGGTTCCCCCGTCTTCCCTGAGCCCCGCGCCCCCGCAGAGTCCCAGCAGTCGTTTGTGGAGGGTCCCTCCGTTTGGGCTCGCCTCGTCTCTGCTCGTGATTGGATGCAGGCTGTGTGCCCTGGGCCGCAGAAGTGACCCCATGGCCACCTCAGCTCCTGGTGTCGGGAGGCGCGTGTGCTGTCACCGGGGGCTCAGCTCGGACCGCCCGGTCAGGCTGCCTCTGTTCCCACTGTGATTAAACACGTCGAGACTCTGAATATGCTGTTTCTTGTCACGCTGGAGCCCGCTCATTTTAGAACCCGTCAGTGGTTCCTGCCTGCGACCATTGTCGCTGTGACGCGTGCCCAGTGGGGCTTCTATCTCCATCGTTTCTAATGTATCTGTTAATAAAAAGGAATTACAGTTCTGTAAGGAAGAATGATCTCTTCTCACCCATTTATTCTTATTATGGACTTCGGGAAACGTTATTCCTCACATCGTTCTAGATTTGGCCTCCGGGGCCCCTGGACATCGGCTCCTGCGCACTCGTGACCGCGCACCCCGCCCTCGCGCTTTGTTTCCGGTCGCCGCAGGGTGCCCTTGCGTGGTGCCCTTGCGTGGTGCCCTTGCGTGGTGCGGGAGTCATTGATTGCGAGTGAGAGCTCTGGCTGTGGCTGGGAGAGTGGGAAATAGATACGGCTTTACACGGGATCAGCGGCAAGGAGCCAGTGTGGAGGGGCCGCGAGGAGCCCACTGTCTTCTGGGAAGGCATCTGCTGGCCATTGTCGGGCCGAGAGGTCGGGGTGGGCTACGTCTGTGCTCACGGACCCGCCCGTGGGGAGGGCCCCGCCCACGGGGACGTGTGTTGACTGGCTGCCTTTTCCCAACAGGCGTGGTGTCCGTCTGCTTCGAGGGGGACAGTGACGGCTACATCAACTTGGTGGCCTACCCCTACGTGGAGAGTGAGACGGTGGAGCCGGACGACACGCCGGAGCGGGAGCAGCCTCGGCGCAAACACTCCCGCCGGAGCCTGCATCGGTCGGGCAGTGGCAGTGACCGTGACCACAAGGAGGAGAGGGCCGGCCTGTCCCTGGAGACCTCTGAGAGGTAAGGGCGTGCCGGCCAGGCCTCAGGCGCGGGCCGGGTCCCGGCGGCTCACGGCCGCGTCGGAGTCCCGACACGGTGCGCGGGCAGCAGGGCCCACGGCGGGGGCAGGTGGCCGGGGCTGGCAGGCCGCCCACCGAGGCACAGCCCGTGCCCCGTGTGTCACGTCACCCCGGGACGACTCGCGAGTGCGGCTGTAGCTGTTTGAGGGAGGAGGAGGCTCTGGCAGCCCCTGGGAAGGAAGGACGCCCCTCACCCTGTGCCCCCAGCTCTGTCGTCTCTCTCGCCCCCGAGGCGGGAGGTCAGAGTGCGCCGGTCCGCGGTGAGGCTGCGGCCCCTGTCTGCCCTGCGGGTGTCGGAGCCCCCGGGCGGCGAGAGGCGGTGCCCTTAGGGCCACGGGCGGCGGAGCTCTCTGCGACTCTGACTCGGCTGTTGGCCCTTCCCCTGCACCTGAACTGTTGGTCCTTGCTTTGGGACTTGATTCTTCTTTGAGGTTAGGAAAATAGTCTACAGAGAATTGTTTCTTGCTGTTTCACGAAAAAAATGTGAACGCCCACTAGGGCAGCAGTGACCAGGAGGACAGACAGTGAAAGCGGCGGTGAGAATGCAGAGCAGTTGGGGCCTTCCTACGTCGTCGGAGGGAGTGTAGCACGGTGCAGCCGCCCTGGCGAACAGTTCTTCAGAAAGCTGACCCGCCAGTTCCACCCCCAGGCGCACACACGCAGGGGAACTGAGCAAGCACAACACACACACACAGCACACACAGAGCTCGGTCACAGGTGTTCACAGCAGCGTCATTTCTAAAGTCAGAAAGTGCAAACAGCTCCAGCATCCGCTGGCTGACGGGCGGGCCAATGAAATGGGACGCATTTGCACAGCTGGGTGTCACTCGGCGGCGAAAAGGAGGGGGTAACGCACCTGCCACGACACAGATGAGCCTGGAAAACACTGTTCTCGGTGGAAGAAGCGAGTCACCAAAAAGCCGCGTGTTTCACGATTCTGTTTACATAAAACGTCCAGAACAGGCACGTTCACGGAGACAGAGAGAGCGTGTTGGTGGGGGCCGGGGGCCGGGGGAGGGGAGACGGGCCGTGACAGCGGGCGGCGACTGGGTTTGGCTTTGGAGCGATGAGAGTGCCCTGGCAGTGGGAGAGTGGTGACACTTCACAGCCTTACGAATATCCTAAAACGGCCACCGAATTGTAGAAAAAAACAAAAAAATAAACCAAAATAATAAAACTCATGTCAACTGAAAGTAACATGAGCTTCCTGAAACAAAGTGAAATCAGAATTGTGTGAGTAAATGATGTCGTGTTCTGTTTCACTCCGAGCCGAGTTCTGGGGGGCAGTGCGCCCTGTCTCCTGACTCGGTGGAGGTGGCCTCAGACGCGGCGCCCGGAGCGCATCCCCGCCGTCAGCCCCCCTCTGCAGCACGCCCCCGACGCTCAGGGCCCCGGCGTGTCCCCGTCTCCTCACTCCCCGTGACGGGGGCGCGGGGGGGGGGGGCGGCCCGCACTCGCTCAGGGAGCCAGAACCCACGGGACTCCGGCTGGGTGCGTGACGTGTGACTTCCTGTGTCCTCGGTGGGGGTCCTCCGCGGCCAGGGCTGCATCTGTGGCGCCAGGAGAGGGCGTCCTTCGCCTCCTGTGGGAAGCAGGGTCCCCAGACGCGGAGGAGTCTTGTGGGACACGCCCCGCGGACCGCAGGTCGAGGGGCTTCCCTCTCGTCCCCCAAGGGGCTTTCTCGTGAGTGATGATCGTGGGACCTGAGCTCCGTCATTCAGGCGAGGGGGACTGCCCCCAGGTCCACAGCAGCTCTTAGGAGGGGGCTCGCTTTTCACCTCCGCAGGTGCAGAAGCAGTTTCACGCATCATCTGGCGAAAAGCCGGTGAGTGGACTTAGTCACACCCAGGCCCGCCCACGTCCAGGCTCAAGGCCCTGCCCTGAGGGTGACAGACAGCTGTGTCTGCAGTGACCAGACCTCTGTGTGCTTGTCAGCAGAGTCTCTGGGTCAGTCCCAGGAGCGGGGCCCGTTCCGTCCCCGGAGGTGGGGGCGTCTGTGAGTGAGCCGGTGCCAGGCGCCGCGGGGCCCCGTCCAGGCACACAGCTGATTTGGGCACGCTCGGCGAACGAGGCCCCCGCGGCGTCTTAGCGGGGATCACAGGACGGCGCCGGGACTGGCCTCACGGCGCCCTCGCCAGAGGGAGACGGGAGTTTTGTCACGCCGGGAGGCGCTAGCGGGCTCTTCAGCTTCCGGTTAAAGGGACACGGGATCCCCGCCAGTGCCACCCTGCCGGGGAGCAGCCTGTTCTGGAGGGGACGGCGCCATTCCCGTCGCTGCAGCGGCCGCCCCTGCTCGGGCCTCAGCCTCGCGCTGCCGCTCTCAGGGCGCAGGGCCCCGCCCCCGCTCCGCTGGCTCGGGGGCGTGGGGAGCAGCTTTGCACGTGACTCCACGCAGAGACCTCAGTGTCGGGGGCAATGAGGTTCTGGTAAAGCTCTGACTTTGGAGAGAGAGAAACACTGATTTGTTGTTTTACTTACCTGTGCATTCCTCGGTTGATTCTTACACGTGCCCTAACCATCACCGTGCGCGTCGGAGTTTCTGCTCGCGTGTTTTTCAGGGGTGTCCCTCCCTAGGAGTGAACTTGTTGGCTCGTAGGAGCGATCGTGTGGGAGCTTTCCCAGGAGCCGTGACACTTGTTCCCAGTGGCTGCGCCCTTCACACGCCCTCCCACAGTGTCCAGGGCTCCGGTCTCTCCCCCTCAGCAGCAGTCGCCGGTTTCCCTTCATGACAGCCTTCCTGGGGGGTGTGACGGGGCAACCTCACCACGCAGCCTAAGGCAAAGGGTCGGTTTCCAGAGGCACAGGGAGACCACCGATAACTGTGCGTTCACTCAGACGTGCTCGCGAGCATCTGGGCCCCGGGGCCGCCGCCCCACGCAGCGAGCCCGGGGGTGACTCGCGTGCGTCCCCTCTCCTCAGCGCCCAGGAGGCCAGGAGCCCGAAGGCGGAGCTGCACAGCCACTCGGACGTCCCCTTCCAGATGCTGGACGGCAACAGCGGCCTGAGCGCCGAGAAGATCAGCCACAACCCCTGGAGCCTGCGCTGCCACAAGCAGCAGCTGAGCCGCATGCGCTCCGAGTCCAAGGACCGCAAGCTCTACAGTATCCTTGTCGTGGCCCCTGGTCGGGGTGCCCACCCCTGGTCGGGGTGCCCGCCGGCTCCGGCGCCGGGACCCTCCCCGCCCAGGCCTCCCCCTTGGGTCCTCGTCCCCCTCCTCGCAGGCTCCTCTCTCTCCTTCCACGGTCCTCATCCTGCGGTTTCTAGAGACGCCCCTTCGGGAACGCTAAATCCGGTCTTTCCTTTCCACGGCGGTGCTCCGGAGACACCGTGCTGAGTTCTGAGCTGCCGCTGGAGTGGGCCTCCGTGCGAGGCTGTGGGGGAGCCTGCCAGAGTCGTCTTCAGTTTGTTTGTTGTTGTTGTTTAGCTTTTTGGTTCTTTTAAATCTGAATCTTTTTTTAAAGGATTTTATTTATATTTAGAGAGAGGGGAGGGAAGGGAAGGAGAAAGAGAAATATCAATGTGTGGTGGCTCTCACACCCCTCCCACTGGGGACCTGGCCCGCAACCCAGGCATGTGCCCTGACTGGGAATCGAACCAGCGACCTTTGGTTCACAGGCCGGTGCTCAGTCCACAGCCACACCAGCCAAGGCTGAATCTGAATCTTAAACGTGGCCGTTTGGGGGCGTGCTGCCCAGTAGAGCTGCCCGTGACCGTGGAGGTGCTCTGCATCCGTGCTTTTTGTTGGTGTGGTGGACACGGAGCACGCAACAGCGGGCTGCTGTGACTCGAGTTACTGAGTTTTAAAATGTATTTTCATTCATTAAAGTGCAAGTCACCAAACGTGACCAGCGGCTGCTGTATTCATCGGTGCGTGTCTAGAATCACACACACAGAGACATGCACACGTATATTTTCCCTCCCAAAAGATAATACTTAAAAAGTAGTATGTTTGATTTTGGTGGGGTTTTTTTGTCTTGTTGATGTTTTATCTAAAGATAAACATGATGCTTTTTCAACGTGGAATGGTTTTGAGGGCTAGAAGGTAAGAGAGGGTTACGGAGCGGGATCCTCGCAAGCAGCCGCCCAGCGTCCTCCCGCAGCGGACAGCGAGGCCCGGACCCCACCGCGGGGCCCCGGGTGCGTGTGCTGAGCGCTTCACTCGGAGTTGCCGGCGTCCCTGAAAGCCCAGGGGAGGGGCTGCCGGGCTCCCATCTCCGGTGGAGGGCGGCGGGCGCGGGGGCAGGGTGCTGCTCCTGAGCCCTGCCGTGGGGTGCCCGTGTGGTGCCGTGTTCCTGCAGCGGTCATTGAAATGCTGGTCACTTACTGTAGGTCATAGCAGGTGATAGAGTAATTAAAGGCCACATTTAATGGTCTTCTCTAAGTGACTCTCTGAAGAATTAGGAGATGCTAAAATGTTCATCAGCCTGATGCTGAGTGTGTCGTCCTCTGAGCCTCTGTGGTCATGTCCTCGCCCCCGGATGCGGCACCGAGGCCCAGGCCGAGCCCCCGAGACTCCGGGCAGACGCGGGGAGTGCCTGCGCCCGCGTCCGGGGCTGTGGCAGGCAGGGCCGTAGCCGTCGGCGTGGGTGTAAGGGGCAGGGAGCCAGGGCCGTGGGGCCGTTTCGAGCAGAAGGTCCTGGAAGTACTGGACCTAAGGGGTAGGTTTTAAATGTGTGGTCCACTGGTTTGAGGTTAAGTCAGAAAATGGCAAGGTAGAAATTTAAACCAGCTTTTTCTAAAGGTTCCCGCTGGGGAATGTTGAGTCTGATTTTTCCTATTGGTAGCAGCGCGACAGAGACACCCGCCTTGTTTCTGAGGCGCCGACCGGGGCGGGGGGCGGGGCCCCGGGCACTGTCGGGCGAGGCCGCGAGCGAGCCTGCCCGAGTCGTCTGTAGCTTGTCTACGCCGGAGAAACACATCTAAGAATGAAGGAAGGACGGCTCCAGCGGAGACGGCGTGTGTACCCGCAGTGGAGCCTGCTCCACCGTGGAAGGAAATGGGGCTTTGCCGCACTGCGGTGCGGAGGGGCCTCGACAACATGGTGCTGAGGGGGACAGCCCGCCACAGGAGGACGGCTGTCCCCGGCCCGCTTGCAGGAGGCCCCTGGAATGGGGGGGTCGCGGGGTCGGGGGGTCGGGGGCGGCTTCGGGTTCTGTCGGGGAGCACACACGAGGAAGCCCCGGAGGAGGGCGGGAGGCGGCTCCATGACGGTGAGAGTGTGCTTGAGGCCGTCGAGCCGCACACCTCCAAACATTTATGGCGGCCAGCTGTGTGCTTGTATTTTAACACAGTAAAGACGTTTAAAGGAAAGGGTAAGCCCGGGGGGTGAACTCGCACTTGAGGGTTGGGAGGTGAGGGCAGCCTGTGTTTGGTGAGACCCCCCCGCCCCCCCCGTGGAGTGTGGGTGCCGTTCTCCTTGACCTCGGCCCAGAGTTCCTGCTGCTCGAGAACGTGGTGCACCACTTCAAGTGCCCCTGCGTGCTGGACCTGAAGATGGGCACGCGGCAGCACGGCGACGACGCGTCTGCCGAGAAGGCGGCCCGGCAGATGAGGAAGTGCGAGCAGAGCACGTCCGCCACGCTGGGGGTCAGGGTCTGCGGCATGCAGGTGAGAGCCCGGCGCGCTCGGGGGCCCGCGCCTGCCCGCTGCCCGGGCCGGGTGCTCTCCCTGTCCGCGCCGGTCCCGGGTCGCCTCGGAGAGGGTGCACCCCCGGGGTGCGGATGCATCCCTGTGAGCGTGCCCCTTGAGCCCTCGTGTCCGTACCCAGCGACTTTGACCTGGGCTCCAGGTACAGAGCTGCTGCGAGGGCCCGTCACCTTGACATTGGGGCAAGTGAGACTTTTCTCGCAGTAAGATGTTCCCAGTTGGAGTCCAACTGGGCCGCAGGGACGCTTAGAAAAAGACTTCAAAGGAGACAGCAGCCCTGGCTGGTATGGCTCCGTGGGCTGGGCGTCCTGCAAAGAGAAAGGTCACCGGTTCGATTCCCAGTCAGGGCACATGCTTGGGTTGTGGGTTTGGTCCCTGGTGGGGGCGTACGAGAGGCAGCCGATCGATGTTTCTCTCCCTCTCTTTCTCCCTCCCTCCCCCTCCTTCTAAAAGTAAATAAATAAAATCTTAAAACTCAAGGTGACAGCGGAGGCTTTACTGCAGGGAAACTTGGGGTCACCCCCCGCTGCCCCCGCAGTGGCGTAGGGATGAGCGGAAAAGCTCAGGCTGGTCGGAGGCACTTCCCAGACGGTGCTTGCTCAGGGCCCCACGAGGCCGTCGGATGGCCTGGGCTCACCCTTGTCTGTCTTCTGGGGTTTCAGGTGTACCAGCTGGACACGGGGCATTACCTCTGCAGGAACAAGTACTATGGCCGTGGCCTGTCCATCGAAGGCTTCCGTAACGCCCTCTACCAGTACCTGCACAATGGCTTGGACCTGCGGCGTGACCTTTTTGAGCCCATCCTGAGCAAACTGCAGGGCCTGAAGGCGGTGCTGGAGCGGCAGGCCTCCTACCGCTTCTACTCCAGCTCCCTGCTTATCATCTATGATGGCAAGGAGTGTCGGGCCGAGTCCTGCCTGGACCGCCGGTCCGAGATGCGCCTCAAGCACCTGGACACGGGGCTGCCTGAGGTGCCGTCACCCTGCGGCCCCAGCAGTGGCCCCAGCAGCACCGGCCCCGAGGCGGGCCCCTCCTCTCCACCCAAGGTGGACGTCCGCATGATCGACTTTGCACACAGCACGTTCAAGGGCTTCCGGGATGACCCCACTGTGCACGACGGGCCCGACCGAGGCTACGTGTTCGGCCTGGAGAACCTCATCAGCATCATGGAGCAGATGCGGGACGAGAACCAGTAGGCCCGGCTCTGGGTCCCCAGACCCCTTCCTCTCCACCCGCAGGCAGGGACCATTGATCTGAACGCGCTGCGAGGACACACAGACTTGCTTTTAAAGGGTTATATTTCTCTTGGGTGTAAACTAAAAGAAGTGTTTTTAGCTGTAGCCTGGAGTCCGTATACATAAAGAGGAGGAGAGCAGAACACGCACCTCTCAGCCAGGCTCCCGAGCTCCACGGCTCCGACTGCGGTGTCCAGGCCTACTCAGCAGAGGGGGCCCCTGGTGGGCTTGTCGGCGGGGACAGGGTGTCCTTGGCCATGGATTTTTCTTGCCTGTGTTTTTGGGGTCTGTGGCCTCAGGGCCCTGCTGGTCGTGGGACAGAGCCCTGCGCTCACACAGGCCCCTCCGTCCCGCACACCCCTTGTTCCTCGGAAGCGGAGGGATTGGGGGCCCATCCCCAGGGGGATGTGTTCTAGGGTCTCGGGGGTCAACCGCTCTCTGACTGATGTCCCCAGGGCACTTCAAGGCCAGCTGCACACAGCTGGACCCACCCTCCTGGGTTCCGATCTTGGCCAGAGGCTAGGTTCACGAGGCTGGGTGGGCAGCCTGCGCGGCCGAGGGCCGGCCCTGGGGCTCCCCGGCACTCGCACCTGCTCCTCCTGCCTGCGCACCCACCCCCGCCGTCCTTTCTCACCGGGACCTCTTGCCCCACTGAAGGGCCCTGCTGTGTCTGCCGAGGAGAGCAGCGTCCCAGCAGGCCTCGGGGCCTCTGGCGACTGGCCGAAGCAGTGTTTGCGGTTCTCGTGCCATGGGTGGGAGTCCGCTTCCTCTAGTTTGGGCAGCTGTGCTGCCTCTGGATGGGCCACTCCTGCCAGGGCTCGGGGGCTGTGGTCTGCTCAGGGTCTCCCCTTCTCCCAGGCCAAGCTCAAGGCAGCGGCCCCTTGTGAGAAGCTCCAGGCTTACCAGGGAGAACTTGAAACCTGTCTGCACGTGGGGGCATTTGTACTCTGGGTGCAGGTGCCCGGGTTCTGCTAATGAGAGTGTTGTCTTATCTTTCTGGGGCTCCATCAGTTTGTCCATTTGTCCATCTGCCATCCCCTGCCTCTTGGGATCCTCCCCCTGGGGTGCAGCCTTGTTCATTAGTAAATATTGATTTCCTTCGTTCTTCCCTGGGCAAAATATACTCTTTCCCATCTTTGAAGTGGGTGTTTGCCCCGGGCCCTTCTTCAGCAGGTGCGGCCTTTTCACAGAGAACCGGGAGCAGAACCACCTGCAGGAGGCGGCCCCTGCTGGCCCAGCACCCTCCCTGCAGCCTGGACCGCGGCCCCTCCACACTGACACTGGTGCAGCAAGGGCTGGACAAGGGATCCCTTCCTTCCCATGGTTTTAGTTTTTGCTGCCAGCCCTTAATGGCACAGAGCCCTGCCACCTCTAACTCGTGCCCAGGAGGTGACACTGCAATCACCTAACCATTGCCAAGGTTAGTGCCCTCACCTCCAAGCCTAGGACCACTGTCGTCACTTTGGGCATGTCCCTGTTTGGGCATTAGAGGTTAAGCTTGCTAGCCTGTGTGTCTGTGTGAGGCCTTGGTGACCAATGGACTCGTCTCCTGGTTCCTTAGATGCAGCCTCACACCTCTGAATAGGCTCCTGGGTGGATCCATTTCTCAGCCCTCTGACCCTGGAGCCAGTGGTGGGCAGGTCCCTGTTCCTTGGGGCTGGGAGGGAGAGCTTGCCTGTTTCTGGGCGGTAAAGACCTCCCATCCTGCACCATTCTGTGGCTTTGGCTATAGGGACAGTGGCCCTTCTTTAGTGTAGTCAGTCGTTCCCTGGCCGGGCAGAGGTTGAGACACAGGGCCACTTGAGAGACCTTTGAACCTCTCCCCCCAGAGGGGTGCTGTGCCTCTGAGTTCTGTACTTGGGGAGCAGAGGGCCTGGGATTTGCTGCTTCTCCCCACCCTGTGGGTCCCCTGTTTTCAGCACTTCTGACACTTGGAGACCCAGCCCTGTTACCTGGAGGGCGACGGGCATGTGTGTACGGGCACATGTGCTCCGCCACCTCCCTTCCACTGCTCTGCCAGACCCTGCCCCTGCCAGGCCCTGCCTTTTCAGCCCCTACTTGGGACCAAAGTGCAACGTGGGATCACGGCTGGGGCACTCAAGTGACCCCTCTATAGTGCTTCCTTGGGCCAAGTGACACCAGCCCCCTGAGGGGTGGGATCGGGTGGTGCTTCAAGAGGAAGGGGACCAGTATAGCAATTTGCCAGGGACCCCACCCCTCCCTTACACTGGGATCTGTGCAGTGAGCCTGGGGACCCCGCCAATGGGGCCAAAGGCCTAGGCTAGTTCAGTAGCTCCTGTTCACTTGCTCACACCTGGCCACGTGCACGCCCTTTATATGCAGATTGCTTTGAACTTGAAAGCTGTTGTGCTGAGTTAAAAAAACGGTTTAATGAGGAGAAAAAGTTGGAGAACCCTGGGAGAATCCTTTTGCTTCTCCTGGAACTGTAAGGCTTCGCCTCTGGGAACCGCTTTCTTGCTCCACTTTCCTATCCTCGCCACCGGAAGCCTGCTCCAGGTTTCGTCCCAGCGCAGATGCGCGTTTTCCGGACGTTTCGTGCGGGGGAGGGCGCGCTGGGGCTTGGGCCGAGCCGCCCCTTTCTGTACATCCAGCGCTGCCCGCCCCGCTTGTGTCTGAGGTCGTGTATGTCAAAATAAAGCCGCTAGAAACTTAGTCGTGTCCGTCTTTGTGAAGAACCTGCGGCTTCCGGAAAACAGGCGGCCCCCGCCCTCACTGGCTCTTCCTGGGACGGGCGGGAAGGGGGCCGCGGGCGGCGGCGGACTCTGCAGGAGCCGGCAGGGAAGGCGGCCTCGCCCTTGGCGCCAGTTCCGCCTTTGGAGCCACCAATGGCCAGCTGACCCGCGGGTCCCGGGCGCGGTCCCCATGGCAGCCGGGCGCGCTCCGGCTCTCATTGGTTACGCTCGCCGGAGCCGCGCCCCAGCGCTCCTCCGCCCGCGGCGGTGCCACGTACGCGGTCGCCGATTGGCCCGCCTGGGTTACGTCATCGCCGGCCCGGGGCCTGCCTCACTGTGGAGCCTGCGCCTCTCCAGCCGGCCTTACGTCCTGGTTTGTGGCGCCCCGGATTTCGGCGTCGGGGCGTCCTGGGTGACCGGACAGACCCAGCGTTGGTCGGTCTGGCAGGTGAAGGGCACGGGTCAGGCCCGGCGGCGGGAGCGAGCGGCAGGAGTCGGCCAAGCAGGCCGCCAACACCGTGGAGCCGGGCCTGAGTCTCCAGCCGCCCGCCCGCCCGCTGGCGCGATGAAGGCACTGATCTTGGTAGGCGGCTACGGGACGCGCCTGCGCCCGCTGACGCTGAGCATCCCGAAGCCCCTGGTGGACTTCTGCAACAAGCCCATCTTGCTGCACCAGGTGGAGGCTCTGGCCGCGGTAAGGCCGGGGGACGTGGCAGGACGAGGGACGGCCAGCGATTTGGGGTGGGGGACACCCATGGCTCTGGCTAAGCCCACCTGTCTGCCGGTATTACTCTGTCCGACAGGCAGGTGTGGACCACGTGATCCTGGCCGTGAGCTACATGTCTCAGGTGCTGGAGAAGGAAATGAAAGCGCAGGAGCAGAGGGTGAGGCTTAAGTCAACTTTTGGCCCTTCCCTCGGTCCCCACTCAGCTTCTCACGCCGGTGGGAGGAACCTAACTGGGGCTTTTACCTTCCAGCTAGGAATCAGAATCTCCATGTCCCATGAAGAGGAGCCTTTGGGGACAGGTCAGTGGAGAGGGGAAGGCCCCTTGGGAGGAGTTTAGGGCAGGGGTGTGAAACTCGTTTTAACCGGGGGCCACACCAGCCTCCAGGCTGCCTTGAATGTAAGTTTAGGGCTGTGTACGTGTAACTGCTCCTTCACTGGGGGCGAGGAGCTCGGCACTGCTGCGGGGTGGAAACAAGGTGCTGGGCGGCCCGCGGGCCTTGTGTTTGCCCCCTGTGGTTTAGGGCGGGGAAAGGAGTAAGACCCAACCTGGAGCCTGGATCCAGGGCTCACCCCCCTGGGGGAAAATGACCTGTTTGTCCCCCCAACCCCGACAGCTGGACCCCTGGCACTGGCCCGTGACCTGCTCTCTGAGACCACAGACCCCTTCTTCGTCCTCAACAGTGATGTCATCTGCGATTTCCCTTTCCAAGCCATGGTGCAGTTCCACCGGCACCACGGCCAGGAGGGCTCCATCCTGGTAAGGGTCAGGTCTGTCTTCTCTGACGCTTCCACCTCCCACGTCCAGCCTCCCTTATATTGTGGGCGCAGAGCTGTGCAGGCTGGAATTTGGGGCACGGCCCCTGAGAGGCAGGACCGGGTGTACGTCGGGGTTCGGGAATGCTGGACTAGGCCTGGGGTCCCCCTGCCCTCAGGTGACCAGAGTGGAGGAGCCCTCCAAGTACGGCGTGGTGGTGTGCGAGGCGGACACGGGCCGCATTCACCGGTTCGTGGAGAAGCCGCAGGTGTTCGTGTCCAACAAGATCAACGCGGGCATGTACATCCTGAGCCCCGCCGTGCTGCGGCGCATCCAGGTGCGTAGCCGCGGCTCTCGGGGGGCCGGGGCGGGGCAGGCTGCCGCCACCGTGACCCTGCTCACGAGCTGCCTGCCCCCACAGCTGCGGCCCACGTCCATTGAGAAGGAGGTCTTCCCCATCATGGCCAAGGAGGGGCAGCTGTACGCCATGGAGCTGCAGGGTGAGGCAGGAAGGCCACGGGGCGGGGGCGGGCCGCAGCTGGGCTGAGCCCCTGATGCATTTCCCCCCTGCAGGCTTCTGGATGGACATTGGGCAGCCCAAGGATTTCCTCACCGGCATGTGCCTCTTCTTACAGTCGCTGCGACAGAAGCAGCCTGAGCAGCTGTGCTCGGGCCCTGGCATCGTGGGCAACGTGCTGGTGGTGAGGCCCTCGCCCAGCCCATCGTTAACCCCTCAGTCCTGGGGGACAGGCGGCCCACCTGTGTTTTCCCCACTGCCCTCAGGATCCAAGTGCCCGCATCGGCCAGAACTGCAGCATCGGCCCCAACGTGAGCCTGGGCCCCGGTGTGGTGGTGGAGGACGGCGTGTGCATCCGGCGCTGCACGGTGCTGCGAGACGCCCACATCCGCTCCCACTCCTGGCTTGAGTCCTGCATTGTGGGCTGGCGCTGCCGTGTGGGCCAGTGGGTAAGCCTCCGGGCTGGGTCGGAGGGGGAGGGGGCGGGCAGTGTGCCTGCCTCGCTGACAGGGCCTGCCCTCCCCCCCCCAGGTCCGAATGGAGAATGTGACGGTGCTGGGCGAAGACGTCATCGTGAACGATGAGCTCTACCTCAACGGGGCCAGCGTGCTGCCCCACAAGTCCATCGGGGAGTCTGTGCCGGAACCTCGGATCATCATGTGAGGGCTGCCGTGGGCTGCCCGAGCCCGTTACCGGCCAGGGGAGCACCGGCCCGACACATCGGAAGGCCCTGGACCCGCTGCCTCTTCTCCGGGGAGGCTGGGACGAGGCCAAGACTGTCGGGCACCTGCCTTCTCCTGGGGACAAAGTCTGGCGGGACCCTTGCTGGGCACACCCCACGAGGCCCACTCCCTCAAGAAGGGCCGGGCCCGGGCTGTATGGAATAATAATTTAATGCTCACTGTGGCCCCGACTGAGAGTCAAGCTCAGGCACAACGAGGGTGTGGCTGGGCTCCCACCGCTGAGGTTGCGCACAGACAGGAAGGTGGGATGGGTGGTGGGAGGTGTGGGGGCTGGCAAGGGGCGCTCGTAAATAGGGCCCAGCCTGGGCCTGGGCTCTCGCGGAGGCCCCTGCTGTGGGGACCAACCTAGGCAGCTGAGGAAGTGGCACTCGAGTTGGCTGCCTTGTCCCAGTCCTCTACAGACACGATGGTGGCTTTGCAGAAAAAGCAGTCCTTATTGTTCATCAGGTGCTGGTTGATGCAGGCTCTGCAACAGGAGGGGATGGAGGTGGCCAATGTGTCCCTGCTATTTCCCCTGCCCCGCCCCGTCCCGCCCCCCACACCCACAGGGCCCACGTACTTGCAGGATTTGTGGCCACAGGGCTGGAACACAGCAGAAATGGGGTGAGCGTAGCAGATGGGGCAGAGGTCCTCCTCGCTGGTGGGCTGCAGGGAGCAGAGGGCGAGGGGGCTGGGGTTGGTTGCCCAGGCAAGTGGGTGTACACAATGCGCACACACTGTCTTGCACTCGGGTGCCGGGTACGGCCTGTGCAGTAGCCCCACTCACCAGGGAGGCGGCTGCCGCCTGGGCAGATGCAGAGGTCAGGTGGGCCAGCATCTGTTCCACCTGGGCCAGCTCCTCAGCACTGATGTAGTCTGGATCTGGGGGCGGTCAGAGGGGTCAGGCCAAGTGTGGCCCTAGAACCAAGTGCCTCAGCACCCCCAGCCTGGAAGTTAGCTCTTTTTGAGACTGGTGGCCTGGCCCAGCCCCTCTCCCCGGACCCACCCTGGCCAACTCACAGCTCTGTAGGGAAAAGCGCTTCCGGTCAGGGGCAGGCAGGGCGGTGCCAGGAGCAGGGGGTTCCGGCTGCCCCAGAAGGTAGCAGATGGAGCGGAGCTGGAAGCAGGGGTCGGCCAGCAGCACTGATGTGGCTCTCTCTGTCCTAGTGGGGGGGGAGGGGTGATGTGAGGAGTTAGGAGGCTGGGACCTGTCTGAGAGCATTAGCTATTGGGGGTGAGGGGTGGGGAATGACACCCAACCTCCCCAGAAGTCCTAAATCCCAGTAAGGACCCACAGCTGGGGTACCAGTTTAAGGAGGCACAGGTGCCACCAGAAGGTAGTGCGAGCCCACCTGCCCCCTGACACACATTAGCCCTTTGAAGGGAACAGCAGCTGAAGGGCTTGCTTGCCAGGCTGCCCTGCTACTGTTCAGAGAGATGGGCGCTGCAGGAACCTGGCGACCAAGCGCAGGCTGAGGCATTGGGGCCAGAGTTACACCCCCTCTGGCGGCCACGGGGTAGCCTTGCTCCCGGGGGCGTGGCTACCCCGCCCCCTCCAGCAGGAGCCAATGGGAGCCCGATGCTCCGCCCCTGAGTAATTGGCTCCGTGAGAGTATTTAGGAGCGAAGTGTTCACGGAAAAACTCGGGAGAGCTGGGGAGACCCGAGAAGGGAGTGAGTGCTGAGAGCAGCGCGGGGGGGCCCCAGAGCAACCTGGAACTGGGGACCGGGAGCGGCCAGCCGTCGGGGGCGACTTCACATCCTGCCTTCCCCGCCATCGGCCTTTCAGCGCCACCCACGTTGAGCCGGGGCAGAAGGGGGCGAGTCCCGGCGCTGCGACCCGCGTAGAGTTACTGGTCCCACCCCAGGTCATCCCCGCCATGGCCTGGCTGGCGCTGCTGGGCGCACTGCTGTGCACGCTGCCCGTCGGATCAAGCACCCTGGACTCCGAGACCTTATTGAGCCCCACGCCCCATAACTGCCCCTACAATTGCACCTGTGCCGCCGACCTGCTGAGCTGCGCGGGCCTTGGGCTGCAGGACGTGCCAGCCGAGTTACCTGCGTTCGCTGCCGACCTCGACCTGAGCCACAATGCGCTCCAGCACCTGCCGCCCGGCTGGCTAACACCCCTCTCCCGGCTGCGCGCCCTGCGCCTGGGTCACAACGAGCTGGAAGCGCTGAGTCGCGGAGTCTTTATCAATGCCAGCGGCCTGCGGCTGCTCGATTTATCATCGAACGTGCTGCGGAGGCTTGGCCGCCACGACCTCCACGGACTGGGGGCACTCGAGATGCTGCTTCTGTTCAATAACCGCCTGGCGCACTTGGACGAGCTCGCCTTCCGGGGCCTGGGCATGCTCCGCCGGCTCTACCTCGGCAGCAACGAACTGGCCAGCTTCTCTTTCGACCACCTGCACGGTCTAAGTTCCACCCACCTCCACACCCTGGATCTCTCCTCCAACCACCTGGGGCAAATCAACATACCCGGCCTGGCGGCGCTGCCGGCCTTTCTCAAGAACGGCCTTTACCTGCACAACAACCCGCTGCCCTGCGACTGCCGCCTCTACTACCTGCTGCAGCGGTGGCACCAGCGGGGGCTGAGTGCTGTGAGCGACTTTGCACGCGAGTACACGTGCCTGGCTTTCAAGGTGCCCACATCGCGCGTGCGCTTCTTTGAGCCCAGCCGCATCTTCGAGAACTGCTCGGCCGCCCTGGCTCGGGGCCTGGAGCAGCCCGAGGAGCAGCTGCAAGTGCAGGTGGGTCAGCCCCTGAGGCTGCACTGCAACACCAGCGCCCCCGCCCTGCGCGTGGCCTGGGTCTCCCCGCAGCACGAGCTGCTGGTGGCGCCAGGGTCCCCCAACGGCAGCATCGCGGTGATGGGCGACGGCAGCCTGGCCATCAGCAGCGTGCAGCCGTGGCACGAGGGTGTCTTTGTGTGCCTGGCCACCGGGCCCCACCTGCGTCACAACCAAACACACGAGTACAATGTGAGCGTGCATTTCCCGCACCCGGAGCCCGAGGCCTTCAACACCGGCTACACCACGCTGCTGGGCTGCGCCGTGGGCCTGGTGCTGGTGCTGCTCTACCTGTTCGCCCCGCCCTGTCCCGGCTGCCGCCGCTGCTACCGCCGCACCTGCCGCTGCTGGCCCCGGGCGCCCAGCCCGCTCCAGGAGCTGAGCGCACAGTCCTCGGTGCTCAGCAGCACGCCCCCCGACGCGCCCAGCCGCAAGGCCAGCGTCCACAAGCATGTGGTCTTCCTGGAGCCGGGCAGGAAGGGCCTCGACGGCCGTGTGCAGCTGGCCGTCGCCGAGGACTTCGACCTCTACAACCCCATGAGCCTGCGGCTCAAGGCCACCTCGGAGTCCACCAGCTCCACAGGCTCTGAGGGGCTGGTGATGACCTAAGCTGCCCGGGGCCCCTGCCTGGGTCACCGTCTGCCTGCTGCTCGCCCCGCACCCTGCTGCCGTGCAGAGTACCGCCAGGGGCCGGTGGGGAGCACGGGCTGGGTCCTCCAGCCGCCGGAGTGGGCCTCCACCTACCTGCTCCACAGTAGCCCCACCCACTGGTGGGGGGGGTTGGGGTCCCCGACCACCCCCTCCTGTCTCACCTCAGCACAGGGCTGCCTGCACCCCCTTCCCTTCGGGTGTGAGGACTGGAACCAGGGCCTACCTGGGACAGCCCTCGCATTGGAGCCCCGGGGCACCCTCAGGGGCCGAGGCAGCCACCCAGGAGGGGTGGGAAGGGCTGAGGTATCAGCAAGCTCCCCTCCCCAAGGAAACGGCAAGGGAGCGGGCACCGAGAGAAGGGGGAGGGCTTCAGAGGAAGACCTGGCCCCCACCCACAGGCCAGGAGGAAGAAACGAGCCCTCCGCTGGTGAGAGCAGACTCCACCCACCAATATCCAACCTGCTTCCAGTTCCCAAATCCACGCAGGGTCCGGTGGGTAGGCGTGAGGCTCCTCCGCAGACCCCAGAGGTCTGTCCGGGGCCCAGCCAGGGTGGCCCTGCTGCCTCTGAGGCCAGGTGCATCACTGGCCACCCTGTGGACACAGCCTCTCCCGCGGGCTCACGGACAGCAGTCGGGGGCACTGTGGCCGGCGCCCCCAGCTTGTTAGCAGTGAAAAGCCTGCTGAGCAATGGCCCAGATGGGAGGGCGGGGCCGGGCTGCCCTGTCCCTTGGGGGGAGAAGCCTCTTAAGGGCTGGCACCAGTCTCAGTCTAATGACTTTGTGCGGCTCTCACCCCCTCCTACTGCTGCAGGGAGGCAGGGAGGGGGCTGGGAACCCCTCCTGTGTGGGGGCTGAGCTGGGGACCCCCAGAGGGCCCTGAATCTGGTTGTCACGGAGTTTCTTAATAAAGATAGCTCATTGCCAGAGTCTTCGAAAGTGCAGGTAACAGTGTGTACACGCGGCTCGTGGTCTCAGCAGTGCTGTCCTGGGCATCGCAGGGTGCCCCCGCCCCAAGAGTCTTGGTCCCCCTGCCCTGCCTGAGGCTCTGACCATGGGCCGAGCGCCCTGTCCGGCTGGAGCCCCTGACTCTCCCCCTCAGCTGCTGCCGTGGCACCTGTTCGGGCGTCTCAGCCCTTGCTGCCTTGAACCAGGCCCTGGGGCCCACTTTAGAAATGGGGAAGCAGCTGTGGGGGGCCTGCCCAGCCTCCTCCCCATGAGACTTCCCGCTCCCATGGGGGCCACGCCCCTGACACTCACCCTGAGGCTGGGCCATGCACCAGCAGCCGCACCAGGATGCCTGTCACTGCCACCAGGATAGGGTAGTGGTCCACGCTTTCCAGGCCTACGGGGAGGCAGGGAGGGGCATGAGCGCCCCATGCCCGCCTGCTGATGCTTGCTACCCTCCCTCCACACCGTCCTCCCCGCAGAGGGGCGCAGCTGAGGCTGGGGCTGCCGGGCCTGGCTGCGCCAGCACCAGATGGAGAAGCGGCATCACTGCTCCTGGCAGTGAAACCGAGGCCTGGTATGTTGGGTGCAGGGCACTTAGGTCCTCACCAGGAAGCCACAGGGTGACCACACGGTCAAACAGGTTCCTCTCAGCCGTCACCCGGTTCAGCACCTGGTTCAGTAGCTGTGAGAGCAGCAGACAGTTGGTGGCCAGGTGGGGCACTCCTGGGGCACCCCAGGGTCCCCCCACCCGCTCTCCTCGCCCTGCTGGACACACCTGTGCCAGACGGCGCAGCAGCATCTCGGAGGCAGGCTGGGTCCAGTCGAGGAACACCTCGGGCACCAGGGTGATGGTCATCTCCAGGACACGCAGCAGGCTGACCGAGAGGTCGAAGCAGGTGGCACACACCTTGAGCTGCCGGGTGTCCACGAAGTTCCTCTCCAGGCGTTCAGCCGCCTGCTGGATCTGAGCCGCCGGCAGGGGGGCGGGCGGCGGTCAGCGGTCAGCGGTCAGCGGCCTGGCCCACCGCAGGCCATGCCTCATGCTCTGCGACACCCCGGCCCCCAGAGCCGCCACGACCCACCTCCTGGATCATGCCGATGAACTCCGAGAAGGCCCAGTTGAGCTGGTTGAGGACGCTGTTGAGGAAGCTGGGCGCCAGGTCCGGGTCCTGGCGCAGCAGGTCCGCCATGTGCTGCTGCAGCAGCGTGGAGGGGCAGGGCTCTGCAGGGGCGTCGGGGGCACTAGTCAGGGGCCCTGCCTCTGCCTCCACTGGCGGGGCGGTTGTTGTAAGGACAGAAAGGCGGCTCTGGGAATGCTCGGGTCATGAAGGAAGAGGGGCAGGGCTAACTCGGTCCCCTCCCTCTGCTGAGCAAGCCCCACAAGCTGAAGGTGTTTCTGGCCCCACAGCACCGCCCAGGCCTGCAGCAGCCCCCTAGCCTGCGCCCCAGCAAGTCCCCAGTCACAGGCCCTTCGGGGAGGGCCGGACCCAGACAGGGTGACCTAGGCCCTTCCTCCCTTGCCTCAAGGTCAGCTTCCCCAAGAGCCTCCTCTGAGCCCTGCCGTCCTCTCCTGTCCTCTGCTGCCCTTGGCCTGGCCTTGGCACACGGCCGAGGTGGGGGGCGCCAAGTCTGGGCTGACAGGCCGCAGTAACTAGAGCCCGCAGCTGCAGCCGCAGCCGGGCTGGGCACCCCTCCCGCGCCCCGTGCAAATCAATAGTTCCGGCAGCAGCAGGACTCGGACCGGCCCGCCGCCACTCTGCACTGGCAGCTCAGTCCCGCCCTGCAGGCAGGGCCCGGGCAACGGGCAAGGACTCGCTGTGTGACTCCGCACAAGGCACTTGGCCTCTAGGGACACCCTTCGGGCAAAACAGCCCACAAAGGCAGAGCATACCCTGTGGGCCAAGGAGAGCCACCGGGTGGGGTGGGGACAGCGCGCAGCAGGCGGACCGTGAGCTGGACCACCCACAACCACCACGGCCCCCAGAGAGGGAGCACAGCCGCCCCTTCCAACCACGTGTCCCGCATGGGGGTCAGGGAGCCGGGTCTCCACCCTGCACGAGCTGTCAGCAGGCTGCGAAGACGCCGCCCCTTTTCACTGTGGCCCACGCAGAGCCTCAGGCCCAAGGGGCACACGGGGGCCTGGGGAGCAAGGGCCGTGTCGTCCCAGAGTGTCCTGGGGCTGGGAGGCCCAGGGAGAAGGGAAACCTCGGGGGGCAGACAGGGAGTTTGGGGCCCAGCACGAGGCCCAGAGAGGGGCTGGAAGGAGGGGGAAAGTCCGAGAGCCCAAGAGCGGGGCGCAAAGGCCGCCGCTGGCCCAAGCCGGTACTCACTCTGGAGGCTGGGCAAGTTGGCGTCCTCGGGTTTGATCTTCAGCAGGTGTGGCAGCCGCGTGTAGCGGTACCCGAACCCGCAGCCCTGGGGGTAGGGTCAGTGGAGGTCAGTGGGGCGGGGCAAGCCTTCGCTCCAGCCGCCACAGCCACCGCCCCTCCAGCCAGACTCACCTTCCAGAGCCGCACCAGGATCCAGTTGGTCTGGGCCCAGGGCCGCTGCTCGTAGGGGGCCAGGAGGCTCCTCACCATGGCGATGCGCCTGCGAGGCAAGGGGCGGCGGACACAGGGTGAGGCCGGGCACGGTGCTGCGAAGGGCAGGGTGCGTGCCCCGGCCCCGGCCCCCACTCACTGCTCCTCGGGAATGCGCTCCACGGCCCGCAGGGAGTGTGGGTAGCAGACGTAGCTGGCCAGCGCCTGCATCAGCGAGTCCCGGATGTCTGCCGGGACAAGCCGGGCCTCAGCCGGTGCCTGGCATGAGCCCGGGCCCCACGCCTCATGCCCATCGGGCCGGCGTTTTCTGCCGACAGTAGGCAGCCCGCGACGCCATCCTACCCTGGCCCCCAGAGCCCTCTGCAGGGCGCCTCACCAGTGCCCACGATGCGGCTGTCGGCGAAGTGTTTGGCAAGGATGGCGGCCAGGCGGGTCAGGGTCTCTTCGTAGCCTGCAGGGCGGGGAGTGAGAGCTGCTGGCTGGGAGTGGGGCTGCAGAGGGGGCCCATCCCTTGGCAGGGGGCGGGCTTGGGCGGTCGCTCCAGAGCCGGCTCTGAGGCTCAGTCTGGGCCCAAGCCAGCATCTGGGGACTCCGGGCACGACATTCACCGAGAGCCAGTGACACGCTAGGGCGCAGACTCGCTGTGGGGAGAGCGGGGTCCTGGAGAGAGCTCCGACTGGGCCCTGACCCACCTCAGTGCACACACTGGGCGGCTCAGCAGTCACCGCCCCAGCACCCAGGTGCCCCCTCTGAGGACAAAGCTTGCACCTAGGTTTGAGGTGGGGCCGGGGTGGGCCGGGAGCCTGCCCGCCCACAGCCTGATCCAGGAATAACCGACCCACCCTGGCCTGGAATCGGGGGTCTACCAGAAGCCGGGGCTCCCATGGCCCTCAGCAGGGCCCCACCCCTGCCGTGACCCAGGGACAAGCCCCGCCTCCCACGGCGGCCACGCCCTGCGGCAGCGCTCGTCGGCAGGGTGAGAGGCCAGCTGGCTCCTGGCCACAGCGCCGCCGAGTAGGAAGTGAAAGCGGGGGTCCGTTTCGCCCGTCTCCTTCCCAGGCCCAGGAGGAGCTGCTGGTTCGGTGGAACTGGCACCAGGCAGGGCTCTCCGCCATGCGGGCGTCAGCAAATGCTTGTCCAAAGCCCGCCGCACGGAGCAGGAGCCGCCTCGCCTCCTGCCCAGGCGCATGCGCGCTGGGCCTCGAAGGCTCACAACCGGACTCCCAGGGCCCTCACCGAAGGCCCTTTTCCGCCCCTCCCGGCCGGAACGGGCCTCACCAGGGAGCTCCTCCATGCTGTGCACCGGGCCGAAGTAATTCTTGAGAGCGCTGTAGCTGTTGATGGCCACGCTCAGGTAGAACTCGGGCAGGAAGGCGAAGAGCGACCCCGTGCGGTCGCCGTGCTCGATGGTGCGCAGGCAGACGCGCAGCAACCAGTAGATGTCCAGCATCTTCTCCTGCGGGGGGCACAGGGGGCTGCTGGGCTGCTCACGGGGAGGGCCACAGTGGGCACAGCTCGGTCTGGGGACCGGAGAGGCCTCCTCGGAATGTGACTCGGGAACTGAGAACGGACCCTAGGAAGCTCGGGCGGAGACGACGCTGGGCAGGCGGGACGGGCGCCCCTGGCCTGGGGACTCTGGTTTGCTTTCGTTTTAAAGGCGCAGGACGCTTTAAGTGAGAGGCAGGGTGACCAGCAGTCAGCCCGGAGCACTGCTCGGTGCAGAAGGGGCCGCAGGGGCGTGTGGGGACAAGGCCGTGGGGGGCCACAGCCTCACCTAGGCTCAAGGCAGCAAAGGGACCGCATGGCCGGGAATGGGGAGGCAGCCATGGCCTGCAGGGGCAAGGGCATGGCTGCACCGATGCGGCAACATTTCTGGGAGTGACGGAGCCTCCGTGGAGACCCCGAGAGCTGGAGGAAAGTCAGCCTGCTGCAGAGCAGCGGTGGTGCTCAGCAAAGCCAGGTGCCTGGAGATTCCCCAAAGGACAGGCACTGAGTTGGCAGAAACGTGGTCTGGAGCTCGGAGGGGACCGCGGTGGGAAGTCAGCGTGCCTACCGCTGGGACAGAGGCTACAGAAAGCAGACAAAGCCCGCGAGGGCTCCCGGCCCACAGTATGGTGCCCAGTCTGCCAGGACCTGCAAAGGAGGCCAGACCCAGGCCCCAGGCCCTAGGGCCCAGCCCAGACCCAGGGCACCCACATCTCCTGGGGAGGAGCCAGAGCATCGGAGTCGCACGGCGGCCCTCTGAGGCGCCTTCAGACCCGAGAACCGGGAGAAGATGGCAGCAAGAGGTCCGAGGGCAGGCCTGGCCTGGCGTGCACACGGCAGCAAGCCAGCGTCCAAAGCAGGCTGAGTCTGAGCGGGTCAGGGCTCAAGAAGGGAAGACAGATGCCGCCACGGCCCCCGGCGAGGCGCGAGAACAGGGAGGGGAGAAGACACGGCTGCAGGATCGGGGCCTGGGGTCCGAGCGCGGCCAGGGGCAGCTCGCCCCGTCTGCCCGCCCCTGGAGGCCGGCCGCCCGGAGGGCACCGCCTGGTCCTTCTGACTCACTCCTGGGTGTCCCCGGTGTCAGGACAGCGCCCGGCACGCTCCAGGCCCGGGTCCCTGTTACTGATAAGTGGGCGAGTGAACGAGCAGGAACACGCCAGTGGCCTCAAGGGTGGGAAGTGAGTCTGAGAGGAGGACGGGCGAAGAACGAGGGTGTGGCTTGGGCCGGGCCGCAGAGCCCCTGGGGGAGGTGGGGCTCGGATCTGAGCGGGGCGTGGGGAGAAGGGGAGGCAGGGAGAGACAGGCTCTGTTCAGCCCCGGGGTTTGTGAGCCGGCGGGGACTGGGGGGTCTAGGACAGCCAATCTGCGCAGGGTCCCAGGTCATAAGAGGTGCAGGGGACGTGGTGTGGGATGGAAGGAAAAAGGGTGAGGGGCGGGGAGGGAGCGTGTGCCAGAGGCCCAGGGCAGCAGGGCGCATCGAGGGGCTGGCACCACCCTGCCAGCCTGTGGCTCACCGTCAAGACTGGGGAGGGCAGCAGCCGCTGCCCAGAGCCACCTCTGCTCACCTGGGAGTAGACAGTGGCATGGACCCAGGCAAGACGGCGACTCAGGTGGTCCAGCTTCTCTGAGAAAACTTTCTGGCTCTTGGTCAGCTCTGCAAGGATGTCCTGCCGCTGCCAGCCAAGGAGAAGAGATGGTCAGGACACGCCCCACCCACCCACCCCCGCTGCGTGGGGCAGGCAGAGGGCTGGCAGACCCCTCTTCCACCTCCGACCCACCACTACGTCCTCGCAAGCCTTGGGATAGAACCATGGTCACCCCCTGGAGTGTGGAAGTGAGGTGCAGCTGGGGGGCCGGCAGCCCCCGGCTGGAACACCCCAGGGACTCTACGATGGAATGCAGACAGCTGGGGGCAGGCGGCCTGCCAGGGAGGCCCAGCCTGGGCGTGCCTGGCCACGCTCCCCAGGCTAGGTGAGCTGCAGGAGGGGCTCCCGCGGCCTGGGGGCGGGGGCAGGGCCGCTTCCTGCTGACTCTGCTGGCGGCCAAGAAAGCACTCAGGGTCAAATCCATAATTGATGAGCAGAGTGGGTGTGCTCAGCACTTAGCCGGCCAGGGGCGGGGCACCTGGCACAGGCCGTGGCTGGTGGACGGGGCTCTGCTTGTGCCCAGCCCCGGGGCCGGGCCCCCTCTCCCCAGTCCACTGCGGTCAGGGCAGGGGTGGGGACAAGAAAAACTGCTGGGGTCACCCCCGGGGGCAGGGCCAGGCCAGATTTCCTCTGCGGACTGCCCTGGGGGTCCTCAGGGAGCAAGCTGCCCCTCGGCCCCCCGCCCAGAGACCCGCCTGCCCGCGGGGGCCTCACCCGTGCGGGGCAGCGGCGGAGCTTCTCCTCGGTGTTCCTCAGGGCCGTCGCGTACTCGTTGACATCGTCCGACACGCCCACCATCTGCAGCACCGGACACCGCCCGTCGGTGCCACCCTTGGGCGCCGCACCCCGGTCTCCGCAGACCCAGCCTGGACCTCAGCCCCGGCAAGCTCCGGACCCGAGGCCCAGGACCCCCACCCCGCAGAGCCCGCCAAGGCGGGGCGCAACAGCACTGGTGGGAACCAGTCCTGCTGTGGCGCAGCCATGCCCAGGCACCCCTGCAGGCCTGGGGCACGTGTGGGGGCGCACGCACAGGCACACGCGTGCACCCAAACATGCGGAGCCGCGTGCCGTGCACTCGGACCCACGGTTCCAGACCTTGCCCAGCTGCTGGTGGACGCTGAGGTTGTACATCATGACGGCGCCGTCCAGGACCTCCAGCAGGGAGTTCTCCGTGAGGGGCTGCTCCGGCTCCTCGGGGGGCCGCCCCAGCAGCAGGCCCTCGTTCCAGTGGCTGCCTTCAACTAGGGAGGGGGCAAGGCAGGGTCAGGGGCCAGACCTCTCCAGTGGTCTCCCAAGCCTGGGGAGCCAGGACAGGCCTCGCAACAGCAGAAGGGAGCCAGCGCCCCCTGCTGGGCCCCAGGAGGGCCTGCAGGAAGAACACGGGGGAGGGGCAGGGCAACGTCCCGCAGCTCCGGGACTTATTTCTGTGGCATCGATTTCCTGCCTCGGAATGGACTCCCCACACCCTTGAGAGACCGCCAGGCCAGAGGACTGGCCCGGAAGGGAGTGCGTCCTGCCTTCGCCCAGGGTGGGAGTCACATGCGATAGAAGGGCCCTTCGAAACGGCGCCTGGCCCCGCCGACACCTACTGTCCTCGCGGGTCCTCTGCTCCGCGCTCAGCGTGCGGACCTTCACCTTCTCCGCGGTGCTCAGAGGCCGCCGGGGGGTCATCAGGCTCACGGCCGCGGTGCTGAGGAAGCGGTTGGCGCGGCCCAGGGTCGGAGAGCTGAGCCAGCCGGGCCGGGGCAGGGGCAGGGCGCCCCCAATGGCCAGGGCCTGCACGGGGCGCTGTGGTGGAGAGAAGGGGCCGGGTGCCGCTCAGCTCCCCGGGACCCGAACCGCTCAGGGCTCCCCTGACTCCTGGGGCTGGGGGATGGGAGGGGAAGGTTTGTGCCTCCGCCCGCAGCAAGGGCGCCTGCCCGCTGAGGAGCCCGCTGCCCGCACGGAGGGAGGACCGGCCTGTGACACCCCTGCCCTCGTGGAAGGAAAGAGGGGCAGCCCGACGCGAAGCCCTCTGCCTGCCCCTACCGCGGCACCTGGGCCGCAGCCGGGGACGGCTCCTCGTCCTCGTCCAGGTCGTCCATGGTGGCCGCCTGCAGCTCCAGCGGGTCGATCAGGATGTTGGCCTTGGAGGCAAGGTCATCTGGGAGGAATGGCGGAGGGGCTCTCAGCGCGGCGGAGGGGCGGGGCCTCACGGCGGAGCGGGACCTCACGGCGGAGCGGGACCTCACGGCGGAGCAGCCCAGGGCCGAGAGACAGCGCCACTGGCTGGGCAGGGGGCCTGGCAGGGCCCCACTCCCACGCCCGCGCCTCGCCCCTGCATGGACTCCGGCTGCCTCACTCGCATCCCCGTCCCGCCCTCCCCGTCAGCCCCCAGTCCCTCTGTCTCTGCCTCCGGGGACCTCAGTGCCCCCAGCTCCTCTGACCGTACCTTCCTCCTCCTGCTCTATCAACAAAAGGGGACCCAGGGCTGCCCCAGCTTCTGCTCACTTCGCACCCCCCCAGGGCCCAAGCCTCACTGCCAGCTGGCTCCCACCTCCGTGCTGAGGGCTGACCACACCACTTCTGCCCCCAGACCAGGCCTTGGTCCTGGCTGTGTCCCTGGGCACCTCGAACACACCCGACCTGTCATCGCAGCCTCCTCCTGAAACCCCTCTCCCTGATGCCACCCCAGCCCCACAGCCCCTGGCAAGACGCCTGGGGACCCGGGGTCCTCCTCGCCTCCTGCCCTTCATCCATGCCCTCCCATCCTGCCTGTTGCCTGGACAACCAGCCACCCTGTCCGGTTTCTTGGCCTTCACACCCCGTTCTAAGCACCGCAGCATCCAGAGGGAGCGTCTTACAACGCAGATCCCAGACCTCACGCCCCTACCGCGCAAAAAGCGGCCCTCGAGACCCCCCCGCGGCATCCGCCACCGCTCCCTGCCTCGCACTCCCTCCGGGCGCAACGCTGCCTCCGCGCTGTGCGGGCGGGGCGCTCAGCCCTCCGGTCGGCAGCCACTCGTGCTCATCCCGAAAAGCAGCTCACGCAGCAACTGCACACCACCCCTCCGGACGCGGTGACCTCGCCAAGATTCCATGGTCCCCCCTGTCAGCACCCCCACCCCCACTTCTTTACAGGGCTCCCGGAAGTCCCTGGGGGTGGGTGCTCCAGGGAAGGGACAGCAGGACCCCAGACGCGAGGCAGAGTGGGCAGATCAGCATCCAGCGGCCCCAGCGGGTCGGTACTCGGGCGCCCTCTAGTGGGCACAGTATAGCTCAGCACTCTCGGCAGGGCTGGCTCAGATACACGCCCGCCACCCAGCCGGACCTGCTCTCTGCCCACAGGCCTGCACTCACCCTTGAGGGTCTTCCGAAGGTGTGAGAGGAGGCCTCCGAGGCGCTGCTGGTCGAAGTAGTCCACCTTGCCGTTATAGAAGACCTGGGGTGGGACGTAGGCCTCTGCAACACGTCGGGGAGCCAGGCCAGCAGTCAGAACCCAGTGGGGAGACCTCCCAGAGGTCCCCCCTGAGCTCCGGCCCAGCACAGAGGGGACTCCTGGCGTTGGTCACCCGCCCACCCAGCGTGCAGCATGGCCTCCTGCCACTCCCATCCCCCACCGTTTCAGGCCAGCGCCAGCAACTGCACAACTCGGGACTGAGGGTGCATTTGGGTTGTGGGTGCTCCAAGGAAAATGAGCGCCCCGGCCCAGCCCCTCGGGGTATCCCCCCAACACAGGGCACCTACGGCTTCCCCTGACCCTTGAGGACTGTGCCCCACAAAAACACAGGGCCCTCAAAGCCCAACCGAGGTGTCCCCTACAAAGCACTGCAGGGGACTGGGCAGGCTGGGACCCAGAGAGCCCATGGGGACAGTCAGGCCCGGCCCCACTCACCGTCACTGTAGGAGGCGTGGGGGTTGGCAGCTTTGTACTCGTCCCAGTAGCAGCGCAGCGCAGAGATCAGCCGGTGCAGGAAGCAGACCATGTACTCGGGGGGGCAGAGCAGGGGTATGTTCTGCGGGCACAGGGCGTAGGACATGCCGCGGTTCCAGCCCAGAGCCCAGCCCACTCCTCACCCGAGGCCGGTCCTGGGGCCTGAGACGGGCAGGGAGGGCAGGGGCCGGGGCACGGGAAGAGCAGCAGAAGCCCAGGGTGCAGACCCCACCACGCAGTCAGGGGCCCATGGTGGGCTGGCCTGGAGGACGGACACCTACCCCCCGGCTGCTGGCATTCTCCTGCAGAAACTTGCGGAACTTGGTCAGGAAGATGTACCTGGAAGCTTCACCCTTCGGGGGGAGGACACATGAAGCTGTGAACGGGCCGAGGACGCTGGCCCGGGGCTGGGCTAGCTCACGGCCACGCCTGGGCCTGGCCGGCCGTGGGAACCAGAGTTGGCCCTGCCCTCCCGGCCAGGCCCCCCCGCACAGGTGTCTCAGAGCCACTCACCCCGTTGTCATCTTTATTGTTCAACAGCAGCTTCAGGACCTGGACCTGCAGTTCTTCCACCACTGGGGGTGGGGTGGGGGAGGACAGGGAGCCCTCAGCAGGGCCCTGCCCCCGGGGCTCCCAGGGGCAGGAGGGGGCATGGGCTCGGGTGGGGCTCCACCACCAGGGCCCCCGAGCCCAGCCTGGGCGCGGTCACGACCAGGGACCCCCAAGCACACACACCCGCCCGCCCGCCCCGGCCCAGGCAGGCCTGACCTTCGATGCGTTTCTTGAGTCTCTGGCAGCCCCGCTCGTAGGCACGCCTTCGCAGCCGCTCCTCGGCCGTCTCGTCCTTGGTCTCCTTGCCGTCTTTGCCCTGGGCAGGGGCAGGGCAGGGAGGGGACGGAAGGGCTAGCCCGCCACCCCCAGCCCTGGGCCAGGGCTGAGCACCTGGGTGGCCCCTGCAGAGTGCCCCACTTAGACAACCCCCACCCCCGCCCTCTCTCAGACCCCGCCCCCGCCCGGCCCACCCACCTCCCGTCCTGAGCGGTGGGGCCACCAGGTGGTGGGGATGAGCTCCTGCAGGCCGGCCTCCTCCACGCGCAGCGGGCTCTTGATGTGGAAGAAGACAGCAGACCGCAGCACGTCGAAGCTGGCGCGCGTCAAGGCACAGCTCTGCTCACCCGAGGGCACACCCCCACCACGAGTCCTCCCGGGAAGCCCTGCAAAAACCCACCCGTCCTGTCGTGCTCCCGTCTCTGCGGGAGTCCTGGAGGGCCGTGGCGGCCAAGCCCGACCCCCAGCAAGGGCTGTCACAGGTAGAGGCCTGTCACCACAGGGACAGATGCTGTGGGACAGGCTGGAGAAGGGCCTGGTGCCCCCCCCCACCCCATTGCCCAGCTCTGTTTCTGCTTCCTGGGGGCTGAAGACCCCAGAGAGGGAAGATGGCTGCTAGTGCAGGCTGCGCGGCCAGGGGCTGAAGCCCCTCCCCCTCCCGTTCTTTTCACTATCCTCGGCACTCTGGGGAAGCAGGAAGAGCCGACTTCTAGAGGATCCCGGGGAGCCCCCGACATGGGGCCGACAAAGGTACAGTGCTCTGGCTGAAGGGGCAGGCCCTGCTGGCTCCCCGACACCTCCACGCAGCCCAAGAGTCTGCAGTCATCTGGAGACCCCTGCTTGGGCGGGCTGGCCGGCTGGCCGCCGGGCCTCTGCCCTGCCCTCCCCGCTTGGTAGAGAAGGTGCTGGGAGGGCTTGTCCCGAAGCAAGGACTCACATACTGGGTGGCTCCGGTCCTGCGGGGCCTCCCTGGGGGCTCCTCGCCAGAGGCCCACTGCATCGCCCACCCCCGGCCTCTGCTGACCGCACAGGACAGGTGCCTGGCCCACCGGGTGGCAAGGGGAAGGATACAGGACGTTGCTAAGCAGGAACTTGCGGGACTTCTCGTGCTTCAGGATGGCGATGGTGAGCTGCAGGTAGCGGACCTGCGGGGAGGGGTGCTCAGCACGGGCGGCGTGGCCCCGGGGGCGGGGCAGCAGCTCGAGCGCCCACCTGCAGGCTCAGGTCCGGGACGATGGGCGAGAACCGGTACAGCCGCAGCAGGGACATCATCAGCTGCTTGAGGCAGTCGTGCACCTCGTAGTCCTGGGGGAGAGGCCGGGCGGGCTGCTCACCTCCCGGGCCGAGGGCGGCCGCCTCCCAGAGCCGCCCCCAGCGGGGCCCGAGCCCAGGAGCCTCACCTCCATGAAGAGCCACAGGAGGTCCAGGACCTGGCGCACCACAGCCTGCGCCTGCGTGGGGGTGCCCGCCTCCATGACGCCCAGCAGGAAGTTCGTGAACACGGCCTCCACCAGGTACACCTTGCGCTGCTCCAAGGGTGGGCACAGGTGAGGCCGTGGCACCCGTGCCTCGGCACGTGGCCAAGGCCACAGGCACAGGAGGATCCTTGGGACCCCCTGAGCAGCCCCGAGATACAGATGCGCCTTCTGGGGTCAGACTGAGACACAGGGGCCACCGCCCGCCCCACAGCCCGCTGGGGCTTTGCCCCTGCAGCTGCCCTGGCCTGTGACATTGTTACCCCTCAACCTTCTTTCTAGGGCGCCCCCGAGACGCTCAGCTGGAAGCGTCGCCCCCTTTGCTCGGCGACAGCCGTGAGGTCTGAGGGCTCTGGCCACACGGGGCCCTGCCGGGCGAAGGTGCAGAGCTCACCCACCGCGGCGGCGCAGCCCCCGCACGGGCTCCTCTGCCACGGCCCGCCCCCCCCCCCGGGGTGCCCTCACCAGCAGCGGGGCAAAGTGGTGGAAGATGTGGGCCAGCGTGAGCAGGACGGTGGGCTGGCCCTGCAGCTGCCACTCCGAGCTCTCCTTCTCCACCAGCCGCCCCTCCTGTGTGTGGCGAGGAGAGGGGGCCGTGAGGGGCAGAGGGCAGCGGAAGGCCCCCAGCTCCCCCGGCCCAGAGCCCGGCTCACCACGGGGTCCAGCTCCACACTGAGCACTGCCCGGAAGCAGCCCAGTAACCTCTGCGCCCGCGCCAGGTCGGCCCGCGGCGGGTCCTGCAGGGGCCGGTAGCCCGCTACTGGGTAGGTGCCACAGAGTTAAGCCAGCACTGCCGCACCTGTGGCTCGGACACGCCCGCGCCCCACCCTGCCACTGGGGGCCCTGCGGAGGGGCCTGGGCCCCTGGGCCGCCGGACGGCCGCCTGGCACCGGTCTCCCGCTTAGCCTCCTTAGCAGGGGGACGCTTCCTTTGCAGCTTTGTGTCCTTCATCTGCTCGGCTGAGAGGACGACGGTGCCCACCCCCAGCCCACAGAGCCCCCGGGGCAGGGAGCCCCGCTCAGCTTCCCCAAGACCTTCCGAGCAGCCCCACAGCCTCCTTCCCGAAAGGATATCGCAGAGGACGGCTGCCGAAGTTGAAGGCCACGGACTCCTTGAAGGAGAGGCTGATGGCCGGGAAGTAGGCCATGCCCGGGCCCCGGGAGAAGTTCTCGAAGGCGGTGCCCAGCGACACGCCGTTCCTGGGGCGGAAGGGGGGGCCTGTGAGCCAGTGCTAGGGCCCCCGCTGGGGCTGTCCTCCGCGGGCCACCCCCTCGCAGGGACCAGGAGGCCGAGGGCGGCCCGCGGGGAAAGGCAGGGCACTCACAAGCAGAAGGACAGAGCGCCGTCGTCCAGGTCGATCAGGCAGCTGACGATGTCCCCCGCGGCCCACGCCTGCCGGGGGAGGGGCCTGACAGCCGCGCAGGGGCCCCGCGGCCCACCCCCGCTGCCCCCCGGGAGACCCCCGCGGTCCTGTGCCCTCCCTGGCGCCCTGCAGCCCCTCAGAGCTGCCCAGTGGCTCCCGATGAGCTGCAGAAGGGCAGGCGGGCCCCGGGGGGCTCGGCCCTCACCTTGCCGTAATTCGTCGTGGTCACGTTCCACTTGCGCACCCGGTTGCCATCATAGGCGTAGGAGTTGTGCGTGTCTCCGACCCCCTCCTAGGGAGGCAGGTCTGTGAGGCCCGGGGGAGGGGGGCAGGTGCAAGGCCAGAGCCCACCAGCCCCCAGCCTGGGGCTCTCACGGCTTGAGACAAGGCAGCGGAAGCTCCGAGGGAAGTGGGGAGGGCGGTTCGGGGGCTGGGCTGCCCTGCAGCAGGGTGGGGCACAAGCCTCCAGGGGGCGGTCGGGCGAGGGTCTGGGGGCCGAGGCAGCTCGAGGCCTCCCCCCCCCCACCCCCACGCGTACCTCCTGGTTGAAGCGGCAGTTGATGGTGCACCAGCCGATCTGCATGAGGCCCTGGGAGGAGATGAGCACCTCGTAGACCCATTTCCCTGGAAAAGGCCAAGTCAGGCCCTGCGGGGAGACCGCGGCTGCCTCCCACCCCAGGCCGGGCCCTCCGACGTCCCCCGGACTCTGGGCCCGCAGGACAGCGCGGCCTCACCTTTGTACACACACGTGGTCGAGCGGATGGTACCGAAGTTGCTGTGTCCGATCACCTGGGTGAGGAGAGGGCCGGTGAGCCCGCCCCCACCCCCCACTCAGCCCGCCCTGGTGGCGTGGGCCTGTCACGGCCAGCGCCGCACCGTGCCCAGCAGGGCCTAGGCCTGTGTCAGCAGGGATTCTGAGCCAGGAGCATGATGGGAGGGGCTCGTGGCTATGCTGGGAAGAGCCTGGGGCTGCAGCGCCTCCAAGAGGGTTTCCGGGGTATGTCAGGAGGGTTTGGGGGCCGAGGACTCGACGGGCCACATCAGGAGGAGCTTAGGGCTGTCGAAAGGGGCTTGGACCCGAGGTCCCAAGCCTTGCCCTCACTCACCCCCAGGAGGTCATCGTCCACCAGCAGCAGCCCTTCGAAGCCACTCGTGTGGTCCAGCACCACAGTGGAGGGGCCGAGCCGCCCTTCCGCCTGTCCTGCAGAGGGGAGAGGCGGGTGTGGGGGCGGGCAGCGCAAGGGCTGGTGGGAGCCTGCCGGGGCAGCCCCCGGGGCCCACCCGTCCCACCGCAGAAGCTGCCACGTACCCTGGCTCTCCTCATCCTCACTGTCCACCTGCAGCAGCTGGTCCAGGTGTTCCGGCAGGTTCTGGAAGTTCAGGGGTTTCCTGAGAAGAGCAAGAGGCTGCGAGGGGCCCAAAAGTCCTTGAAACCAGCCAGACGACACCCCACCCCCCTTCCGCTCCCTGGAACCTGAGGGGGCCTAAGACGCAGAGGGTGGCCGCCCGGACTCCAGACAGAGGGCTGCGCCTAGTCCTGGCTCAGGCGTGCTGGGGGTCAGAAGGCTAGACCGTCTGCCACACTAGCAGTCATGACTGCTCCGACGGGGTGCACCTCCGGACTGTTTAAAAAGGAAGAGCCCCCTCTGAGCCTTAAGTCCCTCATCCGTAGGAAGGAGCAGAAGCTGTGTGTCGGGCACGCCGTGAAGGCTCCAGGGAAGCACCCTGCTCCGCTCTCCCAGGCAGCCGTGCCGACTGCGCCGGGAAAGGACGGCTGGGAGAAATGCGCATCCCCAAGTGCTCAGCATCCAGGACAGCTAGTCCAGCCCCTGACCCCAGCCCTGTGCCTCCGTCGGGACCAGGCTTCCAGCCCCGCCCCCCGCCCCGGGAAGTCTGTGTTGAATCAGACGTGTCCTGGCAGTCGGAAGGGCTCGCCCTTCTGTGCTGCTGGCTGGCTGCGCTGTACCAGCCTGTACAGGCCAGCAGAGCACGTGACCTGCCTGTCCGCCATCCGCCCCAGCCAGAGGGATGGGAAATCTGTCTGAGTGGCCCCTCTCCCTCCCAGCACACGTGCTCAGGGGAGAAAGGGCACTGTCTCGCGCCAGCCAGCTCTGCCCTGAGCTCAGCTGCTAAGAATAGCGGGGAACGGGGAGGGGGGAACCAGCAGGTCCCAGGCAGAGAGGAGGCCCGTGCCCCTGGGGATCCAGGCCGCAGGGTGCCAGCACCCGCTCTCCCACCTCGACTCCCGGCTCCCACCCCCTTCATCTCCCTGGAGAGCAGGGGCTGGGAGGGGACGCAGGGGCGTCAGAGCACCCATTCTCCGGCAAGGCGGCCTCAACCCAGGCTCAGGGACCACGTGCTCCTCCCAACCGGGTGCTACTGCTGACCCTGAGCTGCAGGAGGTGGGGACGCACAGAGCCGCGTCTCCGTGTGACTGTATGGCCGTGGCCACGGAATGGGGTGCTCGGACAGCAGTGGGAAAGGCTGCAGCCAACCTCATCTCTGAACGCCCTAGTCCACGGCCCCGGGACAAAGGAGGCTTCCTCAGGAGTCCCTCCTGGCCCACACCCGGGAGCGCTGCTCTGGTCCGGCGCCTGCTCACCAGAGCAGCTGTGGGCAGGCCCCCCCAAGACAAGACTCAGCCCCTCTCAGTGCCTACAGCGCGGCCCACATGGCCAGGCCCAGCACCGCCTGCCCAGGTCCTCCTCGTCCAGGGCCCTCCGTCCACACAGCCACTGACGGACGGCCCTGCCACCTGCTCTCCCTCCTGGCAGCCGCAGCACCCGCGGCAGCGGGACCGCCTGCGGTGTCACATGAAGTGGGGATCAGATGGCCCTGGGAGCAGGCCAGGACTGGGGCTGGGGCGGAGGTGGGCAGCACCCTCCAGCAGAAGGAACCCCGCGGCCACCACGGCCCCTTAAATGGAACAGGCGGCTGCCGCCCTTTGTGCCTCGTGCCTGCCCGGACAGCAGAGACCGTGGACGACGGAACAGGCCAGGCTGGCAAGGGGCTGAGCGGCAGGGACCTGGGCCTCCGGGTAAGCGGCACGTGCAAAAAACAATTTAGCAACAATCCTAAAAGTGACTGCAGCTCAAGCGTTTTGGCCACAGGATCCCAAGCCCGGGCACCCTCACAGCACCACCTACAAAAGCAAAAGCCCGCCCGAGCCAGGGCATGGCGAAGGGCTGACCCCTGCCCCGAAAAGATGCCTGCCAAGGTCAATTTGTAATGCAGGGAAGCACTCAGAGGACACCGTCTGGTGACAAAAACAGGATTTAAACTTCTGTATACTTCTGGAGGCGAGGGGCGTGTCCATTATCTAGATGACAGTGATGGTTTCACAGGATAATACAACTCACTTTAAATACATGTGGTTTATTATACGTCGATGATCCCTCAATAAAACTTTTTTTTTAAAAAGTGCTGATGGTGACAAAAATTTTTTAATTAAAAGTTTTTTTTGCCCTGGCTGGTGTGGCTCAGTGGATTGGGCACCAGCCTGCAAACCAAAGGGTTGCCGGTTCGATTCCCAGTCAGGGCACATGCCTGCGTTGCGGGCCAGGTCCCCAGTAGGAGGCGTGTGAGAGGCAACCACACAGTGATGTTTCTCTCCCTCTCTTTCTCCCTCCTTTCCCCCTCTCTAAAAGTAAATAAGAAAATAAATAAATAACCTTTAAAAAATGCTCTTCTATACAGCATAGTCCAGACTACAGAGATTGCGAGATACAAAAACCCTGCCCGGGGAAGTCATGTTAAAATAATGAGACAACAGGTGCTTTTTCTTCCTCCAAGTTTCTGCTAAAACACACTTGTCACTTTGATACGGATTAAACTTAAGCACATTAAACGTGCAAGGAGAAGGAGCAGAGTAGGGGCTACTCTGGACGCTGACCAGGCACTGCCCCTCTGACCCCCACAAGTCCCTCGGAAGGAAGGTGCCGGCGCTGCCAGAGGGGAGAAAAAAGCAGAGCCCAGAAGGCAGGCGCTCTGGCCACAGGCCTCACAGCCAGGAGCAGTGGTGAGAATGGACCCCAAGCCAGCCGACCCCGAGCCCGCGCCCCCTTCCCCACACGCAGCCTCCGGCCTCTGGGCTCCTGCAGAGGAGGGAGGGCCACCCACCAGGCCATACCTGCTGGTGGCTGCAGTGGGTGCCTGGTCAGGAGAGGAAAAGACACGGTGCAGGTAGTCATTCAGTAGCTTTTCGTGCACAATGCCTGGGCCACGGGGCGGAGGGGGAGAAGGGTCACATGTCAGTGCGTCTCTCAGCTCTGTGGGCCCCAGAGGCTCCTGGTCCTGGGCCAGCCACAGGGGTGAGAAGAGCAGTCCTGTTGGGGGCACTGCTCCATGGCAGCTGGTGGGGAGGAGCTGGCTGGCAGGCACAAGGGGTGCGGCTCGGCCTGAGGCTCAGCGGACCTGTGGCTTTGCTGCCTCTGTCTCTCCCTTCTCTTTCCCTCGACGTAAGGAGCCTCCTCCCTCGCCTGCCCGCCCTTACCTGTGGCCCTGGATTTCTCGGCATCTGAGGTCAGCCTGTAGTTCTTGCGGGAGAAGGACATGCCGGCCCCCTTGGATGCCATCCTTCATCTCTTGTGGGCAGCCAGTGGTCCTGGAGGCGGAGGCTATCTCAAGCCGGCCAAGGGCTCCCGCACTGACCTCAGTCCTAGGGTGGCCGGAGGGCTTGGGCGCAGGTGAGGCCAGGTGCATGCACGTCCACACACGTACTGACTCAAGGAGGAGGAGAGCAGGGGCTCCAGCTTCCTAAGTAGGAAGGGAGGGTATGTAGGACCCCATGTGACAGGCCCATGTGACAGGGCCCCACAGAGAGGTGCAGATATACATATGTTTGTTGGACCCAACTAAATGCCTGAGTCCTGGGAAAATCAGACCAAAGTGCCCACCGTGAGGCGGCCTAGGAGCAGAGCCCTTATGTCCCTCTCAGCCCTCAGCCACAGCGGGTCAGGCTCATATCCAGGATTCGATATACCTTACACCACCCTCCCCCAAGTGTGGGTCCCCACCCAGCGCTGGGGGCCGTCTTTAGCTACAAGTCCTGTGGACACCGAAGGCCAAGATTCCCTCCTCAGCTCCAGGATCCTCCCTCCTCTTGTCCAAAGTCCTGCTGGTTCTCTTGTTCCCACTCACTCACACCACCCGTGCCCAGTCCTCCTCGTGGACCCTGTTGGTCTTCCCACTGCTCTCCATCCCCCACCGGGGAGCTGCGACAGCTGCTTGAAAAGCTGCGAAGTCGCTGGAGCCAGCCTGGTAGCCTCACGCCGTCCTGTCCAGCACAGCAGCCACCAGCCACATGTGGCCACTCGAATTTGAATTACAGTTAAAATTTTCCTAACATTCAGTTTCTCAGTTGTATGAGCCACATTTCAAGGATTCAGTGGCCACGTGTGGCTCGTGCTGACTATACTACACGCTGCAAACACAGTCCACTTCCCTCGTCCCAGGAAGTTCCACCGGACAGCACAGGTCTGGAGCCCGGCCCCCAGCACTGCCTTAAGCAGCTCTCCCTTCTCTGCAGCCGGCCGGCCTCTTCTTATCTCACCCCCAACAGGTCCTCTGTCCCCATCACACACCCTCGCCCATTCCCGGGCCGAACCACGCCTGCCCCTCCGGAAGGTGACTCTCCCGCCCTGCCGCCCACCGCGGGCCCTCCACGGGCGTCCAGGCCCGCGGCCCCTCTCACACCAGGACAGGTGCAGGAGGTTAGACGCGGTCACTCATTCGGTCAGAAGACCTTCCAGACATCCGCTCTGGGTGTGTCAGGTGCTGAGGACCCAGGTGAGAGGCGGACCCTGACTCTGCTCGGGGACTGCCTGCCCAGCCCCGCCGAGAGACCCGGGGTCGGGGCAGAACCGACCCCATCCCGGAGCCCAAGGGCGCGGAGGGCAGTGCATGTCTCCCCCAAGTCGCCTGTGCCCGGCCCGAGGATCCGGAGGACCCTCCAGGCCAGCTCCAGCGCGGAGCCCCGCACCACAGGCTGAGACACTCTCGCACTGGACGGAGGGGGCAGCGCGGGGAGCCGCAGGGACCGGACCCGCCCCGCTCGGAGCCGGGCCGCCCCTCACTCACCCCCAGCCTCCGCCGCGGCGCCCCGGCTCACAACATCCGCCCAGCCTCTCGGCTACGGCGCGCGTCCGGGGTCAAACTAAGCGCCCGCCGCGCACGCGCAGCGGCCCGCGGCTGGCCTCCGTCAGGAGGCCCCTTCCGCCACCTCCAGCCGGGCTGTTCCGGCCTCTGCCTCGCTCGACCCCTGCCCGCACAGGAAGAGCTCCTGGCCTAGTCATCTCGGAACACAATGTCCTAACTGGGAGCCCCTGGCCGCCTATCCCAACTCCTACCCGTCGTTAGGGTCCCAGATGTCCCCTAAGAAGGCCGCTCCTGCCAGGTCTCTGCTACCTGTCACCCCCACCTCCCTTCAGGCTAGACGGGTGGCCTGGCTCACCTTCCCTGGGATGACACCCGTGATGGGGCAAGCGTGTCCTCTCTGGGCTCTGCTGTTAGGGGTGTGGGCCCATCTGTCTGCAGCTGGAGCCGATAAGTCAGCAAAAGGCGCGGGCTGCTTGAGGCTGGGGCAGGGAATACTCCCCGCTCTCCAAGGAAAAGCAGGCTCAAAAAGCTTTAATGTCACTGCCTAGGGGCTGCAACCCAGGACCCTGGCTGCAAAGCTGTCTATACTGCCCGTCCCTTCAGAGCAGCCTAGGCTGCAGGGGGACTCTGCCCCCACCCCAGGGCGCCTGGAGTCCCCACTGAACCTTTTCAGCACCTGCCCACTACATAGGGAGACCTCTCCAGGGCTAGTTGGGCCAGAGGGAGGGCCCTTGTCCCTCACCCAGGGGGCCTGAGGCTTGGCTCCACCCCTGTCCCTGTCACTGGGTCTCAGGTCAGTCCCCAGCAGTCCTGGAGCTGGGGTGTGGAGCCAGAGCCACCCAATCCCATGGGGACAGGTTTCACAATTTCCCGGATGGGGCCGTGGTGGGTCACAGTGCGGCCTCTAGCTAGGAGGATGGGGTGGCTTCCACTCCTGCTCCTTCTGCTTCAGTGCTCACGGGCCCCTGGTGAGTGTGTTCCCCTCTGCCCCTCCCTAGTCCCCGTGTGCCTTCAGGGAGGGGTCGGTCCCAGGCCCAGCCTGCTGTTTAAGCCAGGAGCTCACTTTCCCACCGGGCAGGGAACACTGAGTTCTCTGGCTTCTTGCACAGAGCCGGGTGCCCCCAGGAGCACAGATACACACTGCGTGCTCGGGCCCGCATTAGGACGTCTGCTGTAGCGCTGAGGCAGTGTGGGGACTGAGCGGAGGCACGCATGCAGGCAGTCGTCCCTCACCACCTGATCTAGCCTCTGACCTGGCACGTGCCCTCGTGCTGGTGAGAGGCCAGAACTGGAGTCAGAACACCTGGGTTGGGCCTCTGCCTGGGCAGTACGACTGCTCTGGGCCTGGCATTCTCAGCTACAAGGCGAGATGTAAGAAGTTCCATCGGGCAAGCAACAGCTCCCGCTGCCCCCATAGAATGTATGTTTCAGACCTGGGCCTGGTGCCTTGCCCGCGGAGCAGTGGCACAGGCAATAACCACCACGTCCCAGCCTGCTTCCCCCACCTTGTACAGGGACCCAGCCCTTGAATGAGTCCACGGGGTCTGTCCCAGAGCCAATAGCGTTGACCCCCTGAATGAACGAAGTGAGGGTGTGCTGGCAGACATGCACTGACACGCATGTCCACCCCGCAGGGCAGCGCTCGCCCTTGAATGACTTCCAGGTTCTTCGGGGAACGGAGCTGCAACACCTGCTACACACCGCAGGGCCCAGGCCTTGGCAAGAAGACGTGGCAGACGCCGAGGAGTGCGCACGGCGTTGCGGGCCCCTACTGGACTGCAGGTGAGTGGCGAGGGGACCTGGATGAGACTGGGGGCAGAGGAACCTGCACACTGAGTGAACCTGTGCCTCCTCCTTCCAGAGCCTTCCACTACAACGTGAGCAGCCACGGTTGCCAGCTGCTGCCATGGACCCAGGACTCGCCCCACACATGGCTGCAGCGTTCGGGGCGCTGCGATCTCTTCCAAAAGAAAGGTTGTGTGGCTGTGGAGAAGGGTGGCCAGGGACAGGGGTGCTGGGGCCTCGGGCCTCGTCGACGTGGGTCTCTTGCTCCCAGGCTATGTACGGACCTGCATCATGGACAATGGGGTCGAGTACCGGGGCACCGTGGCCATCACCACGGGTGGCCTAACCTGCCAGCGCTGGAGCCACAGGGTCCCCAACGACCACAAGTGAGAGGGACACCTCCCCTGTGTGCCTGCTGGTGGGTCCCTGCCCCCCGCATGCACTGCATTGCAGCTCTCTGCGCCCAGGTACACGCCCACACTCCACAACGGCTTGGAGGAGAACTTCTGCCGCAACCCTGATGGGGACCCCAGAGGTCCCTGGTGCTACACCACGGACCCAGCTGTGCGCTTTCAGAGCTGTGGCATTAAGTCCTGCCGGGAGGGTAAGTGGCTCCTCCCGGAGGCGGGAGAAGCGTGCCCACACCCGTCCACAAACACTCTGCCCTGTGTCTCCAGCTGCTTGTATTTGGTGCAATGGGGAAGATTACCGTGGCTCAGTGGACCGCACTGAGTCAGGACGCGAGTGTCAGCGCTGGGACCTGCAGCACCCACACCCGCACCCCTTCGAGCCGGGCAAGTACGCATGGGCGGGCTCCACACCTCGAGGGCCAAGCTAGGGGAGGGTCCTGGACTCCAGGACTGGGCTCGATATAAGGTAGTAGGATGGGGCCAGATACGGCCTGAGTCCCAGGACCTTGTTCACGCTTGGCTACGGCCCCTAGGTTCCTCGACAAAGACCTGGACGATAACTACTGCCGGAATCCTGACAGTTCCGAGCGGCCCTGGTGCTATACCACCGACCCTCAGGTGGAGCGAGAGTTCTGCGACCTCCCCAGCTGCGGTAGGTGGGCAGCGAGGGCCGGGCCTAAGAAGTGTGGGGGCGTGGCATAGCTGGGGAAAGGGGCGTGGCATAGCTGGGCGAGACCTTTGGGAGTGGGGTTCGGCCTCAGCCCCAGCCCAAACTCAGCTCTATCTCGGCCCCGACTGACCTGGGTCCATCCAAGGGCCCAAGGCACAGCCACACCAAGAAGCCACGACATTCAACTGCTTCCGCGGGAAGGGTGAGAGCTACCGCGGCACGGCCAACACGACCGCGGCGGGCGTGCCCTGCCAGCGTTGGGACTCGCAGAATCCGCATAAACATCGCTTCGCGCCTGAAAAATACCCATGCAAGTGAGGTGGCTGGCGACCTTGGGGCGGGGCTTGGAGGAGGGCGGGGCCTGGGGCGGAGGCGGGGCTCGGAGACTGGCTGGGACCCTTCTACGCTGATCAGAGCACCTGCCCAGGGACCTTCGGGAGAACTTCTGCCGAAACCCCGATGGCTCAGAGGCGCCCTGGTGCTTCACAACGCGGCCTGGTATGCGGGTGGCCTTCTGCTACCAGATCCGGCGCTGCACCGACAACGTGCGACCTGAGGGTAAGGCCTGAGCTGGGGCTAGAGGCACCTAGCCGCAGGGCTCCAGCGAGAAACGGCTGACAGCCGCCTCTGCCCGCCCGCCCGCCGCAGACTGCTACTACCGCACGGGGGAGCAGTACCGTGGCTCGGTCAGCAAAACCCGCAAAGGCGTCCCGTGCCAGCGCTGGTCCGCGGAGACGCCGCACAAGTCGCAGTGAGTTGGTTGGCGCCTCCGTCCCGAAACCCTAACGCCACAAGCAGTAATCTTTCAAACTGGAGTCTGGTGGGGATTTGGGATTTCCCTGCAATGAATTTGCACCTCCATCCATTTAGGTTCACGCCCACCTCTGCCCCCCATGCGCATCTGGAGGAGAACTTCTGCCGGAACCCTGATGGGGACAGCCACGGGCCCTGGTGCTACACTACGGACCCGAAGACTCCCTTCGACTACTGTGCACTGCGGCGCTGCGGTGAGTGCCGGTGACTCCCGGGCCGCCTCCCACCTCCACAGCAGAAGGCTGGCGGTCTGAACCGGGTGAACTTGGCTCTTTCAGATGACGACCAACCGCCGTCCATCCTGGAGCCCCCAGGTAGACCTGGACCAGTATGAGTGGGGGGCCCTCTGCCTCCCTTCTGCACACAGTGGGGTTCCATTGGGCCCACCCTGTACCCCCAGACCAGGTTCCGTTTGAGAAGTGTGGCAAGAGGGAGCCTCGCCTGGACCAGCGTGTCTCCAAGCTGCGTGTGGTCGGGGGCCAGCCTGGGAACTCACCCTGGACAGTCAGCCTGCGCAATCGGTGAGGCACACTGGCCCGTGTCCCCCACAGAGGGGCAGAGGCTGGCTCCTCTGTGTTTGTGCAGTGGAAGGCGCGAACCCGCCTCCCGCCTCAGAGATCCCAGCTGAGAGGTGACGGGCTCACCGCTCCCTGCACTGACCCTTGTTTCTCCAGGCAGGGCCAGCACTTCTGTGGGGGGTCCCTAGTGAAGGAGCAGTGGGTGCTGACTGCCCAGCAGTGCTTTCCCTCCTGGTGAGCCCCCCTTGGGTTTGGGGACCCGCCCAGTCCCACCCTCCCGCCTTCACCTGCCCCGGGCAAGCCGACAGGTGAGCCTCGGGGCAGCAGACTCTGTCATGTCTGAGCAGAGCTTCCCCCCCAGCCACGTGCCTCTCCTGGGCTATGAGGTCTGGCTGGGCACCATGTTCCAGAACCCAAAGCCCACGGAGCCGGGCCTGCAGCGGGTCCCGATAGCCAAAATGGTGTGCGGGCCCCCAGACTCCCAGTTTCTGCTGCTCAAGCTGGAGAGGTGTGTGAGTCAGACAGAGGGTGTGAGCCGGGGCTGTGCCAAGGGGCCTCAGGCCCTGAGTGCCCTCATTTCTGCTCAAGACCTGTGACCCTGAACCAGCGTGTGGCCCTGATCTGCTTGCCCCCTGAGCGGTATGTGGTGCCTCCAGGGACCAAGTGTGAGATCGCAGGCTGGGGTGAGACCAAAGGTAGGAGCGCAGGGCGAGGCCCCCGACTGCTCAGGCCAGGAGGCCCTGCCCTGGACCTGCCCAAAGGCCCTCCCTTCTTGCCATCCCCCCCACTGTAGGTACAGGGAACAACTCGGTCCTCAACGTGGCTTCACTGAATGTCATCTCCAACCAGGAATGTAACGTCAAGTACCGCGGGCGTGTCCAGGAGAGGGAGATGTGCACTAAGGACCTGTTGGCCCCTGTGGGTGCCTGTGAGGTCAGTGGCAGGGGCCCTGGCAAGCCAGGGGAGGGTGTGGGAAGTTGAAAATGCACTTTGTCCCCAGGGGACTAGTCTCTGGCGTGGCCCAGGCCCCTCACCAGCTCTCCCACCTACCAGGGGGACTACGGAGGCCCACTTGCCTGCTTCACCCATGACTGCTGGGTCCTGGAGGGAATGATAATTCCTGCCCGAGTGTGTGCACGGCCCCGCTGGCCAGCGGTCTTCATGCGCGTCTCCGTGTTTGTGGACTGGATTCACAAGGCCATACGGCTGGGCTAGGCCTGGCCTCAGGTCCGAGTGCCGCGGGAAGGATGAAGCCTCCTGGCAGACATAAAGCTGCCTTTCCCCTCTACGCCCGTGTCGGGTGCTTCTTAGTCTCTGCTTCTAGGGAGTGAAGTGGCGGCTCCTTGCTAGGGCCTGGGGGTGGGGGGTGGCTTGGGGCCTGTGTACCCTGGGCTGCGTGACTTGGGCCCTCGGGCTCCCTCGGCCTGTGGTGCTGTGGAAGAGCAGGGCCTCACTGGTCCCCTACCAAAACGCTGGGAGAAGGGTGGTGTAGGGCAGTCTCTTAAAAAGGGGCAGCAGCAGGAGCTAGCCTGGTGGCGTCCCTGTTGGCCGCGACAAGCAGTGGCTGAATTCCTCACTGTCCCCTCCCCTCTCACACCGGAGGTAGATGAGTCCTTCTGGCTATCACACCCAGGGCCTGCGGTCTTTGAACTCCAAGGGTGGGGCTGGGATTGGGCATGGCTGGGAACCAAGTGCCAGCAGGAACCACACTCCGTCCTCATTTATTGCAACCATACAGCCCCCATTTCTTGGCTCACCCACCCACGGAGTCCAGAGCCCAGGAAGCCTCTAGCTGTTCTGCCAGACCCTGGGGCTCTCCAGGAGCCACGTGTGCCACCTGCCAACCGGCTCGTGCAGAGGCAGGGCTTCAGCTGCCCAAGTGCGTGCGCAGCCAGAGCACAGCGTTCATGAAGCTGTCTGACTCCACCTCCACCTCGGACAGTGCGTGGGTGCTTTTGGGGTACAGCAAGAGCCTGCAGGGGTTGGGCAGTAATGTTCCAGGTTGGAGGGTCCTCCCCCACTCACCTGCCCACCAGCTGCCAGGGTGGTCCCACCACACTCACCGAACAGGCACGTTCCGGGCCTTGAGGGCCCGGTAATATTCTATGCCCTGCTTGAAAGGCACCCGCTGGTCCTTCTGGCCCAGCATCAGTAACAGCGGTGTCTTCACCTGGGTGCGTGAGGAGGGACAGTGAGCAGAGCTCCAGGCCCGGGATGGACCGGCGGCACACTGGGCCGGGGGGTGGCGCTCGGGGAGGGGGGCACTGTGTACCTGAGGGGTATACTTGATGGGCGACTTGTCCAGCATCTCCGCCCACATGCTGAGGTCTGGCAGGCAGTCACTGCTGTAGGGGAAGCCAGCCTCCACCACGCACCTGCAAGAGACCGAGCTGATGCAGCCCCCGGAGCTCTGGGGCCCAGGCGGCTGCACGGGGTGCGGGATGGACGGGAGGAGGGCACACCCACCAGTCCGGGATGTCAGTGGAGCCCATCATGGAGGCGATGTTGATCACAGGGTTCCGGGCCACGCAGGCACTGTACATGTCCGGATACTGACCAATCAGGTGGCAGGAGAGGAAGCCACCGTGGGAACCACCCATAAGGGCCACGCGGCCTCTGTCAAAGTGTTCCTCCTGGAGCACCTGCTCCACTGCAAACTGCAGGGTGGGGCAGAGCACACTGCAGCCAGCTGCCGGCCCAGCTGCCGGAGCTACCCCGTCCACGCCCTCCTCCAGCCTGTCCAGAAGCCGAAGCCCCAGCCCCTGCTACCTGGACGTCCTTCACATCCTGGTGGCCCACATTGCCAGGGAGGGAGAGGATGCTGTCCTGGCCAAAGCCCGTGGAGCCACGATAGTTCACTGGAGGCCAGGAAGGGACCAGACAGGGAGGTCAAGCGACATTCCCAGCCCCCGGACACCTTTACGCCCTCTGGGAAGTAGGCCCTGGGGCCAGCTGCATGCAGACTATCAGCGGGGAGGGGCCATGGGAGCTGTGGCTGCTGCCCAGCATCCACGGCACCCTTTCCAGGGGAGCCCCAGGTTGGTCCCTCTTACACCCTGCCACGGAGCCAGGGCTGGGCCAGGCAGCTCCTGGCAGTGGTTACAGAGGGGCCTGGAGACTAGAGTGGTACCTGTGGTGCTCGTACAAACCGGGCCCACCCCACGGCATCCCACAGCCCTCCCAGAAATGCGGGGACCCGCTCACTCACCTAGTAGCACTGCAAAGCCCATCTTGCAAAGCATGGCCGGGAACAGCATCCAGGCAGCGATGAAGGATGAATGGGGCCCCCCTACAGACAGGGAGCAGGGGGTGAGAGAGGCAGCTAGGAGGGCTGTGGGAGGGCAGGGGCTCTTCGGCCATTCGCCTACCGTGGGGCATGACCACCATGGGCACCTGGGTCTTATCTGGAGGGTAGCTGGGCTGCAAGAGGATCGCTTCAAAGTCGAGGCCAGCTGCAGGGAGAGGGCAGCAGTCAGCAGAGTCAGCAGAGCCAGCGCTGCTGCCCGGGGGCTGCCCCAGCCAGGACCTCCGCTGCAGCTGCAGGTCCGGGGCTGGCAGAGACCTGGCCAAGGGAGCCCACACAGCGACACACGGCCCCAGCGTGCTCACACTCCCGCCCCAGTCAGGGGACCCCTCTCTGCAAGGACAGCGTTCTGGGCGAGGTGTGGCCACAGGCCTCGTACGGGGCCTGTCTTCTCTGGGCTGTGGTGACCCCCACAGAGGACGTGGCCTGGGGGATTCCAAGCTCTGACCCCAGAGCAGGCGGCCAGATGCCTGCACGCTGTACTCCCCACGAGCATCCGCAGGAGGAAGGAAAACCCCTCCCGGAGGTGACCCCGAGACACCCGCAGTGTGAGGCGGGAGGCAGGGAGGGGGCCTCGGAGCTGTGTGCTGGGGAACCCGGGGAAGGTGTCCCTCGCCTGTGGCCCCGCTCACCGTACTCCACATTCTCTTGCTCCGGGGGCGGCTGCAGCACCCGGATGCCCCAGGAGATGTCAGAAATGGGCTCGGCCTCCTCCAAGGACACCCATACCACCGACTGTTCCTTCCCTGCAGGAGGCAGGAACCCAACTTTCTGCCAAGGGGAAAGAGGGTGTCACAGGGGCCTGGCTGCCCCCATCCTTCCACCTCGCCTCTGCCCAGAGTGGGAGGGAGCAGCTTTCACAGCGCTGGGGGCTGGCACGGCCCCACCGTGTGCCGTTGTACACAGAGGCGCTCAGCCCTCTTCCCCTCGCCCCCACTCGGCGTCCAGGCTCTGCTGTCTCCCTGTGCGCTGTTGGGCCAGAGGACTGGGTGCAGAGCGGACCCTGGCCTGGTGGTTCCCCACCATGGGTGCGAGACCCCCATGGACCACGCTGAGTCCGGCCCACATGTGGCCTCGCACATGCTAACTGGCCACAGTCAGACTCCAAGGCCAGTTCTCCGGGCGGCTCTGGGGGGCCCCGCCTGCACAGAACCCCTGCCCCCTGGCCCGGCGACCCCCGACACTCACCAGGCTCGGGGGTAGGCTGGGTGTGGAGAACTGCGCCACCATGAGGTCCCGGTCGATTGTGAGCAGCTTCCAGCTTCCACCTGACCCCCCTGGGGAAGGCAGATGCCGCTAAGCACCTGGTGGGGCCACCACCCTCCCCACCTACTCCCCACAGAGCCAGAGTCCTTGGCCAGGGGCGCCCCGGGGAGCAAAGGGATGCCCACAAAGGAACTACCACAAAGGCCAAGGTACACACAGCCCTGGGAGAGCCTCTTGCTCAGCCCTTTGCAAATCTAGCAGACACTGGCTGTGCCTGGGGACTGCTAGGTCTGGGGACACACCAGACCACCACGCCACAGCCGTCACCACTGGATGACTGCAGCCTGCAATGGTGGCAGTTAGGCCCAGGGGACAGGCGGTGGGTGAGTGGTGCTGATTCGGGGCAGTGGGGCCCAAGGAGATCCCTAAGCGGGACCTGTGAGGGGAGGTGCAGTGTGGGGATGACGCTTTGGTGGCTTTGAGGCAGGGTGAGTACAGTCAGGCAGAAGGGCTCACAGGACACTTGAGGGGCAGCATCTCGGGGCCTGGGCAGGAGGAAGGAGAGGGGGCCGACACGGGGGTTCTCCTGGGCCCAGGTGGAAGAGCTGTGCGTGCCTACGGTACGGGCAGTGGGGGATGACGGGCAGATCATCCCTTGGCGAGAGTGAGTTTTGCAGGTCTGAGGAGCAGGGGTGGGGGCCACGCTGAGGCCTGGCCGGGACACACGGAGCCCAGGGGAACCAGGGAGGCAGGTTGTCGGCTAAGGGTCCCGCGCGGGCAGGGTCCCTGTGACACTGCCATAAAGGCTGAGGGACGGTCAGTGGTGCAGTGGCTGAGGGTGCCTCTGTGGCCCCACAGGCTCCAGCTGCAGTCCCACCGCCGGCCCGGCTGGCCCACTCGGCAGCCCCGCTCACCGGCTGTCAGGGAGGTCACGCTGCCCACCTGGGTGTCCACAGCAAACAGGTCCTGAGGCAGAAAGGAGGCCGCGTGTGGTGGCAGAGCCAAGAGCCCTGTGAGTCCCGCCCCCACTCCCCTCCTCTTAGGGACCCCTGGGCCAGGCCCCAGCTGGGAGCACCTAGGACAATGCTGCTCAGTACAGTAGGGAGCGACCTGAGGACCCCGGTTCCCATCCTAGCCCCACGTGACCCTGGGCAAGGTGAGGAATGCCTCTGAGCCAGAGTGAGGACATGACGTCACACCAGGAAGGAGCCTGGCGCACTGCGGGCGTCCCCAGTCCCCGCCCGCTCCCCCGGGAGAAGGCCTCGGCTCCGCCCAGCCACTCCCCAGCGCCAGCCCCCTTGTCCTGAGCTAGGAATGCCTGGGGGAGGGGGAAAAGGCCAAGGAATCTGTTGTGGATACTACAGGATACCACGACCAAGGGAGGCATCTGAGACCACCAGGGAGAGCAGCCAGACGCCCCCGAGGAGAAGCGAATCCAGGGCAGCGGCAGGCAGGCCTCACGGGGCCGGGGAGACCCGGCAGCTGGGCGCCCCACCCAGAGGTGTGTGCACGCCGCACCGCCCTGGGGCCCTGGACCCTGCCTGGGGGCCTGCTCCCCGGCGGCCTCCCCACGCAGCCGGGGCCCCCTCACCTGCCGGCTACGCTGAGCAGAGTCGAAAACCACTCTCTGGCTGTCCGCTGACCAGCATCCCAGAGGCAGAAGGCTACAGTAGATCCCAGAAAAGTTCTCTGCAAAGACAGGAGAGCTGGGGGCCGTGTAGAGGAGTGGCCGTGCGGGGGGCGAGGCATTGCCAGGACACAGGGGCGCGCACGCCCGCCCTAGGCAGCGCGGAGCTGCGCGAAGACGGGCAGGGGAGCAGGGCCCCTGAAGGCCCGGGAGGGGCAGCGCTCCAGGACCCCCGGGAGGGTCCGTGGGCGCGCGGAGGAAGGCCCTGGCTGTCCTGCGAGCCGCCCTGCCGGCACCAGGGGCACTGGCGTCCGTCTGCCTGTCACGGTGCTCCGCACAGGGCCTGGCCCGGGGGGCTGCTCTCTGTCCTCGCCACTCACCCTGCCCTCACTGCACCCCTAGACAGAGGGCAGGGATGACCGCCCGCTGCACGGGTGGACGCGTGGAGGCTCAGGGAGGTCAGGACACTGTTAACAAGGGGCAGAGCTGGGCCGAACGGAGCCCCACGGCTGCATCCCTGCAGCCCAAAGGGAAGGGAAAGAGGCTGCCCCTCATCTGCTGGACTCGGGAACTGCCCAGGCAGCCTGAGAAAGGAGACTCTCCCCTCTCACATCCTTGGGATGGTCCCGGGCCCCAAGCAGAGTGGTGACCACCGAGACTGTGACGGGGGCCACCTCCCAGATACCCTGCTGACTCAGGGCTTGGACGGCACTGTTGCTGGGTGGGGGGTGGGAGAGGGACGGAGCAGCGCCCTTGGGCTCAGAGCCTCTCTGGTCGGGCATTCCAACCCAGAGCAGGTCCCGAGGCCCCGGAATAAGCTGCAGCACGGGAATGAAACCACTGATCCCCACCCCCGCCAGCTTGGGTCGCTCGGACCACCGTGTGGGGCCAGTGGGCTCGCTCTAGCAGAGCCCTTCCCTGAGGCCGCACGCGGGCTGGCCCTGCACAGGGAGAGCAGGCGGCAGGGAAACCGCTGCGGGCCCCACTGACCGCCTGCCACGCGCTCCTCACCTCCCAGCTGCCGAGGCACGACATCCACCACCACCGAGGTGACCTTGGTGTACCAGTCGTACTGCAAGAGAGCACAGTGCTCAGGCCCACCGGGGACTGGCAGCTGCCTGGGGGCGCAGAGCTCGGTGCCAGCCCCCCTCTCTGGGCGGCCTCAGGGACGGGAGGCGGTACCTGTGATGAGCCTTTTGTCCCTCCCTTCTGGGGACCTGGGCCGGGTGTCGGGAAGGGCCTCTAACTCCCACTGGGGGCCCAGAGCTCTGCCTGGGCAAGGGCCCCGTGACTGAGACTCTGTAAATGCCCACACTAGCCCAGCCCCTTGCAGAGCCCGCCCCAGGGCAACCGAGGATGCTCTCCAGACGGCGGGTCTCCACGGTGCCAAGCCTCCCACACCGGCAGACCCTCGGCCCCCAGGCCCTGCCCTGACAGGACAGGCGGAACTCGCACCGTCTCTGCACCCAGGACAGGAGGTCCCCTGAGGGGCCCGTGGGGAGACGAGGGTGAAGCTCGGCTCTCAGCCACCGTCCCCTCCTCTTGTGCGCCGCCCCTGCCCCCGCTCCAGCTCACCAGGCACAGCTGGCTACACTGATGATGGGGGATGAGAGACGGGTACCGCAGGTAGACGATGCGACACTGGTCTGGACTCAGCCGGGGCGATGAGACGGCCAGGGTGTCATCCGACAGGAGCTCTGGACCGGACGGGACCGTGAGCACCGTGCAGGCTGGCAGGGCTAGCTCGAGTCAGCAAAGCACAGGTGGGCGGCGGCACTTACCACACTTCCCCTCGATGAGATCCACGTAGTACAGGGCTGACCTGGAACCGCCAGGAGACGCTCAGCGCGGAGGCCAGCCTGAGCCAGCCTGAGCCACCCGGCCCCGCCCCGCCCCGCCCGGCCCTGCCTCCTCACCTGCGATTGGAGCAGAAGCGGACACCCAGCCGGAAGGGCTCGTGCCACCAGCCAACGAACACCACACCCGTGTCTCCAGGAGCCCAGAATGCCTGCGAAGGGGACCGCAGGGCAGGTGAGAGCAGCAGCCCAGGCAGAGGCTGAGCTCAGAGGCTCAGGCAGGGCCCCTAGACCCCAGGAGTTCGTGGGCAGAGTCAGTGCTAACCTGTCCGGGGGACACACTCTCGGGGACCCCCTCAAGCACGGAGATGTTGCTGCTCTCGATATCCAGCACGCAGAGCACCGGAGTGCTTTTGGAAGCCATGTTTTCTCCCCAGTCTTCGTAAAACACGAACTGGTCCCCCTGAGAACACAAGACGCTCGATGCCCAGCCCGCCTTGCGAGAGCCCGCCCAGCCCGCCAGAAGCCAGCGCCTCCCCGGTCCTGACGGGCGCACCGAGGGCAGGGGCCGCCGAGCCCCAGGGCTGCCCTGCAGGGCCTTCGCGGACGGGCCTCGACCCGGAGCACCTTGACGGCCTCGTCGGGCTTCTTCGGCCTAGACATCTCGTCGTCACTGCCACTGACGTCCAGGGCTTTGGTCTGGAAGAAGGACTCGGCCTTGGGGCGCTTCTTCTCTGCCACATACAGCAAGTGTGTCTCCGAGTGCGACCAGGACAGGCAGCCAAAGCAGCCTGGGTGAGGGAGGGCCGATCAGGGGGAGCCCTGGGCCACAGCTGCCCCTTCTGTCCACCCTGCCCGCTCCCCAGCCAGCTGCCTCACCGTCATCATACACGGGCCCGTGTTTCTCCAGCGCCGACAGGTTGAAGCTCTTGAGCTTCCGGTTCTTCTCCCAGACCTGAGGACACCTGGGCATCAGGCTGGCTGCCCCCCGACAGAGCCTCACGTGTAGGCTGAGCCCCAGCAGTCCGCCCCCCGGTCCCCTGCAGACACACCTCCAGGAACTGCTTCTCCTCGCCGAGGCCTGCACTCGCGGCCTTGCGCAGCACGGCCTTCATGGCACCCGAAGGGGACTCTCTGCTCAGCAGTCTGAGGGGGACACGGCACGGCGGGTCGGGGTCGTCTCCCACCCGGCGACAGCCCCAACCTGTGCTCTAAACCGTGGCCCCGCACCCACACTTGCGGCCCTTCTAGCCCCAGGTGCCCGCTGACCTTGCTTCTCCTCCCCGGGGCACGGCTCTACTCCCCCCCAGCCTCCCGTGGACTCTACTCCGGGCCTGAGTCTACGGCAGACTGCCAGGGACCAGCAGGCCGTGTCGCCAGAGGCTGCGTGAGCTCCCGCGGGGCCGTGGCCTGGCTCCCGGCCTCCCTCTGGGACCCTGCCTGCGCTCGGGCCCAGAGTGGGCATTCGTAAGAGCCTTGCCGTGGCCTTGCCCACGAGCTTCTTCCCTCACACTTACTCCCCCCGCGTCTCCACACTGTTGCCCGCGGGCCCTGCAAACACCACGGAGTCCCCATCATGGAACACCAGGTATTGGCGGCAGAATCGGATGTTTTCCATGCGTTCCAGGTCCCTCTGGGTCCACTCTGTGAGGAGAGGCAGCAGCCTGCTCAACCTGCCCAGTCCCTGCACAGGCTTCCCCTGACCTGCGCCCTGCGCCCAGGCCTGCCTCCTTCAGTCTGTCCCCCGGTGTTCTGGGGGCCAGATGGGCCACACTGAGCCACAACCCAAGTCCAGGCCTTCAGGGCCCGGCGGAGGACGGCCTCTCGGAGAGGAACCGCCACTATTCCCCCTGCCTCCCCAGAACCACGAGGACGCCCTGGCACGGCTGAGACGGGGTGGTGGGAATGTGCCCCGCAAGGCCCACACCCTGCACCCAGTCCGAATTCTACTCCCACACCCTCAGCTCACGCACTCGTGGGCACCGTCCCATAACGCCCAAACAGGCCCCCTCCTGTGTGCACGGGCCTCCGCGGCGCGCACCCTTCCACCCCGCGCCCTCCGAGCCCCGTCTTCCTCCACACACGTGTGCACTGTCAAGCAGGCCCCCTCCTCTCCGCCCGAGTGGACCCGCCACCCGATTCTCCTTCCTCCACTCACCAGTGTGCACCGTCCGGTAGCGGCCCCCGTACTGCGTGGTGACCTCCGGGCCCAGGCTGGCGGCGCTCAGCGAGGGCTGGCGGCTAAGGCCCCGGTACAGCGCCGCCGCCTCCTCGGGCTCGCTCAGCAGCACCTGCGCGGGGGACACACCAGGGTCAGGCCGGGCCCGGGCTGCAAGGACCACGGAAACCGCGGGCCGAGCCCTCACCTGCCGCTCCATGGTCTCTGTCCGCCGCCGGGGCGGGGCGCGGCGTGCTGGCGCCCGGAAGTGAGCCTGCGGGGGGCGGAGCCCGGAGTAGCCTTCAGAAATCCGCTCGGCCTGGCCTCGGGGCGTGAGGGGCGGGGCCTCCGCCAAACGGGCGGGGACCGTTACTGGAGGGGCGTGGCCTCGGCGGTATGGTGCGGGGGGGGCGGGGGGCCCTGGGAAGACACGTTTATTTTGGACCCCCGGGGCGTCCTGCAGGGGAGGGCAGGGACTTTGAGGAGAGGCGCAGGCCTTTTAGGGGCGCACTAGGCTGGTGAGAGGCGGCGCGGGGGCCGAGCCGCAGGCCTGTTCCGGGAGGGGATGGAGTGGGATCTGCGAGGACAGTGGGTGGCACTGTAGGAACGGAATACAGGGTAGGGTCTTCGGCCTGGGGCGAGGCCGGTGAGTGACGACAGGCCCAAGTGAGAAGGCGGTGAGGCCTGAGTCCGGACCTGACTGTTGGGCAGAAGAAGCTGCGCGGGGGCCCGGTGGGCCCTAAACAGCGAGAGGGGCGGGGCTGAGCCGGTGGGGGTCGGGAGCCGGGAAGGGCGCGGAGGAGTGGCGCGGCCTGGAGCGGTGTGGTGCGCTCTGCAGTTGGCCCCAGCAGGAGTCTCCCTCCGCTCTGGGCCTCGCTGTCGGGTTCCTCCCGGGTCTATACGGGGCAGACCTTTACCAGACGGTGCCAGGCCCTGACCTAGGTGGGGCTCGCGGGCAGATGGAAAGAAGGACCGAGATCTGCCAGTGAGAGCGCGCAGAGCGCTGGGGTGCGGGGCAAAGGGCGGGTTGCTGAGCTCTCAGGGTGTTGCCTGGGGTTATCAGCTACCAGGCCAACCCCAAGAGCTATCTGTCCTTGCCGTTCTCACCCACCCCGCTCAGTGGCACCTTGCTGGGGATCCGGAGTGGAGGGCTTCTGCCTTCCTCCCCAGGCCTCAGCCCAAGACTTTGTGTACAGAGGGCCTGGTGGGGGCTGGCTCCACCCGGGACCAGAGAGCTTCCTGCTGAAAGCAGAATCCGGGCAGGCAGGCTCCTTCAGCACACTGGCACAGGACTGAGTGGGATATGATGGCAAGGGAGGGCAGCAGAGGCTGGACTGGCACGGATGGCACCCTTTTCCATATGCCCTGAGACTGGCTGGTCTTCCACACCTTGGGGCCCTGGCCTTGCCTTTGACCGAGACCCCACTTGCCTGGCCAGCAGCTTCCCTTTCCCCATCAACCATATCGGACTAGCTAAGTACAAACAGCCCTCACCTTGTGAGTACCCAGCGCGTGCAAGATGTGAAGGCTAGACTGGAGCAGGAAGAGTGGCCCGTACATTGGATCTGGGGGGGAAGGTTGGAAACTGGGATGTTCACCTCAGTGTTGCTTGTAATAGGGAAGCTAGGGACGCGGCACCTGCCCTTCAGGGCACATGCAGGGGTCCAGCTGTAACCCCCTGGTGTGGCTCTCTGGGGGCTGGACATTGGAGGATGGCCACCTGCGTGCCCGGGGTAAACGTAGAAATAAATGGGCAGTGCTGCACCTTCTAACTTCTGTTTAAAGTGAAAAAAAAAAAAAAGATACACACAAGCAGGAGTGACATGCATCCAGATACTAACTCTGGGGGGAAGGCCAGAGGCAAGGCTGACCTCCTTTTTGTTTATTAGTGTCTTAAAAATTATCTAGCAAACTCTGGGTTACTTTATTTTTTTAAAAGTTATTTATTTAGTTTTAGAGAGAGGGGAAGGGAAGGAGAGAGGGAGAGAAACATCATTGTGTAAGAGATACATTGATCAGTTGCCTCTCCCGCCCCCAACTGGGGACCCGCCCACAACCCAGGCATGCGCCCTGATTTCTCAGGCTGGCACTCAATTCACTGAGCCACAACAGTCAGGGCACAGCTCTGCGTTACTTTAGAAAGGAGGTTATCCCATCCTTCCTGGGAGGTCTAAGTTCTGGCAGCCCCTGAGTTTAGGGGTTGGATTCAACAGAGCAGGGCAGACAGGTGTAGGGCTTGTTGGCAGCACCAGGGGGCAGCACCTGCACGCCTGTTTCCCGGAACCAGGCACCAGAACGCTGTACAGCCAGATTGACCCTCCCAGGCCGAGGAGGCACCAGCCCTCAAAAGTCTGGGCAGTGACCTAACGCTCCCTCCAAGGCCAAGCTCAGGACCTTTCCTGGGGCCCCTCTGCGGGGGCCCACTGACTTTGGACAGCTCGGTGTGGCCAGGGTCCTGCGTTGCTGGCATGCCCGCAGCTCTGCCTTTTCTCTCTTTTCCCTTGCACTGTCAGCAGACTGCACTATCACAAGTTCGGGGCCTTGTCCCTCTGGCTGAGCCTTCCCATTTCAGAAACCACCCCAGAGACAGTCTGTAGATCGTTTATATCAAGTCCTTTTATTCTGGTACCACAGAATTACCTTGTCACAACACAGGGGGAGGGACACCGAAGTACCACGAGTTCTCACGGGGCACAGGAGGACGGCACGTGTTTCACAAGGTCAGGTGGAGGACTCGGGTCATTGCACTTACAACTGTAAACTTGTTTGTTTGACTTTGTACAGCACTCTTCCCCCCCTCAAAGAAAGAAGGGGAGAAGGAAAGAAAGGGGGCGGGAAGGAGGGAGGGAGGAGGAAGCGAAAACGAGACGTGGAAGCCAGCAGAGGAGAGGCGCCGGGCGGCCCCCTCCAGGGCACCGCCCCCGGAGAGGGGAGCTGATTCAATCCCAGAGGCCGGAGGAGGCGGACACGCACACAGACCCACTCACGCACTGGTTCACATGCACACGCACAATATGTCACGACTTCCATGGCTCTCCAGGGCCATGGCCGCAGGGCTGCAGGTACCCAGGGAGACAGAGGTGACATCTCTGAGGAGTTTCAGTTGATCAGGCCTGTCACTCTGACCCTGTCGGAGTCCACGATGACAAGTATTTACAAAATGGGGCGGGGGGAGCAGGGCACAAGGGCAGGCAGGGGCCCACAGGCCGGGACCGCGGTGCCCTGGCAGAGGGCCTGCCCGGCAGACTCCCCGCAGGCCCCCGAAGACAGGCCACAGTTGCCGTCACTGCTGCCTCGGCATGGGCCCCAAGGCCACACTCCTCCCGAGGACTAAGCAGATGGCGGGGGCGGGGTGGTGTCGCTGAAGTGAGTGTGCTGGGCAGAGAGGCGATGCCCTTGCTCACGACACGGGGTGGGGGGCAGGTAAGGGAAAGGCCTGGCCTGCGTCCCAGAGACCCCTCGCCTACTGGAGACGCACCCGATGCTCCTGTTGCCCGTGGCAACGAATGCTGGTCCCTGAGCCTCTGGCCGCAGTGCCCCCGAGTCACAGCTGCACCCACACGAGGGCCAGGGCTCCCTCGGCCCAGAGGCCTGCACCAACCACCCTCACAAGGAGCGTCGGGTTCAGATGTATCCTTTGGGTATGCTGGGAGGTGGGGAGTGATGCACGTCAGGAATTTCAAACCCACAGGGACGTTTGCTGAGAAGTGAGTATTTTAGAGCCTGGGGCTGGGGCTGATGGACGCTGGCCTGCGGTCGCCTCCATGTCTTCCTCACTCTGCGTCCCACACCCTGGCTTCCAGTGGGAAGGATCACTGCCTCGGGCGCCCACACATCCAGCCGCCAGACGCCTCCCCACGCAGACCTGGCCCTGGGTGGTCAGGGGCGGTGGATGGCGGCCTGCCTCCGCCCTTGCTCAGATAGCCCAACACAGGTTGACAGCTTCCTGCCTCACCCAAAGCTGCCTGCAGTGTGCGAGGGCCCCTCTCTGAAGGGCTGTGTAGACCTTAAAGGGAAGTCAGGCCCCTGAGAAATGCAAACCAGAGCACTGTGGAGGAGGGCGGGGCCTTGGGCCAGGCGGGATGGGGGTGGGCAGGGAGTTCCGACCCCGGGACGGAGGTGGAGGGAGCCGCAACAGGGCTTTCTCTAAGCTCGCCTCTGGGAAGCCTCCCGAGAAATTCCGCTCGAAGCCACTGCCTATGTGAACGCCCGTTCTGGTCCAAGATGACACCTTAGCCGTCCTCACCACAAGGGCCCGATGTCCAGTTCTTCCCGAGCACGCTTGGGCCCCTGGAGCCCTCTCTCAGCTCGCTCACTTTTGAGCCTCCCAGCCGCAGAGCAGGGGCATGGGGCGCGGTCGGGAGCTGTGGGCCCCGGGGCACAGCACGGCCCTGCCTGGGGCCGGTCTGTCCACGGATGAGGCCCAGCTCTGCCCCCGAGCCATGTGCCGCTGCTTTGGGACAGCCAGGCGCCTCTGGCCCGAGGCTGGGGTCAGAGGGGCGTGATTTACAGATGAAAACCCTCAGAACGGCCCAGCAAACCCGAACATTCACACACACATCCTGCGCAGGCCTCACCAGCACGTCCACCCCAGAGACCCCGTGTCCCCTGCCACCTTGGTCAGAGAAGCCTGCAGGGCGCGCGGGGCCTCGCACTGCCCCCCGCAGCCCGGCATGCTTCGGCGGCAAGCCCGGCAGGTCCTCGCTAGCTCGTGCAGAAGTCAGCTAGAAGCGCTCCTGAAGGAGAGGTTTTGAGGCAAAAAGAACTCCAAGCAAGAGGGTCGAGCATTTAAAACGATGAAGTCGTGCAAAGAGGCTGCGAGCCGTGCATGCTCCACTGCGGGACAGGCGGCGACTCGCCCAGCGTCGGCGAGCCCTGCCACAGGTCGAACATGCCACAGACTGAGAGTTCACACACACGGTGGGGGCGGGGCGGGGGCAGGGGCGGGGGGGTTGATATGAGCGTATATCTATCCAGTTTCTCGATTGCATGTCTGCAATGAACGCCTTATACATAACATGGAATTTATTAAATATTAACAGTTGTCTTTGAGGGTTTATATTTCATTGCATAGAACGTTAGAGATGAGACTTGTGGCTGTGCCCAAGGTCAAAGGAAGTCCCCAGGGGGAGGGCCTCGGGGAGGAGCGCCACCCGGTCCAGCAGGTGGAGGGGTGGCGCCACACTCCCCAGCACGGGGCTCTGGGTGCCCCCTCGGCTGGCAGAAGCCCCGGCCCCTCTGCTCTGAGCGTTCCCACTGCTGATGGCTTAAGAAGGACTGGAGTTGCACAGTAAACAGAGGCGGGCCGAGGGGCCGCCCGAGACCTCGCCGCCCTGGGGTTGTGCTCTTGGTGGCCTGCTGCCCGCTGTTGCTTCTAGGTCAACATTCATCCTGTTCTGAGCAGGGGCAGAGCAGAGGGGAGACCAAACCATCAGTCACAAGGAGGGTGGGGTGGGGAGGGGAGTCAAGGAGGTGAGCAAAGAGGAGAGACGGAGGGGAGAAGGAGAAACGAAAGAAGAATGTTCATGAGGTATACACGTAAATCAAACTGAAATGATTAAGGCTGTTCCTGAAATCAAAAGAAACCCCCAGGTGTAGGAAGGAGGAGCCGGCCGGTCGAGGCGATGGCGGTGCCGCTGGGACGCTCAGGGTGGCTCGGGGGATGGCTTTGAGAGGGTGGCCAGCGTGCTGGCATGCGCCACCCGTGGGCTGGGAGGAGCCTCCGCCGGGGCCCACGCTGCTTTTCGGTGCTATGGCCTCTTATTTGAGCAATGAGACAGTGTTAGGTCCTAATGTTTGTAAAGTACTCCCAACCCCGCGCTAGCCGCACGCAAGTCTGGCCCCGTGTCACCCAGAGGACAGGGTGAGGGCGCAGACCCCTGTGGCCACAGAGGGAGCCGGGCCAGCTGGAATGTGAAGAAAACGGAGCCCGGGGCCCCCAGCCCTCAGTCAGAGCCCGTCTCCAAGGCTGTGGAAAAACTTCTGGCATTGTGCAGGGAGGGCGGCGTCCGTCAGGAACAGGAGCGGGTGCCCGAACTCTGTGTATAACGCACCGCAGGCCTGGCCGGCCAGGCCGTGGGAAGAGCAGCGGCTGCGCAGCGGCAGGGGTTTCCAGAGAGAGCTCCTCCCTCCTGGCCACAGCCCGCCCCGACGGCGGCACCCTGAGGAGAGCAGGGTCTCCAGAAAGACAATCAGAGTTCCCCGGGCCAGCGGTCCCACTTGTCCACCAGCAGGCGCGTCCCCCAGGCAGCTGCTGCTAGAAAATGTCCTGCCTCCGCGGAGGCTGCCTGCCACGTCCCACCTGGTGAGTCTGTGGGCCAAGGGTCCGCCAGGTTGCAGGTGCTTGGAGGAGAGAAGTGGGGAGGCGGGGAGGAAGGAAGGGAGAGAGGGAGGGAAGAAGAAGGATTTTGTCAGGAGCCGTGGACAGCTGGCTCCCACCCCGCACCACTGCATGGGCTCGGCTGCCTGCCCCACCCCCCAGAGGGGGGCGGACTCTCCCCCTCCCCCTCAGGACCCCACCCACTGAGGCTTGGAGAGACGCGTGCTGGGCAGCTTTGAGGCCACACAGAGGAGGACGGGAAGAAAAGAAGGATGGGGTGGGCCAGGAGGGGACATCTCTCTAACACAACACGGACTGATTTCTGCCCCGCCTGAGTGAGGGACGTGGGATTGGGCTTCCGACGGCAAGCCTCTCCCAACCACTCGGGAAGCTGCCGCGGGAGACACCAGGACACGGACGCTCACGGAAGAGCTGCGCGCTCGGCCTGGCGGTGAGCCCGACGCCAGGCCTCAGGGGAGACCCCTCGAGCTACCAAGGGAGCGGTCCCGGCACCACCCCCACAGCACGTCCCAGACCCGGGACACAGCCGTGCCCGTGGTTCCTCCCCCTTCCCAGTGACGGAGCCCTGGCCCGGAACCCGGGTGGACACTGCCGTGAACCTGGCCACGGGCCGCCCCTCCCCCCAGCACAATGTCTGGTTTCCCATCTGTTCCAGGGCACCCCGGGGGGGACCTCCGGCGGAGCAGGAGAGCGGTGGGCGTGAAGGCAGGAGGAGCACCCCGCTGCAGTCAGGGTCGGTGCCGGGCTCTTGACTCGGGCTCCAGAGCCCCCCCAGCTGGCTCCCGCCCCCCAGACCTCACCCCTGACCACCTCCCCCTCCGCCGGGCTCTGGTGGGGCTGGCTATTTGTCTGCCCCGAAGCCCACCTGCAACACTGGCCAGCAGGGCCCCGTGGGCGCTGCCCCCTCGCCGGCACCCCTGCTGCAGCCCCTCCCCTGGAGCCTCACTCTCCCCGCAGCAGACCCCTCTGTCCCAGGACCCTCCTTCAAGGTTTCAAAGCACTGATCGCCTTCGGAAATTACCTTTTTGATCTGATTTTTATTTGTTTAACTTATTTAGTCTCTGTCCCACTCAATGTACTTACTGTCAGCTTCGGGGGGCAGGGACTTGGCTTTGTTCCCTGCCGTGTCCCCGGCGCTGGCGCGGGGCTCAGACCCTCCCCGGGGTCTGACAAACTGTCCGTGGGACACACGGGTAAGCGGGTGGGAAACGGGACCCGTGCAGTCCCCACACTGTCCCCACACTGTCCCTCTGGAGACAGTCAGCCCCTCCGACACCACCCCCAGCTCTGTCCCCCGAGCAGGCCCGGCCGCAGGGCTGCCCTCGGACTTGCTTGCTGGCCCCCTGGCCCTGACACATGCCCCTGCCCACCACGAGAAGCCCCCAAACCTCCGTCCTCTGAACCCGAGAGGCGGTGGCGGACAGAGGGGGAGGCCGCAGGGGCCCCGGCTGTGCACAGAGCAGCACTGACAGCCGGCCGCCCTCCCTGACATGCTGACGGCACGCCTCCCCCGGCCCCACAGAGGCCGGGCCGAGGCCAGGGAAGGCTCCGGGAGGAAGCTGCTCATCCCGCCTCGGCCACTGCCGCCCAGACAGAGCCAGGGCCCCGTCCCGAGGCCCCTCCGCCCTCTCCCTGGCTGACCCGGTCCGGGGCCGGGCCTGTCTGTCCCGGTGACCCTCCTCTCCTCTCTGTCCTTTCCCTGCCCACCCCTCTGCTCGCTCCGTTCTTCCTTCTCGTGGGCCACGAGCTCGGCCTGGGACACCAACAGTGTCTCGATCTCATGCCCGGAGGTCTCGGTCACAGCCGAAGGAGGTCGAACGGGCCCCTCCCAGCCCACACTTGCAGGGACAGGCGGCCCTTCGCCTTTCCTCTGTGCCCCCCACCCCGGCCCTGACACTCACTGTTATACGCAGAGTCCAGAGCTGCGCCCAGGCCTCTGACTCCAGAGATTTTTCCACAGCAATATCATCTCCCTTCATCTCTTCAAGAGCCTGCGGAACACGCACGCAGGAGGGTTGGGGGGAGCTGCGTCCCCGGCCCCCACCCTCGTGCCCCGTGCGGGACTGGTGGGGGGGACGGGGGGATGGGGGCTGCTGGAGGAGGACCAGGGGGTGGGAACCCTGGCTCCCCTTCGCTGGGAGCCTCGCCTGGGTGGCCCCGCGGTGAAGCCTCCGTGCATGGGGCCCTGCGTCTCCACCCGCACCCACCACACGTGCAGGAGAGGGCACGGTGGCTCCAGCTGCATCGTCACCTGCGGCTGGAGCCCGGACTCCCCCTGGAGGACCCCTCAGGACTGGGAGCACCCAAGAGAGCCCCTTAGGCCTTTCCTGGTGGCCGGGGGGCTGGGGACAGGCAGCTTCGTACTCACCCTTCAAGGAGGCGCGGTCACCAGAAGGAGGAGAATTTTTTGCCGAAAGCAGACACGGCTACGGCACGGAAAAAGGAGAGCGGCGTCAGGACGCTGGCTCCGACGCCCTCCTCACCGGGGCCCCGCGGCCCGGGGAGGCCGTCTCCAGGCCCAGAACCGCGGGGCTGGCCCGGCCTGAGTGACTGAGCCTGGAGTCGCCCCCCAGACCCACAGCGGGGCCCAGGGCGGCCACCCCCAACCCCCGGGGACCCGGCAGTACGTGGGCAGGGCTCACCTTCTGTCAGTTTGCCGGCCTGTTCTGCCGCCCCGCCGGGGAGGATCTTGGAGAACACACTCTCCCCTTCAGCCCCCGGCTGGCCGGCAGGGGCCCCTGGGGCACCCCCGGGCCTGGCTCCGGCCTTCGCGCCTGCGGGGAGAGAGACCACCCTCAGGAGCCAAGCGGGACCTGGCGTCCCAGGCTCTGAGCGGGAGCGCAGCCGTGAGGGTGTCCGGTGAGGGGGCAGGGTGAGGAGGAGAGCAGAGGAATGAGGGAGGAAGAACAGGAAGAAAAGGAGTGGGAAGAAGCAGAAAAAAAGCAAGTCGGAAGAGGTTAAAAGGAGGAAGGGAGAGGACGGGAGAGGGGAAGGAAGGAAGGAAGGAGGGAGCTCGAAGTCCCAGTCCTGGCCCTGCTCACCAGTCCCTTCCGGCGGCCCCCGCCGAGAGCTGCCTGGGCCCTGAGGCCCCAGCGCTGCTGACCCCACTGCGCACTCTAGCGCCGGTCATTCTGCCGGGAGGCCTGCGGCCCCCCGGGGTACCTTCCTGGGGGCAGCGAGGGCGTGCAGGGCGGGGGAGCTCGGGCACCTGAGTGGGGAGAGGGCAGCCTGGGTTGTCTGGGCCACAGCTGAGGACATCAAAGGGGAGGCTCACCTGTAGGTCCAGGTCCCGGTGGCGGCTGAGCCTGAGGAGGCCTCCCCTGCTGGGGCCCTTTGGCTGCCCCTTTAGAGCCATTCGTCTGCTCTGCCCGTGGCTGCAACACAGAACCCCTGGTTGAGATGCAGCCCGTCAACTCTGCCCGTGCCCAGCCAGGAACCAAGGGGACATCCAAGCTGCGGCCGAAGCGACCTCCCTGTGTAGGATCCGTGCCCCGGAACCCCACTTACCGGTCCTGCTGGCTGGGGGCCTGTGGCTGTCGTGGGGCCCGGCTGAGGCTTCCCTGCTGGCTGGCTGGCAGCGGGGGCCGGGCCCCGGGCAGTTGGCTGGCCCTGCTGCTGCAGCCGAGCCTGTGACGGCGTCTGCTGGGGAGCCTGTAGCCCGTGACCTTGCTGTTGCTGCTGCTGCTGCTGCTGCTGCTGCTGCGGCGGCGGCGGCTGCATCTGTGGCTGGCGTGACGCCGTTGCCGAGGGCGTCTGCCTGGATGGTGGTGGCTGTGGCTGCTGTGGCCCTGGAGGTGCCTGCCGACCCTGCGGCTGCGGCTGCAGCTGGGGTTCTGGCTTTGGCTGCAGTGCGGCGGGCCCCGAGTGGGCCTGCCGGGAGCCCTTCTTGCTGTCAGAGGCATGGTGGTACGCTGATGGAGTGCGGGATGGCTGTGAGTACTCAGCCGGGCTGGGGTACCCAGGCTGGCCCTTCTTCTGCATGGCCGGGGCAGGGCTGGGCTGAGGGTGAGGCCGGGCCTCGTGGCGACCCAGGTCCCGAGCATGTGGTTTGGCAGCACGCCGGCCCGGCTCCTCGCCAGCGTGGCGGCCCGAGTGTCGCCCGTGGTCGCCGTGGTGTCGGTGTTCCTTGGCTGAGGCATGGCGGCCCGGGCCACCTTCCTCGTGTGGCCACAGGCCCTCCTCGGGGGGCTCGTCGTAGTCGTGGTAGCTGTGCCGCGCGGGGCCTCGCTTCTGGGAGGAGGAGGAGGAGGCCGCGTGGCCCCCGTGGTGCCTGAACCGGTCGGAGCGGGCATCCCGGGGCTTGTCGAACCAGTCTGTCTCCTCCTGGCCCAGGTGGTAGGCTTCAGAGACCAAAAACAGAGCACCGTCAACCCCCGGGTCGGCTGCGGGGGGCGGCCCAGCGGAAGCCATGCAAGGAAACCACGGGGGCACCACCGCCACAGCAAAACCCCAGGCCCCGCCCACCCTCCCGTGGCCTGGCCAGGGTGCGGGTGGAGAAGGCAGAGCCCTCGGCATGCAGCACCGGGCCAGGACGCGCTGGGACATCCGGGGCCCGGGGCCCCATGGGCAGGACGGCCCCCAGGCGCTGAGCATCTGCGGAAGTCACCCCCAGCCGCCATTACCTTCACTGTCAGAAACTACGCAGTGGGAATCATCCAGGATGTAGCCCTCCTCTCGCTTATAGGCATGGGCCCGCGGGCCGTCCTTGACATGTTCCTGGACGTCAGGCATGGAGTGGCTGGAGCAGAACTGCGGGCAGGTGTCTCCAGGGGGGAGGGCGCCCCCAGGTGGGCGGGGCCGCCCCAAGGGGCTGACGGGGCTCTCCTCTTCGGAGGCCTGGCTTCGCATGGGGGGCCGGGCCCGGCCGTGGGCCATGCTCAGGGACGAGGGCTTGGGGCCCGATTTCTGGAGCCGCTCCACAGCCTCCCGTTCCCGCTCGTACCCCTTGCCCCGGCCGCCAAAGTCGTGGCTGGACAGCTTCTCCCCGCTGTACGCAGTGGCCGCCCGGGACCGGCTGCTCCCACTGTACATGCGGTCCTCCTCCTCCGCTGGGTCCCGGCCGGACCCCCCGTAGTACCTCTGCTGCTCATACACGTTCTTCTTGAGCCCGTAGGTGATTTCCTCCTGGAACTTCCTGCCGCGGGAGGCCAGGCCGCTGCCGACTGCAGGGGAGGGGTAGGCGGCCAGGTCCGACTCCACGTCCTTGGCTTCTTCGATGGGCGAGAACTTGGAGATCTTCTGCTCCATGCCCTGCTTCCGGTGCTTGCTGCGCTTTGCGGAGACGGCAGCCGGGGCCAGGCTCTTGGAGGGATGCTTGGGCCCCACGGGGCCCGGACCGTACTTCTCTGCTCGAGCACCGTGGCGGTAGTCACCGTCACCGTAGTAGTGGGTGCCGGCCGGCCGGCCGTCGCCCTCCATGCTCCGGTGGTGGCCGCTCTTCCCACGGGGGTCGTAGGAGTCTTCCTCGGACTCCTCCTCCCCTCGGCCGTAGCAGCAGGGCAGCGTGGGCCCCTCGAGGACGCCCGGCTCCCCTGCTTCTTTCCCTGGACGCCCGCCGCCGCTCGGCCCCAGGGGCTCCAGGCGCTGGCTGTCGGGGACAGTGGCGGCGCTGTCCTTGGTCAGCTCGCTGATGTCGTCGATCATCACGTAGTTCCGAGGCACGTTCTGCTCCAGGCTGGTGTAGTGGGAGTCGGAGGGGTAGGCGGGGGCTGGGCTCATGCTCACACTGCTCCGGTCAGCAGCCCGAGGCAACTCGGGGGCCTTGCTTTGCTCGTAGCTGCTGCTAACCATTGGGCTGCTGTAGCTGGTTTCCGACGGGGCCGAAGACATGGCCACGGCAGGGCTGGCGATCACCTCGTAGTTGGTGGGCACCTTGTGCTCCAAGTCGGCTAGTGATGTCTGGCGTGGCTTCTGGTTGGGGCCACGGCCGTCAGCCGGTGCCGGGAAGAGGGCGCTCTGTGCGGCTGGCATGGGCGTCTGGGCTGCGTAATGGCCCAAGGGACGGAAAGCCTGCTGGGTTGGCAAGCCAGGCTCAGCAGGGTAACTGGTGCCAGGAGGGAAGGCAGGTGCAGGGTACGTGCTGGGGCCGGGGTATGTGGGTGCTTGGTGGGCTGGGAATCCATTGGGACCCGGCCCGCCGCTGCCCGCAGTGTACTGTGGGGCCGGAGATGGGAACCGGGGCTGCTGGAAGGCAGCGGGGCCGGAGGGTGTGGCGGCGGGAACGGCAGCCGTGGCGGGGAAGTCTGCATACTGGCCAGCGGGAGCGGCACAGCCCTGCAGCCGCAGCTGGTTGAGCTCGCTGTCTGACAGGTAGTCACGATGCTCCCCGAGGCCACGCAAGGGCGGGTAGTCACGGCCACCGCGGTCCTTGGCCAAAGACTCTTTGCGCTGGGTGATACCCAGCTCCAGGTACTTGAGCTTGGCGTCGATCTCCTTCTCCTCCTCATCCAGCTCTGCCTGCTTCTTGCGCAGCTTGGTGGACTCGTGCTCCACCAGCCGCAGGTCCCGGTCCAGCTCCCGGAGCAGACTCGCCTTGGTGGCGGGGACAGCGGTGGGCCCCGCCAGCCCACGCTGCAGGAGGCTGGCCGCATACAGCTGTGGGGGGGCCTGGCTAGCCAGGGGCAGATGAGCCTCCTCTGGAGGAGGGCTGGGCAGTGTCCGCTTCACCTTGCGGACCAGGCCGTTGGGTGGCAGCGCCGACACCTGAGACAGAGGGAAGGGTGGGCAGCACTGAGACCCAAGGGGCACAGGGTGGAAGAGCCCCGGCTTTGGCTGGGGTGGTGGGGGCTGGGTTCTAGACTGTGGGTGCCCTGACTCCCCAGGCAGCCTCCAGGCCTGCCCAGCCCACCCACTGGCCTGTGATCACCGCACAGTCCTCGTCCTCCCGGGTGCTCTGAGCCGCAGGAAGGCAGGGAAGAAGCAGACGCCCGTCTGTGCTGGTGTCTCTCACACTGGCCTGGCTCCGAGGACCCCTGCCTGCGCCCCACGGGCTTGCCCCCCACCTCTCAGTGATCGCAGAGGCGAGGGCACAGGTCTGGCTCTGGGTGTGGGTCCTGGCAGCTGGTGGGGACCACAGGCAGTGGAGGGACACGGACAGGAGTGGAATGGGTGCTGGGCCCACCAGGCTTCCCAGAGGATCACGGGAAGGGGCACACGCTGACAGTCAGTTGCCGCAGGCTCCGCGTCCTTTTCCGCCCCCCGCCCTACTCCCCTCTACAGGGACCTGCAGCACAGTCACCCGCCCCCCTCCTCGTCCTCCACTGCCCTGCAGCGCCCTCTGCCAGACTCTCCCGCCTGTGCTCCCTCCTCGGCCCTGCCAGCCCGCTGCTGCTCTCTGGGGCTGCTGGCACCCCTCCAGGTCCTCTCCAGCCCCATCTCCTGCCGCATGGCTCCCTGGTCGAGGCTCCATAACGCTGCCCTTCCGGGGGGCCCCGCCCTGGCCCCGAAGTTCCACACGGCCTGGGAGTGCGCACCGCGGGCAGGTTTGTCCCGGGTGCTCCCTCCGCCTCTGGCTCAGCCCTTCCAGGAAGCCCCAGCTGCTGGACTTGCGCGGAACGCCCAAACACCCAGAGTTCACTGGGGCCTGGCCGCCGGCTTCGCACGCTGGGGCCTGCCAAGACACTACACGAGCCCCTCCCACCCACCGTCACCGCAGGCCGCGCATTAGTGCGCCCCCACGCGTGCCCTCGGAACACAGGGGGGGCCTCTAACGGGACACGGCTCACTCTCAGAACTCCGCACTCAGCTGTCTGTGTGGTTGTTTTGGCCGCTACTGTGAGGACCCCACGGGGCCCGCCCACAGGACCTCTGTCCACTCCAGCCTGGAGCCTGACCACCTGCTTCTCTGACCGGCCCTCCCTGCCAGCCCGGATTCCGGACCCCACCCCCTCCGGCCTGCACCTCCCCCCCCCCCGCCCCAGGTGTGCGCTCTCCACTGCCTGAGCCCTTCCCCTGCACAGCCCCACCGCAGGGCCCACCACCGCTCCCCTCGGCAGCACGCCCAGGAAACGGCATGCAGGCCTCACGATGCCCTGGGCCCCTCCCCCTCCCTGGGGTCACTCCCTTCAGCCCATCTGCCCACACTCTGCCCAGGAAGCTTGCTAACACACCCATCTTGTCCCATTTCGCCTGCCTACAACCTCCAAGGGCTCCAAGGGCCTTCAAAACAAAACCCACCCTCCTCAGCCTGGCACTCGAAGTCCGTGGGGGTGAGACCCTCACCACCCCCGTGTCCCCTCCAAGGTCCCAGGAGCCACTGGCACCTGGAGCCACAGATGAGGAGAAGTGCATGCTCCAGGGGCGGCGGGGGGCACGCTGCGGCCCATCAGAGGGCCCCCCAGTGCTAGGCCGATGCACTCGGGCTGCAGGTGGGGCAGCGGAAGCCAGGCCAGGGCTAGGACGTGGGGGTGCTCACGGGTCTGTGAGACTGGTTTTCTCGGGAAACGTCCACGGCAGAGGGTTGGAGGGGGAAGGGCTCAGACCGGAGGGCTACGGGGGCCTGAAAGTGGGGGCGGCAGGGGCTGGACTAGATATGAGCCTTGCGGAGGCAGCAGTGAGGGGAGGTGGACGTTTCTGGTGGCGTCTGGGTGGGTGCCTGCGGGGCCCGTGAGTGCGTGTGGGTGCTCGCCTTGGGTGCGCTCGCCAGGCTGCAGACTCCGCCACACGTGCACTGAGGGAGGCTCAGAGCTCCCCAGTGCCTCCTCTGGGCCTCGGGAGCGGGCGGCAACTCCACCCCCACCCCGGGAGAAGCCCTTCCCCGTGGAGCCCCCCAGACTAGACGGAGACCCCTGCCCCGCCCTGGACGAGCCCCTGTGCCCATACCTGGCTACCCAGTCCCCCCTGGTGCTGGTAGAGGGAGAACCTCTCTTTGGCGGACTCCTCGGCGGTGGGGCTGAGGGGCTTAGGGTCGGACAAGGACCGCTGCAGGGTCTTCATGGGGCGAGGCAGCGTCTGCTGGCGGAGAGCACTGTCGGCGGCGAAGTGCTTCTGGGGACTCACGTGGGCCTTGTTCAGCCTCTCGCTGGAAGCAAAGGAGGCGTCCAGGAGCCGGTGTGGGGACAGGGGTGAGACTGGCGAGTAGAGGACCTGGGGGGACTTGGGAGGCTGGCGGCTCACCAGCTGCGAAAGGGACTCCGGGGGCAGGTGGGCCTGGTATCCGATCTCCAGGGGATCCGGCTTCTTTTTCTCGAACCTCCCCAGGGGCCCTGGGGTGACGATCTGGATGCCGGGCAGGTAGGGGCTGATGGCGGCTGGCCCCACAAGCGGCGGCCCGGCTCCTCCCGGGGCCTGCCCCTCCGGCTCCGTCTGGCAGGCCAGGCTCTCCCCGCGCCCGGTCTTCTCCGGCGCCGAGATGTACCTGACGATCTCCACCTTGGGGTCCGTGGCGGCTGTGATGTGGATGGCTGGGGAGACCCTGGGCAGCTGGTCCGGCTCCGTCTGCACGGAGCAGTCGCTGATGGTCTGGATACCCACGCTGCTGGTGGCCCTCGCGGCGGCGGCAGCGGTGGCGGCAGTGGAGGATGAGGCCGCGGCCTCGTGCTTGCTGTCCGAGCCGGAGTCTGAGTGGCGGGAGAGACGGGACCGGCGGCGGCGCACCGGCTGCTCCCACTCGGCGCTGTCCTCGTCATCGGTCTGCACGCTGCAGTCGGCACTGCGCCGGGTGCGGCGCCGCCGGGTCAGGAGGTAGCGGCCCTCCCCGTCCTCGTCGTCCGTCTGCACGCTGCTGTCCGCGATCCTCCTGACCGCGCAGGGCTCGGGCGCCGGCTCGGGCTCACAGGCGTCCCGCAGGCGCGGCATCGAGTGCCGCTTTTTGAGGGCGCTGCGGCCTGCCTCCCAGTGCTCCTCCGTCTGCAGCGACATGTCCGAGGCGGAGTTGGGGAGGCCGCGGTGCAGCGCGGGCTCCCGAGGCTGCCCTGGCCCCTCAGGCCCTGCCACGGCGATGAAGGCTGCGTGGGTCAGGGGTGGCCAGTACTGGCCGTTCTGAGCCAGCTCAGGGGCCGCTGGGGGAGGCCCTCGGCCGGGCGCCTCACAGGCCACAGGGAAGGGAGCCTTCTGCCTCTGCTTTTGTTCCTCCAGCTGCTGCTGCAGCTGCTGCTGCAGCTGCTGGATCTGCTCCAGCTGCAGGCGCTGCTGCGCCAGCTGCTCCCGCTGCAGGGCGAACTGGGCTTGCCGCTCCTCTTGCTGCTGCTGCAGCACGTGGTGCTTGATGGTCTGCAGCTCCTGCAGCTCCCGCTGCACCAGCAGCTGCTCCTCCTCCCGGTGCCGCTGCAGCTCCACACGCTCCCGCTCCAGCTCCTCCTGCAGCCGCAGCTGCCGCAGCTTCTCCAACTCCACCCGCTCCCGCTCCAGCTGCAGCAGCTGCTCCTGCTGCTTCCGCTGCCTCTCCTCCTGGGATGCCTCCTCCTTCTCGAGCCCTGGCCGGCCGGGGGCCCCACTGCCGCCCCCTGGAGCAGCATCTACCGGGGGCTTCTGGCCAGCCAGTGGGGCCGGGGCTAGGGCTGCTGCAGCCTCCTTAGCAGCAGCAGCAGGGGTGGCTGTGGGGAGAGGCTCTTCCCGAGCAGCCCCTGCCGGCAGCTCCGGCCTCAGTGGGCCCCCAGCCCCTGGCGCCTTGGCAGCGGCAGGTTTCCCCAGGTAGACGGGGCCCTCGGCCGGTGGCACGCCGGGAGCGGTGGGGAATCTACTCGGTACAGGGTACCGGTACAGCCCCGGGGGCCCAAGCGGTACCCGCGGGGCGATCATGGGCATGCGTGTCAGGCTGGTGAGCGGCACGGCTGCGACCCCGCCGGACGCATAAGGCCTGTACATGCCGCCACGCACCATGGGCCGCAGTACTGAGCCGGGCTGGGTGGTGATGGGCAGTGTGGCAGCGATTGGGGTGTTGATGGTGGAGTAGATCATGCCGTCGGCCGCGCGCACGGTGGCCGTGGATGGCAGCAGCTGTCGGACCGCTGCTCCCTGGGCTGCCGTGGGCCTGTACTGGGCCAAGGTCCCGGGGTTTGGGTGGCCCTCCGGGAAGGTGGGGTTCCCAAGGAGGCCAGGTCTGAGGGGAGCCAGCCCCTGTGGGGCGCTGAGCCCGGGCCCGGGCTGGGGCTGGTACTGGAGGAGGTCAGGGCCGCCGCCGCCGCCGCCGCCATGCCGCCCTCCGTACTGGTCCATGGAGTTGAGGGCCGCACACATGCGGCTGATCTCGCGTGCCGTGGTGGCACTGTACTGGGCCAGGCTGGCCTCTTGGAAGCCAGCTGCCTCGCCCCGAGGGCCGTACCTGTGGTCCGAGTAGATGTTGGACACCGAGCTGTAGCGCCGCAGGGGCAGGGGCTGAGCCAGGAGGTCTGCGGGGTGACGCAGGTCCGTGAACGAGCCGTACTGTAAGCCCTGCCCAAGGGAGCGCCCGTCCGCAAAGCCCAGGCTGTAGGACTGCTTCAGCGAGCTGAGGTCCACGGCCGCGTCTCGCCCCGGGCCCTGGAAGAGCTGCCCCATCCTGTGGGCGTGGTAGCTGAGGCCCGCCTCGGCCAAATTGGTGTCGGACATGGAGGAATACAGTCTGCCAGGGAGGCCCTGTGGGTAGGGCCTCTGCTCCTCGTGGGGCCCAAGCCCCACTAGCCCCTGTGCCCGGTAGGTGGGGGGCTCGGGGGGCTCCGGCTCCCGGGGACTGTAGAAGGGGCCGCTGCCCTGGCCGTGGGGTGCGACGTCGGCCACGCTCTTCTCGGGCGCGCTGGGGGCAGCGTGGAAGGTGCCGGTGCAGCTGCTGCCGAAGGGGAACCTGTACACCATGTCACAGCACGCCAGCTGGCTCTCGGGCCGCATGCCTGTGAGGTCCAGGGCTCCCGCCGGCTCCTCGGGGAGCAGCGTGGTCACAGCGCCCGCCGCGCCCTCTCCCATCTGCACCAGCACCGTGTGTGGCTTCCGGGCACCCGGCGGGGCATGCGGCCGCGGCTCTGCAGGGGTGGCGCGGTGGGGCTCGGCGGCGGGCTCTGCCATGGGGCCTGCCTTGAGGCCAACGGTCTGCGCGGCGCCCATCTGCGTGATCAAGACGTCCCTTCTGGCCAGAGGCGCCACCTGGTTGGGCAGGTTGTACCTGGCAAACTTGGCCTCCCTCGGTTTCCCCCGGGGCCCGCCTCGGTACGGGGTCGTCTGGACGGCCTGCTCGACCTGCTTGACCTGGGCCAGGCACACGGGGCTACCTGCGCCCTGGCCAAAGTCCAGCCGGCTCTGGAAGGGGTCTCCGTAGACCACAGGCGGCTTCTGCTGCGCCATGAGCACAGAGGCGGCCACGGTGATGCTCACGGTGGTGGCGGTGCTGAGGAAGGCATGGGTCTGCTCCTGGGCGTTGAGGTTGATGACCAAAGGCTGCACGGCGGTGGACTGCCGTCCCGGCACCGGGTCCAGGGCGAGACCATACTTCCGCGCCTCCACGGCGAGGGAGGTCAGGTCCATGCCCTGGTCAGTGAGGATGATGGGCGTGGGCTTGACGGCCGTGCGGAGGTCTACCACGGCGCTGCCGGGGGGCCTGGGGCCTGGCTCGACCCTGGACGTCCCAGGGACGGAGGAGATCCGGCACAGGGAGATGTTCTCGGCGGGGAGGGCGCCCCAGCCGTACAGCGCCAGGGGCCCGTCCGCACCCACGCTGGCCGCCCGCGGGAAGCCGGACGGCCCGGGAGGTTCCGAGGGCAGCTGAGACCCACTCGGGGGTGTCGTCTGGCTGTAGCTGTGGGCGGTGGGCTGGGTGTCAGTGGGGGAGCACGCCGGGGAGGTGGAGGCGCTGGCGTGCACCATCCTGGTCTGGCTGGAGGCGTCCGACGCCAGCGTGATGACCATGAAGGGGGCCTCCTGCGAGGGCTGCTGCCAGACCAGGTGAGGCGTGCTGGGGCGGTGTGGCGTCTGGGTGCCCTGAGCCACCGTGGGGGTCGTGGCGGGGGCGCCGGGGCTCCGTGGCATGTCCGGGGCTGGGGTCGGGCTTGGCGTCTGTGTAGAGAACTCTGCTGTGGCCCTGGGGCCCAGCTTGCCGGGGGAGAATGTGGGACTCTCTGAGGGAGAAGACGGGGAGAGAGGTGGGCTGGAGCCGGCAAAGTAGGGGTACCCCTGGGAGGGGTGGGGAGAGCCGCTCTTGGCCTCCATCGCACGCAGGGGCTTCTCCCTGGCGGCCCGTCCGCTGCTGGCAGGGCCGCCGGGGGCCTGGGGCAGCTCCTCGGTCTGGGACCCGTAGTTCGCGGTGGCCGGGCTCTGCCCGTAGCTGCGGGCCGTGGGGGACGGCGAGGGGCTGCGCTCGGAGCCGGCGGGGGACGTGGGGGCCACATACCCTCGAGGCAAGGCGGGCAGCGCAGGAGCCACGGCCGTGGAGGCTGGGGTCCCAGGGCCCTGGGCGAAGGGTGCGCTGCCCTCCTTGGAGGCAGAGCTGGGGGAGGCGGGAGAGCTGTGCAGCTTGAGGGGGTCCTGAGGCTCCTTGGCAAAATGCTGGGTGACTCGGACATCCGGGATGACGCGGCCCCCGCCGCCGCCGTCGGAGGAGGAGGAAAAGGGCACCGGGGCAGCCAGCTGGGTGGGGCTGGTGCCCGGCGTGAGCGGGCCGCCGTTCTGCTTCATGGGGTCCACGTACGCGCTCTCGGCGTCCAGGAACTGCTTCTCCTTCTTCTTGTCCTCGGCAAAGGCCAGGTCCCGCGAGGAGGCCTGCCGCATGCGGGCGATGCTCTGCGACGTCTGAAGGATCTCCTCGTAGACAGCCGCTCCCAGGCCGGCGGGCGCACCCTCCGGGGCGGGAGGGGCGGCCCGGCCGTACTCGCGGTCTGGAGAGTCCTGGTATTCGAAGGAGCCCTGCGCCCGGGGCCCAAGGGGCTGAGAGGGGCCCCCGTGGGGCGCCCTGCCCCCTGCCCCCTGGCCCTGCTGCCGCTGGAGCAGCTCCGCCTTCCGCATCATCTCCTCGTAGGCCTCCTCGGCGCTCTTGAGGGGCCGGCTGGCGCCGGGCGTGCCGGAGCCGCCCAGGGGCGTCTCGGTGGGCGAGTAGAGGGACATGAATGTGGGCAGGCTGTACTCGCTGCCTGACTTGTAGAGCCGGGGGGCGCCGCCGTCCGGGGCCTCGGCCTCCGAGTCCAGGGAGGGTGAGGGCGAGTACTCAGAGCAGGAGGAGCGGTGCAGCTCCTCCATCTCGGCCGCCTGCCGCAGCTCCTCCGTGGGGGAGGCGTCCTCGATGGGGGACAGGTTGCTCGGGGGCGTCTTGGAGCGCTCGCGCCTCCGCTGGGCCCGCAGCTCCTCCTTGTCCCGCCGGGTCTTGCGCACGGTGCTGCGGATGCGCTGCTGCTCCACCTCCCGCATCTTCTCCTGCTCCCGCAGCAGCTCCTCCTCCTCCCGCAGCTCCTCCTCCTCGGAGGAGTCCTCGATGGTGGGCAGCAGCGGCCCGTGGGAGCGGTGCCGGGCCTTGCGCTGCTGCTTCGCTTCTTCTAGCCTCTGCCGGCGGCTGGGGCTGCTGTCGCTGTCCTCCTCCAGCGAGGACAGGGAGGTGGGAGAGGTGCCCGACGTGTAGCTGGGCGTGGAGGCCGGCAGCGTGGACGAGTGCTCCCCGCGGGAGCGGTCCTCCGGAGAGCCCGTCAGGCTCTCCATCTCCAGCTCGGGCTCCCGGTCCAGGCCGGGGTCGGGGCCTTGGCCCAGGTCCAGCTCGTGGCCATAGCTCCCTGTGCTGTTGAGCTCAATGGTCTTGAAGCGGCGCAGCCCCCCCTGCAGGGCCCCGGTGCCATCGGCGGCCTCCGCTGGGCCCTCCTCGGAGAGCAGCTCCTCGTAGCCCGTGGTGGCATTGTGGGGCAGGCGCCTCTTGGGCGGGGCCCCCGGCTCCTGGCCGGGCTCTGGCCTGGGCCTGGGGCCGCCCTTCTGGGCGCCATGCTTGGCCAGGCCGTGCCTGGGGGTGGCCGCGTCCTCCTCTTCCAGGTTGTCCTCCTCGGCGCTCATCTCCAGTATCTGCCGCCGCATGAACTCCTCGTCCGTCATTCCCGCCGCCCGGGCCGGGGGCTGGGGTGGCAGAGGCGACAGGCCGCCCTCACTGCTATCCTCCACGTAGTCGTGCCTCAGCTGGCTGCTGAAGTCGTCGGAGGATTCGGCCGTGTCCTGCTGCTCCCTCGGGCGCCCCCACTCCAGGGAGTCTTCCTCTTCCTCCAGGATGTCCTCCAGCTCCTCGTCGGAGTCGAAGGCCTCAGGCATGATGGACAAGGAGTGCGGCCGCCGCGTTTGCTCCTCGCCGCCGCCGCTGGGGCCGGGCGGCTTGCTGCGCTCGCCGCTGGGGGCCGAGCCCTGGGCCTGTGGCGAGGGCCGCACGCTGCCCACCTTGCGGAGCTGGGAGGGGCTGGGCGGGCGTGGCCCCGCCACCCCCGCGGTGTCCAGCTGCTCCACCTCCTGCTGCACCACACCTGTGATCTCGCTCTGGGAGCTGGAGACGCCGTCAGAAGAGTAGCCCGTGTCGCTGAGGCTCTGTGGGCTCCGGGACAGGTCCTGAGAGTAAGGCTTGCCCACCAGCTCCTGCGGCAGGTGAGAAGCAGACACTGACACCCGTGGCGGACGGCTGATCGGGGAGCCCGGCCCTCCCTGCCAGTCCCAGGGACCCAGGGAAGGGGCGCTCCACCTCCCGGGCAGTCAGAGCCCACCGCCCTCCCCATGTCTCTTGAATAACTTGCAGGTTCCATGGTAGACCCCAAGCAGCCCCGGGTTCTCAAAGAGAAACCTCACTAGATCTAATGGTAGCAAAACTCAGGACTAGCCTGTGGTTCACAGGCTCCAGACCCGCCAGGGCCTCACCGAGGCACCCCCGCCCTCCTCTGCCCGCCCCAGGGGGCCTGACCCCAGCCTCCAACCCAGCCCCCATCCCTAGACTGTCCCAGCTAGGGTCCCTGCAACACGAACGGGACTGACCTCTGCCTCCCCACCCTTGGGGGCTTCTGGAACAGCCTTGACGACAGGGGTGGTGGGCTCAGTCCTCTGCACCCTGGTCTTTGCTTTAGCAGTCCCGTGGGGCAGGCTGGTCTCCGGAGGCGGTTTCGGCACAGGCTCCGCTTTAGCTGGGGCTGCTGTCTTCTTTTCTAGGGCACTGCTTGGAGTCCTGCTGGGTTCGGCGGCCCGGAGGGGCTTCGCCTGGGGGCTGGCCTTGGTGGGCAGGGGGCTGGCCTTGGCAGGCGGAGGGCCTGATGGCTGGCCCAGCCCCTGCGGCGCTTTCTGCTTGGGAGGGGTTGTCCCGGCTGCACGGGGCGGGGCCCCCGCGGGGAGCTGCTGCGCGGTGGGCAGTGGCAGGGGGGCCGGCTCTCCCAGGCTGCCCTCCAGCAGTCGCTTAGTTTGGCAGTTCAGACAGAGCCACTCGGTTTTCTGTAAGGCAATGGGAGGGGAGGGGAGTTGGAATCACCAAGGCACTGGAGAACTCAAAGAGTATTTCCGTGACTGTTTCTGCAGCCTGAAGGAGGAGAGAGTCTTCCAAAGCACGACACCAAAGGCACGAGGAAAGAAAGACAGACAGATTTGCTGCCCCCGGTGACAGACTTCTCCATTCTTTAAGTGCACACGTACAAAGCTAAAATGATGAGCCCCCAGGAAGGGTCCCTCCCTCACCCCGTCGGGAGCCTTTGCCCCCTGGCCAGACCAGGAAGGCTCTAGGGGAGGGAACCCCACGAGCAGCACGAGGGCCTGGACGAGACAGGGAGCTAGGGACTGGCGGGAGCCCAGAGTGGGCAGTGGCACCCAGGGAATGAGCTCCTGGATGTGTGGCCCCTCCCGCCCCCTAGCTCTCCAGCCTCAGACACCATCCTGGACCACACCCTTCCCAAGGAGGGGCGGTGCGGGGAGGGTGCAGACCCCTGGGACCCCGGGGGCTCTCTGCTTGGGGTCAGAGTGGGGCTGACCAGTCTCTTCTGCCTACAGGCCCCCCTGGACAATGCCACATCTCTGCCCCCGGGTCCTGGGCCAGGCCCGGCAGGTGGCAGGGCCTTGGCGTACGTTGAGGGGTAGGGCTGCACCGCAGGCTCATTACCCAGGGCCGTGAGCCCATGTCCGAAAGACTGGAGCCCTTCTCTGCCTTGAAGCCCAGTCCCACATGCAGGTCCCGGGCAGGGGGGTCCAGAGGTCCTCCGTGAACTCACCCTGCTCCCTGCAGGCCCCAGCCCTACGCACCCCTGCTGATCCCCTTAGACCTTATCTGACACTTTACGCCTGCCCCCAGCTCCAGTAAGTCAGTGGGCGCTGGCTCCGGGGGACCTTGGGCTCGCTCGGCCTAGGAGGACCCACTCCTAGAGGCGCCTGGGGAGGGCGCCGGGCAGGCTGAGACCAAGCCCTGAGCTGGACATAGGCACAGAGTCTTTGCCAAGAACCCCACCCACGGGCCCCCAGCACCACCTAGGGACACAGTGAAAGTGCCCCCATGTCAGAGGACTATGGTGTATCACGAAGACCCTGGGTAGGTGGGAGGAGCGTAGGCAGAGGGCAAGAGAGAGTTCTGGAAATAAGCAAACAGCCCTTTCCCCAGCCCCAGGGTCAACATGATGGGGTTGGGATCTGGGCCCCCAGCAGGGCTGGCCCAAGGCAACACCACCGGACTCCACCTTGGGTCCCTGCACACCACCATCCCAGGTCATGCCTCGCAAGGTTGGGTCATCTTCCCTGGCTCACCCCGGTGGCATGGCAAACCTCTGACCCCACCTCTGGCCTGCAGACCCCACCCCTGAAGCAACAGTCCCAATGAAGCAAGGGTGCCTGGGAAGGGTGGCCTGGATGGAGGAGGCAGGCCCCTACAGCGGCCTGCTTACCTAATTACCTAAGCCCTCAGCAAAGCATGGCCCCCGTGGCCCCATGCTCCCCGGGGCTCTGCTCCTTCCCATGCTCACTCATGGGGTGGGATGGGGGGGCAGGCTGCAGAAGGGGCTGCCCCTCCCAGTCAGCCCTCTTGCTCCCGGCTCTGCCACAGCAGGCAGTGAGGAAGAGAGGGGCGAAAGGCAGGGGAAGCGTATGTGGTCAGAGCTAAAAATAAACACCTGGCTGGGCTGCAGCAGGGCCTTCTCCAGCCTTTGGGGGGGAGGGTCTAGGGCACTGGGACTAGTAGGGGTGGGGCTGGGGCCATGCGGCCCAGGCCCAGGTCTTCTGGGGAGTGAGGATGCGGTGGGAGGTGTACGAGGCCCTGCGCAGAATCTGTCTGGGGCTTGGACAAAGCTGCTGAGGCCCCAGTTTCTTTATTCGCTCTGCTCTCATCTCTGCCCACCCCACCCCGCGCCTGCCCGTTCCTCCCCTTGTCCATTTACTCGCTTGCACGTTCCCTCACAGTCTCCCTCACCCAGTCCCAGGCCTCGGGGAGCTGCTGCCTGCCCGACCCTTTGCCTGTCCCCTTCGGCAAGTGGGCGGGGGATGGCCTGGGGCCTGGAAAAGGGGACAGCGGGCGGCTCTGGGGACCACGTCTGCCGTGCCTCCCCCTGCCCTGGGGGCAGGAAGGTAGGACCCCCCCAAGGGCAGTTGGCACCCAAGGTGAGAGGTGAGCTGCGGGCGAGGAAAGGGAGTGAGTTGTCTGCGCGTCGGCGGGTGCCCCGCCAGCAGGTGCGACCGCTGCCTCGGAGGAGCCCAGCGAGAAGGTCCTGGACGCCTCCCCGCCCCCGAGCCCCTGCCGTCGGCTGAGCGACCCGGCAGGTGCCACGTCTTCGCAGGAGGAGCCGGCCTGCGTGTCGGTCCGGCCGCAGCGACACCAGCCCGAGCAGCACCTACAGCTGCCTGGCCCAACCCACCCCAGCCCCACCGCCAGCCCAGGGGCCCGCGGGTGAGGACTCCAGCAAAAAGGGTGCCCAGAGCCTTCCACGCTGCCCGGAGAGGGGCCCGTGCAGCGCTGCTCTCGGTTCCCGGGCAGCTGAAGGGGGCACTTTCACGACGTCCAGGGCCCTCGATGAAGGGCCTGCAGATGGAGGAGGGGTGTGTCCTCGAAGTCCTTGCAGCAGGAGCCCGGTTAGAGGGCGCCGACCTGGACTTCCGTGCGGGCCGGGACACTTACAAAGGAAAACCGAGGGCATCCCCACCAGGAAGCTGGGGCGGGGGGGGGCTGGGAGCAGCTCCTGCTGGCGGCTCGTGCCACTGTTGCCGCTGAGAACCCTGCCGCTCGCTGTCAGCGTCGCATCGTCCGGGGACACTGCCCTTGAGCTGTGCCCAAGTTCGCTGCTGCCGCTGGAGCCACTCCTACTGCCGGCCCCTTCGCTCCCGGCGCCTTCGCTGACCGGGTCCAGGCAGCCTTCCGGGAGCCCCGTGACACCTGGAGGTTACCGCCCCCAGGGCGGACCACCGGCCTCTGACCAAGGCGTCCTGTGTTAACTGACCACTGCCCTGTGTCCCACAGACTCTCCTCTGCGCCACGTGGACGTTGCCGTCCCTTGCAGCAACCGGGGGGCTCACTCAGGGGGTCTGATGTGGGTGCTGGCCCGGGAGTTGTGCACACGCATGGCACCATCTCCCGCGAACACCCATGGGAGGTCCCGCCTGAGCTCTCCCTCTGCAGAGACCCCGAAGGGACTGAGAAGCAAGAGCAGGCCGCTGCTGAAGCGGCCGTGGCCAAGGGGGCATTTCGGGGTGGACGCGCTGCTCCGGCGCCGGGCTCACCGCGGCTCAGCCTGAGGTCGCAGACTGGTGCCCTCTGGGCCCGCTCAGCGGTTTCCCACGGAAGGCTGGTCGGCGGCCCCCCCCCGCCCCACTGCGCAGGCCACGGGATGGGGAGGAACCACCACCGAGCGTTCTCAAGCTCTCCTTCCACCAGCCCTCAGCAGAACGGAAATAGGGATGATGGAAAATAAAGTTTCTTAAAGAGAGAGAAAAGGACGTGCCGAGGTAAAGGGCCCCCAGGCAGGGCCGCGGTGCTGCAGTTCCCTCCTGACTCTGTGACCCTGTCGCCTCTCCCTGTCCCCAGACAGCCCCGGCACGCCCCGCAGGGGCCTCTGTGGGTGGGCTGCGCTCCAGGGCCGAACGTTTCACCCCCCGGGGGGCGTCCCTCACTGGCCACGGGGCCAGTTCACACCCAGACGGCCGGGGGCTGGTGGGGCTCTTCCCCGCAGAGAGCACGCTCTGATTCCGGTCTCCGGCTCGAGGGCCGACAGTGTGTCGGCCCTTGCACACGTATCCGACACACTGTCGGCCCTTGCACACGTGTCAGAGAGACTGCGTCTCATCCGGTTCTCGAAGACACCGAAACGGGAGCGTTACTGTCCATTCCGCACAGAGGACACCGCGCTCCTTGCGGTCACCCCCCCTCCTCCCAGAGGCAGCCTCGGGCAGGCGTGGGGCAGAGGCAGCCCCCGCCCCAGAGAAGCCCAGCCAGCCCCGCGGATCACAGGGGCCAGGCCTTCCGCCCAGGGGGGCCGAGCTTGTCGAGAGCACAGCTGGTATTTTGGCAATTATAATAATATAAGAAACTGGCAGTGTGACTGTAACCGTTCCAGCCCCACTAATTTCTTCACCAACTCTGTTTTGAACTGAAAGCCAATTAAAAATTAAGCCAGAGGGTACTATTATCCTTCAAAAAGATAGATAGGTAAAAAAATTTGGAATGAACAACTCTTAATTATGAAATGACTCACTACATAGCACTTTTTTTTCCCCCCAGAGGAAACTGCGAGGGGAAAAGGCATTGAGCATTACTGCCTCTCCCATTGCGCGCTCTGGCCTTTTGTCTAGAGAGAAGGGAAAGGGTCTCGGAGCTCAGAGATGTGAGAATTCCCGGGCCGGCAGCCCAGACAGGTGGCTGCGGCTTCAGGTGCAGCCACAGCAGGCCTGCGAGGCCTGGGCGGGGCGGGCAGCCAGGGCAGACCTTAGCCTCGGGCCCGGAGGAGGGCCTGCTGGCCCTGCCACCTCACTCCCAAGGAAGCGTCCGGGCACCTGCTGAGAAATCAGGAGCCTCTAACCAAGAACACACTAACACACCAAGTAGGCCAAGGGGAGCACCAGCTGGCTCCAAACGCCAAGTGGCCATTGGCTGAGGTGAGGTCAAAGACAGCCCAAGGCCCGATCAGGGCCTCAGTGGAGGACAGCAAGAACTGCGGTGGGAGGGGCGGGGGACACACCGAGCACCGGCCCCTCCCCACCAGCCCCCTTGCAAGACTCAGGCAGGCAGAGCTGCGAGGAGGGTTTGGTCAGTGTCCAGAGAGGGAGCGCAAGGGCTTGGACCAGGGCCATGGCCGTGAGGACGGAGAGGACAGGCCGGGATCCAGTGGCCGTGGGAGGCAGAGCCAGCAGGGCCCGGTCCGTGAGCTGGGTGCTGGTGAGGGAAGGGAAGCCGAAAATGGCCCAGGCTGCAGGCTTGGGCGGCGGGTGGTGACACAGTTCCCAGTTCCCGTGTGGGAACCCCGGGAGCGGGCATTCTGCCTGCCCATCCACACCTTCCCCAGGCACCGCCGTAGGTCCTCCGGGGAAAGCAGCAGTGACGGGCAGAGTCACGCCGAGAAAGAAGAAGCTGGGCCACCTCTGCTGTCTTTGTGAGCAGGAGACAGGGACACAGAGGGCACAGGGTGGGGAGGGGCTCGGACCAGGACACCGAGCAACTTCGCCGCCAGGCCCACAGAGCCCGTCGGACCCTGTAGAGGCGAGGGTGGTGCTGGCCCAGGAGACAGCAGTGGAGCAGGACACAGAGGGGGAGGGCCAGGGGCAGTGCTGGCCACGGAGAGGCAGATGCTCTGGGGTCCAGGGAGGCAAACACCACGCAGCTCCTGAGAGATTCAGGTCAGAACCCAGACGCTCATCCACAGCCAGCATGTGACCGGGACACTTGTGTTCGGGCTGCATCAGCACTTGCCCCGGCCGGGCCCAGGGGCGGCTGGAAGGAGCTGTCGGGAACGCTTATGCCCAGGACGGGGACAGCTTCCCCTCCGCTCTGTGCACATCTGCTCAACGAGGAAATTCCAGGGGGGCTCTCGGGAGTAAGGGTGCTCTAGGCTGCGCCAGCTCAGCAGCCCAAGGGGGTTCACAGTCCCTCAGGGCTGGGGCGCCCCACCCGACTGGCAGTGAGCCAGGGCCTAGCAGGCCGTCTGCCGGAGCTCCCCAGCCCTGCAGTGATGCCTCGGTGCCCCCTCCCCACCCGGGTCAGCCAGGCCAGCTGTCCGCCAGTGAGCTGCTGGACCTAGGGCTTGGGAGAGTGGCAGTGTGGGAACTAGAGGGTCACATGAGCATCTCACGAGGCTGTTGTTTGTCTTGCTAAGGGCTGCCCCTCCTTGCATGTTGGAACGTATGGTGGCCTCATCACGCTGGGCAGCTCCCACGGAGGCCTGGCCTGAGGCAAGGCAGAACGGGCGCCGCACAGACCGTGGCGACACCACGCCCTCCTCTCCTGTCCACCCCCGGCCAGCAGTGGTCTGCACCCCATACGCCCCGCCTGCCGCCGGCCATGCGAGGCTCCGCCCGGAGCCCCGAGGCCTCAGCTGGCCGATGGTGTGCAGGAGTGGGGTCTTTGACTTGGCCATCTCCTGCCGACGTGACAGCTGGGGACACATCCATTTGTCAAGAGGAGCCAATCACAGACCCCAGGGCAGGCCACAGAAGGGGACACAGCCAGCTCTGTCCGAGGCGGCCAGGAAAGGCTCCCTTGGTGGTCCCGAGCGGGGTAGACAGAGAAGGGGAGGGTCAGGCGCAGGCCCCAGGGCCAGGGCTGGTCCAGGCGGGGTGGGGGGGCTCCCGGCTTTGACACAACACTGGGCCTCGCGCTCCCTTCCACCCGGCCCTGCACGGTGCCCAGCCCCCTTCCCTCGAGCAGGGGCTGCAGAGAGAGAGACCCCAAGCCCAGCACGCCCTTGAACTTCCCTGCAGGCAAGAAGAGCGTCTCTGAGCACCCCCGCAAGCAGTCCCCAGGGGGGCCAGGCCCACCCAGGGGAAAGCACAGGCCCAAAAGCTGTGGCTTTGACCAGCCAACATCCACACGCCAACACCAGCGCCCTCGCAAAGGGGTGGGGCATGGACACTACCCGGCTGGGCTGGAGCCTGGGCAGCGGGACATGGCCTGCCCCACGGTGAGAAAACCTTCTGCCTTCCCCTGGGCCCGGGGCACAGCCCTCCGCCTCCGGTGGGGGTCTCAGGCTGAGGGCGAGGGTCTCAGCCTCAGGGTCTTCCTGCCTGAGCAGAGGAGGTTGGCACCTTCCACCAGGGTTGTGCCCAGAGCAGCTGGGAACAGAAAGGCCAGGTCAGGGCCCCCGTCCACTGTGCCGGCTAGTGCCCTGAGTGGAAGCCGGGGCAGCGCACGGGAAAGCCCTGCAGTGGTCGTCGTGAGGGGGCAGCCCTGCGGCAGCGCCAACCCAGCTCTCTGCAGCTCCCTCTGGCTCCCGTTCTCCCTGTGCCCCCCACGACCCCGGGTCTCTTACCTCTACCAGGTGGGGTGTCGGGTTGAAGCCACACAGGTTGCACACCTGGAGCTTGCAGGTGGTGCAGGTGTTATAGTTGGCTGGGCCCTTGCCGCCCATGTTGAGCTCGGCTTGGCACAGTGGGCAGGTGGCCCTTTCCTTCGGCACGGCCTTTGGCTTGGCAGCGGCCTTGGACACCGCCTGGTGCTCTGCTCTGCCGTGCTTCGGACTGGCCGCTCCCCCGGTCCTCGCCAGGGCTCCAGGCCCCGCCGCAGGGCCAGTTCTGGCTGCAGGCTCAGTTTTGGCTCCAGGAGCGGGCCCAGGCCCGGGCCCTGAGCCTGGGGGCCTTGGGCCAGCCTCCTTGCTGGCATCACTGAAGACGATCTTGGGCGTCCCCTTGCTGGGGGCAGGCTGGCCCTGGGGGTCGGCCTCAGGCTGCGCAGACATGAGGGTACTCGCCTGGGTCAGCAGCGATGCCCCGAGGCCAAAGAGCTTCCCAGTGAGGCCCTCCTGCGCCTGCTCGGCAGCACCGGGCCCAGAGGGCACTGTGGTGGCACTTTTGGCCAGGGTCTCTCCTGCAGGCGGCCTGGGCTCAGCTGCGGAAGGCTTGACGGGGTGAGGGGGCTGAGGAGACACCCTCCCCACCTCTGGAGGGGCAGCGACTGGGGCAGGCCCCGGCACGGAGGTGGCCCTGGCTGTCTCAGTCTGGCGGGGGCCAGGCTGTGGTCCCCCTGGGCCCCGCGATCTCTCTTGCTCCGGCTTCCCCAGGGGCTGTTTGGCTGGGGAGTGGGCCGGAGACAGAACTGGGGAGTGCAGCTGCTGCTGGCTCTTGGAGCGAGGCGCAGTGGTCATGTCCATCCCCAGAGCCCTCTGCATCTGGCAGTTCAGACAGAGCCACTCCTGCACCTGGGGAGGAAGCAGCAGGGTCAGCGGGACTGGCGGCAGCCACGGCGCGGGTCACTGTGGGCCCCGCCGCAGCCAGGGCCAGCTCCCAGCGCAGGCAGGAGCACCGGCCCGTTCAGGTGCTTCTGGGCTGCCGGGGGCCGGGCCGAGAGGACGGATGGCTGGGCCATGCCCGCCAGGCGCCGCCAGGTGCGTGGGGCAGAGCGGAGGCAGCCATGCTCTCGCCCGCCCGGCCCACGGCCACCGGCCCACTGCCGGCCACACCCTCCCACCCCAGGGTCCTCCCGACCACCCACCGGCTGCATCTCAGCTCCGTGGACGTCCTCCCAGCCCACATCCTGCCTCACCCACCCATGCCACTGTCCTCCTGGCCCGATGACCCCATAGCCTCCACCTGGTCCCTCAGCTCCCCCTGCCACCCCCCCAGGCCATCACCACGCAGCAGCCAGGGACGAGTGAGGAGGGAAGGCGAGCCCCGGCAGGGCCTGGTGAGACAGGTATCGAGGAGGACCGGCAGGAAAAACGAGCTCGTGAAGAGGGTCAGAGCGGGGTGGGGGGGACACGGGGACAGAAGCAAAGAGGGTTCCCGGGCTGGAGGAGCGGAGTCCAGCCAAGGAGACGAGAGACACACAAAGTTCTGAGAGTGAAGTAGTACAAGGGAAGTAGAAAGAAATAAGTCCTTTTTCTTCCTTCAGGAGGACACATTTTTTAAGAAAACGGGGAAACTCGTGCCTCCAGAACTAACAGGACGCGAGTTGCTATTCGAGCAACAAACGTGCAGTTTCTCCCCGTCACCCACCCCTCCCTCGGCAAAGGGGGCTGGAAACTCGGGTGGGCCCGTCAGCGGTTCCGCTGGCTGGCGGGGCGGAGCGGGAGTGAGACCCAGTGGGCGTGAGACCCGGCGGGCAGCAGGGCAGAGCCCAGCCCCGCTCACGTGTGGAGCGGCGGCAGCAGCAGCAGCAGCGAGAATCCCTTTTTCCTCCCGGCCACTAGCCAGGGGGACGCTGCCCCGCAGGTCGGCGGCCCCCTCCCCCGGCACGGTGGGAGACGCCGGTGCGCAGTCCACGGACAGAGGCGGGGCCGTGACGAAGGGCGAGGGGAGGATCCGACCACCTCATTGACTTCCCCGGAGGCAGCTTTGAGTCTCCGCTTGGACTTCCAGTTACATAAACCAATAATATGGTTTTTTTTTTTCTCCGAAAAATCTGCACGCAAGCCAGAGCATGTACTTACAGGCTCAAACCCCTCCGGTGGCTCTCCACCGCGCGTCCCGTGGGGACTCTCCACCACGGCCCTCGCGGCCCCGTCCTCCCCAGCCTGCCCTTCGGTCTGGCCTCCTTTCCCGCCGTCTCGCCTGGGCTGGCTCGCCCCAAAACGCCGGCCCCGTCCTGCCACATGGCGCTCCGGGCCGGCTCCCGCACGGGCCTTCGCACTCGCTGTCCCCCCTGCCCCCAGGCGCAGCCACTTGCGTAGGTCTCGGATGCAGGGTCCCTTCCCCACCAGAGCCCTCCCCTGGCCACACAATCTGAATACCGGCGGGCGGCCTGTCGCTCACCGCCCAGTTTATTTCCTTCACAGGGCCAATTCTTTCCCGAAGTAACCTCCCCGTGTGTTTCCTCGGTGTCTCCAGCCCCCCCTCGCCCCGTGGAGATGCCCCCAGGCCTGTGCACAGGGCGTGGCCCAGACCCGGGCTCACTCCAGGCCGGCTTGCTCTGGGACTCGCCCTGGCGAGCCGTTCATGGGGACACAGCCCCCACAAGGCTGCAGCCAGGAGGCTGGAGAGTCGGTGCCTTGGTGAGGAGGCTCCCCCCACCCCTCCATCAGCGCCGAGGCTGGAGGCAGAGGTTGCTTGTGTCTACCATTGCAGCCAGAGGCTTGCAAAGCGCCATGGTGGCTCAGTCGCCGAGGAACAGTCCAGTCTGACCCCTGGGGCAGAGAGCCCCTCTGCCCACCCTCAGGGATGCCCCCAGCCCTGCTCCGTTGAGGCCACAAGGCTGCGTGACTGCTGCGCCGTGGCTGAGCTGCCACCTGGGGAGCCTGGGCCCAGCCGCCTGCCCAGCGGACGAGGGAGGAGGGGCACCCGAAGAGGGGGAGAAACCGCGGCTGGGTGAGCACCCCCTTGTACCCAGCACCACACAGGGTGTGTCCACAGGCATGCCCTCGTTTTGCCTTCGCAGCAGAGGAAACCAAGGTCTGACGGGGTTCAGCGACATGCTCTGCGGTCACGCAGCCGGCAAGGGGTGCTGCCAGGGAGACAGCCCCCCCACGGCCCCACCGGGCTCGTGCGCTGGGGCCCGGAGCCTGGCGCCTCCTGCACCCCTGCCTCTTCCAAAGGCCGCACCGCCTCCTCGGGCCACGTCGGGGTCTAGAAGTGGGCCCTGCAGAACTCTGGCCGGGCTGCCAAAGACCAAGCCCAGCTCTGGAGACCGAAGAACAGTGAGGCCAAAGCACTGGCCGGGGGCTGTGCACCCCCCACCCCGTCCCAGGAACTGTTAACTCACCCAGGAGTGTTTGAGACCCAAGGGAGTTTGTCTACACTTGGACAGAGAAAGCCACAGGGGAAACAATTTGTGTCCTTGGAACTCAGTGTGAAGACCTCTTAAAACGTCATTCATGGGGGAGCGGGGGGAGGCTGGTTCCCATCGAACAGGGAGCTCCCACGGATACGCTGTGTCTGCTCACCCTCAGAGGCACCCTGGGGGGCAGCTGCCCCCCTGAGGGGACACCCAGGCTCTGGCTCGGGCGGCAGCCACAGACTCAGTCCCTGGGGTGGGTGCCCGCCCACGCCCGAGGCCCCTGCGTGCGGTGGGACTCCCCAGGAAGCGGGGTCTGGTAGGTAAGGCTTCTTATCCTGGGGCCTCAGAGGGATCCTCCCTTGGGTTCCGGGCAGGGCTGAGCAAGTGGGCCGGGGCGCATGCTTGCACGCCTGCACTCCCCACCAGAACCTTCCTCTGCCCCGCCCCCGCTGAGCAGACTGTCAACAGGCATCTCACCTAAAATAGAACCTCTCCAAGAAAAGGATGCAGTGCCCCTCGGTGACTCACCACCCAGATGGGTGCAGCTATTTCTATCCAGCCTCTTGCAGACAGCAAGGAGCCTGGACCGCACCCTCTCCCGGCCCCTCCCAGGCCCAGGCTCAGGCTCGGGCAGACAGGCCCAGCACGCAAGCCATCCCGTGGAGGATACTGGCCGGGGGAGCTCTCCGAACCCAGCGAGACTTCCCTCTCTGCCTCCCCACGGGTCGCCAGGAGCTTGCTGGGATGGGCCGCTCCTCATTCTCTTCCTCCGTTCCCAGAGGCCCCGCCCCTGTGCCAGGGGGAAGGAGGCTGCCCCCCTGGGCAGCGAGAGGATGGCTGCACACCCCCAGCCCACCTGCCCACCGAGGCCAGGCCTGGGGCAGACCCCCAGCCCTGGGACCAGCAGCAGCGCGTCTCCCCCAACTGCACGCAGTGCTCGCGGCCCCTCGGCACCCCCCAAGCTGCTGCCCACCAGACTGAGAGGGAATGCCCTCTTTCCAGTGTGACAGGAAACCTCTTGTAGGTCCTGCTGTCCACGAACCTGACCCGGCACGTGGCCAGGAGGCAGGCAGGCCACCAGCCACAGACCTCCTGTCCTAGGAGCCAGAGGTAGAACCAGGGCGACCTTGGCATGCAGGCCCTTCTGGCCAGCAAGGACGCCGTCCTGCCATCTTGGAGGGCGGGTGGGGCCTCCATGGACACCCTTGGGCCTCAGCCCAGTAGGGACCTGGACAGCGGCAGGGTGGGAAGGGCAGCAGCAGGGCTGGGGGGCTCTGGGTGGTGTGCAGGCCAAGGGCTGGTTTGGGGTGGGGAAGCCGAAGCTGCCAGAAAGTGACTTCCCCTAGGGAGCTACTGCCCACTCTGCCAGGAGCCCGCTGGGCATTCGGAAAGGCAGAGCCCTGTGGGCTGTGGCTCTGAAGGGGTGTTCTCCCCAAGAAGAGCCCCTCGCGGCCGCCCCCTCACTCGGACTGCTCAACGTGCAGAAGGGCAGCTGAGGTGGCACTGCCCGCCGAGGCCAGCGAATCACACGGCCAATGAGCGGACAGCCGTGACCTGTCGGCAGCGGCTACGCCCCGCTACTCCCTCCACTGGGCTCTGGGGCAGGAAGGGGAGTGGGGGCCAGTTTTTGGGAGGGGCCTCAACATCCTCCCCCGGGGGACACTGGTGACCCAGAAGCTCCCCACCCTGCGTTTCAACCTCAGAGGGTGGGATCACACTTTGCTTGTCACTCCTGGCCCCAGAGGGTGCTGCCCAGGGTACCTGCCTCTACACTGGGGCGGGGCCTCACTGCCACCTCCATGGCTGCCGGGAAGCTCTGGGCCACCCCCCCCCCCCCCCCCGCCTCACTCCCCCGGCAGCGACGGGCTCTCTTTCTGGTGCACGAGGCTCCCCGCCCACCTCCCACCTCCGAGGCAGGGGGCTGCGGACGTCACCGAGCCCGCCTTCCTGCAGAGAGCGGGGCTCGTGCCGCGGCCCGGCCCTCCCCGGGGCGGCAGGCACTCGGCGTGTCGGATCACTCCGCGCTGACGTCGGGCCCGATGCCGCATCCGTGCTTGTTTCCATTTCGGTACAAGTGGAAACATCACAGAAACAGCTTCTAAATGAGCCCTCCCTGCTGGTGCCAGATCCAGAGGTTCCTGGGGGGGGCCCCGCCAGCCAGCGCGACTGCACGCTCTTCCGGGCTGTGAGTCATTGGCCGGGACAGGAGGTACATGTCCCGCCGTGGCCCCTGGACAAGGGCAGGCCGGAGGCGGGGAGCCAGGCCCCACCCGGCATCCAGCTTCCCCAAGTCTGCCCACCATTCGCTCCCCCTGTCAGCTGGCCGGCGTCAGGCTAAGGGGCAGGCACCACAGCGTCCTCTAGGGCAGGCGCCCTGACCCAGGGCCGGGTCGGCCAGGCCTGGCCCACAGCGGAGGTCTGTACCAATCTCATCAGGTCGAGACCCCAGGAGAGGCCCCAGACACCTGCCCCGCATCTGAGACCGGGATTTGGGGCTCGGAGCTCCATGAGGGGCAGAATCTGCCCCCCTGGTAGTCTGCAGGCACATCAGCCCCCTCCCCCTGAGAGCCCCCGTCCCCGCCCTGGCAGCCCTCCCCGCTGTCCAGGCCCATGCACTGTGCCCCACAAATTCTCCTGTCCGGGACCAGGCCCGCTCCCCCACCCGTCCCACCCACGCCTCTTCAGAGTGTGGCGTCGCCTCAGCGGCTCTTCAGGATCCCCGGGGCCCTTGGGGCCCAGCCCTTAGCTTCCCCACCCGTCTACCCCCCGGCCCCCGGCTGCCTGCCCGCCACCTCTGTTCCTCAGTCTCACCCACAAGCTTGCCATCACCCCAAACTGTGAGTCCTCCAACATTGCCCTTCCCCCGTCCTCCTCCAGCCGTCTAGGCCTCTGCCGCGCACCCCTCCGCCAAGGTGGCAGCCCTGGGGCCGCGTAGAGACCTCACCTGCTGAGCCCCTGCTCTCTGCTCAGCCGGGGCCCTGCCGTCCCCTCTCTCCCCGCCCAGCAAACCTGGCCTGCCACGCCAGCCACTCTGCTCCGCGGTGCGCCCTCCCGGCCCGTGTCTGCTTCAGGACTGGGCCCACCGCTTCCCCTTCCTCCAGGCTTGCGGGCAGGCAGCGGGCTGGGCAGCAGGCACACGGGCTCCCCTGGGCCCCCACAGCTGCCCGGTGGACTCACCCCGTCTCCCCGGGAAGCTTCTCTCCACAGCGGCTGCCTCGATTTCTCCTGCCCCCTCCCCGATGTCTGGCTTAGATGCTGCTGCTGCTGCTGCTTTCAGTGCCTCAGAGGGGGGCCGCGAGACAGGACGGCTCCTCCACACCCAGGGCCTTGGCCTGCCTCTTCAGGGCCGCCCCCCCCTGCCCCCACTCCTGCAGTCCTGCCCCCAGTCCCGTGTCCCCAGGCACCCGCCCCTTTCCTCTCAGAACCCAGGCAGGGCCACTGTCTCCCGCGCCTCAGAAGCCCTCTCCTGCCCACATGGACGGCCCTCGCCCCACACTGCGGAGTGGCGGAAGCCATCGCAGGCGAGAACATTCTGTAGGACTCGGTTCCGTGAAGCGGTGGCTCAGGCAGAACTCATCCCGGGTGGGTGACAAGCAGAGCGGCAGCTGGGGCTGGTGGAGGGGCAGGGCGGGGCGGGGCAGGGCGGGGCAGGGGTGGGCCCGAAGGGACTGTCTGCAGCGACGGGGATGTTGTCTGTCCCAATCGAGGGGTTTGGACGGCTCAGGTGCAAGCTTCCCTCAACACTCACTGAACAGTGCACCAAAGCTTTGCACATTTCATTCCATGCAAAGTTTACCTTAAAAAGAAAAACCCCTTTAAACAAACGCCGATCTCTAGTAAATGGTACGCTTGCTGAAGAGTTCAGTGGGGAGTGTCCTGATGTCAGTGTATGCCTGTGACGCCCCAGGGTCTCCAGCCCAACCTGGGGGCTGCCTGTCCAGCCTCCAACATGCCCTGGGCATCGGCCGTGGCTCTCCACAACCATCGCCACCGCCCCGGCCCGGCCTGTGCCCAGGACCCAGCCCTGTCCCCGTGGGCTGCTCCCCACCCGGCAGCCAGAGGGGTGGGGCTGCGGTGTTGCTTCATGCAGCTCTGTGTATCTATATGTTTATAGTATGTTTCCTATCTATCTGTCTACAGAGAGACAAACATCATGTAAAATTTCCCACGTTAACCATCTTTAAGCGTCCAATGCAGTGGCATTAGGTACATTCATAACGGTCATCACCATGTACAGCTATCACCACTGTCTATTTCTAAAGAGGTGCTTTTCAATGTCCCCCTGACCTCCGCACCGCCACCTTCCCACACCCTTGAAATCACACCTAGCAAGGGCAGGATCCGCACGCCCTCTGGCCCCGGCCGGGCACCCCAGCCACCTGGACCCGGCCTGCTCCCTGGCCCTCCACGGACCACGCGCCTCCCCTGAGGCCTCCCCTGCTTCCGCCCGTCTCCAGTCCAGCTTCACTCTGGCGTCCTGCAGCCTGATTCCCCTCCTCGCAGAAGGCCCCAGGGGTCTGCTCGCAGCACGACACCAAGCACCAACCTCCCCCACCCAGCCTGCCGCCTGGTCCTGCTCAGCCCTGGCCCGCGGGAGTAGCTATGCGTCTGCTTGTGTGGTTATGGGTGGGAGGGCTGCCTGTCCCGCTGGCCTGCGGACTCCGGGGCCCGAGCAACAAGTCTGGTTCCGCTCTACCTGATTCCCCAGAGCCAGGGGCCCTTCCTGGCTTATGGAAGGACTCCAACAGCATCCGCGGAGGGAGGAAAGGCGGGGAAGGGGGCTGAGGGCCACGGCCTGGCTGAGGGGATGTGAGCAGGCTTGCCCGGGCCGAAGGCCGAGCTAGACGGGGAGTAGGAACGGCAGCACCAACAGGTGACCGGCCAGCCACTGGCCACGTCACCGAGCTTTCCCCCTCTGCCTCTTCTCGCCTCTGCTTTCCTCTGTCACCTCCCGCTCCTGCCTGTCCCCTCTTGTCCCTTCTCCCTGGTCCCACTGCATCTGTTTCTCCTTTTTGCTGCCATTGTACTCCATTCTCTGTTCCTTCTGTTTCTTTGGCCCGCACATATAAAGGTGGGAGTTTTAGGAATAAAATTTCGTGTTTCCTGTTCAGAATTGATTTTACCCTCACTCTTGCAGAACTTTAGAGTCTCCCTTCCCAGCTAAAAGTCATCTATCGTCCCAGGCCTGAGGGCCCCCGCTGCGGGCCAGCTCTCGCTCCCGCACGGCCGCCTTTCCCCCAGGCCCCCGGGGGTCTGGCCTCCACCCCGCCGCAAAGCGGGCCACGTGAGGGGGGCGAGGGTCCTGTCCCCTGGCACCAGGGACCAGCGGCAGGCCTGGCTGACGCTTGGGGGCGTTTCCTGCTGACTTGGAGACTGATGGGGCCGAAGTGCCCACGTCGAGGCACACCGCCCCAGAACTGGACTGATGGTGGGAGAAGGGCTCCCAGAGCGGCTGCCACCCGGACGCCCACTTCCATGCGTCTGGAGGTGGAGGAGGGGAGGCTGGGCACCTCCACAGAGGTCACCGCCTCCTGGGCGCAGGAAAGAAGAGGGCACCGTTGCTTCTCCTCCGCCCACTGCTGACCCGTGTCCTTCTAACGCCTGCTCCTCGTTCCTCACGGGCACAGGCGGCAGCGCGGCCAGGAGGGAGCAGAGGAGAGGGGACGGCGCAGCGGCGGCTGCAGCGCGGGATCCGCGCGCACTCCCAGCACCGCCCCCGGCCGCCGTCTGGTGCCCAGCCCTCCGGGAAGGAGTGGGATGCAGGCAGCAGAGGAAGAGACCGCGGCCATCGCATCCTCTCCCTCCCTTCTGCACACCACCCACCTGGGCAACTGCCCGAGCCCGAGGCTTGTCGGTGGGGGACGGGTGGGGGGGCCACCGTGGATGAAAGACCCTTGGCCTGGTCTCAGCAAAGTCTAGACCTTGGAACAGACAATCAAAGGCCCTGACCACCCTCCCATAGTTTTCTTAGAGGAGCTTTAAGCGATCCTGACCGGAGCAGGGGCAGTGGGCAGAGGCAGGCGGGCTCCCATCTGGAGGAGCCCAGGCCGGGGAGGCCACCGGGGGGGCTGGCAGAGACGGCCATGCCTGCCGTAGGACGCTGCCCACATCCTCCGGCCAGCGTCACTCCCATCCCCAGCTTTGCCGCCCTGCCCTCTGCCCCCATCACGGGGCAAGCATTTCCCAAACTGGGTGCCACGGAACACAGGCTTTAATGTCCTGGGAACGCGAGTCTGGGAAGGGCTGCTGGCCACAGCCCTGCGCCCCGGCGCTCCGCGGGGCTGCCGGGAGGCCGACGGCCCAGAAAACCTCCCCGGGAAGAACCACGGCGTGTTCCCAGCCCAGCACGTGCTCAGAGAGCCAGGCCAGGAGGCCTCTCTTCTCCAAACAGGGCAAATCTGCAGGCAGCTTCGGGCCCCCTCCCTCCCGACCCCGAGCCCCGCCCTCCTCCCAGCAGTGAGGCAGATGGACCGAGCGCCGCCAAGGTCCTCCCACTCTGCTGTTGTCCCCGGCACACTCAGGGGCTGGCTGCCTTCCCACCGAAGATGCCGGGCCGGGAGGAGCCCGCTGTGCGGTGAGGGCTGGGATGCCCACGTGGGGAAGGGAGCCGCCGTGCGGGGCTCTCCCCTGATCTCTGCCCACCCCACCTGAAGCCGTTCAGGCTCGACAGCTCCAGTGAGCCTCTCGGGAGGGTGGGACCCAGAGGCAAGGCCAGCACACGGTGGGGGCGGGGGGGGGGGGATGCCCAGAGCTGCGTCTCTCATCCCTGCCCGCCGAGCCTCCAGGCTCCTGGGCGGCCAGTGCTCTGGCCCCTCGCTGGCAGAAGGGCTCAGGTGAGCCGCCCCGGCTTAAGCACGCTGTTCTGCACAGTGGAACGCAAACACTTACCTAACACCCGGGGGGGGGGGGAGCGGGGACGGGCCGTCTCCAGTCCCAGATGTCACAATCACGAGTGTGCACGCCTCCTCAGGAAGCCCCCACACTCCAGGAACGACTCCAAGTGCTCTGAGTCATCTCCCCACACCGGCAGCGCCTTCCTCGGAATCTCGCACTTACCTCTCGCAAACCACACGTCCCACACCCACAGCGCCTCATGTCACAAATAGACCCCGACCTGCGAACAATTATTCTCGCTCATCCCCCACCCCTGTGGTCCAAACGGCTCCTGCTGCGGATCATTCCAGTGGTGTGTCTGCCGTCAGCCCCTCTCCGACCTGCCCAAGGCAGAGAGGGCTCTGGGGGGGACCAGAGACTCCTATGGGTTGCCCCAGCGCACTCGGTTCATTCCAAAGGCACAGCCCCCGCTCGGCTAGTACATTGGAGCAGCAGGCCCCCAGGTCACCAGAGGGACTCCAGGGGCTTGGCCGAGGGTCCCACGGCAACTCAGCGCGTCCCGACCAGAGCCAGAGAGGGGGGCTGCAGACCCAGGGCTTCCTGGGGCAGAAAGGAGGCTGACCTCCGGGAAAGGGCCCCAGAGAGTGGCCTCCTGGTGAGAGTAGGCCACTGTCACCCATTGTGAATGCCTGGCCCTCAACCTCGGCCTCCATCCCAGGGTTGTTTTTCTGGGGATGGGCACCGGCTCCGCCCCGGAGGGGAGCTGCTTCCCGGGTCGCCCCTCCCCAACACCTGGCTCTTCTGCCAGGGCCCACTGCTGGGGACAGAGGCTGGCCCAGGGCCCGCCTCAAATGAGAGCCCACGAGGGAGAGTCGTCTGTAAGATCGCCTTTGGTCTTCTCGGCACCGTTCTTCCAGGTCCAACCTGGACCGGTAGGAGGGCGTCTGGGCCTGGGACCGCCCAGGCCTTCGGGAGGAGCAGGAGCCCCTCGGGAGGGGAGACCTGGGGCCAGGCCTGTTCTCCGCTGCCGCTGCCGCACCTGGGGCCGGAGCACGCCCTCAGGAAGCCCCAGAGGCTGGTGGCCCAGGGACACGAGCGAGCAGAGAAGAGAGCTGGCGACAGAGGAGAAGGGAAGCGGGGGCGTGGGAAGGCAGGTGCGGGGAGCGGCGTGCAGGCGGTTACCTGGGTGAGGTGCGGGTTGGGGTTGAACCCGCACTGGTTGCAGACCTTGCTGTGACACTGGGTGCAGGTGTTGAAGTTTGGCTGGCTGGGGCCCGGCGTGAGGTCCGAGGTCTTGCATATGGGGCACAGCGTGCTGCTGGGGAGGGGGGCGATCTGGGGGACGGAGTAAGGTGACGTGGGGGTGCTGCCCCTGTCCGGCGACACAGAGGGGGACCGCCCTGCTCTCTGCGTCCTGCTGTCTACCTGCAGCGTCCTGCGGGGGCCCTCGGCCTCCTGGCCCGAGGGGCCCTGCGCCCTTGCCTCCCGGGGGCTCTCATGGCCGGGAGCCGTAGCGGAGGCCTGCTTCGGGGTTGGGGAGGCTGCTCTCTGGCTACCCAGGGGCTCCTTGGGGTCCAGTCTCCTGGGAACGCTGAAATGACACGGAGAAGAACTGCATTAGAGACACATCTTAGAGAAGCGGCCTGCAGGGGTCGCTGCCAAGCCCCGCCACCACCCTCCTCTCCCGCCCCGCAGCCCCGTCACAGCCCCCGTGTGACCTCAGCCACCTGCTGAGCGTGGGCTGTGCCCTCTCGCGGCCCCGACCAGCGTCTCCTGCTTGCACCCTCGGCACCGGGCCATGGGGTAGGACCACGAGCGCCCCTCAGACACCCTGATGCAGCACGGTTCCAGCTCAGCGGGTCTGGGGTCTGCATTTGGAAGAACCTCTAAGGTGATGCCTCTGTTATGGTCTGCAGACCGCACCTCGAGCACCAGGGCTTTAAACCTGCATATCAGAACCGCCCAGGGGCGATTTTTAAACTGCTCTCAGGCTGAACCACAGACAAGTCAAGGGAGGTTCTGTGGTGGCTGAATGGCGGCGTTAGTACATTTTCCTCCCCAGATGATTCCAAGACACAGCCCAAGTTCAGAACTGCTTCCCTGGCTCGTCTAGTACATCCTAATGGGCTGCCTTCAGAGGCTTGACCCCCGACGGCCAGAGATGGGTGGGGGAGGAGCCCGAGAAGCCTTCCTCCCGCGGCCCTCCAGCTGGCCTGCAGCCAGACCACGACGGACCTGGTGAAGTGCTTCTGCTTTCCCGAGTGTGCGGGGCTGGGTGGAACTGGAGTTCTGGGGTCCAGCCCTGGAGGCACCGCAGAGGGAGACGCGGCCCGCCTGACCCCTGCCCCGGCCCAGCGGCAGCCCGGCCGGCGGAGCTGAAACCCGCAGTGAGGCGGGAGCGGACGGCCAGGTTGCCCCTCTCCGCTCCCTCCTGTTCCTCCCCTTCAGACCCAACTGGAATTCATCTCCGCCCACTTTTCTTCCCCAGGCTGAGAAAGGCTGAGCGCAAAAAGCCAAAGGCAACGCTTTCTACGGCTTCCCTAAAACTCCGTACTTTCTTCGGTCCGTATTCATCTGGGCGGCCACTGGCACCCGGGAGCCAGGGCAGGCTGGCCCGGCCCTTCCTGCCAGGAGAAGACCCTAAGGAGGAGGAGACCCTAAGTTCGCCGCCCCTCCACGAAGGCCATCTCTTGCCAAAACGATCCCGGAGCCAACGGGCAGGACAACTCAGGACAGGCCGTTTTGGAACGGGGCGGTCTGGAAGCCCACGGAGAGGCCCCCCCCCCCGCGAGGCCCTGCGGCTCTCCCCCTCCTCTGCAGACCTGCTGGCGGGGAGATGCTCGGGCTAATCCAGACGCTTCCAGAAAGAAGAGCCTCTAGTGCATGTCCGCTGAACGTTTCTGTCCTCAGCCAAGAGCGACACGCAGACCCCCACGCGGCCTCACAGACCCGCGCTTCCTTCTTCCATGGGGTCACCGGAGCCTGGGGCTAGCCACCCCCCGCCCCCCGGGCCATGGGTGCCACCGGCTGTGAGGACCAGGATGGGGGTGGCCGCGGCGTCTCGGGCCCACACCCAGAACCTGGCACCAGGGCGTGTCAGTAGACTCACTTCTAGGGATGGTTGAGCAAAGTTCCCACTTGGTTAAATCCATAGTCTCGTTTCTCGTGTAAGTTATTTGGGGCCAGAATCTGAGGGCAGCCCTGGAACGCGAGTCAGAAGCCGCGAGAGCCCTTAGAAAACACGTGAAGGGGCTGCAGCCCCTCCCAGGAGCGCAAGGTCCTGGTGGCCACTCAGAATCCCGCAAAAACGTCTACCCGGCCCGTGTTGCCTGCTGTGTGTGGCAGGCCAGCTTGTGTGCACACGGTGACTTTTTAATTCCATGTGGCATCACGCTGTAGTCCTTCTGGGGACATTTGTTTGATGTGACAATTAGGGATCCAAACTCTAGTTAACGGCCAAGTCAGCTGCGGTGCGGGCGAGCCAACCAACGCCACTGTTTGCGCCGGGTCTGCCCCACGAGGCCACTGCCCCCTGCCGCAGGCCTGGGACGCGTCCACGGACCCGACTGCCGCCGCGGGGGCCACCCGGGGACAGCAATACATGTCCATCACCCCCTCACTCTCCTGTCCTCCCGGTGATTCCTCGTACCTTCTCCTTGACCGTCGAGCTCTGACATGGCCCTCCCTCTCCTCACTGTCACTGACAAGCTGCTCGCCATCTTACAGAGGAGGGGGAGCCGCGCAAGAGAAATCTGCAGGTCCACAGCCTCCCCCGCATGTCTGCCCCCACTGTGTGCTGCCTCCTGTCCCCAAGGCCCGCTTCTCCCCTGCGCAAAGCCCCCCTGTCCTTCCTTACCCATTTCCCCCTCTACTGGGTTATTCCAGTTACCGTACGAACATGCTTCCCCAGCCTAAAAAAGAACTTTGGCCATCATTCCCCTTCAGCCACCGTCCCACTTTACAGCAAAGCCCTGCGAACGGTCTCCACTCACGGCTTCCTGCTCCTCTCCTTTCCTCCCAACCTGTTCCGACGTGGCTTTTGCCCATCGTTCTGCAGAAGCCACTCGGACCCCAGTCCCCAGAGGCCTCCACGTCACCAAACCCAACAGCCGCCTCTCAGCGCCTCACCTCACCGGATGGGCAGCAGCAGCACCGGCCGCTGCTGAGCGCTCCCTCCTTCCCGAAATACGGTCTCCAGGTGCCCTCCAGAACACCGCCTTCTCCTGCCTCATCTCCCCAGCCCGGGACCCCGCTTCCCACACTGGAGGGACTCCGTCATTGTGCACACGCACTTCTCTGAATGTGCATGATCCTTGCGTCTCAAGGCCCGCCCAGACTCACGGCTTAGGTCCCACTGCCCGCCGACAACTACCAAGTGTGTGCCCCTGGCCCAGACCTCCTCCCGAGCCCCTCCCTGGCCTAAGCGCCCGCTCCACCTCTTCACCGACATGTCTGGTGGGCACCTCTGAGCCCTGATCTCCCCCCGTGCGCGCTCCTCCTGCTCTTTGCCTTGGAGTCCCTTCATCTCTCATCCCGGTCCATCATCGGTACATCTCGCGGGCTCCCGAGTGTGGCCACGCCCACCGCCTCCTTGCTCCGTCTGGTTCAGGCCCCTGTCCCCCCCTTCTTGGTTCTGCCTAAGCCTGGCTGCTTCCACTCGCCCTTCCAGGGTCTTCTCTCTGCAGCAGCCGGAATAATCCTTTACGTACGTAAAAAAAACCACTCCCCTCCTCTGCTTCAACCCTCCAACAGCTTCCTTTCCCTCCCAGAGGAAAAGCCAAACATTTTGCAATGGCCTCTGGGGCCCAGGAGATTCAGCCCCTTTCCCTCCAGCCTCGTCCTCGGCTGTGCCGGGCCCACGCCTGCCCCCGGGCATTTGCACCTGCTGGCACCTGCACTCTCTCAAGTCTTTGGTCTGGAGGCATCTTGGCAGGGACACTGCCCCCAACCACTGTGCCTCCTGCTCTTGTCCTCACAGCACTGAGTACCTTCCAGCTCACTGTGTCGTGCATGCATTGCTTCTGCATATCTTTGGTGGTCCCCGCAGCAATTAGACCGCCAGCTGCTCGTGGGCAGGCCTCTGCGTGATTTCTCTGCAGCTGCATCCCGGAGCCCAGCACAGAGTCCAGCACATGCCGGATGCGCGACACGTGTTTCTGATGGATGCAGTGTGGGCACATCATGCTCCAGAGCAGTGCAGCGTGGCCCCCAAGTGTGTTAGAGCCGAGGGAATGTGGCATGTGGCCGGCCTGGCACTTGGCCCTCCCCTGGAGGAAAGAACTGCAGGAGTGTCTCCTGGAGGCCTGTCCAGCCTCTGGCCACGACCTCGGCCCCACCACGTAGAATCTCTGTGTGCTAAGCACCCGTCACATACTAACTCCTTTAAGCCTCACAGCGAACCCACGGGGTAGCAAACCCATACGGTAGGACCCATTTTGCTCATTTTATAGACAAGGAAACTGACCTTCAAAGAAGGGAAGTAGCTCCCAAAGTCACTAGGACCTGCAAGTGGTGGAGCTGGGACTCCGATGTCAAGGCCACCACCAGGCCCTGTCCTGAGCCACAGTCCCGCACTGCCCCTCCGCGGGAGCCCAGGGAGGCTGTAGAAGGGTGGGAGCACTGCAGTTTGGCTGCCCTGGATTCTCTTTTCTCCCTCTGAAGAGCCGTTCCGGCAGACACTCCTAGGGAGGGGTCTGCAACACTGCTCCCCGCCGCGGCCCCGGCCCCGGCACCAGGCTCCGTGCTGCGCGGCACTCAGCAGCACGGCGGAGCAAACGTCCGGGTGGGGGAGCGGCCCGGTGAGCTCGCGGAGCGGGCGCACGCGTGGTCCAGTCATGACCGCTGCGCCTGGAGTCCGCCGGCAACGCCGAGGCTCGTTGGGGAAGGTGGAGGTCCGTTCGTGCAGGTCCGTTCGCGCATCCGGGCGTTCGGTCGTCCGCAAACACCGACTGACCCTGGGCCAGTCTCAGGCCCGGTGGCAGGGGCCGACGGTGTGAACGGGTCGTGTTTCTCACAGTGGAATGGGGGCCCTCACAGACGGTCACTGTATTGTTATCCTTACATCTTATACATATTTTATAAGTATTCTTATATCCTTTATAGACACCCATTCAATATTTAATTAAAATGAATTTTTAAAAAAGTGAATCAGACAGGGATCCGGTCCCGTGGGAGCCTCCAGCCTGGAGCGGAGACAGATGTGCAAACAAATCACGGCCTGGCGCGCCTCCACGCCGCCCGGGGGACAAGGAGACATCTAAGCCAGGTCTTAACGGATGGGCTGTCTCCTGGAGGTGACTCGAGGGCCCGGAGACAGGACAGAGCATGCTCAGTCTGGGTGGCAGAGCAGGGCAGGCACGGCAGGTGCAAGTCCGTCGCTTTCAGCACCTAGAACAGCTCCCGACTGTAGGGAGCCCTGAACTACCTGGACAAGGTGGGCGGCTCGGAGCTAGCTCTGCCGGGGCAGGAGATCAGGGCCTCTAAAGTTTCCAGACAAGGCCGTGCTCAGCTTCTGTGGCAGGAAATGGTGGAGGTAGAGAAACGGTGAGAATAAGGCAATAGCTCAAGAGATGCTGATGAGAGAGAGGTGAGAGAGAGGTGAGAGAGAGGGCAGGTCCAGCAGAGGGTACTCCGGCTTCAGACCCAGGGAGGCGTGGTCCTTCCACTGGGAGGAGGGGTCCAGGGGGAGCAGCCAGTTGGTGGGTAGAGAGTGGGGAGGGGAGGGGCAAAGTCACGAGGTCGGGTTTGGGTTTGTTGAGTTAGTGCTGGAGGGCGTCCGTCCGAGAGACATCGGAGATGGGTCAGAGCTTGGGTCTGATTCAGATAAGTCCAGATGCTTTTATTTGGGGGCGTTAACAGCTCAGTTCACAGGGTAGAGATCACATGGAGAGGGCTGGTCCGGGGAAGATTTGTGGGGAGCAGCAGCACTGACGGGAGCGGGATGGATGCCGGGGCCAGAGAACCGAGGAAGGAGAGGACACCCACACTGTGAGGAAAGCTCCCGGGAGGAGGGGCAGGCAGCCGTGCTGCGAGGGGCCGGCATAGCCACGGAGGAAAGGGCTCCGCCCACAATGGAAGGAAGAGTCCACCCATGGTGGGCGGTCCAGGAGATCGGTCTGTCCCTGGACACCAGACCAGCCCCAAGGGGGCCAGAGTGGCTGGGGTAACCCCAAGCCTCGTCAGGAAGGAAGACGGGTGCCCCCAGGAGACCCTCCTCAGCAAAGGTCTCCGCAGGAGAAGGTGAGGCAGGCCCAGGGGAAGGAGGTGTCCTCAGGCAGGACCCAGACCAGCCCCAGGGAGGCCAGGCTCATGGCTGTGGACCAGCAGCAGCGAAGCCCCCGGGGGCCCCTGCGCTCCTCCCAGCAGCCTCAGGGGACCCCCTTTCTCGCGGAGGGCTGAGGTCAGGTCAGCGAGGGGGAGGGGCGCTGCTGTAAAGCAGACGAGATGCAGGAGGCAGGTGGGAAGGGGAGGAGGGAGAGGGCAGAGGTGAGACGGATGTGACGGAGGGAGGGGCTAGAAGCCGAGCCACGGGGCACTGGGATGCGGTGGCAGGGGGAGACGTTTCCGAGAGGCGGACAAGAAAGGCAGACGATGTAGAAACAGCCGACTGTCTCCCCGCTCGCCTCCCTTCCGGTCTGTGAGGCCACTGGCTGGTCAGAAACAAGTCTCAGGGCTGTTCAGCAGGGCAGGAAGGAGCTCAGAACCCTTGCCGCGTCCTGTCCCGCACCACGGCCACCACCGGGAGGGACAGCCCGGACCGAGCTGGTCAGGGGCTGGGCTCCCCTCCGTCACAAACCCCCAGGTGAGGCACGAGGCCAGCGAGCTCCAGTGCCCAAAGGTGCTCCACACACCAGGCGCGTGCACAAGGACAGGGCCACCTGGGAAAGACGCCCCGGCCCCCATCCGCGGTGGGGAGGGGCCTGGGGCCCCTCTGGAAGCCGCACCCAGCGAGGGCCTGCTCAGGTGGACACGGGCGGGAAGGAAACGCGGACGTGCGGGCTCCAGGAGGCAAGCCAGGCTGGGCTCCGCGGGGCAGCATTCTAGGGCGCGCCCCCCATCGCCTCCGGCGGGCCACCTGAAAGGGAAGTCTTCACACCAATAAATGGCTGTCTTTGTTCACCGGGGAAGGAGTGAGCTGAGGGAAACTGTTTTTCTAAGTCAGGGCGGCCGGAAGAGTCCCACAGCTTCAAACAAGGTTTTAATAAATTCACGGCTGACCTTTCTGTAATAGGCAATTACGGCTGGGCAGACGCCGTGGGAGGACGGTCTCCTCTGAGACCCCGCGGTCCCTGCGTGTTCAGGCGGGGGGTGGGGGTGGGGGCTGCAGACCAGCGAGCAGCCCCGCGTCCCGGAGCAACCCTCTCAGGAATGGATGGGGGGGGGCGGTCACAGAGTTTGAGTTCAGAAACAGTTCCAGTTGTCACACAAGAACATTTCTTGACTCGCCCAGCTTTCAAGCCACTGGCCTCTTGCCTTTTTGATCTGGTGTCTTTACCAATAAAACACATTTGCGTATCCTCAACCTGTGAATTTTTACCCACCGTCTATTGCGGACAGAACAATACCTCCCCCAAAGCGGAAGAGCACGAAAGGACGGGGTAGGAAACGCGTGTAAACAGGCGTGTTCGCGTTTCCCTCCCACGCCACAGTTGCCATCTCGCCTCCCTTTCCTCCTTGGCGCATGCACCCCTGTTTGGAACCCACCGCTGATCAAACCCTTAATCTCTCCGTCTCCCAGGGAGTCTCGAGTGCTGGCTCTCCTGGCCACTGAGGGCGCGCTCAGGGCAGGGGCAGGGGAGCCCCAGGCCCCGGGGGCTGCTCCTGCCGGCTCTCCTGACACCCAGGAACCACAATGCATTTGCCCCGCTGGCAGCGACGGCACCGAGGTGGGGGTCTCTGTAACTCGCAGCCACAGCCTCACAAGGGGGCTGCGCTGGGGCAGGACGCCAGCACCATGGGCTCAGCCTCGGCGATGCTCTCCTGAAGCCGGGGGACATCCTGTGGGCTGGGCGGGAAAGATGCCACACACGGGGTGCCTGGGGGGGCGGTCATAGCACAAGCCCAGCTCCCGAAGAGGCAAAGGCTGACAACCTCCCCTCCGACCTTTGCAGCCCCTTGAAGCTGCCACCCGCTATAAAGGGAAGATGCCAAGACCCAAAAGACCCTGGAGGATCTGGTCCTCCCTGGTACAGCCGTGGCAAAGCACCGTGCCAGCCTGGTGACGGCCCCCAAGGCAGATGTGTACTGAGGTGCTTGGGCATACACACACTCACACCCCGGAGCAGACAAACCCACGTGGAGAAGCCCCAGTGTTGCCCAGATGCCCGCCACCCCCACACATCCTGCCCACTGAGGAACCGGCAGCCAACTTGTCCCGGGGCACGCAGGCTCCGGTCAGTCCCAGGCCAGTCCGTCCGGGCCAGGAGGGAGCGGGGCTCAGGCAGTGAGCTCTGGCCGCTTTGCCGTTGCGGAGGGAAAGTGGGATGAGCGTGTGGGCGGAGCAGGAAGGCAGAGAATGTGGCAAGAGAGCTTGGTAGGAATAAGAGTTGCTGCTGCCAAACACAGGCGGGGGAAGATGCCAATGCAGGAGGAGGGGCCGCCAGGAGGCTGGGAGCCAGCTGGGAGCCAGCCCGTAGCTAGCTGCCGGGAGAGCAGGCCCTAGGACCTGGCCCCCCCAGTCCCCAGGCCTCCGTGGGTCCGCCGGGCCGAGAGCCCTTCTCAGGACAATCCGATGGGCCTTGGCCCCCCTGAGGCCCGGCCGGTCTCCAGAACCCAGAGCAAGGGTGAGAAACCAGGGCAGCTCTGTTTTAATGCCAGGCGTTGAGAGCGGCCGCCTGGAGGGCTGGGTTTGGGAAGGATCCGTGGGAAAGAGCGTTGCCATCAGGTACTGAGATCTGTCACGAACCCGGCAGTAGGACACACAAGCACAACGGCAGCCACGGACTTGCCACCCGTGATGTAGAACAAACCCAGACCTTTAGACCGGCCCCCAGGGGTATCCGGCTCCTGGAGCGTCTTACTCAGAACGAGGCCAGGCCCAATGAGGCCAAGTTCATTCCCACTGGAAAGAGATCAGAGGGCACATCCCGTGACCCGCCCGCAGCCCCGTTCCCCCCTCCCTCCTGCGCCTTTCCCCGAGTCTCCGCAGCTGCCTGTGGGCCTCAGTCCGACGGCGCACTCCACACCAGGGGCTCAGCGCAACGCTGAAGGCTGGACGTCTCGTGCGCTGCAGTGCTTTGCAAGAATGATGACGCGCCTGAGGGTGCGTGAGCCTTAGATGCCAGCCCCTCGGCCTGAGGACTCTGCTGAGGGGGCTGGTCCTTTAACCACAGCTTCTCCGCTTGTGTCTTCCGGAGTTCATCCACCTATAGAGGTTGTCATTCGTTCACTTATTCATCCATCCATGCATCCATCCATGCATCCATCCATGCATCCATCCATGCATCCATCCATGCATTCATTTAGAAAGAGCTCATAAAACCCACATCCCCTAGTTCCTGAGTGTCTGGGCGCAACAACAGCTTGGCTGGGCATGACGGTCTGGGCTCACACTTTCTCTCCCTGGAGACTCCGCAGGCGCAGCCCCCTCGCTTTCGAGCACCGGCGGCCACTCTGCAGAGCTCTGGGCCAGCCCGGCCAGCTGCCCCTTGTTAGCGTTCCCCTCCGGGTGAGATGGGACTCTTCTCTCTGACGTTCAGGCACCTCACCAAGCCACGTTGGAATATTCCGTATCTATTTTTTCCTGAAATTCAGGACCTTCTTTCAAACGGAAGATGAATGCGCTCCTTTATTGCTGGGGAGAGTTTTTCCTATTGTGTCTTTCGACGTTCCTCTGTTCCTTTGTTTTGTTCTCTTCTCCAGGGACACCGGCGATGCCTGTTTTAGTTCCCTCCGTCTTCCCATTGTCCCGGCTGCCGGCAACCACGGTTTTTCCCCACCTGCCCGGCCCCCTGGGGCAGCTCCACCTTCTCGGCGATTCTTCGGCCTCGAAGAAGGTTCGGGGACACTCCTAAAGGTTCCCACATGCGCTGGCTTTGCTGCCCAGTCCAAGGAGGGGGTTTGGGGGTTTGGCCCTCTGGACTCGGACCTTCATGCCCTGGTTCCATACAGGCACATTTCCCCTTCGAGAACCCTCCCTCATCCTGGACTCATTTCCCCTGCGCTTGGAAACCATTCTTCACTCGTTGCATTTCAGCATATGGGTTTTGGGGTGTTTTTTTTTAGTTTGGTCGTAGAGTTTTCTGTCTCTTGTTCTCGCAGTTTTAGTTAGTTCGGTAAGGAGACTGAGCAAGGAGATGTTTTCATTCAAAATATTTAACCAGAAGACATTTTATAACCCAAAACAAATGCCATTTTTCTCTGGCTTCCCACCTGCACAAATTCTAAGTTATTTAAAGCATGGGCCCATTTATAAATCTGATTTAAACCTTAGATGTTATCTCCAGGAAGAGGAAAAGTACACATTCATAAACATTTTTGTTTGATTTCAGGAGGCACCAGGCTTCCTGAAGCCTGTAGAGGCCGAGCTCCGCCGCGGCTGAGCCGGCGGCTGCTGCCCGCGGCCCCTCCTGTCGCACCAGCCGGGCTCTCCGGCGTCACCCACTCGCCCCCCCTGGTGCAAGCCCCGCTTGAGGCCTGGAGCTCCTGGACGAGGAGGGGCTTTCCTGCACCACGACCGAGGGCTCTCCAGGGGGCTAGCTGAACAACCCCCTCAGCCCCGTTAGACCCTGGCTTCTGGAGTGGCGCCTCCTGGGGCCTCCCTCCCTATGTGTGCCCCCACCAGCCTGGCCCCCCCCCATGCTGCCCCCTGCAAGGCACTTCCGGTTTACTGTCTGTCTCCCTGGGCAGCCCGAGCACCCCGGAGGCTGCAGGACAGGAGGGAAGAGGGCAGGGGTTCCTGGAATCTACAGTGAGTACAATCCCCATCTGCCGGTCAAAGGAAGCAGCTCCACAGGCTGTTTTAATCAGTTGATAAAAAACAATTTGTAATTAGGCGACGTTTGTAGGAAATGACCCTCCTAAGGCTTGGAAGCAACTTCTTGCAGGTGAGTTAAACAGTCAGATTTATGCTATCCACCGTTTACAAAGGGCTGGTTCAGCCAACCACCACAAATTCCAAGGGGAAGGGACTCGAAGGTTGGGGTTTACCGTAGTGCATAGGGGAGCTGGCTTCTCCAGCTAGAATGCGGGGGGGGGGGTGTTATTGCTTTTGGTGCCCTAATGCCTTTTCCCCACCTACTCATCAGACTCCAGTAGGGCGTTCCTGAGGGAACCAGGGCAGGTGGGGGCCTTGGCCGGGGACCAAGAGGACCAAGGAGGGAAGAGGTGTCAGGAAGGCGACCAGCCAGAGTCGCCTCCCAAAACCGAGATCCAGGTCTGCAGCTCCTGAAAGGGACCCCTGCCATCGGTCCCTGGGTTCCAGGGACAAAAAGCAAGACAAACTGCGGCCCCGCCCTCAGGCCCCGGTTCCAGGTGGCCCGACCCAGGACAGCAATGGAAACCGAGTCCCAGCCTTAGGGACCGCTCCCTTTGGGCACCATGAGGACTGAGCCCAGGATGCTGATGTTTCTCTGGGGAAGCCACGGTACACTCTGCACCGAGGCCTGTGGCGTGCACGGCCTGCGGCGCCTGGGGTGTCCTTCCAGAATGCCTCCAGGCCAGCCAGGTACCTCCAGGGCCTCTCCCACTAGGCTCAGCTTCCTCAGGCAAATTCTTGAGCCCTCTCCCCAGCCTGCTCAAGAGCCCTGGCCGCTGGGCCAGTGCTCTGTTCACACTGACCAACCCGCTGTTCTGGAGGGCCGTGGCTCCCGGGCGGGCGGGGCCCACAGAGACTCCTGTCCCTGCCCTGTCCCGAGCGTGCAGTCGTCTGCTCTGGGACCCCGCACGGGAACAACTGGGGTGCGAAGTGGCCCAGTTTTCCGCCTGAGCGGAAAAGCTCCTGAAGCTAGGAGGCTCTGATCAGACGTCCGAAGTCACGACATGACGCTGAGCCAGCTTTTCCCCGCTTCCAGCAGTCCCTGCAGATGCTACAGCCTTTTTTACCTGGGGGACAGTGTGTGCCTGTCGGCTCTCTTCCCAGCTCTGTTGAAACCAGGCAGTCGAGCCGAATTAAGAGGAAACCGTAAGTCTCTGTGGCCATGGAGGCGGCAGGTCCCGCTCGCCCCACCGCAGTCGCGGCAGGGCAGAAGCCGGGGCTCTGACCCAGAAAGCGCGACAGGCTGCGGCCCCACCCTCAGACCCTGGGCTGGGGACTCCGAGCTCAGCCGGATGGGCCAGCAATGCAGTTAGCAGGGGACCCGGTGCCTGCCCCATCGACATGTGACCCGCTGAACACCCGCCAGGCGCGGGGGGCAGGGCTGGGCTGCAAACACCCCCGTGAGGGAGCTTCCGGGCGCCTGCTCTCCCAGGCCTGCGGCAGGAGCCCACCTGGCCTGAGGCTCCCTCCTCACTGGAAGCCGAAGGAATCCGAACGCTTTGTCTGCTGTGTATTCGGGGTGGGGGGGGGGAGGAAGAAACACCAAAGTAATTTCTGCCCATTCCACGTTAAAAACCTCCCACCCAGAAATCAGGCCTGCTTTTCTTTCATTTAAAATTTTAAAAACGTTTCTCCCCTAGCAATAGCTTGCTTGCTTTTTTATGTTTCTGTATAAGAATAAGGAAAACTTCTCTATGACTCCAAAAAGGGAAGAGAAAATTGTGATTGGAAGTCATTTATGGCCCTTCGCTGTGGCTCTGGGTGAAACAACAGAGGGGTCGCACCCCAGCCCCGCTCCCAAGCCACCCGCCCTTCGGCCCCTGCCCCCACGGCCCCGGACACTGCGCTGGCTCGCAGGGCCGCTCCTGCAGCCGCAGAGGCCTGCCTTTGGACAAAGGGCCTGCAGCACCTGAATATGGGGGTGACGGGACGAAAACGAGAATGAAGCCCTCCGGACAATGCCTTTGCCTTGCGATTTCAAATTTATTACAATCAAAAGAACTCAAAGCGAGTGTTCTCACACACAGAACCCTTTCTATCACACACAGAACGATCAGAACGTAAACGTGCACAGTTGTGTGTGTGGCGGGGTGGGGATGAGAGGTGGGGGCTCTGAGGAGGAGCAATGAAGGTGGGCCTGCGGAGTCGGAGAGAACCCCGGAGGGAGGCGGGGGCAGGGCAGGGGGTCCCAGGGAAAAGTGGGCCATCTGCCCCTCCTCCACCCGTGCTCACCGGCACAGGGTCCTGACCCAGAGCGGGGCCGGTCAGGTCAGTGTGGATGGCGGGGACGACCCAGGACGGAGGCGACTGATGGGGCGTCGGTGGTCCTCTGCGGCAGAGGGGGCTGGCACACGCCGTGGGCGAGAGAGGGGGCCGCCGCAGTCCTGGGCCTGTGAGGCCTGTGAGACTGACGACAGGCAGTCTGATGGGGGAGAACACTCTCAAGTCCGGGACAGAGACTCGAGGATGGCGCCTGCTCAGGAGCCCCGCCCAGGAGCCCACGGGAAAGAGGCCCAGCTCTCCTGTGCCAGCGGCCGCCAGCGGCCCTGGGGCCTTGAGAAGGCCACACCGTGCTGCGTGCTCACCCCTCCCGCCCAGTGAGGCAGTGAGGCGGTGGGGGGGGGGGGGGGGAGGTTGCGGAATGCCGCCAGTGCCGCCCTCCACGGGTAGGGCGGGTGCACCGCACCCCAGGGTGGCCACCCCCAGCCCAGGACCCCCTCACCCTCACCTGGCCCTCCCCCCTCCCAGCTCGCACTCTGCTTTCTGGAAGGCCCCCTCCTCAGAACCCAGTTCAACCTTCAAAACCTGGCTCAGGCCCCAGAGGTCTCCCGCCGACCCCTCACGCCTCACGCGGGACGGCCCCTCGTGGCGCCCGTGGGCCCCTCTGGGCCCGCCTGCACACACGGCGCCGCCCCCGGCCGCCCAGGCCTGGTGCTGGGGAAGTGTAAGAGAAAATCAGGACGACGGAAAATGGCATCTCAAGATAGCCAACGAAACGCAAGACTCCAGAGGAAAAGCATGCCCTCTTCTAAATAAGGCCCACTGCGACATTAAAGGACATTTAAAAAGGAAAGCCACCCCCCACGCTGCAGCCTCCATCGCCGGGCCCGCGGCCCGCCTGCCTTGTCAGCCCAGTTACAGAAAGGTGTGGGTGGCGGCGGCTCATTCCCGCTCTCGCCAGCCCCGCTGTCTTTCCTCTGCGGGTACCTTGCCCTCCGCTTCGGAGGGGCCTGCCTCCCAGGGGGAAACCCAGCGCCCGCCTGCGGCACTTCGGCTCCGCCCCTCCCTCTCCCTCCGACTGTGGGGGCCACCCCGGTGCTGGGGTCCACTCCTCAATCTCTCCTGCAGGGACTCACCCACCAGCCCTCGGGGAGCCGGCCTCCCCCTGGCAAAGACTTCCCAGGGAGGTAGCAGGCTGGGGGGGCTTCCATCACTCCCCAACCCACCTTCCATGCTTCCCTCCTGCCTCAAGGACTGACCCTCACCGCCCCCCTCACTGGTCAGCATACGTCCGGGCAGCTAACCCTCTCATTAGGCCCGTGGTCCTGGCCCGAGGCCAACATCTCCCATCCAAGGAGCCGTCAATCCCTCCCTGTCAGGTGGCTGGACCCTCCCTTGGCCAGAAGAGGCCCTCCCTCTGGCTGACCACCAGGAGGTCCCCCCCCATCCCCTCCTCTTCCCAGGGCCAACATCCCGGAGCAGAGGCTCAGGGATGCCCGAGTTCCTACGGACACGTTTTCACGTGTTCGGAACGTGAGCTCAGCTGCTCGGGCTCAGCATCCATCCAGGCGGACGCCCTCATAAGGAAGGCGTCTGCTATGGGTCTGAGAGTGGCGATCCGGACCTGAGACAAAGGCATGAGGGGACGCTGTGTGAGCACAGGTACACACATATGAGCGTGGCGTGTGCCAGTGTGCTCATGAGTGTGCACGTGAGCACGTGTGTGGGCGCGCTCTTCATGGGTGCTGCCCCCAGGAGGAAGGCCACTGCCCCGAGGGGAAGAAGGGCCGGGGTCGCCCAGCCTGCGGAAGAGCAACGCCGGGTGGGCAGGAGGTGCGGAGAAACACACGAGCTCGTTCCTCCCTCCCCCCTTCCCCTCCTGGCCTGACAGCCCGCGGGGTGGGCAGGAAGCCTGGGGTTCTGATGCCAAAGTCTTCGGGGAAGTGGGAAGTGACGGGAAGTCCAGCCAGCAATGCTGAGGGACGGAGAGTGGCAGAGGCGGACGGCCTGGGGCCGACAGGAGTGGCAGGACGGGTCCGAGGCCCAGGCTCACGCAGCAGGCCCAGGGGCCCCTGGCCGGGGGGGGGGGGACGAGTAAAAGCAGGGGGGTCTGGATGGCCCTGCTGGGGGGGCCGGGGGATGCCGTGGACTCAGGAGTAGTAGCCAGGCTGTTCCCTGGCAGAGGGTGAAGAAGGAGGCCCCGGGCGTCCCAGGTAGCCCGGGGTTCCAGAGGACGGCGAGCGGGGAACCCGGGGCAGAGGATGTGGTAAACGCAACCCAGACGCAGGAGGGGGCACAGAAGTGGTTAGGGCTCTGGCGGCAGCCGCAGCAGCGGGGGTGTGGGGCTTCACTGGACATCGGATCCTCAGCAGGAGCCCCAGGGCGCCCGGCCCTGGGCGGCCCTGCAGGCATCGCCACCTAGCAGTGGGCAAGGCAGACAGGGCCACTCATGTCACGAGGTTCGCCTGTGCTGCAAGGGACAAGCCAAGACCAGGAAGACAAAGAGGGAAGCCTGATTCGTGCTTAAACGATGGGTGCTTGGAAGAACAATACAAATGGCGAAGGAGGGAGGCCCCCGTGGTGAGTCGGGGGTGCCTTGGAATGGGGACACACCTGAGCAGAGCCATGCGGACACCCCGGGAGGGGAAGCTCATCCCAGGGAAGACTTGTCGGGGGCTTAGGCTTTGAGGCGGCGGCTGCGCAGTGCGGGCAGGGAGCTGGAGAGGCGTGGGAGGGGCTCGGGTGAGGGTTAGAGTGAGGGTTAGGGGAGTCCATCCGGGACACCTGGGACGGGAGAGGAGACCCTGCTTCTGGGCTCCTTCCCAAATCCTGGCATCGTCGTCTCAGTGACAGTCAACATGTCTTTGCTCTAACCACCTACCAGGCTGCTGAGACGCAAGAATCCCTGCGTTGCTCACAGGAGCCAAAAGGGGAGACCACCCAAGTGCCCGTCAGTGGGTAAATGGATAAACAGGACATGGTGCGCACATACGCTGCGTGGTTTTCAGCCTCAGAAAGGAAGGTAATGCTGACACAGGCTACAGAACGGATGAGCATAGAAGACGTTGTGCTAGGTGAAATAAGGCAGATACAAGAGGAGGAATATCATGATTCCACTTGGATGAGGTATCCGGGATAATCGAAGTCCTGGAAACAGGAAGCGCAACAGTGGCCACCAGGCGCTGGGGAGGGGAAGGGCACCCAGTTTCCATTTGGGAAGACAGCAAGCCCTGGAGACGGGCGGGGGGCGGGAGGCAGGGGCTGTCTCACAATCTGAATGTCCTTAAAGCCGCCGACCACGCCCGTAAGAGTTTACCACAACAAACAAAAGGACTGGGTACACGTCACAGTGTGGACGAAGCTCAGAAACACTGTGCTAAGTGAAAGCAGCCAGACGCAAGAGGATACATATTTTATGATGCCATTTCCATGAAACATCCAGAGTGGGCGAACCCCCGGAGACAGAGAGCGGACTGGCGGCTGCCCGGGGCAGGGCAGCGGGCAGCAGGGGGGGACCGCCTGATGGGCCTGGGGTTTCCTTGGGAGACGATGAGACGTTTCAGGAGGCGGAGATGTGAGGCTGCCCAGCGCCGTCCGTGTACCGAACGCCCCCGAGTTATCCACTTTAAAACAATTAACTGTATGACATTCCAGTTTCACCTCAATGAAAAAGGGGGAGGGAACAAGGAATCCCTGAGTGAAATCGGAAATGTTTACGGGGCTCAGGAGTCCCGCTCCGCTCACCGCCCCACCGAGAGCCGGGCCCCGCCCAACCCGCCAGCAGCCCGGCGGGCGCTCAGCCTCCCGCCCCAGCACCGGGCGGCGCCCTGGTCCGCACAGCCCTGCTCTGCTCGGCCCTCCGTCCCGTCCTCTGGTCACCCCTTCGTTCGACTGCAACCGGCTAGTACTGGCCTAGCCTTTTTTCTTCAGGTTAAATCACTTCTGCACGGACTCCATTCGTGGGTCTTTCATTACCTGTAGTGCAGCGGCTGGAAGGTCCTAAGTTCTGCTCAAACATTCACGCTGCCACTCTGGAAGCTGTAACACAGACTGGACACGGACCCCAAGCTTACAAAGGTCCGGGGACACAAACACAAAAGATGCAGGCACTGGAAAGCTCACTGGAGAACTATTTGTAGCAATAAAACCCGAGAACACCACGGGTGTCCTCAGACTGCCCGGGCCGCACTCTGCCGGCGGGCAGAGGGAAGAGTGAGTCCCAGAGACAAGGGCGCTTCCTGTGACCACTCTGAGCCATGTTCCCTGGACCAGGGCAGCCCAGGACCGCAGCGAGTGGGCCCCGGCGCCCCTCGGGAGGTCCCAGGCGGGCTGTGCTGGAGGAGCAGCAGTGGAGGGGTGGGACCGGTGGGCCCAGCCCTCCCGTGGGTGTGAGAGGCCGGGCCCTGGCCGCCCGGCATGGGAGGCAGCATGTGAGCCACCAAGTGGGTCAGGGCAATCTGCTGACGGAGCACGCGGCTCCGGGAGGGGCACGCTCCACCCGCAGAGCTGCCGCCTCCGCCTGCGGGGAGCTGCGTGGGATGCCAGCGTCTTCCGTGCTGTGCCCCTGACTCACGGCTCCGCTCTCCTTTCACTCTGCGCAGGGGAACGGCCTGCCACCGCGGGGAGAGGGGCCAGCGCGGAGAGAGTAGGCCAGACCCCGGTGGGGGGCGGGCGGAAGCGAGGCAGGAAAACCGGCCGTTTTTAGCGCGTGCCAGGCACTCTGCAGCCACCGTTTCGGTTAACCCTCCCCCAGCTCTGCGGTGGAGGGCCGGAGGGGGAGACCGGGGTTTAAACGGAGTGCGTGCCGGGCATGAGGCACAGCCCGCGTTGGCAGTAGGCGTTTCCCTGTAGCGTCTCACGCTCCCACGACCCCTCCTGCCCTGAGGCACGGCCACCTGTCCTCAGAGAGCCCGTTCGGTCCAAGTGAGTTGTCTCGCTGTCCCAGGGACACAGAGCAGAGCCTCGGGGCACAGGAGGCCACGAGGACCTGAGAAAGCCGCCCCTGCCGCTGATGTTCCCATTTCTGACGCTCAAGGGCAAACCCAAGGGCACTCCGAGGGGAGAGCTGGCAGAGGTCAACACAGGTCCTCGCGGCAGGGACCTCAGCTGAGAAGCTTCCCGGGACCAGGCCCCACTTCCCCGTGCCCACCGGCGAGGCTGGGGCTGGGGCTGGGGCGCAGGACAGGCGAGGGGCGCTCGCGGAACGCCGAGTCCCCCGCTCCCCTGACGGTCACGGAGAACTGAGCGGGGGACCACGCAAAGGCAACAGATGGAGTCCTCTCTATTTCAGCCGAACGCTGTGACTCATTTAACAAACCCCACAGTTTTCAGAAATCTAATAACCACCTCCTATTGGAAAATAAGAGGACAAATTCTCCAGAAGCAAACCATGGCAGTGATACACACAAAAAACCTAGAGACCTGTCCTGGGGCCGTTCTGAAAGCTGATACAACCCAGGCTAGACTGAAACTCGGTCTTCGCTCTGGGACAGGCACTGCAGAGTGACCTCAGCGAGAAAGACGGCGGCGAGGGAGCTCTGGCCCAGGCGCTGCCCCCAGTGAGTGCCTTGGGCTCTGTGGGCCAGCTGTGGACTTAGCGTCCCTCTCGAACTCTGGCCAAGACAGAGCCACTGGGTAACCCTGGAGGAAGTGCTACACTCAGAAACCAGCCTTGCTCTTACTGAGACCCCTCTGGGCTGCTGGTCACTCACACACCTCATGAGGCCTTGGGGAGGAAGGCAGAGCAGAGCCCGCTGGACACTGCCGTGCCCAGGAGTGCAAGGCAGGACTTCCTCCACTCCCACGGACATTCCAAGGACCGGTCTCCAGTGTGACGTGCGGCAGCTGGACAATGGCCCCTGGCCTGCAGACCTCCCCCTCTGTCACTCCAACGCTCCTGGCCACGCTCCAGGCCACCCTCCCCCGGCTTCCTTTCTCTGGAGCCCAGGCCCCCCGCCACTTGCCTTGCTCTGGGAGAATGCACCCCCCTGCCTGCTCCCCCAGAGAGGCTGCCCCTCGGCTCCAGAGCTGGGACCTCCCTCTGGTCACCAGCTATCTCAGGGGCTAAGGAGGAAGAGCCGGCACTGCCTGCCTTGACCTGGTCTTGAACACGGGCGCTCATCTGCGTCTTCCTCAGTCCCCGGGGGCCACTCTTCTGTCTCGGATCCATGTCCAGCCACCTCTGTCACTGGGTCCACGGTGAGGTTCTGAGCTGTGACTGAAGCCCCCAGTCAGATCCAGGGCTCCAGGCTCCCCTCCTCCGGGCGTGACCCGTACAGTGGCAGAATTTTCCTAAACTCAACAACCTGCAACAGTTCCTCTGCCGTCTTTCAGTTTTTTTTATTTATCGATTTATTGATTTATTGATTGAGTGGAGGAAGGTGGATACAGTTATAAAAGGACAACGAGAGCTCCTTGCAGTTGGGCCTGTCCCGAATCCGGACGGTCATGGCGGGTATGTGAGTCTGCACGGGCGGTAAGACTGTGCACAACTTAGTAAGCACAGACTCAAAAAGCTCACGTAAACCTAGGGAAACAGGAGCGAGACTGGGGGGCTGTACAACTGCCAATACTCCGGTTGCGACACTACACTATAGTTTTGCAAAATGTTACCACTGGGAGAAACTGCAAAATGTAAAAGGAAAGTCTCAGTATTATTTTTTATGACTGCGTGTGAACCTGAAATAATCTCAACGTGTACAAAGTCACATGGGTCTCCAATTACCCTCCACCACTGGCTTGCCATTTTTTAAAATTGTGAATAAGAAATGTGTTGATATTTCATCATTTTATAATATTATTCTGTGTCTTTGGTTCCCAACTTTATCACAGCCAACAATCTTTTTAATAACAAATACAAAGTGAGCTTACAAATCTCTGGGGAAATAGATACATTTTAAATGAAGGCAAAATAAAGATATTCTTAGATAAATCAAAGCAGTAAAAACTGTTGATGGCTAATTGCAATTACAAGGAATAATAAAGGCCAATTATCCCTCCATCTAGCCGGGAGGGGAGGAGATCGTACAGGAAGCTCCTCAGGCAGGCAGCAGGTGACACCACACCGCAGTCTGAGTCCGCACCAACAAGCAAAGCGTGCTGGAGAAGGTAGTTACGTGGGTAAGTATAAGAGAAAGCATAATTGCTTATTTCTTCTCTTAACTGATTAAAAGGCGACTGACCACACGCTATACGTGTGTTCCTCTGTGTCGTTGAGCTTACGGTGTGTGAGAACGTAAAGCGTTCGACCAAGCAGCCAAGGGGATGGGCGGGAGCCAGGGCGTACTGAAGTAAGGAAGTGACATCACACAGTAGCCTGAATCCAGGGGGCGGAATGGGAAGACTCAGAAACGGTAAGAGGGTTAATATAACAAACTTCCTCTCCTTTTTTCTCAGCTTCTTCAAAAGACCTATACACGATTATCTCCAACATTGTATAACATTACGTAGAGTAATAATTACAACAGTGTGTTGCTGGGTCTGTAATATACAGATGTAACATGTATAATGATGCTCATGCAAACAAGGGGAGGGAAGTAATGTTGCTAATAAGAGTAAAGTTTCTGTTCATACATTTCAACAGAAGGAACTGGTCTGGCATAAATCTGAAGTCGCGTCTGACAAACTAAGATATATATTGGAAGCCTTAAAGCAACCACTAGGCAAATAACTTTAAAATATATCATTAAAACACCACAGGAATTCAAATGTTACACCAGAAAGTGTCCCTTAGTACAAAAGAAGCCTTTAAAGGAGGATGAGGGGAATAAAAATGCATGTGACACATAAAAACCGAAAGCGAATTGGCAGATGTAAAGCCAATAACATTATTTAAATAAAAATTAATTAGACATTCTAACCAAGAGGCAGAGATTATCATCTTGATTTTTTAAAATCCAGCTATGTGTTATCTACAAGAGACACATTTTAGATGAAAAGGTACAAATAGTTTGAAATTTTTTTAATGGGCAAAGATTACCATGCAAACGGCAACCGTGCAAGACCTGAAGCAGCGACGCTAACATCAGACAAATAGATACAGAATTTTAAAGACGTTACTGAAGATGGAGATTAATAAAAAATTCAGTCCATTAGAAGGATTAAAATTATAAACAATTATTTATAATTATATGCAATTATGTATAATTAGTATACAATACACATCATTAGACTTAATTATAAACATATGTACACCTAACAACAGAGCACCAAAATTACGTGAGGCAAAACTGACAGATTTAAAGGGAGAAATAGAAAATGCAGCAATGGCTGGAGACTGCGGTACCGTATTGCAACGGTTCGAACACTCGGGCAGGAGATCGGCGAGGAGATGGGAGACTTCAGCGGCGCCGCACAGTGGCAGGGCCCACGGGCACCCGCGCGTCCTCCTCGAGCGCGCGCAGGACGTCCTCCAGGGGAGACCCCAGGCCAGGCGGTCCAACAAGGCGCGGCACATTTAAAGGAACTGAAATCGTGCAGAGTATGTTCTCTGAACACAACATAATAAATTAGAAATCGATTACAGAAAGAATTTCACGAGTAAGCGGGCACTGAACAATCTATTCCTAGATAACCAATGGGTCAAAGTCGAAATCACAAAGGAAACCGGAGGACACTCGGAGAGGACCGAAAGGGAACGCGCAGCGCACCGAAGCACCCAGGACGCGGGAGAGCGGTGCTCGGAGGGAGATTTATAGCTGCAAACGTCTACGTTAAAAATTTAAAAAAAATAAAGACCTCAGATCAATGACCTAAGCTTCCATCTTAATAACTAAGAAAAGGAAGAGCACACTAAACGCAAGTACAATACAGTGAAGAAAATAATAAAGATTAGAAAATAAGTAAATGAACGGAAAAGAGAAAAACCAATGAAATAATTGATTCTTTAAAAAGATCAACAGAGCAAACAATCATTCTTTGACAAAGAAAAAAGAGACTCAAATGACTCGAATCAGAAATGGAAGCAGTTATATATATCACTGCTGATCTTAAGTAAATAAAAAGGATTTCAGAAAAATACTATGACGACCATACACCCCTAAGTAATTCAGATAAAATGGATAAATTCCAAGAAAGATGCCAACTATCAAAATAGACTCAAGAGCAATTTTTAAAAATCTGAATAGACCTATAACAAGTAAAGGGACTGAATTAGTCATTTTAAAACTTCCCCCAAGAAAAGATCAGGCCCAGATGGCTTCACTGGTGAATTCTACTAAACATGGGGAAAAAATGCATATGAACAAGGGTTCTACAAGAAAAGAGAACTAAAAATCTATTTTCCTTGCAAATATGGAAGCAAAGATCCTTGAGAAAACACCAGCAAACCGACCTCGGCAGCACATTAGAAGGAAGGAGTAAGCATCAGGGACCAAATGGGACTTATTCCTGGAATACAACGGCGGTTAGACATTCGAAAAATCAATCAGTGTAATCCGCCATATTAATAGACTAAAGGGAAAAGCCACATGCTCATCTCAATTGATATGGAAAAAACATTTGACAATATTCAATATTCTATGATAAAAGCTGATTTAGGAATAAATTAGGAACAGAAGGAACTTCTTCACCATGATAAAATCCATACATGAAAAAAATCACACCATACATAAAAATCAATTGAAATGAATCATAGACCCAAATAATGTAAGTGCTAAAACTATGAACCTCTTGGAAAAAAAGCACATAGAAATAAATCTTTATGAACTTGCACTGGGCAATTTTCTTAGATACGAAACCAAACGCATTAAGCAACAAGAGAAAATGTAGCTAAATTGGACTATATCAGAATTTAAAACTTTCGTATTGCAAATGCATCATTAAGAGAGTGAAAAAACAAACCACAGAATGGAAAAAGAAATATAGGCAAATCGAATATCCAGTAAGAATCTACTATCAAGAATATATAAAGAAATTTTAAAACTCAACGATTTAAAAACGGGCAAAGGGTTTGAACAGACACTTCTCTAAAGAAGCTATAAACACAGACGGTAAGCACAGGCAAATGCGCTCAAATCATCAGTCCTGGAGAAATGCACGTCAGACCGCAGCGGGCACCACTCCACACCCGTTTCCCCACATCCTCGCCACCACCTGACCCGCGTCCGCCCGGACGCCAGGTTCTCCAGGGTAAGCCCGAGGCAGAGTCAGAAGGGCCGCAGGTGGGAGAGGTTTTGGAGGGGCACTCCGACAGGCTGCCCAGTGGCAGAGACCGTGCAGATGACCCCCGAGGGCGGACAGTGAGCTGTCCACCAGCGGGGGAGGCTGGTAGAGTGGCCGCTGGCTGGCAGCCAGCCCTGCCAGTGCCGCTACATGCAGTGAGCCCCGGGGAAAGGACGGGAGCTGGACTGCACGTCTGACAACACGTGTCTCTCCGAAAGCAAGCCCTGCGGCTCCTTCTCGACCCCTCTTCAGCGGCCAGTGGCCGTCCTGGTGCCCTCCCACAGTGGCGGGGGCAGTTGGCTGGAGAAACAGCCCAGAAGCGGGGAGGGGCGGGGAGCTCCCGCTGGGGCCCAGAGGAGAGGGCTAGGGAGTGGTCGGAGGGGACTCGGGCCCCCCCCCCCCACGACTCGGCCCGAACAGCCAGCCCCGCAGCCGCAGCAGGGAGCTGCGCTGGCTGCAAGGGGCCCTGCACGCGGTCGCCAGAACACGCCCCCTCGCGCCCCGCCACGTTCCAGTCCGGCCTCCGCTTCTCCGAACGCCAATCTCGGGCCCTTGCGCGTGCGTCCCTCCTGCCCAGAAGGCTCGGCCCCCTGGCCTCTCCGCCCACCTGCTTGCCTGCCTCCCACTCTCCTCTCAGACACTTCCCACACCTGCACCTCAGCCCACCGTCGCCTCCGGAACTGGTGCCCCAGTTCTCGTGGCTTCCGGTCCTGCTCGCTTGGCAGCGCTTCGGTGTGATTAACGTCAGTCTCCCCGACTAGGCCCTCCGCTCCTCCAGAACAGGGCTGTGCCCTCTGTTCGCCACTGCATCCCGACCCTGGCCCGGCGCCTGGGAAGGAGAGGATGAACACGTTTCCAGGAAGCCTGAGTCTCTTCAGGTGGCCTCTCCAAGCCTAAGAGTTCCTGAGAGTTGTCCCCGGGAGAGGCACCTGGCAGAAGCCACCTACCCACCAGTCGCCCCCTCCTGCATAAGCAGCTGAGGGACTGGAGCAGGCCGTGAACGTGCAAGGTGATCCCGATAATGAAAAGGGTCTGGCAAGAAAAGCATGACCCTGTCGCCTATGAAAGCAGAGACCCGGACAAGCCCTGCGGGGTCCGCTCTAAACCAGTGGACAAACAGGGACTGAAAGCCTCAGAGGTCAGGCTGTAAGGGGTCACTGGCAAAACAGCTGCAGAGGCGACCCTGGGGCCAGTCTTGCCTTGAGTGAGAAGGGGGAGAAGGAATAAGGGGAAGAAGATCCACTTCTTATCTTAGTCCCTCCTGCCCAGCGGTGGCCCAGCGGTGGACACCCCCCACCTGCAGAGGGTCCCGTGCAGACTGTGCGGCGCGCAGCCCCACCTGCACTGCGGGTCAGCACTGGTGCTGGCCCCGAGCCCGCAGCGAGCCTCTCAGAGCCTCTCCTGCAGTGGGAGAAAGCGGGGAAGGGGGAGTGTGAGCTGTGAGCTGCCAAGATTCCCAGCGATGGCCGGTGTGGGGGAGGAGGGGAGCCAGAACGACCAGGCAGCAGAAAGCAGCCTGAGGCTCAGGCCTGGCCAGATACCGAAGCCACCCTGCCCAAGACCGCCAGGTCCCAGGGCACTGAGACCCACAGTGGGGACACCAGAGAAGTAGTGCTGCCGCTCCTTTCTCTTAACCTGGCTGAGCCCTGCATGCGCACCCAGGCTGGGCTCCAGCTAGGCCGCTGACCACGTTTCCTCCGTGAGCCCGGGGCCTGCGCAGACCCTGCTGCAAAGCGACACTACGAAATGCCTGTTGAATGGATGAAAATAAACAACGAACAAAAATGTTAGACAAAGAAACGACGCTCTCGGAATGAGAATCTTTTGGGAGCAGAGCCTTCCCTGGAGATAATGCAGGGTCCCTGGAGAAAATAACTGGTCAGGGGAGGGTGTTGGTGGTGCTGGTGTTGGTGATAAGACAAATGTCTGTTGAACTGAACGTCCTTGACTGGCCCTCTCGGACCCCCAGGACTGCCCCAGTCTCCTCCTCCTCCTCCGTCCCTTTCTCAGGGTACTTGCAGGAACCAGGTGGCATTAGTACTAACACGTTTGCAGGTGAAGTGCTTCTTTGTTTTTCCAACCCGTGCTTGGAACCCCAGCTGCCCACCCAACGTCTCCCTCGGACGCCCCGGGCCCAGGAACAGAGCCCTGGTTTCAGGCCCCACCCCCGCTGCCCCACAGGGCACCGGCTGCTCAGGCCTCAACTCAGCCATCCTCTGACCCCTCTTGCTCTAGCTCTTCGTGGCCAGCCCTTCAGGAGCCGTGGCCCTACGTGCAGGATACATTCAGAAGTGGAGCGCTTTTCACACTCTCCCCCCTGCCCTCCCCGCCAGCCCCTCGGCCCGGTCAGTGCCCACCCTGCCACACCTGAAGGCTGTCTATGCCCCTCACCAGCTCCGCGTCTGCGCTCGCCCCTCAGGCTTGGCAACACACAGCAAAACGTGCGTTGGCCATTTTATTTCAGCAATCTGGCTTCTAGGTAACGATCCCGTAGACACACTGGTAAAGACATAAAATGATGTGTACACCAGGCTCCTCACGGTGCGATGCTTGTGGGAGCGAAAGACTGGACACAGGCCGACGGCCACAGATCAGTCACGGCGTGTCCGCGTGGGGGCCGCCACACGGAGGCCAAAGCAATCAGGAGGATGTCCGTTATCCCGCTACGGGGCGATCTTTGGGATGCATTGTGTGAGGAAAACCAAGTACAGAACACTATTTAGAGGCTTCTATCTTTTATAAAAAAAGAGATAAATGTATTTTTACTATATTTTCAAAAAGATGGAAAAAACTGATAAAAAGGAGTTTCTTGCCTTAGCCAGGTGGCTCAGTTGGTTGGAGCATCGTCCCACGCACGCACCAGAAGGTGGCAAGTTCCACCCCTGGCTGGGGCGGGCATGGGAGGCAACCAATCAGCGTTTCTCTGTCACATTGATGTCTCTCTCTCCCTCTCCCTCTCCCTCTCTCTCTCTCCACCACACACACTCCCAATCCTCTTTGTCCAAAATCAGTAAATATATCCTCAGGTGAGATTTTTTTTTTTAAAAAGGGGGGGTGTTTATTGCCGGGGAAGGAAGGAAACAGCTTGAAAGGTACAGGATGGAACAAGACTTCTCTCAACATAACTTGCTTTATTTGGAGTCACATGAAAGTTCTACATAATTTTAAGAACCTTAAAATCAACAAGAAAAATGTACAGCTGGCCCTCAGTATCTGCAGGTTCTGCATCTGCAGATTCAACCAGCCATGGACTGATAATATCCCCCCAAATGTTACATTGCTGCAAAGAAGTTACACACTCGCTGATGTGTACTGTGTAGTTAGGTGTACGATGCTCCCTCCGTACTGGACCTGTGCAGATTTTTTCCTTGTCATTATTGCCTAAACAATACAGTGTAACAGCTAGTTACTTGGCATTTACATTGTATTAGGTATTATGAGTAAGCTAGCAATGATTTAAAGTGTAGGGAGGATGCACCCATGTTATTGACAAAGACTACCCCATTTCCCATGAGGGACTTGAGCACCTACGGATTTTGGATACCGAGGGACAACTGTCTGGTACATGGCAGCGTTCTCAATTCTTCACCTGCTGTAGGTGTCTGCGCTTTGCCATGTGACTTTGCGGTTCCTCCCACTGGAGGCAAAGAATATTTTTTCAGCTGTGGCACAAACTATTTTCCAAAAATGGTCTCAGCAAGATTTCTAGTCCCCCATGCTCTTGCAGCACCCGGACCCTCCCAATGAAGAGATGGCACCCATGTCCCCTCCTCTCAAACCTAGACGGGAGTTTGGAACCGCCTCAGTCACTAGAATGTGGCAGGAGGAACAATGCACGTCTTTTGAGACGAGGTCATTAAATGGAGTGTGACTCTGTGTGCCTTCCTCTCTCTCTCTCTCTCTTTCCCTCAGGGCACCCCTGGAGCTCAGCCACTCTGCGGTCACAGAGGCTCAGACTAGCCCGCAAAGCAGCACCGAGGCCCCCGGCGAAGGGCGGCATCAACTGGAAGACAAGTAAGTGGTGAAGACGCGTCAGACGGCTCCAGTCCCCAGCCTCGGAGTCTTCCAGCTGAAGCTCAGACGCTGTGCGGCGGAGATAAGCCATCCCGCTGTGCGCTGCCTGCACTGCTGACCTACAGAACCTGTGAGCAGAGTCACGGCTGTCTCACGCCGCCAAAGCTCGGGGTGATTCGTTGTGCAGCCCTACTAAGTGCAACGCCGCCCCTTGACTTTGGGCTTCATTATGAATTGCTTTAACTAAAGGGATGTTAGTAGATGTGCAGTTTCCAGCAGAGGCTTGAAATGTGGTTAGGGGTGCGGTCCGTGTGTCTGCCACCCCCACGGGAGACACGCCCGGCCAGCCTGCCGCCGGAGCACGACGAGAGACGCGCGGATCAGACCTCACTCAGCACGGCCCAGAGCCCAGCCCCGATGGGGAATCCTACCCAACAAGCAGAAACAGGGGTGAGAATAAAAACTGCTGTTTGAAACCATTGAGTTTTATTTGTTGTTTGTTTGTTTGTTAAAAAATTATTGATTTTAAAGAGAGAGAAGAAGATGGGGGAGAGAGAGAAAGAGAAACATCCATTTGTTGTTCCCATCATTGATGCATTCATTGGTTGCTCCCTGTGTGTGCCCCCACCAGGGATTGAACCCGCGCCCTCGGCATACCTGAGCGACGCCCTAACCAACTGAGCTACCCGGCCAGGGCTGAAGACGCTGAGCTGTGGCTGATTTACTGTGCCATACGACGGTGGCAGCAGAGAAGTGATCAGAAAGCAACCCTTACAAACTGCACACGAACTGGAAAGACGGAGCTGACTGGTACATCCTCTTCATGGCGCCCACGCAGAGCAGAGCCGTTTCTAGAAACTCTGAGACTCACAGCTGCGCCTGCGCACGCCTGCGAAGATGCGGACTGAGGACAAAAGAAGCCGCAAGGAAGCCTTAAACCGTATTCGCGAGTAATACAGTTAGTAAGAATATACACCTTACTTTGAAACACTTATTTGCAATAGTCTATAGATGCAAGGTTTGCCTGGATCCTGACGTGAGCAAACCAGCTCTAAAACGTCATTCTCCGGGATCACCAAGAAAAATAGAACATGGACCGGGTGTGACGCTGTCCTGGGAAATCTCAGCTAACTTTGCTGGCTGTGATAACGTCCCTGGATGAAAACGAAAACAACTTTTAACTGTTACAGGCACACCCTAAAGTGTTTATGAGTGACATAACAGGTCTGGATTTTGACTGAAAACGCCGTGGCCAAGGAGGCAGTTGGAGGCACGCAGATGAAGCAAGCAGGCAAAACGTGGGTCTCCGCTGCAGCTGGGCGACCGGTCCGCAGGAGGGCGGGTGCCACACCGTCTCTCCTCCTCCTGCGTGTGTGTGCGAGAGGTCCACCTGCAGCGCGTCTGCCGCCCCAGGGGACATCTGTCTCACAGAGCCCACGGCCGCCGCGCCCCGAAGAGAGGCAGCATGACACGGCTCGCCAAGGGAGGACAGGCCCGCACAGGACTCCCCTGCAGGGCACAGGGGCTGCCGCGGCCGGGCCGCAGGGGGACGCCGCCTCTCCCGTCCAGCCCTGGCCCCACCACCGTCCTTTGTGGCCGGCACCACTATGCGCCTGAGCTACTAAGACCTCGGGTCAAGAGCCCAACGCTGGCCAGTCAAGGTCAGGTAAAGGGGCTTGGAGAGTGGGCTTGGAGAGTGGGCTGACAAGGTCATAAGAAGGCCCCACGGCAAGACTCGCAAAACAAGCATACTGCCCGAGTTATTACCCACAGTTCGGCAGAGTCGGGGCCCAGAAGGTCTCACTGGGGTGGAAGGGATCTCCAGCACGCAGGCTCACACCCGGGCCGTGCCAGCCCAGGACGGAAGGACCCCTGTGAAGGAGATGCTCGCGTGAGGCCGGACAAGTGTCGGGGTAGCGCCAGGGAGTCCTCAGAAGGGGGTAGGAAGGTGTTCTCGGGTGGCATGGGTGAAGGCCCCTTGTCCCTCAGACTGTGTCGCACCTAGTGTGTGTGTGACATGCTGAGCCCCGAGGGCATTCATGCTACAAGGCTCCCTGTCCTCGGGATTCGGACAGCCCCGGGCAGGACAGCCCGGGTGGGCGAGGGTCCCGGAGGCCCCTCCCACCACAGCAGCAGGAGAAGTCAAGTCCGGAGGAGATGGCGGCTGGGGAGACCAGAGCACAGCGGACTGCCGCTGGCCCCATAAGCAGGCAAGCCCGCTGTGCCAGGGGGCAGAGCCGGGGCCAAGGGAAGCCGGGGCAGGGAAACCCGTTTCAGACGGATCGAAGATCCTTCCAGCTGTGGGGCCGTCTGCCTGGGAGAGACCAAAACCACCGGCCACGGAGGTGTTCGCACCATGGCAGCGGGGCCGCCAGGGAGTATGGGAGCAGGCACACTGGAACCCATTAGGGGCCACACGAGCTGTGAAGAATAGAAGGTGGGCGGAGCGCACACATGGCCCACTGCAGCTAACCACACGCTGAAGAGAGTGGCCTCCCATGCTGGACCTTGGCATCGGAGGAGACCTTGCCTGGGCCCACAGAACCCCCCGAGCTGCCAGAGAAGCGGCCGAGAGCGCCCCACCCGTCTCCTCACTCCGCACAGGAAGGAACCTGCCCGGCCGCCCCACCAACCGGGACGGAACTGATGTCACTCTCAGGCCAGCCCTCCCCGCCGTGGAGTGTCTGCCACCCCCAGCTCCCCCGGAAATCACGGGCACACTGGCCTCCGCCAGAGCACCTGTGGGACGTGCTGGGGCAACACTCGGGAGATTGGCAGCCGCGCGCGACTGGGGACAGGGAGCTGTCGCAGGCTCCGCGGGCCCCGGTGGGGACCGTGCCGGCTGGCCAGCCGGGTACCAGGAGGCCAAAGGCTTCTCGGGAGCTCCTGTCTACCAGGAGCGGCCGCCAGGCCAGGTGCCAGCCAGCGCCTCTCCCAGCTCCAGGCTGGACTGTGAGGTCATCCCGTCCACTCTGAAAGATCTCTGGAGGAGCTGGAAGAGCAGTCCTCTTCCTTTAAAGCTGCTTCTAATTAACCTCAAGAGTGTGTGCGTGTCCTTGTTTCCTCTCCTCCGCGGGGCCGAGGAACAGCGGGAAGCATCCCTCTCCCTCTTTACTCACCTGACAGCCGCCGTCTGCAGTGGAGGGACTCGGGAGGTAGTCCAGCTGCATCTCGCGTTTTACTGGCAGAGAAAGCGGAGGGCCCGCCCCGCGCGCACAGCCAGGTGGGGGCCACGTCGGGACAGACGCACAGCAAGAGTTTCTGACCCCACGCGGGGTGCTTCCACTACTCCTCGTCTCCACCCCACCCCACCCTCTCGCTCCTTTGCTCAGATGTCCTACTTCCTGCTCCTGTGCTGTCCTCAAAGCCCTCCCCAGCCTCTTGCTAAATTTTCCACCGCAGAGGAGGAGGCAGGGAGGCGATGCGGCTCCCCAGCTGCGCTCCCTCCGTGGCATTTCGGTTTGCTAAAGTCAGCTCGCTGGCTGTGCTTCCAGAGCCTGCATATTAGGCCTTTAGAGCTCCCAGCAGAATAAGTTAATGTTGTGAATGTGTCTTGTAAGCTGTAAAACACCATACAAATATATGCCCGACAATTTTAGAGTATGAAATAATACAACCGCTTTTAACCACGCCCTCATTTATCTCACCTCTGCGAGGCAACGCGGGGGCAGCAGCGAACTCCACCGTAAGGGGCGCGGCCCGAGCAAGCGCCTCTGCCCCTCCCGCCTGACCGTGAGGCTGCGAGGGCCGCGCCCCTTCCTTTGTCCCCTCACACGGCCCCCAGCGACAGGCGTCCGCTAGGTGCTCAGCAAAGGGTTTCTTGACTATTGTACGGGGGTAAAATTTCACTTTAAAATCCTCCGGCTTCTAAGCAGAATTTAGTTGTAGAGACCCCTCATATAGAAAGTACGGGCAACCCTCACTGCCCACCTGCACGCGCGAACACACAGGATGGACAGGTCTGTCGGGAAGCTCCCTCACCTCCCCTTTCTTCCAAAACACCCAGTACCTTAGTGGCTCTTCCAGCACCCTTGGGAAGGACAGCGCCCTCCCAGAGCCAACAGCACTGAGAGCTAGGGCTCCCCTGGGTGCAGGGCCCAGTCCCAGATGGGACCAGGTTGGGGGAAACTTGCATGAGCTGTGGACCAGCTGTTGGGCTCTTTGGCCTCGACGGTTGGGGCCAAGTCCCGGAAGCCAACGCTCTACTTCCCGTCAGTGAGAAGCTCTGCGCCTTGGGCCCTTGGAGCAGCCCCACGCACCTCAGGGGCATCCAGTCCGGTCCGAGCAGTTCTAGACCTGATCCTGGGGTGCCCTAGAGTCCCCTGGAGGCTCCCAACATGCCTGTATGTGCCCCTCTTGCTAGAAAAAAGTGGGGGTCCCAGGTAAGGGGCCTCTGCTAGAGCAAGGCTCCCTCCACATTCCTCGATGCCCACAAGAGCAAAGACCAGGCCAGAGAGACCCGAGCAGCACGGTGACCAGCCCGGGGCCTGCGGCACAGCACAGACGAATCCGGGAACACGCTCGCCCACACCCTCCCACAGGCACAGCTGACGGGGACCTGCAGTGTAAGACACAGGGGCTGAGAAAATGCCAGAGGGCGACAGACACCCGCCAGAGGCCCAATCCGCAGTGAGGGCGCCGCAGGGGTGGGACCCCAGGACTCCGCCTCCCCTACCACAGGCAGGGTGCCGGAGGCCAGGGCTCCACTTCAGTCCCCAGCTGTGACCAGTCCCAGCTCTGTGCTGGTGAGCGGAGACGGAGAGCACCTGCAGGAAAGGAGCCTGTGCGAGTCCCACCAAGGTATCCTCCATAGCGCAGTCAACACCACCGGCACCATCGGTGACCTGCCCCTGGGGCCAGCTGAGAGGCCCGGGCAGGGGCCCCCGCAGCTACGATTGCCCGCCAAGTCCCAGCTTACCGGGAGGGAGGGCTTCAAGTCCTAAAGTGACACTCCGCCCTTGTTGCAGGCACACTGGTCTCAGCCGCCATTTCACCGTTTTTCAAAAAGGCGGGTCCCCAGGCAAGAAGGACGGTTAAGGCCAGGTCAGACGGGGCTGCGGGAGCCGCGTGGCCCGCACATGGAGTGAGCTGAACGTGCATGTGTAAGACGCCCAGCCGAGTGCCTGTGACCAAGCAAGTACCCGGCAATGGCAGCCACCACTGTTGTGGCAGTTTTGCCAACCTACCTCCACGGTCAGCCCCACTTACTGCACGTGGGCCACAGGCTCCCGGGACAGGCTCTCCTCGCGTGGCCCACACAGACCAGGGTCTGTATCCTTTCCACCCACCCGCCCCCCCCCCACCCCGACCTCCATCGCCAGCAGGGAAAGGGCCCGTGCAAACTGCAGGGCCTCTGAGAAGACAGGAGGTTTACCGAAGCCCCCAGCCCCGTCGCCGGTAGCCTGCTACTCACACCCACGGGGAGGGCTCGGCCAAGGAGGGTGACGAGGCAGGACCCAGGGGCTCGGAGAGCTCTGCCTTCTGAAACTTGGAATCAGACCTACTCAGCGCACGGAGGACTTTAAAAAAAGAACAGAAAAGGGACCCGCTGAGGGATATTTTTTGGCTCCCAAGCTAATCTGAAGTCTGGCTCTCTTTCCGTGAACTCCCAGTCCCTCCGTTCCTGAAGCCCTCAACACACTCTTCTTGGAAAAGCTAGGATTTCTTGGCCAGAAGAGTGAAATCGGAATCTGAATGGCTTCCAGGTATAATTCCCAGTTTACGGGGAAAATGTGGGACAGAGGAACGTCTTAGATGACACCGCAGGGACACGGCGGGCACAGCCCAGAATGCGAGAAACCGCAGGACGGAGGACCCCCAGGCTCTCCGATCACAAACTGCTGTGGGCGGCAAAGGAGAGGAAGTCTGTACATGTAAAGGAAACCAAGGGATGCATCGAACACACGCAGTGTGTAGACCCCGTGTAGATCACACAATTCAAGCAAACCGGCTGTAAAAATAAACTCATGATAAGCAGAAAAACCGAGCCTTGGCTGAGTATTTGCTGACATCAGGACAGAGACGTCGCCCTGTCTAGATGTGATCGCGGGGCTGCGGTCCTATTCGCGCAGCACCCTCGTTCCCCAGACACCCACGCCGGAGCCGTGATGACGAAATGGGGGCACGGCCGGAAGTTGCTTCATAATGGGTGGGGCGTGAGGAAGACCACAGCCGTGGTCGGCCACGAGGGGACGGGGGCTGTGGCTGGGCAAGGGAGACCTGGGAGTCCGCCGGCTTGTTCTCTCTGCTTGTATGTAGGTTTGAAATTTCCCATAGTAAAAAGTTACTTTAAAAGACAGCCTTTCTCCCCCAACATGTCTGAAACGTTGTGTGTGTGTGTGTTTGTTTGTTTGTTTGTTTGTTTGACAGCATCTTATCAGTCTTACTAGTGCTGGGAACAGCTGTATTGTCAAAGCTGCCCCTCTCTCCCTAGCAAGAAATGCAGAAATGTTTGCCCCCTTTGGGTGAAATTTTACATCATCACGATTCAGGTGCTAGACCACTTTAGCACAAGTCCCGACACATGCTCGCCACGGGAGTCCAGCCACTGCAGCCACACGTGGCCGCTGAATGACAAAGGACCAGCACTTCCAACCCTGGCAATTGTATCCTTTCATTGTATCCTCACAGGCTAGTCCCAGATTTTTCTAGAGCCTGACTGTTAGCTGATACAGCATGACGAGTCTGGCTAATCCCAGACCAGAGACGCTATGCCTGACAAACCCATTCTGTATTTTTTTATTGAGCTATAATCGCGAAAAACCCCTTCTGAGAAAGGAACTCTAGGTGTGGTTCTCAGAGCAGCCCTGCCCACCCTCCGGCAAACGACCAGGTTCTCTGCGCCCAGCTGCCTTTGGCTCAGGACGTCTCCGTGGCATATGGGCTGGAAGTGGGTGAGAGGCGACCTTGGCATTGATCACGGGTTTTGATGGGGAATGAGGGAAAGGCACCTCACCTGGTTCGCCCCGGCTCTGCTCCGCGCCCCTGCACTTGGCCCCCCTCTCTCTGCTCCCTGCCCCTGCCCCTGTGGCCCACACTCGCCACGCCAAGTCTCCCTCCCTCCACCGCTCGTGAAACCCCCCTCACTTTCCCGGAGGCCTTAGATTTCTCTCTTGAGGCCTGGCTCTGCCTCTCCACTCTTCTCACTGGACAAACCTGTAAACACTGCCTGTTTGTGGCTTCTCAGCACTGAACTGCCTGCAGCGTGACTCCTTGGATCCTTCCATGATGTGGCTCTTCAGAAGCTCTTCAAAAACTGCCTGACCAACCAGACTGAGGTGCTGGGGGAAAGAGCGTTCGCGCACCCTTGCAGACCCTCCGCAAAGCCCAGCGCAGTGCTTGCTCTCCACACTGGTAAATAGACCTTGGCCGGTTGACTAAAGGTCCATTTGCAAATGTCAAAATGTGTGCAGGTCCCGGGGCCGATGGGAGTTAGACAGGCTGCCACCAGCCAACATGGCTCCTTCGTACAGTTTTTCTAAAGGTGCTTTCTGGGGTTCAGCTGTTCTGAACTGGCCATGTGGACGGGAAGAGCCCCATCCACTGGAGCAGTTCACTGTACGTAAGGCGTCTGATGTACACCAGAAGTCCACAAAAATCAGTCAGTGGGAGAATGAGCGAAAAGTGCCCTCTCCCGTGGGAGGGTGCAGCCCACAGCAGTGCACGCAGCTTGGAGAGGGGAGCCTGGGACAGAGCTCAGCCTCCCCCAATCTGGCATTCCTTGGGAGAGACACAGCCTCCATCACGGGGCATGTGACCCTGATTCAGAGGCAAGAGCCCTGCTCGAGGGCCCCTCCCATGTCCAAAGTGCCATCTCACCCCAACGGGCAGATGCTGGGTGGCGTCAAGGCAGCACTGTGGGCGTGGTGGCGCTGCTGGTCACAGGACGCAAGTCGGGCTCTCCCACCACAAATGCTGCAGCCACCCCCTCGCAGAGCCCAAATCAGCTCAGTATGAGGATGCAAAGGCTAATTCAGACTCAGGTGACGAGGGGTGACCTGCCAACAGGACACAGCCAGGAATCACCCCCGCCCCAGAACCTCTGTTCCATTCCCCTCTGGGGTTGATGAAACAACCTCCCCCTTGCCTGGCCCCCCACCTGTCTCTGGGAGGTGTCCAGCTGCCCCCAGACTCACAAGCCTGCCTGCAGCTGTGCCAGCCAGCGCTGTTTCCCGAGTGCCCAGAAGCACATGCCACGGGGCTTTTTCGCCATCAATGGGCCAATCTGTTCAGCGGCTTCTCAGAACAGAACGTGCTAAATTTGGCATCAGGTACCTGAGATGCTCTGGTGAGAGGAGCTAGAAGCTATCCCGATGCTGAAGGAGAGCCCGGCCGTGAAGGCGCCGCTCTGCTGAGGTGCTGTGACCAGCCGGCCATTGGCTGGAGAAGTAAACCTCTAAGTCTCCTGAGTGCCCCCAGTCCTGCGATTTGGTGACAAATAGCCAGGCCGCCCCCTGAGCCTGATGCCGGAGGGACCAGGACCCCGCAGGCCCGAGTGTGGGTCTTGCCCACAGCCAGGGGCAAGGCTATGTGACTGCTAAACCCCGCAGAAGCCCGTGGCTCCCCGAAACCACTGTAGTGTGAGGGTCTGCAGCAGGCTGCATGGACGGAGTAGAAATGAAACACTGAAAGGGAATGTGAGCAGCGGACACCAGCCTCCTGCCTGTCCCTCTGAGCTGCCCAAGTCTTTCCAAAACTGCCCAGGCTTGGCTGGGCACAACATCAGATAAACTGCACGCAGAGGAGCCTGTTTGGTGACCAGAAGAACTCTGCCGAATTCCCCATATGTGGAACTCCGAACACCGAGGTGTTTTTCCTCGCAGCTCCAGACGCTGTGCCTTGGAGGGAGAGCTCTAAAAGCCTGGGCGAGCCTCACTCATGCTGGAATTCACACAGCAGCCCGGCATGCAGCAAGATGGACAGCATTTTCAGTGCTAAGAACCGTGTGCCATCCAACTGCATTTACTGTAATAGCTGGAGGGAGATGGGCAAGTCCCCTCTAGCAGGGATGCTCAGTGGCTGGCCTGGCTGCAGCAGGCTTCAGGCTGCTAAAAGCCTTCCATTGCTGTTAGCTGTCTAAAAGAATGATTTCTGAAGAAATAAAGACATGAGAGGCATAGCTGGGCAGCCAGAGGATCAAAAAATTATGTTCCCTCACAGTTGTGTGCTGTGCTCACACACAGAAAAGCCAAAGCAACGTTATCAGCAGACTGACATGGGGCCGGAAGAGCCCTCGGGTTTGCCGCTCCCCAGGGCTATTTGGTGTAAAGATAATGCGTTCCATTTCCGCCTGTCATCTCTTGATAGCTTTCCCGAGTTTTCAGACTACTGGCCTCACCATACACTGGCATCCCTTCCACTGCATTCCCTGCCACTTGATTGTTTTGATAGGACCTTAGCTGGCTGACATCTTCAACGAGCTGGTTTTGTGGTATTTGACCAGATACGTCCTGTTTCAAGGCTTCTCTGGGGGCTTCTTCAGCTTTTCCACCGGCTCGAGGTGGTAATCCAAGTCATGAGACAACAGAAACCTATTTGGTGCCGGATGATTCAACTGCATTTTTGCTTCACCCCAAAGTGTTTTTCACTAAAGCTTGGTGAAATCACCTGACCCTGTTTGTACTGTTGAGCCCAAATAAGTGCCTTTGGGTGGCCAGTGGCATTCTCCTTCCCACCAAGGATGATTATAGGCACTAAATGCTGGAGGAAAGCGCATGACCAAGTTCATGGTCCAACTATTTCCATATCTCTCTGTTCCTCGCAGTGACACTTATCTTGCCTGACAGCCACTCCCATTGTGCTCTTCCCTCAACCCAGCACAATGGACACATGCAGACACCAGCAGACAGGGAGGACGTTTTCCATCCCACTGCTCCCCAGTGCGGAGGGACCAGGCTGAGGTTACATAAGACCCTCCTGAGCCCGGCATTGGGGGGAAGCAAATTTGGGGTTCGTGACGAAGTCACGGTCTGCAGGCCCCGACTGACCCTGCGCTCACTGTCCTGCCTTGCCAAGGCGGACCGGCTGGAAAGCGAGGGCCGCTTCCCGCGACCACCCCACTCGCGCCAGTGGGGCTGGGTTCAAAGTGTGGCCGGAAGTCCGACCTCGCTGTCCAGACTAGATCGCGGGGTCATGGGCCCCGGCCCTAGCCACAGGCTGCAGCTCCCCGCCCTCCCCACCGCCCTGGCACCGCAACACGCGCTTACCTGCCCGGGCTGGGGCCGGGGCCTGGACCGGGACCCGGGCCGGGACCGGAGCCCGGTGGTCCAGCGGTCGCCCGAGCAGCGCCTGCTGCGGGGAGCTGTCCGCCGCCGGCCGGTGCTGAAGGCGGCTTGCCTGCGCCGGGGCCCGGACCCGGGCCGGGGCCGGGGCCTCCGGGAGGCACTGGCCCGTCGCCAGCGCCGCCCTCTAGGCTGGCCTCGTTGCCCATGGCGGGCGGGCGGGATCGGAGTCGCTGTGAGCCCGGGCCGGCGGCTCCCGGGCGGCTGCTCACTCTCTCAGCGCCGCCGCCGCCGCCGCCGCCATCTCCCAGCTCGGCTCGCGCCGCCGCCTGCCGCTGCGCATGTGCGCCCCGCACGCCCCTTCCCTGCACACGCTCCTCCCCCCGCCCCCCCCACCCCGCGCGCGCGCGCTCCCGCCAGCCCGTGAGGGTGCGTATCCACTAGTCGGCGGCGGGGTCGCTGGGAAACGGCCTTCCGGGCAAGCGCATGCGCCCTCCGAGGCCGACGCGGTCCGCGGGTGCTACCTGGCGCCCCGCGGGGCTCGGCGGACCGTCCCACGGAACCAGGACGGAGGGGAAAGGGCCCTGGGGGCGTCGCGCTGTTCCCAGCCCTGCCGCCAGTGGCGCCTCCTGCTCCCGGGAACGCGGGCGTGGGAGCTCTCCTGTGGGCAACCTCCATCTCTCGGCGGCAGGCTTCGCGGGGACAGGCCTCAGAGAGGAGCCCCCCGACGTTCAGGAGTTGGAGGACGGGCTTCGCGCGGACGTCCCCAGAGGATGTTCAGGCGCTGGAGCAGCGACGGAGCAGTGTTCAGAGGCGCGAGGTCAGGAAAGGACGGAGACAGAGGAGGCTGAGTGATGGGGCGCCTTGTGAGGGCGTCAAAGGCCAGCTGGGGAGCTCAGACTTTTTCCAGATGGCGATGGAAGCCATCTGGGATTCACGCTGAGGTCTGGTCCCGAGGGACGGGAGGCTCAGGAAGTGACCCTGGAAGAGGCGGAGGGTGTGTCCGCGCTGGCCTGATGCCAGATGGAAGGGCGCCTCCGCAGGCCCTGGGGGCAGTGAGTGACCTTGGGGAGGGGGAGGGGAGCCCAGACCTCTCAGGGGCCCTCGGCCGGGTGCCCAGGCACTGTCCGGCCCCGGAAGGCGCTGGGCTGACAGCTCACCGAATGATTTCCCATTCCCTGACTTGTCCTCACTCTTTAGTGTTTGCACGCTACTCAGGACGGTCTGCCTCGCGTCTTCCCACACAAACCTGTGCTTTCCCCGGGGGCGGGGGAGAGTATTTCCTGGGAGATCCAGACTATATTCCAAAGCATTCCTGGCTTCGTTCGTCGCGGCTGCGTAGAAGAACGCGAGTAACCTTGGACCCATTCTACACGCCCATTTAATTCCCCTAGGGATGAGAAGCGTATCAATCCAAGGGCATGCCTGCAGTTCCGACCCGACCTGGGGTAGCCCAGGGGTCCCAGTGAACTCCGAGAGCCGGGCCGATGGATGGGCAGACCCTGACCGGGCTTCCCGCCTGCGCTCAGCGGCCCCTGCCAACCTGCGGGCGGGCCTTCCATGAAGCCCGGACTCGCTGACGGCCTGGGATGATGGATGGCAGCCTCTCCGCCTGTGTAATGATGGTCCTCGCTGTTTCCTCCTGGGGTCACATCGTCTTGGCGACCGCCTGGCCGCTGCACAGCACATCCAGGCTCCACAAGGACCCCCATCTCTGCCCTGCCTCTTCCCTGATGGGACCTTGGCGGCTGACTTAGGTCCACCCAGCCTCCATTTCCGAGCCTGCCAAGTTATGATAACGTGAGCCCCTCTAATATGGGGGTGATGAGGGCGGAGAGGCCGATGTAGGTAAAAACACAAGGACGAGAGCCTGGCATGCAGATGACCAACTTTATTATTAGTTGTCTTTCTGGAGGGGGATCTGGGCTTGGGGGGACTAGTGCCATACCTTTTCTCCAGAGACAGGAAATGCACGCAGGCCCTAGGGGCAGGCCAGTGGCCTGACCTTGACCCATCTCAGGCTCTGCCGGCTTCAGGCACCAGTAGGTGCGGGTGGGGCTACTTGGAAGCAGGGAGGAAAGAATGACGTTTGTTTTCTATTTCTATAGAAGCCACCGAACTACAGCTTTACATAGATTCAAATCAGCACGGTTCCAGTGGGGGTAATTAGCTCTACCCAGCCAGCGGGCCTGGGGAGTCGCCCTCCTCAGAGTGGACTCCTGGCTGTTAGCAGACTTCCAAGGTCCCTGCTGCCTTGGTGACAAAGGACACAGGACAGTGGGGCCAGGATGACCTGGACGTGTGGGGTAGAGGCGCCCCTACCTTTTCAAGTGCTCAGGTCCATTTCCTCTGTGAAACTCCCCCGGGAATATGGCTGCACTGTCCATACCCGCCCCAGCGTCCAGCCTAGGATCTCCCGCTGGCCATGGGGCGGTGCCGGCCTCGCCCTCTGGGGCTCTGATTACGCCTCCCAACTTTGTCCGCTATTCCAGGGGTTATTGGCTTCCACTTGGGCTAGAGCAGGGGCCCCTCAAGTCAGGGTCTTGTCTGACTTGCCTTATCCCCCAGCCTTTCATTCCACGTGGCCTACAGGGGCTGATGGGGGCTGGGCTCTGAGCACCTTTCTCACCTGCACTTCCGGGGGGTTCGCCAACCACCCCACTCAAATTTGGCTGCAGGGGAACCTTTGGCTGTAGCTCCTGCATCGCCACATTTAGGTTATGTCAGTTTCTCCTGGGGGAGGGGGGAGGGGATGAGACGTCCGCACTCGCCTAGGAGAATTCACTAGACTTTATGACAACTGAATGAACACATCCTTGTTTGTGCAAACCAGCAGTCTCCTGGGGAGGTGCCATTCCCTCCCGGGTCCAGCGGCTGCTCAGCCGGGGACGGGATGGCCCTGGACACCCTGCAGAAGTTTCCCAGCTCCCTAAACTCCCCTTGCTGAAGGTATCTTCTTCCCACCTCATTGTGACATGTGACACACGACAGTCACCTTGGAGAAAGGCCACGTGGGAGGAGAATCAGCCCACACGCCAAGACAGAACTGACGGGTGGGCACTGGCCGCTCGCTGCTCCATTCCGAGCTTTCAGACACCTCTAGGGCACCGGAAGGAAACTGGAATCAGAAACAAATCCACGCGTGTAGGGAAAGGCCTAGGCGGAGCTGGCTCACTGCTGGCGTTTGTGGCAGCAATTGGTCGTTGGGAGGAAGATCTCGGGAGGGCACAGAGCCGCACCCAGACGCCAGCTGGGCCGTGGGCCAGGCAACGTGCAGATGAGCCCCCGGAAGGTGGCAAGGGGCAGACAGCCGACTCTGGGGCCCTCCTGCTTCCCCACACAGTCCAGTTCACCCCGGGTGGCTGTTCTCAGTGTGGCGACCCTCACGGGAGAGATCAGAATCCAAAGGTGATGCTGTCACTGGGGATGAAGGGAAATGGTAAATTTCGTAGCAAGAAGAGGAGGCAGAGAGAGTGCAAGTGGGAGAGAATGCGGAGGGTGACAGGGCAGCTAGGGCTGATGGGGCGCCACGGGCTTCGGGATGTTCCAGACAGACCGGGAGGCGGTGGGGGGGGGGGGGCTGGCTCCTCTCTCCGGGGCCCCTGGAACTCCGTGCTTTCCTTTTCCATGGAGTGCTGCTGAGACCTGTCTCCCCTCCCAGTGAGAGGCAGCTGAGGAAATCAGCTCCCTGTCCCCATTCTTCATCTGTGTTGGAGAAACAGGACTGAAGAGGAAGTAAAGAAGCGCAGAGAAACAGAGGGTTTCCCTGCTGGCTGAGATTTGTCAGCAGTACCCATGAGCTTGGGAAATAAGGCAGCTCCTCAAGCAAGCCGCAGGCTGGTGTGAGGCTACAAACAAGAGGCCCGATCTTTGTCCTGCTCATCAGCCCGGCTGGGCTGGGCCGGACAACCTCGCTTAGGTACTAGGGTCTTCGGCTGGCCCAGGCCGTTGGTCGAGTAGGAAAAGGAATAAAGCTAGAAGGTATAGAACTTGCTTGATGCTTTGTCTGCCTGATTCCTTTCCCGGTCCAATGTGAAGATCTTTATTTGCATTACGTAAAAAAAAAAAAAAAAAGCCAGTTAAAAAAAATCATCAAAAGTGTTTACTACCAGCCTAATCCCACTGCCTATCATTGCTCCTAAGAAAGCTAATTAAGTTCCATTGCTATTAGAGTTACGTGCTTCCAAAGGCTTGTTATGACAGGAAAACATAATGAAGCCACGGTTTCTCCAAGTTGTAAGCAGCTAAGTCAAAACATGCTGCTTTCCCTGGCCCTCCGCACTCCCCCGTCAGGCACGCCGCTGCCTGTGTCTATGCTGCCCATGCGCGTCCTCACCCTCCTTCAGCCACCGGCACCCACGCAGTGCCAGGTCCGGAGAGGCCTGGGACCTGCCTTCAAGGAGCTCGGTTGCAGGGGAGATAGGCACACAAGTTGCTCCCCATAAACTATAGAAAATCCCTATTGCAATCTTTCCCACTAGGATCCCGGTTCCCGTGGAGTTCCCTCTACCTACCTCTGTTCCATGGATGGGGAGGCGAGGGTGTGGAGGACAGGTCCAATAGAAAAGTCATGCCCTGCCCTGGCTGGTGTGACTCAGTGGATTGAGCATGAGCCTGCAAACCAAAGGGTCGCCAGTTCAATTCCCAGTTAGGGCACGTGCCTGGGTTGCAGGCCAGGTGCCCAGTAGGGGGCGAGTGAGAGGCAATCACACATTGATGTTTCTCTTCCTCTCTTCCTCCTTCCCTTGCCTTCTCTCTAAAAGTAAATTTAAAATCTTTAAAAAAAAAAAGTCATGCCCTCTGCCCAGTCCCAGCCAGCCCAGACAATAGCCCAGACAGCAGAGGTTCAGACATGACTCGAACAGTCCAGGGGAAGGAACGGCCTGTTCAACCTTCCCACCAGGCTCAGTTCCACAGATTCTCCAGGCAATCCCCTTAAAGGGGGCCCTATGTCCTGATCGCTTTGTGGCTCTACTACTGCAAACCCAAGCATATTACCAAGAGTCACCCTGGACTGCCAGGGATTTCAGTCCATGTGCCATAGCCACCCTCTCCTCTGTCCTGGTCAGAGTAGATGGTTGACAGGGTTTGCCTGCCCTGTTATTATGAGTGGGTGCCCAGCAAGTTTCCAGGAGCCGCAGAGGAGCTCCTGCCTTCTGGGAAGGATGGGCGGAATGGGGGGCGGGGTCTCTGATGGTGGAGCAAAATCCATATGCCCTCTGCTAGTGAATGACTTCGATTCAGTTCAATTTTAATACAAGGACAGCATGGTGCTGGGCTGCAAAGATGCAGCAGAAACCAAGACTGGTGAGCCTAATCTCCCCTCAGTGAGCTTGCAATATCCAAGTCTGGCCCTTGCCTGGCTGCGGCTCAAACCGGGCCCTGAACCTGGAGGGTTTGACGGCTGGACCTTAGTGCAGGCCTGGTGTCCTGCCCTGCGGTGGTGGGTGTGGCCAAAGCATCGCCAGGCCAGGCCAGGCTGTGAGGGCTGATGTCACATTCGGGCATCAGGGTTGTCTGAGAGCCCTCCCTGGCTCCCCCAGGCTCCTGGCTGGGTAGCAGCAGGTACCAGCTGGGCAGCAACATCTGGGTTACCCCTGCTCTTTCTATATTAATAACTCCTCCAGCTGGGAGGCCTGGCAGGGCATCAGCCTTCCAGGAAGGTGGTCTTTCTCACAGTGAGCTAATGGTGCAGACTGAGGAATGAATATGAAGGCTGGGCAAAGAACATTCTCCACTTGCCACCAAGAGAGAAGAAAGGCCATGTGTCCGTCTGAGCCCTCCCCCGATCTTTGCTGATTCTAGCCAAGCCCACCCCATCCCCCGACCTTCTCCAGGGGTTTTCTTGGGGCTCACAGGGTGGCTAGGTCCCTCTCCTAGCCCCGCCTGGCCCAGGCCTTCTCTGAGGAGGCTGGGGCTAGGAGGAAGCTGATGTACTTGGGACCCAGGGCATTGCTGGGGAGACACAGTGGTTGGTCAGTCAGAGCCACTGGGGTCACAGTGGATGTCTCCTCGGCCTCTCGTTTGCATTCTAATCACTTTATTGGACACAAGATGGCAGAGCTGCCGTTATCCGCCCCCTCCCCATACAAACATACACACCGTGTGCTCCTTGGAGAAGCACAGAACTCTATCCCCTTCAGCAACCCCCCAAACCCAGGTCCTCGCCCACCCCATCCAGGCACAGGTTCCCTGAGAGTGAGTTCTGCTGCTCTTCTCAGTGGTGCCTCCCCTTCCCTGCCATGCTGGGCCAGAGCCAGCCCCTGTCTTCACCTTACTCTTCCAAGACACGTAGCAACACAGTGCTGAAGGAAGTAGGGAGTGAAGAAGTGGGGGTGACCCCTAAAAAGGGAGCTGGCCTGACCCGAGCTCCCAGACATTTTGGCAAGTTCCAGACTTGGGCTTTACCCTCTGCTGCCTGAGGCCACCGACACCGTGAGAACAAAAGGCAACAGCACCCTCAGACCTGGTCCTGGGAGTCCTAGCCAACCGGATGTTCCCTGACGTCTTAGTGTGCGCCCAAGGCTGTGGCAGCAATTTTGAGCAAGGTGTTCCCTTGGGCTTCAGGATGTGCGCACTCCAGGGTCGACCCAGAAAAAGTGATCGCCTGCTCCCCCATCCGTGTCTGTTTCCACTGCCCAATGTCGTCATCCCCTAGGGGCGCAAACTGGGGAGACCTCCAGTCACGCAACCGGAGATGCCTGGTTTCCAGAACCCCCAGGTCCCACAGCACTTTCGGCCGTGCCCTCCGGAGCTCTCGCATGGAGGAAGAAGAGGCTTTGGAGCGCCCATCAAATGCTGAGCCCTACTGTGTGCAGCCGTCTGCACAAACCCTTGGAGGCATACAAAAGCTAAGGAGACGGTGGGCAAAAAGTAAGGGTCTTTAGTAGTCCCGCCTACATATATTCAATTTCGAGGTTTGCTGGAGCGGCCCCAGGAGCAGAAGCCCTCCAGAAACCTGGGCCCCAGACTCGGCACTCCTATCGCCCGTGGAGCCCGAGCTACACTGGCGCCTCTGAGATCAGGGACTGGGCAGCGGAGACTGACCAAGACGGTCCCACTGATGCCGCCAGTCGGCCACGGAGCTCCCAGCGGCTTCCGGCGGCTTGCCCTAAGGCCCCACCCACAGCCCCGCCCACAGCCCCGCCCACCGCTGGCAAGTTTACTCCGGCTTCTGGCGCCACCTCCTGGGAGCCTGCGGCACTTTCCTTCTCTTGGGCCCCGAGCTGGTGGCAATTTCATCCGTGCGGGGCTCGCCTGGGTGGAGAGCTGCCTGGATCACCGCCGGGCAACACCCCAAGGGCACACCGTGGTGGCCGTTTGGAGGCTGTCACAGGGACACAAACGAACCAGCTTCGCTTCGCCCCAGGTGTCACCTCATCCAAAGCTGGGGGCAGTGGAGCTACTGAGAGCCCCAGTGGCCAGGTCCCTCGCCCTAGGCCGCCTTCAGGCGGACACCTCCTGCAGGAGCTCCCCACCCCTACTTTGAACACCTTGCCTGTGTTCTCCTCTGGGTCTTCTAGGGTCCCCATAAAGGAAATGGTACCCGGCATCCCTCAGTGGGGGCTTCAATGATTCTTTGCTGCCCCACAATATGAACACAACTGGACAATCAGAGAAAGAATCTGGAGTGTTGAGATCACCCCTAGGATTGAACCTGCCTTGTCCTAGCTGCCGGCCCTGGACCCTTGCCCCTCTGGGCCGCAGTCATCTGGACTCAAGGTGGTGATCAAGAAGGAAAGCAAAGCAGGAAAATCGTAAGTCATCAGCTGATCGATACCTTTTTTAAAAAAGGTTTTATTTATTTACTTTTAGAGAGAGGGAAGGGGAGGGGGAGAGGGAAAGAAACATCACTGTGTGAGAAATACATCGACTGGTTGCCTCTCATATGTGCCCCCAACTGGAGACCTGGACCGCAACCCAGGCATGTGCCCCAACTAGGAATCGAACCAGTGACCCTTCAGTTCACAGGCCAGAGCTCAATCCACTGAACCACACCAGCCAGGGCACATAGCGTAGTTGCAGTAATATACAGAGGAGAGAAGCTCACCCTGGAAAGACTGGTGCTTAAGTGAAGCCTTCGATGCTTTAGAGGAGGTAGGGAAGGGCCTCTAGGAGCTGTTTCAGCCTGCTGGGAGCAGGTGGCACCAGGGCAAGTCGTGTAGAGACTCTGAACCTCTCTCCAAACTGATGGTATTCTGTAGGGCTAGTCTGGCCAGGAGCTCTAGACACCCCAGTATTCTCCAGCCAACAGCTCTGGCTTAGGTGAGAATGTAAATTATTTTAGCCTCCCTTGGAGTCTCTGCCCTTTTTGCAGGTAGGCACATCGGGGTTAACTCATTATCCCAATCACACACACACAGACACACACACACACACACACACACACACACACCAGTGTCTCAGAATCCCTTGGAGATTAATGCTGTCCCCAACCTCACAGATGGGGAAGCCAGACCAAAGGGACCCCCGGAACTTGCCCTGAAGATTCAGATGGGTAACAGCCCCCCTCTCCTCCCTCCCTGGGTCCCTTCCTGCCCCTTGCCTCCATCACCCTCTCTCCTGCTCAGACTTGACTAGACAGTCCTCACACCCACCGAGGAGAGGTCGCAGAGACCTGGCAGGAGTGCGGGGGGCTGGGGGCTGCCAAGCCAAACATCAGGGGTTCCCAGGGGAGAGCAGGGCAGAGGCCACCGACCCTTGCAGCTTCTCCCTGCCTCGCTGACCTAACTGTTCTCTGATGGAACCAGGAACCCCTTTACTGGAGTTCGGGACCGTGAGTCCACTCACGGCCCAGTGGCTTCAGGTTAGACATTAAACAGAACGTCCTGCAGCCAATAGAGCAAGGGCAGCCTCACTTCCCGGGCCCCTGCTGCTAGGCCCAGGGGTGAGGTGTGTGTGCCTGAACGCCTACTGGGGGAAGCCCCTCCCGGCACTTGGTGTGGGTTCCAGAAGTATGTTTGACCCTCAGCTGCCCCTACTCTGGGACTTAGCTCTAGAGGCAATGTGGGATCCTATCTGGCTCCTGAAAGTTTTGAGCCTAGAAGCAGCCCGGGGCTGTAGGTGGAGACGATGGGGACCCTGTGGGGATGGGCCTGAGCCCAGATGAGATACTAGTTGTTCTGTGTTCAGCGGTCCCTGATCCCACTTGGAAGACACAGCTGCTGCCTCCCACGCCCTGGGCAGAGTCCCAGGACTGCCCGGGCCCTTCCTGGGCAGTAAGTCATGGTAAGCCTGCCCAGCTGGCCTGTCCATCTCACACAGGGCACTCAGGGGCAGGCCCACAGAATACAAAAGCCCAACCAGGGCAGCACAGCTTGGCCAGAAAGTTTTTCCTTTCTCCCCACTTCAAGGCCAAGGTCAAACCTGCCTTGAGGCTATCTGGGAGACTGGCAGCCCCAAGCCCACAAGGCAGCCGGGGCGGAGCTGCCACCAGAGGACTCCCTAAATCCCCACCTTTTCATGGGCCCAGGCTGAGACTCCTGTCCAGGACCTGCGGGGGGTGCTGACCCACTCAGGGGCAGGGAGCCTGTGGCAGGACCTCCCCCATCATCCTCCCCCTCCTGCCCAATTTCATTGGGTTTTCTGCCCCCGTCCCACTCCCCCCGCCCTACAGTGAGGAAATTGAGACTTGGGGACTCAGGAAAAAGTGCCAAGGAGGGCTCATCATGTGCTGGCGGAACTTCCAGAGCACACGCCCACCCTCTCCCAAGGGCACAAAATCGGCAAGGCTGCGGGGGCCCTGAAGTGAGCTGCTGCTCCCCAGCCACCTCCGCCTGGGCCTGCCCGGGTCCCATCTTCCCACCCCACCCCTCATGTCCTAGAGTGTGTAGGGGCCAGAGAAACAGATGCTCGGAGGCAATGGCATTGTAATAAAGACACTGCTTTTATTTAGTTTGATATGTTTCTATACAGAATGCAGAAAACACATCTTAAAATCATATAGAAGGAAATAAAAACACGTCAGTGGTTGGTGGACATTTGAATGTGAGACGGACTGTCTCAGAGTCCAGCGGCCATCGCCAGCCCGCGCTCAGGGGAGGCGGCTGCCTGCAAGGGCATTGTTGCTGTTGTTATTCTGTTCACTGCCCCGGCGCCTCCGGTTGCTATGGCAACAGGCCATTCCGGGCCAGCCACATCTCTGCATGGCAGTGCCCCGTGGTGGGGTTGCTAGGGGCAACTGAGCAGTTTGGAAGGCCTTGCAGAGCCCTCACCTGGAACACTGGGAATTGTTTACTTTTTGATGAGGTCATCAAAAATAATCTCACCAGGTCAGATCCCACTCGTGCTCGTGCTAACTCCGGGGCACTGAGGACACTCTGGCTTGGACCGGGGCTTGGAGGCACAAGGCCCAGTCACCAGAAGTCCACTGAGCCTTCATCTGCACGCTCCCCGCACCGGGGCGCTGCCCACTCAGGTTCCCGCAGGGGGCTGGGCAGGGGAGAGAGTGGCTGGGCCCCGCGGGAGCGGGCGCAAAGGGGAAGGCCCCGGGGAGGGCCGGGGAGAGGCCCCTGCCCTGCGACCGGCCCTCTCCGCCTGAGGCAGCACACGTGAGTCCTCTGCGGAAAGGTCTATATGGCTTAGAAGTGGCTGCTTGGTGTGCAAAGGAAGCCTGGCTCCACCCACCTACCCTCGACCACATTATTGCAAAAGGCGTCCCTCCCTAAAAGGTACCCCAGTAACTCTCAGACATCAAGGAAAGTCATGCTTAGAACGGCGTCTTCCACAGAAGGAGAATGGAAGCAGAGGGGGCGCCCCTGAGTCACGGGACAGAGATGCAGGTGGACGGACGGACGTTCTGCTAAAAGAGGCCAAAGAAGCCTCAGTGTAGTTCCGGAATTTAAACCGTTAGGAAAAGGAGGGGAAAAAATAAAATTAAAATGAGCAAAGCCGTCAGTTCCGTGGAATCAACACTAAGAGCTTGTACAAACTGCTGTAAGCATCACCATTTTTAATCTTTTTTTAATAAAACAATTTGAGGCTGTATAAAAACTTTAGTAAAAAATTAGCTTTGAGAGCCCACAGATTCTTCACTACGAACTATTGCTGGCGCTCCTCCCCGGCCTCCGGGCGTTCCCAGCCATTCGGGCCCCGGGTCTGGGGCAGGAGCGCCAGAGAAGAGGGGTGGGGGGGTCAGGGTGGGGGCTGTGGACTGCTGGGACAATGCGGCCAAGGTCAAGTGAGGAAAGAGCATCACATGACATAAAAATATTGCATCTTCACCAAAACGTCCCCCACTGAGTGTTTCAAAAACCATGATATTCCTTTTAGGAGGGAAAAACACAGAAGGGTCAAAGAAATTAGGTCGATGCGGTCGAGTCCCTCGACCTCCCCAGGCACCCCCACAAGCAGCTGGTCCACCCTGGAGCACCTAGGTTGGGGGCCATGGCCCGCTGCCTCTCGGAGTCCCCTTTCCGTGGAAACGAAGACCCCTCGGTGGTAAGCCGCTGGCATGCGTGGGGTGGGGTGGGGTGCGAATGTCCACGGCCCCCCCGAGGAGGCCCCTGCCCCGGCTTCCAGCCCCCGGCCGCAGCGGGGCAGCAAGCCCAGCACCAGGGCCCCGGCCCCGAGGAGCCAGGGCCGGGAGGCCCCCAGTCCGACCCTGGGGTATCAGAGCAACCCAGTTTACATAGTGTGAAAAAATAGGATTCCTTTGATTAAAAAATACTGTCCCTTGGTCTTCTCTAAGTTTGAAACACCCTGGGAGCTTATTTTTAGCAAAGCAATTTCCCATACCCACCCAAAAATTATACATACAAGTTTAGGTAAACAGCAGATTAAATGTAAAAACTTAACCTTAAGAAAGTCCTTTGAATTTAATCTTGAGCTACTGTTTTCCAGGTTACGTCCTGCAGCTAGACACACGTGAATAGAAAAAACAGTACAGTTAGTGTTAAAGGCAAAACGCAGGGAGCTGGGAGGCCGCCCAGCACTGCCTGCGAGTTCGTTCACGGCTCCGCGCTCCCTCCATCCGCCTCTACGCCAAATGGTGCTTTCAGAGCCAGCCATCAAAAACGCAGCGAAGAATTTTCTATGAACAAACAAAAAGCTGTTAGGCAAAAAATAAAAGTAAAAATGTCCCCAAAGCCTCTCCGGCCGCTCTGGGGCTCGGGAGGGTCAGGGAGGGCGGGCTGGTCCAGGCCCCGCGCGCGTCAGTGTGTGCTGGGTCAGGCGTCGGCTCCCCGGGGCGACGGTCTGCAGGCCACCGGTCTCCGCAGACGGCCCGCGCTGTCTCCAGGGCCCCGCCCCACCCCTGCCTCCACCTAGGCGCTTGTGGGTTAAGGGGGGACGTAGGGAGGGGGCGACCGGTACGGGGTCATGTTCTTGGGACGGGAGCCCTTGCCCTCCATGGGGGCCGTGAAGGGTGGGGGAGGCTGGTAGGGAGGGGCGTTGGGGTCCTCATCCCGCAGGGGCGTGTACTCTCCCGCGGGGTCCTGGTTCAGAGGGGTGGTCTCGGGCACGCTCTGGTTGGGGTACTCGGGAGGGGGCAGTGGGGCCTTCTCCTCCTGGAGGATGAGTGGCATGCTGGAGGAGGGCGGGGGCTTGGAGTCATCCAGCTCGTCCGCGAAGATGATGGGCACCCCCTTCTTGATGAAGGTGGCCTGGTCCTCGAGCGTGAGCTTGCCCTTCCGCTTCTTGCGATAGCAGACCATGGCGATGACGCCGGCGATGAGCAGGATGGCCGCGACCACCACGGCCGGAATGACCGTGTGCAGGTACACGTCGTCCTCGCTGCTCTTCTCGGGGTCCCTGTCCGGCGCCTCCGTGGGCGGCGCCTCCGAGGGCGCCCTGCGGGGTGGCGCCACGGGGATGAACTGCAGGTGCCGGCAGCTCCCGGAGCCCGTCACAGCCACGCTCAAGGCCCTGAAGTCAGGTTCCAGCGCGTTGGAGAAGGCAGGCCGGGGCTTCCCGTCACCCTCGGCGATCCTGCGGCTCAGCCCCGTGATCTGCTCCTTGGGACAGGGCTCCAGGGGCAGCGTGTTGTTGGTCCACTCCACCACGATGGAGCCCTGCGTGATATTCTGCAGAGTGACCGTGCTACAGTTGCGGTCCCCGAAGGCGAAGGCCAGCTTCTTCACCAGGGAGATCTTCTTGTGAATGTCATTCACCACTGGGGCCGCGTCACCGGCAAACTTGGCCTTGAACCGCGCAGGCGCCCTGTCCCCCTGAGGGCGCCTGTGGACGTGGATCTCGAAGGCGTCCACGGCGGACAGGCCGCCCTTGTCGGTGGCGTGCATGAAGTACTCGTGCTTGCCCACGTGGCTGCTGTCGGGCAGCCCGTACATGAGCTGGCTGTTGCTGTTGAACTGCACCCAGGACTTCTCGCCCACCAGCTGCTGCTCCCGCAGCTTCAGGGTCAGCTTCAGCTTGTCCGTGGTGGTGTCCTCCTTGTCGTAGAAGGTGTCCGACGGGATCTTCACCTCAAAATAGGTGCCGACCCAGGCGTCCACCCTGTCGATGTGGTTCTTGAGCTCTGGGCGCTGGTTGGGCTCTCCCCCGCGGGGCACCCCGCTGGTGGTCGTGCGGACGCGCGTCGGCGGGGAGGCCGTCTCCAGTCTGGTGATGGGAGCCTTGGTGGTGGCCCGAGGCACCGGTCGGGGGGTACGGGGCTTCTTGGTCGGCCTTCGCGTCGTGGTGGTCGAGTCAGTAGAGGGCGTGGCTGGTTTTGGCGTGGATACTCGTGGCTTCTTGGTGGTAGTCGTGGGAGGGGTGGCGACCGCTGTGGGCTCCACATAGCCAGGGATGGTCATGGTTGGGCGGATCTGGCCAGGAACCGTGGTGCCAGCTTCCGGCACCCGAGTGGGCTGGATAGGGCCCAGAGTTGGGGTCTGAATGATGGCACCGCGAGTCCGAATGGTGACTGTGGGCTTCCCAGGAACGGGGTCCCTGACTGGAGGGGCCAGGGTCTCCGTGGGAGGAGCAATGACCGGAGACGTGGGGGTGGGTACAATCCTGGACGGCGGCTCCTGAATGGCCGTGGTTGGGGGCCCGATGGCAGTGACAGGCGTGGGTGTGGCGTGGATCTGCCGCCGGATGCGCTTGGGAAGGGGGGGCTTCTTGTTGGCAATGTGCCAACCCACCACGGGGTAGCCGAGCTGGGCCGACATGGTGCCCTCCCTGGCGGGAGCCTCTACGCCACGGATGTCGGGCACGCTGTTCTGGTTCAGGGAGCAGCCCAGCTTCCAGGAGAGCAGGGCCCCATTCTCTACGACCTTCTTGGCGTTTCCTGGGCCGGCCATGAAGGCCGACATGTCGAAGAGCCTGTTATTCACCACGGGCACCAGCTTCATGCTGGGAAGCTCCACCCCTGAGAAGCTCCGCATCCTGTGCAAGAGGTCGATCCTTTGCTTCGGGGTCATCTTGGTGAGGTCGGCATCCAGAATGACCGTCAGGACAGTCACGGGCTCCTCAGCCGCACAGGCAGATGAAGCCACCTCGCCGGGGTCGGGTGACGCCGCCCGCACGGATGGCAGCTCGCTGTGGTCCTCGGGGTAGACCTCGATCGAGAACACGCTGGAGGCCTGGGGGACGTGGCTCCCGTTGGCCCCCAGCCGCGCAGCGCTCACTGCGATGTAGTGCACCCCCTTATCCGTGTCCAGTGGGAGCCCCTCCAGGGTGCGGCTCTGCGGGTCCCAGTGCAGCCAGGACGGCAAGGCCTCCTTCCCCGCCGCTGACACCTGGAAGAGACATCGGCATGAGGTGAGTGCCACTGTCACCACGTAACCCGAAAACACCCACGGCAGGTAGCCACGGCCCGGCCTGCGTCGGGTGACAGGCTCGAGGTGTAATTCAGAATTCCTGTTGGGTGAGCCTACTCCTCTCTCCCGGGGTTCACTGAGATGTCACACACACAAAAAACGGGGGCTGCCAGAAGGTCTAGCTTGAAAGGCCAACGGTCCGTCTAAGGTCACACGGTGCAGAGACGGCAGGGCTGACGCTCACACACGTCTCGTCCGGAGAACCGGCGCCATGCGGCCTGAGACTGTTGTGGGTTTTCACGCCAGCGACGTGCCCGGCCACCCCGCCCCCACTCTGCCTGCAGAGTCCAGCCCGAGTGTCCCACCCTCCGCGCTCCTTCCCACCCTGGCCTCCGCCCTCTCCTCTGCCCTCCGCGGACACCCCTCTGCCTTTCCCCGCACCCGGGGGCAGAGATGCACACGGGTCTGGGCGCACGGGACAGCCGATGCCCTCAGACGACTCACTGTGCAGCCATCACGTTACAGTCAAGTGTAGCAGACACCGCCAGTCGTCTCTTTTTTAGCTACAAAAAATATTTACTTCAAATGTTTTGGCTGAAAAACCTGTACTTTAAATCTTTCCAGGTCAATCGCGTTAAACGTGCGAACGGCCTCATCCACCTGTAAGCACGTAAAGCAAAGGCTGCACCGCACGCTCCCGTTCTGTGAAAGACCACAAAGCGAAGATGTAAGGCCCAGGCGGAGACGTCAGGGAACCAGGAGACGTTTACCGGGCCGGGCCGTGCCTGGTCGTGCCCGGCCACAGGTCAGGCGTTCGGCCAGGGTCTCCAGCCCCGAAGCCGCCGGTTCCCAGGGTCTCTGGGTCTCCTCAGACGGGAACATTCTGAAGCCCACGCACCTCTGAGCATCCTGGTGCAGGCCGCGTCCGGCCCAGGCAGCACTTTGCGTGGCAACGATTCATTTGATACAAGGGCCACAGAAAGCGAACTAAATCTGAGTTCCACAAGGAACCTGGCCAAGGCAAGTCTCAGACAAGCTGGCACCCCTGCATCTGCAAGGCCATTTGGGGAAAGCCCCTGAACTTGGAAGTCTGCACACGCCCGAGGGGCTGGCAGCACCCACAGTCCCCGAGAGACTCCACTAGCGGCCTCTCCCTCCCGAGGGCGCCGGTGGGGGGGACGCTCTGGGATGCAGCGCCCGCTCGGCCGTCCCGGGCAGAGCGGCAGCCCCCTCAGTCCGCGGGAACTCTGGACCTTCCCTCCAGCTTCCAGTACTCTGCACCACCTTCCCCCTCGGGGCCTGGGGGCGAAGCGGGACAGAAAAGTTCCTTCTGAGAGTCACAGCCGCCAGGACAAGCCAGGACTCATCCTGGTAACAACCGCCTACTCAAGGGGAAGCCCCGTCCTCGGGAGCCCGGGCTGAGTCCCAGCTCCCGGCGGGTTGGGGCCTGACCCAAACCCAGCCTGTCTGCTCATCTGCACAGAGAGGAGAAGGACGCCGTCCCTGCACAGTCACAGGGCCAGGCACAGGCTGGATGTGTCGGTGCCGTTCCCCACCCACCCCTGCGGGCTGAGCGAGGACCCAGGACACGCCGCAAGGCTGCTGCCTGAACGGGTCCATGGCATGTCCAGGCTCCACTCTCCAGGCCCCCTTCCTGACTGGCCTTGCACCCAGTGCACAGTGAGGCCTTGTCTCCCTAGTCGTACCCCAAAACGGAAGCTCGAAGCATCAAAGGGAACGAGGAGACCGCGGGAAAGGGAAGCCAGGATCCTACAGGGGAATAAGGCCAAGCTGGGGCCCCCAGAGACTTGTGTGCCTGGTAAGACCAGTCTGCAGGTGACAGCCCGAACACCAGCACTCCCCTCCTCCTCGGTCTGTAACGGATGTGCTGCAGCCTGGCACATCTGCGCCTGAGGGTCTCACTGTCCTTGGGGTCTTCGGTTTACTCGTATAAACACTCCCGCCCTAGCTGCACCGTGAGCACCCACCACTAACCCCTCAGGGTGGCCGAGCGAGGCACGGCACGCGAGAGGCAGGGACCCGAGTTCGGTGCGCGTGCTCCTCAGCACCCGCACGTGCTGCCGGGGACTCCCCCAGGGTTTCAGGTCACTCAGCCCCTGTCACCGAACACCAGCACTGCCCGGGAGAGGCTGGAGCCAGGGCTGCTGGCCGCACCTCTCAGCGCTCTGCGGAAGGAGCCCTCGGGCGGCTGGTGGGAGTCTGTGGGAGGCAGAACCCACAGAACAAAGCCCCACTGGAGAGGACCACGGGCCACCCCCCAAAACGCCAGAAATCTCTCCAGGGTCAGCAGCCCTCAGAGAGGACGTGCTTCTGAGACGGAAGGCCAGTCCAGCACAGAGGAAAAGAAGATCTCGAGCAGCCACACGCCCAGTTGGAGAAGTCCTGATCCATAAAGCACATCCAAGAGCATTAAGAATCAGAACCACAAAATCTGGGCAGAGCTGCAGGGAGTTCCAGAGGCTGCCCGCCCAGCGCCGCTTACGATGAATCACCATGACCGACGACTGGGGAACTGCCAAGTGGGAGCTCTGGTCACTCCGCAGTCTGCACCAGCAGATGACTAGTGACTGGCGGCCCGCTCAGTTCTGGGGCACGCTCTCCAAGCGCCTCGCTGGCTCCCTCTCTCGAACGGGGCGAGGGGTGGGGGGGGTATAAAGAGGATACAGCTCCTGTGCTAACCCCACAAAACACGAGCAGTCTTTCAGCCCGAATGAGCACCACCTGGGGGAGGGCAGATGGGAGGAGCAGCTCCCTCATTTAGGCCCTTGTCAAAAAAAAAAAAGTAGGTTTCCACCCAGGGCAGGGGCCAGACAGCCAGGCACAAATGAAAGACAAGAACTGGGGCCTAATTAACCCTATGAACTTCGGCTGGTGAAACCAAGAGCCCCAGGTTTTACCACGCAGGCCCCATGGGGTGGCATCTCCCCCACGCAGGAGGGGTGGGGCTCGGAAATGGCCAGGAAAGACTCCAGAGAGACGGGTGAGCGTTTTCACACCCATGTCGCTCCGATGAGCGGGTGGCAGCCAGCAAAGAGGGATCCTGGGAACAAAGCATAACAAAGACACCGCACTTGGTGAGCACTCCCCCCAACTACAAGCCTTTCGGGGGGCCCTTCCAACTAACCCCTCTGAACGGGACGGTCCCAGGGCTTCCGGATGAGCCCCTCCCTGAATCCCCCAGGGATGTCCTGGAGGGTCTTCTCCGTGGCCCACTTTAAAATGCCCCCTCACCCCTCAGCCAAGCCGCAGAGCTGGGCCAGCCTGCAGCCGTCCACGACCGGCTACCACGGGCAATAATACCCTGGAGGCCCTGGAACACGAAGCGGTTCGAGGCCCACTGCGTGGTCCTCTCTGCTCAGGGAGGCGGGGAACGGTCCCTCCGACGGGAGCCTGAGCCTCCAATCAAGCAGCAGAGGCCCCCGTGGTGCTGACTCACATCCAGGGTGATCCTGTGTCCAAACCATGGACTAGGACATTGCGATAACCCTCTGTGGCCAGGACCAGCTTTTCGAATGATGCACATGGGCAGTGACATGGCTAGGCCGGGCCGGGAGATGACGCAGGTCAACAGGAAGAGCCTCTGGCTTAAGGTCAAAGGGCCAAGACTCTTCCCATGTAAGGTAAAGACCACGGTGGACGGGGACGCAAGGGGCCTTTGCCTGGACAAGCACGGTGGAGCGGCACCCATGCAAGACAGTCACGGGTCCTCCGGCTGCCAGACACTCAAACCGCAGACCAGCCCACGGCTCCTGCCACGAAGGCCAAGGCCACCGCACCACGTTCGGAACACGGACCGCCCAGCCCGGTGAGCACCCTTCTGGGCTGAGTTACGAGGCCCTTTACAGAACGTTGCTTGTTCTCATCTAAAAACAAAAAATTTCCCCCCAAAAAAGTAAAGGACAGCCTAGCATAGTTACAGTCATTAATAAAATTCTTCAAGACCCACAAAAACAAAGAAACACAATTCTCAGAAGCAGTCCCTCTCCCCCGAGCCCCGACACCCCTATGTCTCCTTGGTCGTGCCCTCTCGGTCCTTGTCCGTGTTTTCCCCAGAACACAGGGGCCTGCGCTTCCAGGGAGCATTCGAGCTGATGAGTCCAGGCGAATGCCACCCCGACGACCCGCCCCCAAGGACGCCGCCCCCCGCCAACCCGCCTTTCGCGGTGCGCCGCGCTCACAAGGGGCCCATTCAGAGCCGGGGAACACCCACTCGAGGCAGGAAGAGACCGCAGTTCATCTCCCACAGGCGGGGCTGCCACAAAGCTCTCAAGCATCCAAAGAAACGCTCCTTTCATGGGCTCCCCTTCTCGGCCAGAGAGAGTAGCCATTGTTCGCGGGGGAACAATCGGGGGCCCGCGCCAGCGGCTGAGAGCACAGTCCCAGGAAGGGCTGCTCCCAGGCTGCCGACGTCTTGGGCGGAGGGAAAGCCCGCATTGTCTCCAGGCAAGGAGGCTGAGGGGACGCAGGGATGAAAAGCCATCCGCACCGGCTCCACCAGAAGGAGACATCTGGGGGGTCGGCCCAGTCCCCTCGTGAGATGCAAGGCAGCCGCTCCTGACCACCCGGGAGAGGAAGGGTCAGCACGTCTCCGGGCCCACGCCCGCCTTCCTCGGCCAGCGAGCCCCACTCACTCAAGTCCCAGGGAAGGCGCCAATCCCAAGGGAGGCCGGGGTCAGGGCGGGCGACTTGTACCAGGGCCAACCCAGGACAGCCTAGGACCCGCCCAGCAAAGGCCAAGCTGGATCCTGTGCGACCTGTCCCCAGAGACGCAGACGAGGAGGAGGGTGCCCTGGGGCCCAAAGGCAGCTAGCTGGGAGAGTGAAGAAGGGTCAGGACCTGGGATGAGCTTTGTATATGGGCGTCCCGCCTGGGCCAAGGGAGCGCACGCCAGGACCGTCGGCCGTGGAGTGTCCTGAGGTCACAGGGGAGGAGAGAGCTGCACGACTCGGGTCTGTCAGGAAGGCCGCGCTGGCCACAGGGGCCTGGAGACAACCTGCGGCCTCCTCTTGCGTCACTGAGTCAATGGCGTCCGTCCGGGGGTGAGATGGGGCTGACGGTACCAAACCGGTGGTGGAGGAAGAGCTAGGAAACAGCAGGGGAAGTAACAGATGCTGGCCAGGCTGAGGCTGGCCGAGCGCTGTCCACTGTGTGCAGAGCACAGGACCCCGGGGCTAGGTCCTCTAGCCAGGCAGCCCCTCTCTTCCTCCTCCTCCTCCTCACCTGCAGCTGCCTTGCAGCTTCCTTGCAGCCTGGTGACTCACGTTTGGGGAAGCCCTTGATTTCGGAGCGGATGCTACCTGAGGGGCCACCAGGCTGACGCCAAGAGGCACACCCTCTGCCACCGAGACCCCCAGAGCTGCCATGACCTCCTGAAACAGCGTGAACAGCAGCCCATGTGGGTCAAACAAGGCTCGGCAGGCGGCCAGTGCCGCTCACTCAGCGTGAGACTTGATTTTCCAGCCGCTGGACAGACCGTTCCTCAGGCTGCTGTAAACACTGGATGATGCACCGGTCAGCAGTCGCCACGCACAGCCCCCGACCAGTCAGCAAGTACGACAATCAAAGCATCCAGTCTCAGCCGATCCCGGCAGATGCGCGGCCCAGGAGTCCTCATGAGGCAACTCGGCCGTGTCCAAGTGGGCTGGAAGGCCAGCCCTCACCTGGCAGCCCCACGGGAGCTTAGCCTGCATTTCTCCTTGCACACAGCCAGGCCGGCTTTGGGGGTCCAACGCGCGTTGGCAGGCACCGAAGGGGTCCTTGCTCCTCCCTCCGAGACGGGAGTCCCACATGCAGACTGACTAACACACACAAAAACAGAATTTCGGGTACAGAAATTTGCCAAGAAGGTGACGCAGGGTTCTGTGGGAAAGCTGCTTTCATCGGGGAGAGGGGCGAGGGCTCCAGGCCCTCAGGTGATGTCTGAGCTGAACCTGAGTGCACCCACGCCAACAGAAGCCAGCCAGGGGCCTGTGGTGGGCCCTGAGCCGGCATGCCTGCGCGGCAGAAGGGGGCGGACGTGGCCGGGACGTGGTGTGCAAAGGGAAGGAGGCTTGGTCCTGAGGGGGCCTGGCAACGGGGGAGAGGGAGGGTGGGAAGCGGACGTCAGCTTTCCGAAGACAAAGACGTCTCTCGCCTCAGCACGGAGAACAGACTGGGGCGTCAAGAACAGAACCCGGGGAGAGGCGAGTAAGCGGTGGCTCGGGTGACGGTAAGAGCGACGGGTATGATCTGGAGGTCACCCCGACAAGGCCCCTTGAGACCAAGATCTGAGGTGCTGCTCACATACACAAGAACACCGGGCGGCCCTTGGAAGTTACACCGTTCAAGACTACTTAACCACCAAGGGGAAGAAACTCAAGCCGCGGGGAATGAAGGAAAGGTGAAAACCCATCCAGCGCGATCCCAGTGCCTTCCAAGGTGCCCGTCTGGCGTCAGCCCGCGACATCGACACCCCTTGACGAGGACAGGAAATGATGGAGGTATCCACTGAGTGGGAGGAACTGCAGACTTTCCTTTCCCCTTTTGTACAATGTCCATTTGCACATCATTATTATAATGAGGGGGGACACAACTCCCTTAACATAAGACGTTTTAACCCCATCGGGAACGGGCGGGGCACTGTGACCTGCTCTGCACCCCGCACAGCCCCGAGGCGAGGGCGCTGGGGGCGAGGAGTCACACGTCTTCGTCTGCTGTTCCACAGGCTGATCAGCTACTGAACGGTCTGCTTTCTGCAGACAAATATGCTCAGATGAAATCCTGTTTGCCCAGTAAAATCTCTTTACTCCCCTGGCGAGTAAGCCTGTTAAGGATCTCTCTGCCAGACACAGCCAGCAGCTGGCTCAGGGCATCACTTAGAAGCACCTCCGGCCGAGCCGAGTCCGTGTAAAACACCCCGGCGGCCACTGGAACAAGGTCAGCCACCGCAGGGTTTGGCTGCCCAGACCAAATCTGCGGTCAGGCAAGAAACGTACCCCTCAAACTGTCACTCTTCACCCAACGGCCAGACGAGCACTTGGCTTGCTCGAATACTGTGAAGATTACATGGAAATCTTTTGCGAGCACTCCGCAAACTAGAAGGAGTTCCGTGGAAGTGAGCCAGGACCTTCAGAAGTGCGGCCGCGGCTGGGCTCGCCGCCCCACCCTGCGAACAAGCCACGCCCCACAGGGAGGGGCCAACAGGGACGAACAGGAGAGCGCGAGAAGGGTGCGGGCCAGGAGGGAGTGTGCCCAGACTCCAGGGGAAGGGCTGTGACCCCTCCTCTCGGTGGGCACAGACCTCGGGGCTGTTTCCCATCGGGACGCCCAGGGCTGTGGGTCGGAGGGGGCACGCTGGGAAGGACTAACCAGAGCCTGCGAGTGCTCTGACCGGTGGTGCACAGTGAAGTGTCGCCGTGCAAGGTTCCCAGCCCAGGCCTCGAGAGACTGGCACCTCTCACTGCCCGTTCCTTGGACCAGCTAACCATGGATCCCGCTACTGCGCTACGAGGAAACCCAAGCAGCCCAGGGAAAGGCCCACATGGAAAGGAACCAAGAACCCTGACCAACCACCCCAGGCAGGCTCCCTGTCGACAGGCAACACCGACTTGCCAGCCATAAATGAACCATCCCGGAAGGGCGCCCTCCGGCCCCAGGTGAGCCACTCTCGCTCGTGCCGTGGGGGGCAGAGACGCGGTTCCCAGAGGCGCTCTGAATACCCGAATTCCTGGCCACACAGGTGCGAGCAAAACAAACTATTTTTTTTTAAGGAAGTCTTTTTTAAAGGTTTTGTTTATTTTTAAAGAGAGGGAAAGGGAGGGAGACAAAAAGGGAGAGAAACATCAATGTGTGGTTGCCTCTCATGTGCCCCCCACTGGGGACCTGGCCTGCAACCCAGGCATGTGCCCTGACTGGGAATTGAACCAGCGACCCTTTGGTTCGCAGTCTGTGCTCAATCCACTGAGCCACACCAGCCAGGGCCAAATTGGTTGTTTAAACCACTAAGTTTTGGTGATTTAAACATATCAATAGTACACAATGTGTACTTAGAAGTCTAAATACAACACAGATATAGAAACTACCATAACAAAGTATAGACCTTAAAATATTTTTAGTTCCTCTTCAAGCTGCACCTCTGAGGAAACGATGGTGCAGGGCATGGGTCAGCAAACTATGGCCGTGAGCCAAACCAGGCCGCCCATGTTTCTGAATGGCCCATGACTAAAAATGGTTTTTGCATTTTGACTGAAAAAAAATCAATACAAGAATAATATTTTATGACATGAGAAAAGTGTATGAAATTCAAATTTCAGTTTGTGTCTATAAGTAAAGTTTTACTGGAACACAGCCACGCCCATTCGCTTACAGATGATCCACGGCTACTCGGGCAGAATAGGGCCGAGCGGAGGAACCACGCCAGCAAGCACACGGCCTGCGACACCTAACGCACTGTCTGGCCCTCTAAGAGGTGAGCGGATGGACCCCTGCGCTGAGATGTTCACAGTGTGGAAAGTACACCCCACGGACCCAGAGGGCTACCGTGCAGTCTCACTCGGGACCCAGGGGACATCGCAAGGTCCCACACCCCAAGGCCTGGCGTTTCTCCGCACAGAAGCTTTCTGTGTCCACCCTGGGCCAGCCAAGATACTCTTCCTACTGCATGGATCTCAGGCGCCCTTCTTCTCCGGATTGCTTCCCCCAATAAAGATGGGGCAAGGCTGAAGCGTAACTGATTCTGGTTCCTAAGTGATCAAATACATTAGTAAATACAGAATATTAAATTAGAGCAAAACTCCTATATTATTTATACCATTTTTTAAAAAAAGATAGGTTCAGCCCTGGTTGGTGTGGCTCAGCGGACTGAGTGCCAAACTGCAAACCGAAAGGTCGCTGGTTCGGTTCCCAGTCAGGGCACATGCCTGGGTTGTGGGCCAGGTCCCCAGTGGGGGGCCATGAGAACCACACATTGATGTTTCTCTCCCCTTTCTCTCTCCCTTCTCTAAAAATAAATAAAATTTTTTAAAAATAGGTTCAAAGCAGTTAAAAGTTCTGTATTTCTTGGGTTTAATCCCACGGTCAATGAGAGGAGGCCTTTTCCTGTAACTTTTTCCATCACACCCCTAACTCGATGACCAAGAGGTCTCTCAGAGTACAAATGTCAAGGCTTTCTAACGGTGAAAACTCAAAATGGGAGGAAGAATAAAGGTTCAGGATACTACTCTGAGATACATGGCGACCCTCTGGTGAACATCGGTGGCTGTTCCTTAGCCACTTAGTAGGTTCTGGAAAAACTGAGCTCAGAATCACCAGAGTGAAGAACTGAAAAACTAAAACCTAAAACTAAAATGGGAGAATTCTCCCCCTTTTCCTTTGTATAGCCAGTCTCTCACCTTGACGACGTCTCCATTGGAGGCAATTAAATCTGTCGGGATGGTCACTCGAAAGGAGCGCCCGACGACAGCGGTGCCATCAGGGATGCCGACCACCGTGGGGACCGCCTCGGGGAGGTCGGAGAGCACCGAGTGCATGGACGCCTCGAGCTGGTTCTCCCAGTCCCTGACGGCCTCCGGAGGGTCGCTCGGCCAGTGCGACCGAGTCACGGACACACACAACAGAAGGAGACAGGTCCTCCCCCAGAGGGGGAGCAGCAGCGAGAGGCCCACAGACATCCTCATCCAGGGTCGAGTCTCCTCAGGCCGAGAGTCTCACGAGGAAGGGAGGTGAGCGACGTGGCCCCAGAGCTGGGTCCTCACCCTCTGCACACCTGCTCCATCCCCGAGCACTCAGATCCTAAAAGAGAAGAACAATCGTCTCAGTCGTCGGCAACCCCCGTGAGTTCGAAGTCGTGCGAGGGCAGCTACTGCCCTGTGAATGTCCCCAAAAGAGCTATCCTGCGCTGGACCAGGTCTCACCCTGGGTCCAGTCCAGAGCCACCAGCCGCATGTGGCTGCCAGCGCTGGAAATGGGGCCGGCCCACTAAGTGCAAAGAACACTTACACTCTATATACGGATTTTTAAAACTTCATATACAAAAGGAATGCAAAATATCTCATTAATACTTCTGAGATATTCTAACATATTGAAATAGTATTTTGAACATAAACACATCAAGTAATAAATATTAATAAATGGTAAAGAAATGTATTGAGCAGTCTTAAAATTCATTCTTCCTTATTTTTATTTATTTTTACGTAACCTGTTTGGCTCACGTGACATTTCCATTGGGCTGTGCTGCCCCAGACCGAGCTTCTACTGGACAGGACACACAGGGGTCGTGAAGACACAACCAGACCGACCCAGAGCGCAGGACCTTCTGCAAGATGCCTGGCTTGGTTTGTGCAGATGCCGGCACCCCGAACACCAGGGGACTGGTCGAGATTCAGAGACGGCCACCGGGTGCAGACTGTGCGCCCAGACTGGATCCCGGATTTACTCCTAACACAAAAAACACACGAGTCTAGCGCCCAAGGGGGTCGCTGGGGAATTTTGCATGTGGGCTAGAGGTAAGGTTTACTGTTAATTTCACTAGGTGAAATGATGGTGCTGTGTCTCTGTAGCAGGCTGTCTGTGGGTTTTAAAGTACTCAGGGACAAAACACCAAAAATCTCCGCCCCTCGCTTTGCGATGGTCCGAGAGAAAAACGTGTGCGTGTACATATAAAGACAGAGCAACAAAGTACAACCGTTATTAAGTTTTTAAAACGTACTTTTGAAAAGACTGAAAAAAAAAAAACAAGCATTTGCACAGAGACATGTGACAAATGCCCACCCTCCCTCATACTCCAAGCGCTTATCACAGGACCCGTGTACTGATCGTGTGTTTGTCAACTCAGTGCCAGTGAACCACACTTACGTGGCAGCTCCTGCCTCCGCACCGAAGTAATGAGAATCCTGCACTCTGTCCCCTCTCCCCCACGCCCGCTTCAGACAGCTCAGGACACCTGCTCTGAGGCTGGCGGCCACAGACGCCTCATGGGGCTTGCTGGGGGCCCACTGGTGACCACGCCAGCAGCAACTGTTTCTCATCCTGGAGAAGGATTCAGCCCTGCCCTGAGCCAAGCCGTTGAAGGGCCACATGATGTATTTTCTGACCTGGGTAATGCAAAGGAAGTAAAACTGCTAAAGAAAACACAGCCACTGAAATGGGCAGTGTATTCTAAAGCCGATGCAAATCCAAGCCAATTCCAGCAGCCTTTTTTTTTTTTTTTGCTATTCTGGTTCTTATTTTGTTTTTGAGCTACCATTCACCATACAACGCAAACCCCAAGAAAGTAAAACAATTTTGGAGCCCAGGAGTCCTGTTGTAGCATACAAAGACTTAACCTAAAACAATGGTATTTAAGGCCGAGCCTCAAGCGGACAAAGCCAGCTGACTGTGGAACCAGAGGGAGAGCCAAAACCAGCTTTGCAAAGGAGCTGTTCGAAAGTTCTGGAACAAGTGGCCACTTAGGCTCCTCCCTTGCTTTCCCATCACAAACGAGATAAATCCCGGGTAGATCAGACACACAAATGTAAAAAGCAGAATTAAATTTTTTAAAAATATAGTTGAATATCAGGACAGAGAAGGATTTCATTTTAAAAGACATCAAAAAATATAAAACATAAAGGAAAAAGCCCACTGGACTTCCAGGAAAATGGAAGTAATAATATGTTCTTCCCTGGTTTCCCACTAACTACAGTGAAAATCCCTAGACATTCTATATACAATAAACATAAGCCCTGGCTGGTGTGGCTCAGTGGACTGAGCGCCAGCCTGTGAACCAAAAGGTCACTGGTTTGATTCCCAGTCAGGGCACGTGCCTGGGTTGCGGGCCAGATCCCCAGTTGGGCGTGTGCAAGAGGCAACCACACAGTGATGTTTCTTTCTTTCTCCCTCCCTTCCCTCTCTCTGGGAAAATAAGTAAAATCTTAAAAAAAAAAATTGCCTAAGACTTGGTCAAAAAAAAGGCAGACCAGCTAGGGACCCAGGACTCAAGGAAAGACACTGGTGAGTCCCATGGGTTTGCTTCTTGCCTCTACCTTCCAGAACTGGAGCTGAAGAAGATGGCAACCCAGAAACAGCAAGAGATGAGACAACGAAGGTTCCAACAAAAGTCTGCTCTCTTGAGCCAAAGGGGCAGGAAGGGGGTAGCCTAGCAAGACAGAAAACATGTAGACAATAACAGCTCTATTCTAGCCAAACACCATGGAAAAAAATGGGGCCCCACTCCCACCCACACCAGCCGAGTGTGGGACCCAGACTTCCGCCCTGGTGAGGCTGTAACAAGGCGCCCCGGCACCCACACTGAGGCAGTGTCAGAGAAGGCCAATCAGGGACTTTCGTCCCCACCGGCCAGTAACCACGTGCTGCCCTGCCCGCCTCCTCCTCCAGCCCCTCAGGGTCAATGGAAGACACAGGGGAGCCCGTATGTCTACGCCCACCCAGGCAGTAACGCCCACCCAGGCAGTAACGCCCACCCAGGCAGTAACGAGGAGCTTCTCCCCAGCGCTGCTAGGAAGGTATCTCAGGAGGGTTCACGGAGGGTCGCAACTCTCACCACTGCCCAGTGGTAGTGACGCCCGGATGTCCACCCCTGCGCAGCGGTAACAAGGACTTCGCCCACCTTCAGGCGTCTCCAAGGGCCGAGTGGGGGACCTGAACAGCAACCTCCACTTCCCAGTGATCAGGCGGCACCTCCCCTACCTCTCCCCTGCCAGAGAAGTACCAGAAAAAAACAGCTAAAAAAGAACTTTAGGGTTTCAGAACAAAATACAAAGCTGTCCATGTTTCAATTTTCAAAAAAAAAAAAAATCACACCTAGAACCAGGACAACTGCAAACTGAGCGAGAAAAGGCGACCAGTGCATGACCGCGCCGAGGTGACAAAGGCAGGCAGGAGTAAGAGGGCGGGAAGACACCGGGCGAATGCCCGCGGACAGCGGGAGTGGCTGCACGTGTCCTAACGTGAGACGAGGGAGACTGCGGGGCAAAGGAAGATCCGCCCAGACGGACATCATATAATGACGGCAGGGGCAGCCCACCAAGGACAACGACAACGTTAAATGCCATGCACCACACAACAGAGCTACAAAATGGGTACAGCGAAAACCGATAGAACTGAAAGAAAAAAACTTACGAGTCCACAATTCTAGCTAGAAACTTCAATACCACTCTCTCAACAGCTGACAAAATAACTACAAAGAAAATTAACAAGGATACAAAAACACTCAAAAATACCATCGGTCAATAAGCTCTAGCAGACCTTTACAAAGCACTCCACCTGCAACTGGAACACACACTCTTTTCAAATGTTCATGGAACATACGCCCAGATAGACCATATCTAAGGCCATGAAATAAACCTCAACAAAAAACTTTTTAATCCTCACCGAGGATATGGTTATTGATTTGAGAGAGAGAGAGAGAGAAACATAAAATGTAAGAAACATTAATCAGTTGCTTCCTGTACTCACCCTAACCAGGGATCGAATCTGCAACCCAGGTATGTACCCTGACCAGGAATTGAACCCACAACCTTTTGGTGTATTGGATGATGCTCCAACCAACTGAGCCACCCAGCCAGGGCCAAACCTTGACAAATTTAAAGGAAATGAAATAAGCCCTGGCTGGTGTGGCTCAGTGGATTGAGCGCTGGCCTGCAAACCAAAGGGTTGCTGGTTCAATTCCCAGTCAGGGCACATGCCTGGGTTGTGGGCCAGGTCCCCAGTAAGGGACGCACAAGAAGCAACCACACATTGATGTTTCTCTCCCTTTCTTTCTCCCTCCCTTCCCCTCTGTCTAAAAATAAATAAAATCCTGAAGGAAATGAAATAATATTGAATGTGTTCTTCAACCATGAGGGAATCAAATCAGAAATCAGTAACTAAAGGAAAACAGGAAACTCTCCAAACACTTGAAAATTATACAACATACCTCTAAATAATCCTGGGGTCAGAGAGGAAGTCTCAAGGGCTATAAAAAATTACAATGAACTGAATTAAAAAAATATACTTGTTTACTTGTATTAAAATTCATGGAACACAACTAAAGCAGTGCTTAGAGGTGTATTTATAGCCCTGAATCCACTAGAACATAAGGAAGTCTCAAACCAATAATCTGTGCTCCTACCTCAAGAATCTAAAAAGCCAAATAAACCCAAAGCAAGCAAAAGGGAAAAAATCATAAAGAGCAAAAATCAGTGAAATTGACCTGGCTGGTATTGCTCAGTGGACTGAGCACCAGCCTGTGAACCGGAAGGTCCCCAGTTCAATTCCCAGTCAGGGCACCTGCCTGGGTGGTGGGCCATGTCCCCAGCTGGGGGCGGCAAGAGGCAACCAACTGATATGTCTCTTGCACATAGATGCTTCTCTCCCTCTTTCTCTCTCTCCTTCTCTCTCTCGGAAAATAAATTTTAAAAATCTTTTTTAAAAAATCAATGAAACAAAAACAAAAATAGAAAAAAATAAATACAAAATAAAACTGTTTCTTTGAAGAGACTACTAAAATTGACAAATATGTAGTAAAATTGACAGAAGACACAAATTCCCAGTATCAGGGATGAAACAGGAGATATCCCTACATAGATCCTACAGACATCCAAAGGATAGTAATACTTCAAATAACTCACAGATAAATTTAACAAATCAAACGAAAGACACCAATTCCTTGAAAAGTACAAACTACCACAATTCACCTACTATGATACAGATAATTTCTATTATTAAGGAAACTACAAAAAGCCCTGGCTGGTGTGACTCCGTGGACCGAGCTCCAGCCTGGGAACCGCAAGGCCACTGGTTGGTGCCTGGTCAGGGCACGTGCCTGGGTTGCAGCCAGGTCCCCGGCTGGAGGAGCATGAAAGGCAACCAACCAATGTATCTCTCACACATCAGCGTTTCTCTCCCTCTCTTTCTCCCTCCCTTCCCCATCTCTAAAAAATAGTCTTTTAAAACTCCCACAAAAAGAAATCTCCAGGCCCAGATAGCTTCACTAGTAAATCCTACCATGCATTTAGAAAAAATAACATGAATTCTACACAACCTTTTCCAGAAAGTACAGGGATACTTCCCTATTCATTTTATGCAGCTATCATCACACTTATACCAAAACCAGACAAAGGCGATAACCCCCCTAAAAAAGAAGAAAATAAAATATAGATAATTAAATCTCATGAAGAAAAATTTACAAAAATTTTTAACAAAATATTATCAAATAGAATTTAGCAATATATAAAAAGAATTATACACCATAACCAAGTGGTGTGTAGTCCAGGGATACAAGACCAGTTTGGTATTTGAAAATCAGTCAATGTAACGAACAAAAATCACACGATCATATCAACTGATACAGAAAAAGTACCTGACAAAATTCAACACTCATTCATGACGGACACTCTCGAAACAACGGGAACAGAGAATGTCTTCAGCTTGATAAAGAGCATCTACAAAAAATATACCTAACATTACACTTAAGGACAGATCGAACACTCTCTCCTTAAGGTCAGAAACAAGGCAAGATGTCCGCTCGCATCACCTTTATGTCACCTTTAGGTGTTCTAGCCAGTGCAATAAGGCAAGGAAGGTGGAGGCAGGGAGGAGCATAAAAATTGAAAAGGAAAAAATGTTTTAAAAATCCAGAAAAACACCTATACAAGAATGCCCAACTGACTTTTTATTTCAATAGTATTTTTAATACTTTCAAAAATATATTTAATTGCTTATGCTATTATAGTTGTCCCATTTTTTTCTCCCCTTTATTCCCCTCTGCCCTGTACCCCACCACGAGCATTCCCCCCCTTAGTTCGTGTCCGTGGGTTGTACATGTAAGTTCTTTGGCTTCTCCACTTCCCATACCATTCTAACCTCCCCGCCTATTTTGTACCTACAGTTTATGCTCCTTATTCCCTGAACCTTTTCCCCTACTCTCCCCCTCCCCACCCCCACTAACCCTCCATGTGATCTCCATGTCTGTGAATCTGTTCCTGTTCTAGTTCTTTGCTTAGTTCGTTTTTGTTTTTGTTTTTTTTAGGTTCGGTTGTTGGTAATTGTGAGTTTGTTGTCATTTTACTGTTCATATTTTTTGATCTTCTTTTTCTAAGTTCCTTTACCATTTCATATAATAAGGGCTTGGTGATGATGAACTCTTTTAACTTGACCTCATCTGAGAAGCACCTTATCTCCCCTTCCATTCTGAATGATAGCTTTGCTGGATAGAATAATCTTGGATAGATGACTTTCGACAAAGGTGCAAAAGCAATTCAATGGGGGGTGGGGGGAGTAGGTTTTTCCACAAATGGCGCAACCCTGATGTCAATGAGTGGATGGATGGTTGAACAAACCATGGACATGCGTACCATGAAATGTAACTACTGACACACTTGGTAACTTGGATGTGTGTCACACTCAAGGGAATTATGATGACAGAAAAGTGCTCATCCCAAAAGGGTGTGTTCTATACGATATGATTTAGTTTTTATAACATTCTTGAACTGACAAAACTACAGAAACAGAGAACAAATTAGTAGTTACCAGGGGCTAAAGAGAGGGTCAGGGCAAAAGCGAAGCAGGCGAGGCTCTAACAGGGTAATGTGAGCGATCTTCGAGGCGATGAAAATGTTCTGTATTTTGACTGTATCACTGTCAATATCCTGGCTGATACTGCATCCATACCATGCTTTTGTAAGATGTTACCAAGGGGGCAAACTGGATAAAGGGCACACAGGGTATTATTTTTAACAACTGCATGAGAATCCACAATGACTTCAAACATTTTTTCTAAATCTTAAAAAAAAAAAAAAAAAAAGCCCTGGCTGGTGTGGCTGAGTAGATTGAGTGCCAGCCTGCGAAACCTAAAGGTCGCCGGTTTGATTCCCGGTCAGGGCACGTGCCTGGGTTGCCCACCAGGTTCCCGGTTAGGGGTATGCAAGAGGCAACCAATCAATGTTTCTCTCACATAGTAATGTTTCTTTCCCTCTCTTTTTCCCTCCCTTGCCTTCTCTCTAAAAATAAATATAATCTTAAAAAAAAATAAAAAATAACTATTTCTAGGTCTCCTGTTTTATGCTGTTTAACTGCAACCTCGGCGTTTCTTTCACTGCTGCACAGCGCTTCCCCCGACGGCCTGTTCTTTCTCACGCACCTCGAACGGCTCAGCTCCACCACATCCACTAGGCTGGCAGGAAGGGTGGGAACTGCGGGAGGGCAGGGACGTATCTGTCGCAATCGCTGATGGATGGCAGTGCCAGGCACACCCCTCATCCATGAATGGGGAGGACATGGGACTTCCTTTCTTTTAGCTTCTGCCTGTGTCTTCACACATTAGTTCACTTACTTTTCTACTTATTAGATCCATTTGGTCTTCACTTTTTAAGTGATTCTCCATTTTAAAATTCTCAGCGAATGTGAAAACAGCAAAGGCACGAGACACGCCCTGTCACTAGAGCAGAAGCTCAGCTGCTATCTGCGGACACATGACGGCGCCGGGTATCTGTCTCATGACTCAGTGCTCTGCATTTAGCACGCAGACGCTGTCCCAGGCACAACTCCAACTGCTATGTGTTGGTTTTCCATGCTCTGGGGAGAAAAAGATCTTTATGCAACTTGGCAAAAAGCAGCCTTGTGTCTTTCTGACACTGGCTTTCTATAAGCAAGGGTCACATCTCCCCATGCCAGGAATTTGGCAGGCTGCACCCACACACCCTGATGAGGACGCCCCTGGGAGGTTTTTACACCCACTCATACACCTGGTCACTCGGAGCAGGAGGCACTGCTGAGATCTCCTCGCCATTTTTCAGGGACCAAGGCCCAAAGAGGGGCGACCTTCAACACAGTCACACCGAACCTGTGGGCAGAACACGGTGGGAGAAGGCGCTCAGGAATCAGAGAGAGACAATGGCCAGAGTCAAGTGGTCTTTCTGACACAGCCACGCACTTTCACACCGCACACGCAGACTTACACTGCACCCTCTGCAACACCAGGAAGCGCTCGGGCAGCCCAGGAATGTGTATCGGCGGCACTCACCGCTGACCAGCACTCACTGCTGACCGGCACTCACCACTGACCGGCACTCACCGCTGGCCGGCACTCACCGCTGACCGGCACTCACTGCTGACCGGCACTCACCGCTGACCGGCTGGCAGAAGCTGCCAAGGCTCTCGTTCTGGGAACTGAGGGGAGGGAACAAGTGCCAGGACCCAGTGCAGTGCCCACCACCAGGTCTGAGCTCAGCGCTGCCCGGGACTCCAGTGAAATCCAACGCTGTGAAGAGGGACCTTCCCAGAGCCTTGGAGTGCCGGACTCTCTGAACGCACGCTCCACGGCCTTGGCATACGGTGTGAAAATGGCACAGCTGCCAGGAAGCTGTCCCATCCCTTAGTCCCAGACTGTCCACCCTGGGGCAGAGAAACCTTCAAAGCGTTGGGGCCTGCAAAGTGCGGACGCATCACAGCCCTTTGGGTCACTGCTGTCCCAGAGCAGACACCCAGGCCGCCCCCTCCCTCTTCTCTAGGGAAGAACCTGCACTCCTGCCCCGAGAGCCACCCGCTCCAGGGAGGAGAGCCCACAGCGCCCCAGATACCCGCCCGACGGCCCCCTGGCCAGGCGCTCCTTCAGCACCTGGCAGTACCAAGGAGGCAGCACCCCACGGAGGGCTGGCCTGAGCACCTCTGCCAGCTGGCTCCTGGGGTACTCTTCCCCGGTGAAAGACCAGTCTGGGTTCCGGGAGGTGCCCAGGGAGCCCAGACCCTGAGCTCACTTCGGGGAAGTCCCCTCTCCCAGAGGGAGGAACCGCAGTAGCGGTGGGTGGAGCCCGGCCCACGCTTCCTCTCTCCAGCACCCCGACTCTGCAGCAGCGACTGGCTGCAGCAGCGACTGGCGGACTCAACCAGCCAGTGTCCAGCCGTGCCTGAAAGGTGATGTCCTCTGAAACCCGAAACCCAAAAACTCTGTCCTGGAGGCAGGTGTATTCATCCTTTACTGGATCGGTCAGCAAGGGCACAAGCAGAGACTCAGAACACTGTACAGTGACAGCTGAGGACGCCAGGCATCTGAGGCAGGCAGAGTTCAGAGGACAGAACCATCTGTCACCAACTCTAACCCCATGTGTGTGTAACGGAAGCGTGTGCCTTGTGGAGGGACGGGTGTATGCCCACGAGAAGACCCCACTCTGCCCAGACTGCGACCTGGAAGGCGAGTCCCCTGGAGGCCCAGCCCCAGGAGAGAAGCAGAGGTGCTCTGCTGCATCAGGCTGCCCCCCCCCGCCCAAAGAGCTGGAGGGCGCCCCGCGCACAGGGGAGGCGCAGCCAGCCAGCGCTCTCCGTTCAACACATGCGAGGAGCAAATGCAGACGTGGCATCGGCTCCATTCGAGTAGAGTCCCTGTTTCCTCACGTGCAGACAACTGACAGAGAACGCACCTTCCAGATATCTTCGCCGAAACTCGGAAAGGCCAGCTCCCTCCTAGCTGTTACCTTCTGATGAAGGAAGAGTGAGGTTCAACCCATTATTAACCACGCCAAATGGGGCAGAGGCAGGGCCAGCTCACCCCACCCCTCCCCAGAACACTCCTCTTCCAAAGCTGCTATCCACAACTAAACTGTCAGACTGCTACCATTCGCCACAGTAATTAAAACATTTAAAGAAAACGAAAGTCAAAAGCAACAACTTCACTGAAACTGCCACTCCAGGTTCCATTCAGCAAAAAAAGCTTTTGTCAGTCGAACATGAACACAAGAATTCCGGCGGCTAACCAATTCACAGCTGCCCGACCTGCCGTCAACAGGATGCACGCCGCACAGTGCAAAACAATAGTGTGAAGTCAGTGTTTATTTGGGCCCCGAACACTAAAAAGACAGGCAGAGTCCTCCGCTCTGAGTGAAAAGCAGGCCTGTTTCAGGCCCTGGCGGCGGAGGGGAAGGTGTGGGGCCAAGGTACCCCACGCTCACCGGCAGCTCAGGAGGCGAGCTCCCGCTCAGCCCGTGCGCTGGGGGACCACCACCAGGTGTGGGGACAGCCCCGAGAAGACACCATCAGGGGGCTGAGCACCCCACCAAAGGAGCCCGGGGTCCCAGACACAGCAAAGATCCAAAAGTCAAAGTGCACGGGAGAAAAAAGTGACCGCCTGCGAGAAGCAGGTGCTGCACACCAGTCCGTCCAACAGGAAAGTCACCCTGAACCTTCCCTCAGTTGGAAAGCTCGCGAACTCTCTCCCACCACAGACACCAGAGCAGAGGTCCAGGAAGGGCAGCGGTTTCTGCTGCTGCTGCTGTGCTTTTTCCACAAAGGCAGGAAGGAAGTGAAGGTTTAATACCTGAGCGCAAGCTCACTCAGGTGCAACCCCTCCTAGAGGAAGGGCAGGGAGGCGAGGCCCAAACCCGGGACGGCACGGCCAGCCCCACTGGACCGTGGGTTTTAACCTGGGTAGATTTTTAACATCTTACGTGACAAAGCTCATGGAGAAACAGTCCCTTCCACACGCCACTGAACTCCACATGCTGCTGTTAAACATTACTCACTGCCGAACTGAACACTTAAAAATGGTGAAGATGGTAAATTTTATGTTATATGCTTTTTTTAACCACAATTTAAACATTTTTTTAAAACTATTTTTTAAAGACTTTATTTGTTTATTTTTAGAGAGGGAAGGGAGGGGGAGAGAGGGGGAGAGAGAGAGAGAGAAAGAGACAGACAGACAGACATCAATATGCGGTTGCTGGGGGTCAAGGCCTGCAACCCAGGCATGTACCCTGACTGGGAATCGAACCTGTGACACTTTGGTTCACAGCCCACGCTCAATCCACTGAGCTACACCAGCCAGGGAATTTAAACATTTTTATAGTTATGATGGTAAATTTTATATTACATGTTTTATCACATTTATAAATAAATAAATAAATATGTTTTTTAAAAAACACTACTCATCCCTGGCCTGTGTGGCGCAACTGGAGAGTCGTCCCCACAGCTGAAAGGTCACAGGTTTGATTCCTGGTCAGGGCACATGCCTAGGTTGCGGGTTGGATCCCTGGTCTGAGCACCAGTGGGAGGCAAGAGCACCTGTCAATGCCTCTCTCTCACATCGATGTTTCCCTCTCTCCCCCTTCCTCTCTCTCTAGAAGTGACGAGGAAATGTCCTCAGGTGAGGATTAAAAAAAAAAACCTCACGCAGAGTCCCACCAATTAGATTTCAGGAAAAAACACCTATGAGGCCCAGGACCTGTCTTTAATCACGGATGCCCAGACAGGGCACTGAGGATGGAAACAGGCAAACCGAGGCCAGAGACAAGGCCCAGGTCTGGCCGCCCACCTGCCCAGGGCGGGTCGGCGAGCCTGGGAGCGGGCGTGGGGGGTGGGGAAGGAGTAGGTGTCCGAGGTGGGCGGCCAGACTCCGCAGAACCCGGGTGGGAGTGAGTCACCACGTCCACATACCTGCGTGGCATCCAAGAACCCAATTAAAGCAAATTACAATTATCTCAAGACAGCCCACAGTAATTAACACTCCGCTGCACATTTACCGACTCCCCACCCTGTGATGGGTGTGAAACTTCATCGGCGATGCATGAGGTCTTCCAGTATTTTATACAAAAATATTCCATTAAGATTTACATCCATGACTTAATCACAAAACTTGAGAGGTCATAAGCTAAGTAATTATGTATTACAATCAGGCTTTTTCCACGGAGGTGCTTACAGGTAACTAACAGCTGCCTTGATAGCCGGGGAGATGACTGAAACTCCCGGGCCCCCGGGCCCCCTGCCCGCCTCAGTACAAAGGCAGGGTGGGACCACACCACACGACACTGCGAGGGCAGGGTGGTCGCCCTCTGCCCTGGTCTGGGAGGGGCGTGAGGGGAGCGGAGGGGACAGGGCCCACTGGGGCAGCACCCCCTCTGCCGCCTCCTCCCCCGGGAAATGCCCACACCAAGGAGGCACTCGGCAGGGAAAGCAAGGATTTCCACCAAAATCGCAGAAATCATTCACCCAGCACAGAAGCAAAAATCACCTGATTTCACCCTCTGAAGTCACAAGCTAAGTTTCCTGATATATTTCCCATCATGCCACAAAAGAGCAAAGGTAAGTGCAGTGGCTCAAAACGAGTATGCTAATCTGACTTCCACGAATTAGGTTCAGGAAAAGTGTGCTGACGGCTGGCCCTGCTGGCCTGCCTGGCCCGTCAGACTCCCAAACGGGGAGCGAGACGCACTGTAAGAGGGGCCGCAGCCACAAGCCCCCGCTCGGGTCCCCCCTCACTGCAGCCCTGGGCCCTGCGGGCAGCCTCCCAGCACAGGTCTTGGGGGCCAATGGGAGTGCCTGGCCCCCTGGTGACGATGGGTTCTCGCGTCTTCACTGGAAGGTGCCCCTGTACAGAGTGTGCTTCTAGGCAAACACTTCAACCTCAGTGTTTAAAGCTGTGACCTGATTTTAGCCACCCACTTGTCTCGGGCCACATTCTTCAGGTTCAACTACCAAGAACATTTCAACCACGCCAGAAATTTAAAGATCAACACGCCTTGTTTGAAGCAGGACAAGACACAACGAGCATCCCACTCTCTCTGCGCAGACTCTTCGCCAGCAGCATCCCCACCCTCCCACACAGGGCTCTAACTGCCCTTCTGCCTACCTCGGCCCTGCCTCAGCCACACAGTCTGAAAAACCACAAACGTCCGCGGTAGGGTTTAGGGCTGTGCTTCTAAAGGCTGGGGCAAACGGCCAGAGAGTGGCCCTGCACACTTTTGGAAGTCTGCTCTGCAAAGCCAGGGCCGCTGTGCGGCCAGGCAACAACGCAGTGCACAAGGCCACTGCTGAGCAGGGCAGGCACACCTGCCAGGCCTGACCTCCGGCTGGCCCAGAGCAGCGACTGAGCGCCCCGGTTCCCAGGGAACCGGCGAAGGCAAAGCTCCTGGGCCAGACCCTGCCGACCCCGCGTTTCTGGCCTTTCCCAGCAGAGGATGCCGGGCGGCTCCTCAAGGACCACAGCTCGAATGGAGGGAGCCGTGTCCAGTTCAGGCACCCCTGCACCAAGGGAGACAGAGGAAATCCACGATTCCCCCGCGCCTTCCTCCTCCTCGAAGCTGCAGGAGAGCCCCAGCCATCTGCCCTCTGCCACATGAACTCACACCAGGGGTTAATCCAACTGAAGAAACCCTTGAAGACGCCCTTGTCCTCACCTCCCACTCCCTCGACCTCCTCGTTCTGCAGGCTTTGATCATTCCCTTAGCACAAGGGGAAAAGTAGGTTTCCACTCAGTACTAATTATTTATAAATTATTCCTGCATTTTAGAGTCCAAGGATTAAATATTAAAAGCAAAGAGATAAGGAAGAGACAAATGAAAAGATCTTTCATCTTAACAAAAGGGTACAGATGTAATTTACACATTTCCATGTACTGGGGAGAGAGAAGCAGCTGCAAAAGCACTTTTTCCGTGGCAGCCGGAATCTCCTGATGCGCTGAAATTATTGTTTTCTTTTTCCAAACGGAGCTGGGGTCTGAACTCCCAAGCCGGGCCACTTTCCGGCACAGACGGACTCCCACGGCCCCGGCGGACAGACCCCACCGGCCCACGGCTGAACTCCTCAGATGCTTTATTTCCCACGAATCTTCCACTGGCTTCTAGTGTGAGCACATAACGCCCTGCCCTTCAGTCTCCGTCTGTGCTGGGAAGTAACTACTCAAAGGACCTCTTTTGTAAATAAGAAATGTATCCGATGTCTCTCCGCTGCAGAAAATTACCCAATAAATCTTAAAAGTTCTGTGGCCTTAAGAACAGACCTAGTCAAGAGTCAGGAACCCGCGCTTCGCTTCGCGTGCACCTCACTCGGAGATCAAGACGACCCTGGGGGGCGCCGTGGCAGCGCAGCCCTCTACCACGCCGGCCCCTCTGGAGCCGGGGAGAGCCGCTGCCCGACCTCTACGGACTTCCCTGGTCAGCCCAGGCAAAGGGCAGGAGGGCGCAGGTCCAGACAAGAGAGATGGCTCGAGTCAACCAGACGGAGCTGCGACTCTGGCTTCTCAGACTAAGCTGCCCTTTAGAGTCTGACTTAGGAAGGCTTTGGCCTCTGTCCCTCCACCTGCCCCTCCACCTAGCAACCCTTGATAAGATTTCCGTGTGCGGAAGTGGGAGACGCGGAGATAAGAACGTCAGGGCAGCAGCCAACGGGGACTGGCGAGAGCGGCCGCCACACGCACCCTCACCGAGTTGTTCGTCCTAAGGCAAGAGAGGCAGGGCCGGCTGAAAAAACGGTCACTCGACCAGTACTCTTCCCTCGCTCCCTGGAGACCCCACTGCAGGGCCCCTTCCGGGACCTGGCTGACCACGACAACCCCAGCAGGTGTCCCGCCCGCCCACCTGCCTCAGGACTGCAGAGGGAGCACAGAGGGGACCAGAGACCCCGTGGAGACGCTTCTCACCCCGAGGGAGGCAGGGCCCTCCAGTCCTCTGCCAGCCTCGGACGATTACCAGATACATTCAGCAAACGATCAGAGAAAAATCCAGACTTCTCTGGGACAGAGAATATCTAGCCACTCTACCAGGTGCCAGTAGCATTTATCTGGAGAGCTGGAGGGTGTTGTTTAATCAAGCTCTCTTTGTAAACTCATAATCCACAGGCACCTCAAAAAGTCACTCGCACTCTCTACTTGCAGAAGAGCTGAGCAGCAGGAAGTCACCGGGCGCGACCGCGACACCAGAGTTTGCATCTCTGGCACCGCAAGGCGCAGTGCAGCTGCAGCCCTGAGCGGCGGCCTCTGGGGCGGCTGGCCCTGGAAACGAGTCTGAGCTAATTCTAAGATGGCGAACTGAGGGCCTGCACAGCGGGTTTTTGAACTACCTGCAATGCATCCAGAGATCTCAGCTATCTTCTGCTTTTAACAGACTAACTACCACCTACAACATTAAATCTGACACTGACCGTGGGCCAAGGAAGCGACAAGGCCTCCTCCTCCTCCTCCGCAGGCTTCCAAGACTCAGCAAGCACCTCGTCCAGGACGGTGCGTACCTGTCTGGCCCTGGGCACTTCCCCGGGGCTCACGTTCTGCCGGGACACCTGGCAACACCGACTGCAGCACCTGGGCACCAAGGCCTCTCCGTGGCTAGTGCACACGGCTCTTGGTATGTGCCTGACACAGCAGGCCTTAAGGGAGCCATTTCCAGAACCTTCTGAAGGAGGGTGAGCTCGTCCTGCCGCCGTCCGCCCCCCCAACAGGAAAGCAGTGGTCCTGACCAACGGAAGCTGGGCTGCGGCTGTCCTCGGGGCATGGGGCGGGCGAGAGGTCGGCGGCTGTCAGAGGTCCCGGAGAGCAGAGCGACCACAGGTGCTACGGAGCAGTGCAAGGGGTTTTGGCCCACAGGAGTTTTAAAAAACAATTGCACTTTTTTTTAAAATAGAAAGAAAATATTTTATAAATCTAAGTCTGTTCCCAGAAACCCTGTCTGCTGGGCAAATATGGTAAAATAACACCAGCCCAACAACGACCGGCAGCCTGAACACAGATAACATGGACAAATGGCAAATTAAATGATACTTGGTGTTTGTTTCACTCTTTGGAGGAAAGACACTGGGTAAATATCACAGGAACACCTACTGTTTGCTTCGGCGACAACTGCTTTTTTATTTTCCCCATGAGCACCTGGCTGTAACGGAAAAAAAAAACACATAGTGGGAATATATTTCCTTGGTGGTTTTTATTCAACAAATCTGACCACATAATCAGTATCAAATACCGCCCTATCTTCCCCCAACTGTTTTTTTTTTTAAGATTTTATTTATTTATTTTTAGAGAGAGGGAAGGGAGGGAGGAAGAGAGGGAGAGAAACATCAATGTGTGGTTGCCTCTCACATGCCCCCCGTTTGCTCAACCCAGCATGTGCCCTGACTGGGAAGCAAACCGGTGACCCTCTGGTTCACAGGCCAGCACTCAGTCCACTGAGTCACACCAGCCAGGGCCCCCCAACTGTTCTTTCATTCCAGCTCCATTCCTGGAGTGATAATATGATGTATCACTTGTTCCACTTGTAACAGAAGTCAAGAACTAGACACTCATGAAAACCCTTCATTCAACTGCAACATGATGAACTAACTAAAATCAAAATGCTATCTATTTTAAAACACTTTCAATAACTAAAAATATGTGCCATGCATCCCTATCTTGGTTTCTAAGTGCCACTTCAGCTAGAAAGGAACCAAGGCTCCTCGTGGACAGGGCCGATGCCAGGCTGGGGCAGGAGCCAGGGAGGCCTCGGGGCCCGAAGTCAGGGAGCGCTCGGTGGTGGGGACACGCCGGAAGGACACGGGAGGGAGCCAGCCTGAAGGTGCTTGCACCGGTCACTCCTGGGACGAGTGGGGTGTCAGAATGCACAATGACAAGAGCGAGCTGTACCACACTGAACAAGTTATCGACATGAACTAATATAAATAAACCACTGAGTACGTGAGGAACGGAGAAATGAGGGAACTCTTCTTAGAGTAAGATGACAACTAACAGAGAAGGAACAATGGTGGTCTTAGAAGCACCACCGGATGCGGAAAGTAAGGGTCCAAGTCTGAGGAGAAACCGGTATCTCCACAGCTTCACAGTGTCCCCCCCAAAAACTGTTTTCAGACAAGGGAGAGCAGCGACCACACAGTCGAGGACACTGCCAGGCAGCCCCGTCCCCAGGGCTGACCGTCAGAACACACCAGGACCCCGCGCCTCCTCGCACGGGGCATCCAAGGGGCTCCCGGGCATCTGAGGACCCCGAGTGCGGCCTGCAGATCAGACAGCACGCCCACGTTCGATGTGCTCACACTGGCAGATGTACTGTGGTTGCTTAGAGAATGCCCTTCTCCTTAGGAAATGCACGGCTAATTATTTGGCAATAAAAGGGCACGATGTGTCTCAATCACTCAGATGGCTGCGGGGGGCGGGGGGGGGCGGGTAGAAAGGTATGTATGGAAAAGGGAATGACAAAAGCAAACAAGGCAAATGTGACAAATGGTGACTCAAGGTAAGAAAGTATTTCACAGTTCCTTTTAGTATTCCTGTAATTACTCTGGAAGTTTGAAGTTAGATCAAAATTTAAGAGTTACAAAAACATACGCCACGTGAAGTGGAAAGAAAACAGTGGTAAGCAAAAGGAATGCGGGGCACGGTCCACCTCCCTCTCAGGACCCCGGTTCTTCCCTGCAACTCGGGGACGGTCACCAGCAGTCAGGAGGCAGAGCCGGCAGCCTGCGTCCCGAACCCCAGCGCCCCCACATTCACCGGACACCCCAGCCTCCGTCCAGGAGCACTCTAGGCTCCGGGCACCAGACCCCCCGCTGCATGACGCAAACGCACAGCCCACCAGGACCCCGGGACCTCCAGGTTTATAAGGGGAAATGAGGGTATTTTAAAAGCATTTTCCTCCAGAAACACCATAAACACAAAATATACAAAAAAGGACTTTGTTTTTCAAAGTGACTTAGGTTATAATGGAAGAAAATGTCAAACACTAGGGCTTGAAATTACCACATTGGGCTATGTTTGCTTAAGATTAAAAATAGTTTCATCTTCCCTTCCCAGGAGCCTTCCCTTTTGGAGGAAAAAACCATCACCGCATCCAGAGCTCCCAGAGCCAAATGTGCGTGTGAGCAGGCTGAGCCAGGGCTTCCCGGTATCGGGTTCACGGGCCGCGCCCAGGAAATGCACAGTAAGCCTCACCGTGATGCCTGCAGCTGACTGGTCCTTACCTTCCCCACCCAGAGAGATAAGTAATTTTTTTAAAAGATTTTATTTATTTATTATCAGAGAGAAAGGAAGGGAGGGAGAGAAACATCAATGTGTGGTCGCCTCTCATGAACCCCCCACTGCAGACCTGGCCTGCAATCCAGGCGCGTGCCCTGACTGGGAACTGAACTAGTGACACTGGTTCGAAGGCCGGCCTCAATCCACTGAGCCACACCAGCTGGGACTAAGTAACTCTTTTCTTACCTTCACTGAAGCTGAGTTACTGTCAAACTCCTTCATTCAGGACAAGAGATGGAAGAGGGAGAAAGGGGAGACACAGCAGGAGGCGGCAGCCCGCCCCCATCCCGCTGTGTGACTGACCCACCGGCTGGCGGACAGGCTGGCGGACAGGGGCGTCACGAGCGCACCCTGGGCGTCACGGGGCATCGCAATGAGGCGGTGGGGGAATGCGGGAGGGCGAGCGTGCAGGCTGCTCAGGAATCAAAACGCGGTGCCCCGCTTCTCCACTCAAACTTGACTACCTCGGAGGAGAGCTGCCCTGGAGAACTTGCGGGCGCGTTACCCCAAGCCGTAAGGCAGCTGCGGGGCGCTCTGCCCCGTCGCTGCTTCTCTGGGCCAGCCTGAACCACCCTGGGCTCAGGGCCGCGGGAAACAGGCCCGAGCGCTGAGCACTAGGCGGGCCGGAGGGGGAACGCCAGAGAGCACCCGGGGGCTCCGAGTCTCACCTTCACACTGCAGTTTCCCTGTTCTGAGAAACGTTCACCTCTCCTAAGTAGTATTTCCACACCCAAGTCTGATGCCCACGGTCCTTCAACAGAGGGGCAGGGTCTGGGAGGACTGCTGGACCCCGCTGTCCTGGGGGTGACACCCCTGGACTCTCAGAGGGCTCAGGGAAGACCATCCCCCCCCAGGTCACTGCCGCCATGGGCCTCAGCACAGAAGCACCGACCAATCCACTCCCATCTTTCCCCCAGATCAACGACCTCATGAACAATTAACCCAACAGAAGGTGGGGCCCGCACCAGTGACTGGCATTCCAAAGTCCTCAGGCAACCCTCCCAACCCTGTATCATGCTGGTTCCTGGTGCAAAGGCTGCCTGGAAAAACCAGGTGGCCTGGGTGGCCCCACCCCCCACCAAGGCGAGGAGTGACAGGACCTGGGAGCCCCACCCCGCAGCCGAGAGGAAGAGCGTGGAGCCCTTCGGCAGAGGTGCTCGCCCTGTCTTCTGGAGACACACACTGAAGCACCCGAGGGCGAAGCGGCAGAACGCCGCAGACGTGCTTCAAAATAACGTGAGCCCAGCCAGGTCGCTCAGCTGGCCAGGGTGTCGTCCAGACCGGCCAAGGTTGAGGGCTCGGCCCCTGGTCGGCACACAGGCCAGGACCAGCCGACGTCTGCATAAGCACATGGGACAGCGGAGCGGGGTCTCTTAATGTGTCTCTCTCCCCCTCCTCTCTCTCTCTCAAGCGTGAGGGGAGCAAGAGTGGCCTCTGGTTGATGGCACTGGGGCTCGTAACAGGTACACGGGATTCGCTGAGCTAGCTGAGTGTACTTGGAAAGTCTCCCAAATAAAAAGTTCAAAACTAAAATGCAACAAGCACATAAATGAAATTTCCAGTAATTAAAACATCAAATATATCCAGCTAGCCACTCTTAGGTATTCACCCAGAAAACATGGACAAAAATGTTCTCATCAGTGTTATTTCCAGGGGTCAGAAACTGGAACAACGCAAATGCCCGCCACCAGGAAGAGCAGCGACCCGTCTATCCGCGCGTGCAACACCGCGCGGCAACAGAACAGAGCCGCCGGCTGCCCGGAGCCGCCCGGTGCCAGAGGCCTGGTGCTCAGCGAGAAGAGACAGGCCCACGAGAGCGCATGTATACAGAGGTAAAAGTGTGGCAGTCTGTACATTCGTGATTCATACATTTTGCTACATGTAAAGTATGCTTCAATTTTTAAAAAAATAGTGACGTCAAGAAAGTCAAACACTTCTAGTTACTAAGAGATTCAGTGAAACATCTTTATCTGTAAAAGAGCAGGTTTTTCAAAGCCTCCAAGCTAAGAACACTCTGCTCTGGCCTGGAGTGATTTCGGCCGGAGCCTGCTCCCTGCCAGCACCCACGGTGAAAGCAGGTGCTCCCGCTGAGGGCCTTCCCCGAGCGCAGACAACCTGGCTGGAACCCCCGCTCCCCACCTGGGCAGCCGCCCCGGCTGCGCTCCTGCCCTCCCGGTATCCGGAGGAGTCCCGCTCAGTGCGGTGGCACGGGGCCTCGTGCAGAGAAGCCAGCGCTCCCCTCATGCCCTGCCTGCTGCCGGCCCGCTGACCTGCTGACCTCCACGCCCGGGCAGCTCGAACAGGGCCCACCGGTCTCCCCACCCTTCCTCCCGCAGACCCCACCCCACGCCTCCCCAACCGGGATTCCTCACATTCTCCCCCTGGGAGGACAGCCCTCAGGGAACAGGGGCTCGAGGAAGAAAAGGAAGAGAGAACCTGGTCCACCTCCTCAGGCCTAGGCAGCCTTACCTAACGTACAGGAGGCAAAAACCTGAATCTACTTGGCTTCAAAGCTGCTTAAGTATAAAATAAATGAAACCTTAAATGTGTGAAATAGCAGCACACCAAAACGCCACAGGCGCACTTACGTGTCGCAGCCCTGGGGAAGAGCCAGTGAATCCGGGCACGTCACGTGACACCTCATCTCAGGGGCAGTTCCCACCCGAAGGGCACGGGCTGCTATGACACAAAGGGACAGGCTAGGCGCCAGCACCGCCCGTTACCCCGGATGCTCCCCGCACAGGTGGATGAGGCCGAGGCCCTGTCCCTGGGGCGAGCAGAGCCACCCTCGCACCAGACGCGGGCTCGGGCTGCCCGCCGAGTTCTGGGGTGAAGCGCGGCGGGCCTGCGCACACGAGAGCTACGCCCGGCTGACGGGGGCCCGGGCCGCGGGGAAGCCGCCTCTGCCGCCCTCCGCACGCCCACCCCTTCAGCCACCTGCCGGCGTGGGGGGCAGCAGCACCGCAGCCGGCACACTCCGTTCTGTGAGGGAGGTCTCTGCCCCCGGAGCAGGTGAGGCCAGGACCACAGCCCACGCAGCCTGATGGCACGGACATGGGGAAAGACTGGATTCCGGCTAAGCCCTACCCATGTCCCCACGTTCTTCCTGCCGAGGCTGTGCCCTAAATAGAGAGGCAGGAAATTCTCTAAAATAGCTTTCAAACACAGAGAAAACTTGTAAAGCACAATTACCATAGGACAGGGCTTGAGGCAACCAATGAAGTCATCAGGACTAACGCCTTCATTTCACAGGTGGGCGAACCAAGGGCTCCCACAGTCCCCAGGTGACGAGCGATCAAGCAGGATGGGGAGCCCTCCTGAGATCCAAACAACCTTCTTCCTACCAGAACACCCTGCAAAGGGGGACAGAAGAGGGGAAAAGCCGAAGAGAGAGGACGGCGTAAGGGACAGACAGCGAACAACAGGGAGCTGGGAGAAGGGGCACTGTGAAGGGAGAGGGGGAGGAGCGGAGAGGGGCCACGTGGTGAACTCGTCCACGCACTGGGCCGGAGGAGGCACTGGGCCAGGGGAGGCCCGCAGGCTTTTCCTCGCCCGGAGGCTGGGGAGGCTGGTTTGACCAGGACGGCAGAGCCACCGCAGGGCCGCTTCCCAGGCCCCGGCGCCCTCCCACAGAGGCTGCGCTCTGGGCCCCTGCCGTAAGCGAAGTGTGGGACAAGACGAGAGCGGCACTTCGGACCAAAGACCCAACCACGCGGCCTTGCCAAAGGGACCGAACCCGAAGCCGACCAGGCCAGCTGCCAGGTCACAGGAAATAGCCGAACTGCGCCGAGACACAATCTGCTACATCGTACTATGGGAGACTCCACAGGTCCCAGGGCCCGGTTCTTCAGCAGGTAATTGTAAAGAAGAGGGATGGAAAGGGAAACTATAGACTAAATGACCTAAAAGATACACCAAGTTTTTAAGTGGACAAAACTACACTACAGTGCTTGCCCTGGCTGGTGTGGCTCAGTGGATTGAGTGCCGGCCTGCCAACCAAAGGGTCGCCGGTTCGATTCCCAGTCACAGCACATGCCTGGGTTGCAGGCCAGGTCCCCAGTAGGAGGCATTCAAGAGGTAACCACACATTGATGTTTCTCTCCCCCTTTCTCCCTCTCTTCCCCTCTCTTTAAAAATAAATAAATTCTTTAAAAAAGAACAATACTACAATGCCTATGTCTAAGGACATGTATTTGGGAGACAAAACCATAAAGAAACATAAGGAAATGGATGCAGTAAGTCAGGATGGGGTCACCTCTGGAAGGAAGGAGGGGGCTACGGCAGGGAGGGGGCCCGTGGAAAGCCGCCTTCTGGGACCAGCAAAGCTCTGTCTCTTGACCTTGTAATTCACTAAGTTATACTTTTTTTTGGGGGGGAGGGGTCTTGTTTTTCCTCTTTTTGTTTTATGTTATACTAGTTTTTTAAGAGTTAAAAAAATAATAAGATGAAGTAAATACAAAACCAGGCCTGAGAGAGCCTGGAGACTCTGCAAAGCAGCACACGCAGGAAGAGAACCCAGCCAGGAGTGGTGAGCAGAGAAGGGGGCCGCCTCTGGCTGACTCTGGGGCTCGGCGTCGGGAACCCCGAGGGCTGCTCGCCCAGGTCCTGTGCCCTGCGCCAGCTCTGCTGGCATTAAGACCGCAGCCACCTGCAGGACTTCTCTATCCATCTCTCAGCTGGTTCCCAGAAATAGAGTAGAGGTGCCTTTTCCTAACCGGGTGCCCCAAATCCCAACGTGTCCCCTCCAGCTACCACTCTCTCCCCTTCGGATTTTCCGACTCCCACAGCCTGCGGGGCTTTAACTTGCTGGGGGAAAGCAGCCAGCACCGCCTCCGGGGCGCCGCCATTCCTCAGAGCTCTGGGCTAGTCTGACCTCACTGCCCCCGTTCTGTTCAGAGGCTGGCCAGTCTCTGCGCCACGGCAACGCCGTCATCCCAGGGCTGGCCGAAGTCTCTGCACCCATCGCCCACCCCGACCACTGGTCGACTTGGCGGCCCAGTGGCCTCCAGGCCCCATCCCTCACGGTCCCCTGACAGTAAGCCCTTGCCGCCTCCTGTGTCCTCCAGCCGACGAGGGGATTAACAACAGAGCAAACCAGCAAAGTTCCTCCGCTCAGCGCGTGAGTTCTTCTCCCACCGTCCCTTTCCAAGGTTCACGGTCTCTAATCCCCTCCTGCAGCTCGCGGCTCCCTCCACTCTCCCCCAAAGTTGCCCTACACCCTCCTTCAAACCCCCACCGAACTAAAAGGGCTCCCGTGGTTCGCTCTGACCAGCCCTGAAACCCCACCTCTCGGGCCCCACCAGAGCCACCTAACGCACGGCAGCAGGGACAGGAAATGGCTCCACGGCGCAGACACCTCTGTGTGCACCCTGACGTCAGCCTGGCTTTGGGGTAATCTCGAGGTGCCTGCCCGCTCCCAGAGGCCCTCTGCCCGACTCCTCGCCTCCCCCTCTGACAGGCCTGCCCCCCACTCCCTCTTCCGATGAACCAGGGGCACACTGCTGTGGTCACTTCCCAGGGACCGGGCGGCGGTGGCGTCCTCCAGAGTCCACAGGCTAGCCTGTCTTGGAAGGCTGCTTAGGAGTCACTGTTTCATCTCAAACATTTCCTAGATCAAGTTCCTTTTACTTTCATCTATAAACAGATTCATTCAGTGACCTAACGCATGTAAAGCACGTAGAAAAGGACCTGACACAAACACCTTAAAATATATATACAAAACACAAATGGCCCTAACCCAGCCACTCACAACCTCTCACGGGCAACACTTCCGGGCTCCACGCACCCGCGCCAGCGGGCCAGCTGAGGAACGTGGACGTCACCATGTGCACTGAGCGTGCCCTGCTTTCTCGCCCCGGGTCCGAATCTGAAGCAGAACTGCCCAGGCCAACGACGACCAGGTGTCCCAACGACAGGGTGTCCAGAGTGCCTGCAAGAGGAAGTGACCTGCTTCCATGAGGGGAGGGGGTGCTCGCTGTTCCGCGGGGCGCCGGCTCCTGTGCAGCGGCCCCCCCACGCTGCCGTCCACACTGCGCAGGACCGCCCCTGCCTCCCACCTGGGAGCAGCCCGGCGGGCTCTGCCCCCTCTGCCCTCCCAGGGGATGTAGAGTGAGCGTTCAGAGCTTCATTTTCAGCTCCCCTCTGGTGGTAACAGGTCATCTTCTTATCCAGTAACAGCCAACAGCAGCTGACCCTCACTGGCCTCTCACGCGAAGGTGAGCAGGGACCAATGCCTTTTGCTGCCTGGAAACCACCTGAAGCCTCCTCCACTGGGGACCACCGGCCGCTGCCCCTCAACGCAGAAGACACGGTGCCTCCATCAGGGAGCCAAGGAACGGGTCAGGTTTCCAGGGAGGACGCCGCCTTTACAGAGTACGGTTCGGACCTCCCGTGTTCAGTTCACTCCATTAGCAACGACAGAGAACTCTTCCAGTTCCCGTTCTCCAGAGTCCCAGCCCTACAGCTCAGCGGGCTGCAGGCTCCAGGGGCAGAGCCTGCTGCTGCCCAGCGCGCGGCCCAGAGAGGCCCTCTCTCCAGGTCTCACGTTAATGCATCTGTTGGCTGCAAAGTCGAAGTTATTATAAGTTACCCAGCCGGGAAGTCACAGGGTCACGAGGGAAAAATAAGCACACGTGTATCCATGTGAAAACCAAGGGCTCTCCACACTGGACAGCCACTGCTGCCAGTAACTCAAACAGAAATACACATTTCACAAAAAAGAAAACAGCACGCCTGCCCATTCCACCCCCACGGCAACCTTGCCGGGTGGCCTCTGCTCCTTCTGCCTCACCAGGGGCTCGAGAAACCAACCTGGGCACGCGAGAAACTCCTCCAAACCTGAACCAACGGTGCCTGGGTCACGGACACCTTCACCCTCAAGCGGTTTTAGCCCTCCCCTCACCCTGGCAGGGGCCGGCGCCTCCAAGCACCGTCCACCCCGGCAAGACGCCGAGGCGCCCGAAGCTCCGCAGGCCGGCGGGCAGTCAAGCTGCGGCAGCTTTCCGGGAGGTGCCGCTGGGCTCCTGTCTCGGTTTGTTTTTTAATGAAATACTGGGTACACGTAAAATAAACAACTGATCACATATGTAATTGTAAAGCACAATAAAAAAAAAAACCCTGAACTCATTGCTCAACCTAAGAAACATGTCCAGCCTTTATTGAATCTCACACTCTCCGATTAAACCGGAAAGGAAAAGGGCAGGCGCAGCAGCGACCGGAGGCGCAGGGCACACTGCTGGAGCGGCCACGGGGAAGACACCCCGCCCCGACTTGCCTGAGGCAGAGACATCAGTGTCCCTTACTGAAGGCCACACAGGGCGGGAGGGGCCCAGGGGGCTCAGTCTGTCTGGTAAGTCCCGTCCTCAGGCCCGAATTTCCACTGCTGGGGCGCTCGGTTCGCACTGCCCAGCCTCATCACCCCAGTGCCGAAAACCTTGCCTGTCTTGCCAAAAAGAAAGGGTCTTCGGGGGAAGACCGCGCCTCTTGGGAAGTTACGACCAAAATACCGCGGAACGACCGGGCACCGCCCGAAAGGAAGAGTTCTCCTTCAGCAGCCAGCGCTGTCTCGTACCAAGTGCCGGCATTTGCAGTGTGAGCTCAGCACTGCGCGGTGTCTGACTGCTCTATTTGATGAAAACAAAACGCCACTCCCAACCCTAAGGCAGAGGGAGAAACACAGCGCTCTGCTCGGGCAGAAGTCCGGATTTTTCCCCTGTGATAAAAGACACGAAAGGTGGGAGGAAGACAAACATCTGGGGCGGTGCCAGCGCCAGCTGCCTCTTTCCCAAGACACGCCCGCAGAAGGCGGCGAAATCGTGCATCCCGAAGCATCACTGAAAGAACAGAATTTTTTACTCACGAGATCACGGGCTATTCCAGGACTATTCCAAAGTCTCCGTCTGTGGGTTCTGGGGGCGCAGCTTTCTCAGCAGGCAGCCGCCCGTGCAGTCACAGGGCCCTTGCGTGGAAACCCCTTCGCCGGCCCCCCGGAGGGCCTGAGCCGGCCCTGTCCGGCCCCTACCACCAGGGGCTGCCGCATCTGCTCTCCGCAGGAACTGCTGCGGCACAACAGCTGATTCCACATCTGGCTCCCGTCTGAAGCCAATACCCCCGAAAACGCAGCAGCTGGTGGTCTCTCTCTGTCCACGCACCGAACCGTAAGTACCTCACGTATTTTTCCCAGGGACACGGTGGCCTGAGGTCAGGGGAAGAACTGGCTGATTAGTGAGGCAGTCTCATTATCAGGGAAGGGCAAACCCGTTTCGTCTATAAAAAGCTGAGTCCCTCTGGCTTCCTCCACCTGGAGAATCATATTCTGGAGTAGTTCACATCTTCAACGAGTTCTACAGTTGATTAAGGCCAAAATAATACTTCCCAGACTTACTGAGATACAGTTGAAGGCCAAACTAAATTTCAAAAACAAGGAATTAAAGTCCAATTTCATGGGGGGGGGGGAGATCATCAACACCTTCCAGTGCACTCAGAACATAAGAAAGGCTTGGGGGGAGCACCCAGCCTCCTGTGACCAGCCACTCCTGGCCACCCTTGGGGTAGGTGGCAGGCCTGCCTCTCCAAACACGGCCTCAGCGCTGCTGCGAGAGTGAGCTCGGGCCCGCAGAGGGGTCCACAGGAACTTTCATTGAGACACGACAAAGTCGGGGGCAGACAAAGTCGGGGGCAAACAAAGCCTGCACTACCCCTCACAACACTCCGGAGCGGCAGGGCCGCGTGTGAGGAAGTGACTGTTTCCACTCCCGGACCTGCGGCACTCAGGAACCACAGCGGAGGCCACGGCGGGCCTGACACTGAGTGGAGGGCTGTGCCTGCGGGCACGGCCCACAATGGGTCCCATTCTCCCTGGAAGCTCCTGCAGGAGGAGAGAGGGGAGGCCAGAACATTCCTTCACCCCCTCACACGGAGGGAAAGGGCACAGACCGCCTGCAGAACGAGAGGCCTGCAGGAGAAGAAAGCACAAGCAGCCATTTTCCTTTCCAGCTTCGTGAATCAAAAAGGAACCAGAACAAAAACCGGAATGGAGCCCTGGCTGGTGTAGCTCAGTGGATTGAGCGTGGGCTGTGAACCAAAGTATCGCAGGTTCGATTCCCAGCCAGGGCATATGCCTGGGTTGCAGGCCATGGCCCGCAGCAACCGCACATTGATGTTTCTCTCTCTCTCTCTCTCTCTCTCTCTCTCTCTCCTCTCCCCCCCATCTAAAAGTAAATAAATAAATCTAAAAAAAAAAAAACAAACCCAGAATGGAGACCTAACGTGCCATCTGACTGAGTCAGGTAGATTAAATGGCCTGCACGTGAGTCCCTGCTCTGGTCAGCAATGCCCACCAGAAGGGAAAAAACTCAGGGTTTTGAGGGCACAGGGATGCCACAGCCCCATCAGCTCAGCGCTGGCACTGCAGAAAGAACAGCGAACTTTTCCTGCTAAGGATTTCTTTTCAGCACCAAGGAATCCAGTCACTTTTCAAGCTACTTTAAAACTGGAGAACGTACATCTTCAGACTGGCAAACACGGCGTTTTAAGTCTCCACGGCTGCTGACCGCTCTGACAAAACACTGTGATCTTTTCCAGGTAAGCAGAAGCAACAGCTGGCAGCACAAGTCCAGAGGAGGAGAGAGCAAGACAGGAATCCTGTTATCTGTTTGTGACTTTAATGAATTCTATTTTTAGATCTTTAATAAAGAGCTTCTCTTCTAGTCTCCTCCTACCAAGTTTCTCCGCTCAGGCAATTCAATCTCAGCAACACTGCTCAACAGTCTAGAAAACATAAGACACTTACTGAGGCAAAGCCGCACAAACAGGTAGAGCAGAGTTCTCTACACTTCTTCACCTTCCACCAGGCCCAGAACCCAGCCCTGCTCCAGGGCTCCAGGATTCACGAACCCAGCGAGCAAGGCTCCCCGAGGCCGGGGGAGGCCCGGGGAGGCCCAGTGCAAAGACAGCCTCCCGGCGGAGCAGCAGCACACACGGGCGTTCACAGCGATGGGAGACGCCCGTTCTGTGGAAGCGTTCCACAGTAAAACAAGGGCCCAGAAAATGGACAGTGTCCCAGGCTCTGGTTAATAGCCAAATAAAAAGGAAATGCTGTTTGGAATTCCATTATTGACTATATCATTTTTCTTGGCAAAAACAGAGAATCAACCCCAGCCCTGGAGAACAAGCGAGCTAAACAAGAGGGGTGTGTTTCTGTCAACTAAGAACTGGTTCGCTTCTGCCCCAGACAGCCTGGGAAGCTTCTTCTTAAATACGCCCAGATCAACCCCCAGATTGCCTGGGGGGCAACTGCTCCCAGCACAGTGAGAGTCAAAACAGAAATGACCATACCACTTGCGAAAACGCACATCTTCCAATGCCACCAGTTTGTTCCCGTACATACATACCAGCTACTAGAGAGAACTCCGTAAGAGGCACTTCTTGTTTGTAGATTCCCATACCCCGAATACAAACACTCAACATACACAGAAATGAAGAGCCAGTGCCACACCAGGGGCCAAGCTGGGCACTGGACACCATTTCCTTGAACAGGACACACCCTTCCAAGGGCTTCACTCATCCTCATCCTCGAGCTCCCCTCAACCCGCACAGTTGCCTATACTTAGAGTCCCGGCGGGCTGGGCTGTGACCCCTCCGGGAGGAGGAGGAGGAGTCTACGGCCACACACCCCCAGCGCAGGAAGCATCAGGTCCGGGCCTCTCCACGGCTGTGGAAACGGCACACCCAGGCACGCCGCAGAAAAGGGGCTAGAGAAACGTGCACAGTGCTTAACACTAAAACCCAACACAAACCCGCCTTGCTCAACTAGGTGTGCACCTACAAGGCCACGCTGCAACTTTCCAAAAGCTTTGTATTTAATGTTATGATGGTAAGAAAGAGATTCTCAAACACCTTTATGCACAAAGGTGTTAACTGCAACAATACTTATTATAACCAAAGTTAGAAACAATTTATCCGGCTAAGAACTGGGGACAGGCTAACCCTCAAAAACGGTCTATTTATAGGACAATGTTCATGCTATAACGCCAGGAGGGGAAAAGCAGGATAAAAGTTAAATCTGGACTCTGACCTAAACTTGGTAAAAGTGCTGCCCAGGGGCCGTCTCTGGGGACGCTCCCAGGGTGGAGACGCAGGGGCGGAGCCAGGGGGTGCAATAAAGACTTCTCTCCCTCGTGTTACGCTTTTGAACTTTTTGAGTTTGGACCATGTGTTGGCATTTCCTATTTAAAGAATAAAACTGGGGGAACAAGAGATTCCTCTTTTTCTTTCTACTTCCATCTTCCACATGTCTTATTTTGAATATATATATTATTTGATACAGCCTTTTTCCCCAATGCAGTCTTAAAATTCCGTGGTTAATCGTTTTGCCAAGTATGTGTTCATTATCCATCATCTTCCCTTTGTGGAAGTCTCTCTTTTTAAGGACCTTACATCACTTTCTAGCGCTGGGCCTCTTCAGAAGCCTTATTATCGCCTGGAGCGCAGAGTCCCTGCGGGAAGAGGGGGAACCAACACCGGTGACGCCCGCAACCGAGACAGAATTACACCGCGGCGGCCAGACGCAAAGGACCTGCAGGGGGTGCCCCTGGGTCTCCCGCCCGCACCACCAACAGTCACCCTCCTCTGTCAAAGTGTGAAAGAGAAAATGAACCTTTTCAACAGAGCCAATCGAGGGCAAAAAAATTACAAGCAGTTTCAAAAAATATATAATTAATTCCAATGTCTAAAATTTAGACAGCGGTATTTAAAAAAAAAAAAAACAATTAGCTCAAGAAGATATAAAAACTTCAACATTATTAAATGCACCCATGATGTGTAGGATAAAAACATTCAGTCATAAAAGTGACTTTTTTATATTCAGCTGATTGCTCCCACTAGGACCCTCCTAAAACACAAATATAAATTAAGTCAACATACTGCTAAGTTCCACCCAGACTCACTTTGCTCCCACAGAGCACGCAGTGCAGACAGCTTCGCCAGCTCAGAGACCCTCCGTACATGAGACCGTACCGCCGCACCCAGCCCATCTTTGCACCCTGGACTCAGGGCCAGGCAAAGGAAATGCCTAGCTATCGAACCGAAATAAGAAAATAAACCCTGGCCAGGCAGCTCAGCTGGTTAGAGCAACTGTCCCAATACACCAATGTTGAGGGTTTAATGCCCAATCAGGACACATACAAGAATCAACCCATGAATGAATGAATGAATGAATGACAACAAATCAATGTTTTCTCTCTCAGATCAATAAATAAGGTTTTTAATTTTAAAAAATAAGAAAATAAGAAGCCCAATTTATCAAGGCTAAATGAAGCCAGCCCTGGGGCTGGTATGATTGTGTAAACTACTCTAAAATCCTATTTATAGAAATTGCTAACTGAGCAGTATTACTAATGATCAGGGAGGAGAGGGACGGTCAAAAGGCAAAGCAGGTTCTGCAACTCGCAGGAAAACTGCTTCAAACTAACAGCCAAAGGCATGGACACACGAAGACCCACTGGTGAGTGAGCAGAGTAATCACTTGTGTACCAAAAACCGCCATCCCCTTACTTCAGGCCTGGAGTGTCAACATAGGAAAAGCAGAAAAAGAGGGGGCTTTGGAAGCACCAGCACAGTAACACGGGCAAAGGCAAAGAAAACACTCTTGAACATGGAGGAGGAAGAAAACTTACTCCAAAAAAGGAGGGAGAAAAAAATTTTTAAACGTGTTTCTTGATTTCAGAGAGAGAAGGGGGGGGGAGAAAAGAAAGAGAGAAAAACACAGATGTGAGACAGATATATCGATCAGTTGCCTCCCATATACGCCCTGACTAGGGATCGAACACACAACCTAGGTTACGTGCCCTGACTGGGAATCAAACCCTCAACCTGCTGGTGAATGGGAGGATGCTCCAACCCACTGAGCCACACCGGCCAGGGCAAGGGAGAAATTCTTGGCCAACACACAGGACACACTGAAGCACACACTACCTGAACCCATTCTCACTTCGAAACCCCCCGAGGTTCCATAACGTCTCTCTCGAGTCCCCATCTGAGCCCCCTTAGCTGTTCACACCAGCATTTCAGACTTGACACTCTGGATGCCTCCGAGCAGTCCCACTCTGCAAGGGCCCAAATTTAAACAGCACGCCTGGGAACCTGGATATTGAACCAACGTCTCTTTGCTGACTTTCTATACAGGCTAGAAAAAAAAATCACAAGGCCTCACTTTTACTCTTGCCCACCCACAAAATGGGTCTGTCACAACTTGCCACTCCTCTAGGCTACTTGTGAGCCTCTCATCAGGAAGGCCATGACCAAAGGGAACCCAACTCGAAAAGGCGAGTACAGGTGAAAGGGCTCTGACTTCCAACGTCACGGGCCATCTTCAGCGTGCCCGGCACAGGTCAAGTCCGCCGGCCAACGGCAATTCTTTCAGTGAACGCAGCCTAAATCCTCATCACCCCTGCATGATTCCGAGTCTCCCCAACTGCAGACATGTTAAAACACAGTGGTCCCCTACCCCACCCTAGTGGGCCAACAAATCAAGCTTTCTCCTTCATCAGCTCGCCCCTTCCTCGGCATTGCTCTCTGCCACCACAGTCTTCACTTGCACCCTCGTGACGCCCAGAACAGGCACTCCCGACTTCTCACCCCGTCCTACCCAGGGCACAGGCACTGCCCCACCCGGAACTTCCAAGGGCTCACCCCCAGCCCAGCGCAGCCTTCAGGTCAAACGTCTGTCCTATTTTTGCCCAGGGGACATGTCCTCTGGCTCCCAGCCCGTCCACTCCTTAGTCCTCGTGGCCTGTTCCTTCCCTCCTCCACTCTTTTCTGCTCCCCCAAGGACAGCCCTTTGTCTTGTCCACCTGCCACAGAGGCTCAAACCTTCCCCACTTTCTGAAGTCTGGGGGCCCTCTTCATTCTACGTCTCTCAGGTGCTCACCAGAGCGTGCCGGATGCTGCCTTACATCCCATCTTTCCGCTGTCACCCCCCGCCCCTTCCGCACAACAGTACCACTGACGACACCAGCACCACTCGGGTCCCTAGCGTCTGCTGAGTGACTCATTTTGGATCTTGTTTCTCTCTCCCCATTCCCCTGCCGACCACTGTCCTTGTTCAGGTCCACTGCCTCCCCACTGGAGCTGTAACTGACTTGCCTCCCATCCGAGTCTCCACGCTAACACTGGGGCTCCCTTCTCAAAGCCGAGAGTTGATCCCACCACAGCTGTGCTCCCAGATCTTCACGGTTCCCTCTTCCCACGTAACTCCACACTCCTCCATGTGACATTCTGGCTCCAATCCAACCAACCGCCCAGAACACACAGAAAAGACGTCCAGGCTTCTTTTCTACCTCCCGCCCCTGGCCTCTACTCACCTCTCTTCCTTCCAGAGTTGTGACATTCCTGCCACCACTCCCTCACCAGTCAAACCATGAACCCTTCTTGCAGGTCCAGCTCAAGAGCAGTGCTCCCCTAAAGCCTGCCCTCCCCAGCCTGGGACCCCAGCTCCGTGACTTACTCCATTCTGGTGCCCAGAGGAACCAGCATGCGCAGGCCCCGGGAAGGCTCTGACAAGCCCTCGTTTCTGAGAACGGTCCCTCACACCATGTTCCTAGAGTTCCACGTGGGCTCCTGGTCCCCTTCCCTACACCATCCCGGCGCTCTGCCCACTACCAGAAACCTGGGCCGAGTCTTCGCCAGGGAAGCACCCAGCCGCGGCCGTTGTTAGTGTCGGTTTGTTGCGACACAAAGGCAGATGAGTGCCGCCGAACATTCAACCTGAGTTCAAACCCTAACTCTGCCACAGGATGACAGTGGTATGGCCTTGGGAACATTCCTTCAGCTGTGACTTGGTTTCCTCAGCCACTACAAAGGACTCCCATAAGCATCAGCAACAGCGCACGTAGAGCAGAGGCACTCCAGGCCTCCCACTGCGGCTGACGCAGGTCCCTCGCAGTACTGGCCTAGCCCGCAGGACAGGGTGTGCTGACTGTGAGAGAAAGAGCTGGACGTGCTCTCCTCCGCCTCGGCACAGACACACGTCCACTCTCACAGGTCCACGCACCAGCCCTGGTCAACGAGAAACGTAACGCCCCAAGTTCAAGTGACAAAGGTCTTAACGATCAAATGCCTCGCCTCTGCTTACCTAAACAACAATCCCAAAGTGGCCCCAGGGTCCCTCCAAACCCTACCATTCTCCCGTGTTTCACAGACGCCAGCACAGAGGAGGTGGTTAACATTCCTGGTCGTGCTTGGGCTTCTGACCCACACATTCCTGAACGCAGGCTCCTCCCCGACGGCCTGGCGTCCCCTCTGCTCCACCTCTTCGGCCTCCTCTCAGCCAGCTCCTCCTCCCTCCTCACCTCTCCTCCACCCGCTGACCTCACAGCCAGAGGTCCTGACTCTAAGTCCCTGGGCACTACCTAGGTGGGCACCAGCGAGATCTTTCTAAACACAGGTTTGGACCGTGCCACTCCACTGATTAAAGGCTTCCCTAGGCTCCTGCACCCTGGATGTGGAGTTTGAACTCCTCGGCACAGGAAAGGCCCAGGTCTCCCAACTGTCGGGCTGAAGGACTCACAGGTGCTATTTTAGGCACTCATGGGCTTGTGGCTCCCTGTGCCCAAGCTTGCTGGCCCTGCAAGCCTCAGCGCAGGAATTTCCCCTCTCCTCAGGCTCCCAAAGACCCATGTGAGCACACTTAGAGGGCAGACGCCTTCAATCACAGGTTTCCTGAACCCCACTCTCCCCCAAACTGTGTTCCTTAAGGTCAGACCCAGCCTCTTTTACATGAGTCCTCTGGACCCACCACGGAATTTGGCCGGTAGTAGGGTCAAGTATTTGTTTAAGTGAACGAATGTATGTGCCAAATCAAATTTGCAGAACAGCGAAGACTTGCCCTCCGCCTCTTTCAACAAAGGCACATAACACGAGGCACTTGCTGCCTATACAGTGCTGCTCGCAGTGCAGGCACACGGTGTACCACAGGCTTTGAACATGATCGCATGTGTCCAACTCCCTCTCAAATCTTCAAGAAATGGCTCCTCAGCTTCCTATAAGCATGCAGGCCATGGAGGGGGGGTCTTATTTCTTGGCTCCATGGCAAACAAAGTTCAATTCAACTTTTTCATATTTAATCTATAGATTTTTATGCCTCCAGGACTGAATTCTTTTTGAAAATAGAAACATTCCAAAAGCATCGAGTCTCTGAACACTAGGCACAAAACAACCTGATAAAGTTACAATATTCCATCTACACCAGACTCCAAAACACCTGGTTAGCACATCCAACTCTTTATCTGGGCTCACGTCCTATAAACACCAGACACACCGCACAGTCTCGGTTCCACGCCAGGAACCACTTCTACTTGCTTATTTAGGGAAACACCAGGCAGGACTCTTAAGTTAGAACTCCAGGCTATAAATGTGGTGTCCCAGGCTCTTGCTCCCACCAAGGCCAAACTTCATGGTCACTATTAAAACTAATTCTGAAGTCAGTTTATAAATTAAGATCTTTCCAAGTCATATAGATTAAAGCACACATTTTAAGTTAGCAGTTGAGTTTGTATGAAATTAACTTGAAATTTATGGAAGAAGGATTTTAAGCCGAGAGAGCATTTTCTCTGGAGACATTTTCCAAATACACACGCGGGTGAATCTGGTTTTCCGAAAACCAAGTGAAAGGTGAAAAGATAGGCTTCCAAAGAAGCTCAAGTATGTGTGTTCAGGGGTGGGGGGAAGGTGAGCCCAAGGTTCTGAGCAACTCAGGACCCAGCGGGTGTGGCGCCCTTCCCCGCCTCCAGCGGAGGGTCGTGTCCCGTCCTTCGACTTCCGCCCCACTGGGCCGCGAGACACTCTTTGGAAGCCCGAAAGGCGGTCCACAGACCGCATACGCTCGCGGCCGACGCGCAGGCCCCGCGTTCCCAGGAGCGCGGACCAGGCTGAGGCCTTGCCCATCGTCGCGGCGTGCTGCCCGGGCCCAGCTACCGAATGCCCCGAGCATTCGCCTTAGGGACCGAGAACAGGGGGGCGGTTCTTGCCCAGGCCGCGCCGCCGCCTCACCCGCAAGGACGTCCGCGACTGTGTCCCCGCCCCGGGCCAAACAGCGAGCAGCAGCAGGTGTTCCTCGGGAGGCTCGGCTGGCGACGGGAATGGGGGCCCGGGCTGCCAGGCTCAGCGGCGGAGGACGAGCGGCGCACTCACCGAGCGCCGGCGGGCGGGCCGGGCAGGTGCTCGCTCTTCCTGGCCGCAAGACACCTCCGTCGCCTCTCCCTGGGGACTCGGCGCGAAGCCGCCGCCGCCGCCGCCGAGCCCGAGAAGCGCGAGCGCCGCACCGCAGCCTCCGCGCGAGCACGTACCGGGCGGTGAGAGGGCGCCGAGCGCGAGGGCGGGGCGCGCGGCCGGAGCTTAGCAACCGCCTGACACGCGAGTACCGCAGCCAATCCCGCGGCCAGCTCCGGGCGGCGCCGACCGGCAGTCCGCGCGACGCCCGTTTCTGCCAGCGTCCACCGCCCCGCAGCGCGCCGCACCCGCGCACAGGCCCCACCCCTGTGCGCGCCGCTCCGTTCATTGGCCCGCCACGCCCCCCGTCCGAAAGACACGCCCCATCCCTGAAGTCCCGCCCCCTGCCAGCGAGGTCCGCCCCTGGGACACGCCCCAGCCGCGTGGGGGAGGGGAGGGGCGCAGTGCCCAACTCCAGGCTTTGGGGCTTCTGAGACGTATCCAACCGACCCCGGATGGTTAGGCTCGAGAACTGGCTCCGCCACAACTGGCCATCCATCGTATGAGTACGGCCCTCCTGATTTCCGCCGAACGCAAATCAAGAGATATTTCTTAGCCATGAAAACAATCAGGAAGCATCCACCAAACTGCCAAGGATGATGGGCCTGTTGCCCAGCATTTAAATGGATGGAGGAAACTGAGGCAAGGGCAGGAAGGGCGGGAAACCGGCCCTTCTGCGAAGGCCTAACCCTCAGCAGGCTTGGAGGTCCGGGAAGCGCCTCAGGCTTGACCCTCATCCCCTCCCCCGGCTTTGAACGCCGGAATCTGACGCCTCCTTGGGTGCCAGAAATAGCTCTGACCCTCTGGTGTACTGGTCACTCCTTGTGGCCTGCATTCTTTTAGGGGGTGGGGACTTAAGGCGCAGGGGTACTGCTGAGGTCTGTCTCCCTTCAAGGAGTGGTGCTCTCCTGAAAGTGCTCTCTCTCTCCCCAGGGCTTACCTACAGCCCCCTACCCCAAAGGCTCCGGACCTGACAGTACCTGGGCCTGAACAGTGTCTGGATGGGTATAGGGATGGGACCCGCGGTAGGCTCTGCTCTCTTTCCTCCCCCAGACCCTGTGCAGGGTGTGTTCATTCCTTTCCAGGCCCCCACTCTGGTCAGCAAGCATTTTGAACACAGAACTGGCTACTACCGGAGAGGGGTTTCTTCCTGAATCCAGATAGCTCTGGGTCTCCCTTGCTTTCTCCCTTCCCTAGGATCATCTGGGAGAAGCAAATTTCAACAAGAGCAGAGAGGAATGCCCCATCTCCCAAGCACACATACCCCTTTGTGGTTTTTCTATACCTGACTGCATAGTGCTTGCTTTGGCGGCACATACATTTCACTGCCCCGGCTCCAAATCCCATTCACACAGACTAGAAAAGAACTGAAAACCAGGAAAAAGGCCCCAAATCATTTCTTAGATGTTAAAACTAAAAAAAAAAAAAATTAATGGTCTCTCAAATCCAGCTTTAAATTCTGCTGCTTTGAAAAAGCTAACAGCCCTGGCCGGTGTGGGTCAGTTAGTTGGAACATTGTCCCTTAGACCAAAAGGTCGTGGGTTTGATTCCCGATCTGGGCTCATGAGAAGGAAACCGGTTGATGTTTCTCTCACATCAATATCTGTCTGTCTCTCTTTCCCCCCTTCCCCTCTCTCTAAAAACAATGAAAAAATGTCCTTAGATGAGGATACAAACACAGGCTAAGAATACAGAAAGTTATTTGGGTTTCTAAACAAAATATATTCTCTCATTCACTCCTTCAGCTTATGGAGTCTCCCCTCACACCCCTGCCCCAAAAAACACACCAGGCACAGCTTGGCAACCCTGGGCTCTGCTGGGGATTTGAGTGTCTGAATAGGTATACATATGTTTTCCCCAAACAAAGGACAGCATGGAGTAGAGGCCTCATGAGTCATGTTCCTTCTAACATCTGCACAGAAGCTGACCATCCATGGGTGCCAGAACAACCCCTTCTTTCTTTTTGGCACTGGTCTTGCTAGATGAGTCACCAGGCCACATTCTGGCATACAGGGTCCCTGCGCGCCATGCCCAAGCACCCCCAGAGCTCTGGCCAAGGGAGAGTCTCTGCCTCGACTAGCTGGTACCAAAAGGTGAGACAGGCCCTTCCTCGTCCTGAAAGGAGGGAGTCACAACCAGAGTTTGCCTAAAGCCCTTACAGCTAAATCTTTTCTAGGCCCTGCCTCTCCAGGTTCGGGGGTCAGTTGGAGGTGCTGTGGCCCCAGGCTGGCCCTGAAGCCCTCCCCCTCCCTTAGTCCCTCAGCCCTGGCAGAACAGCTCTGAGCCCAGGGCCTCAGGCTGGCTTTATTTTTTGTCTGGAGTTGAGATTCACCCAACCTCCTGTTCCTTCAAAGCCCTGGAAGTCAGGAAGACTGACTGGCCAGAGTTGGACCAGCCTCGTGGGGCCTGACCAGCCCACACAGAGCCCACAGCAAAGTAAAGAGGGAGGCGGAGAGTTGTCTTCACGGGCTCCTAGGTTGGATGCAGGTTGTAAAGTCAAGGCCTTGGTATTCTCTGTAGCCACGAAAACCAATGCCTTTTCTCTCCCAGAGAACTGCACATCCCTCCCTAGGGCTCAGCACAGCGCTTCCAGTGACCCTTGGGATCTGCTCTGGAACCCCAGCTGGGCCTAAGCCTCCCTAAGTCAGGCCACAGCCAGATGGAGGGCACAACCAAGAGTGAAGCCCAAAGCACGCCCAAGAGCAGCTGCTAAGTGGTATGTATGGACTTGAAGAAGACTGAGCAAGAGGCTGAGAATAGGGCTCTTCAGGACGGATAGCCTCCCCTCAGCTCTCCTGGCCCTTTAGCCTCCAGCGCATCCTCCACCTAGACCCCCAAACAGAGGCTCCAAGGAGAGTATCAGCCCAAGGTCTGTCCCCGCACTGGAGTATGAGCCCCTGAGGCCACAGGCCAATTTGCTCAGTCCCACATTATAATCGTCACCTAAGAGCCTGCACGTAGTAGAGGCTCAATTTGTATCTGGGAAGGAAGGAGTCGGGGGACGCTGCCAGCCTCACTTCCTGGTAAGCAGCCATCCCCAAGGGTGCAAGTCCTGTGTAAGGCCCACCCGAGGCAAATGTTCCAGCGTTACTTGGAGCTGATACTGTTTAAGCCAAGGCCTTGGGTCTAGCTCAGATAAACTCCAGCAGACACCTACAGGGACCAAACTTTTCTACGGTCTTAGGATCCTGGGGCTTTTTATTGTGGCACATTTCTGAGGCCCCAAGGGCCAGTGCCCAGCCTCAGATTCTTCCAGAGGGAGGAAGGCTCCTGCTGCTGATCCTCCCCCAGGCCCAGTGGAGAGAGGAGCAGGGGCAGTGCTGGCTGTGAGGGTGGAGGCTCCTGACCTAAATGTCAGGCCTGCAGGTCTGCCTGCAGCAGTGGGCTGGCAAGCAGGGCCAGCCAAGTCAGGGCAAGGGAGGGGTCTCTTTTGTCTGAATTTAACAGAAGGCAGATTGTCTGGCTGCTCTGGCAGAATGAAAGGGCTGATAAGTTCATCCGGGAGAAACTGCCAGTAGGCGTGTTTGCAGGTCACCACCAGCCTGCCCAGAAAGCCAGCTCCTTCCCTGGCAGGGGCCTCCCACTCCAGCACTTCCCCCAGACCCCTTCATGCTTGTCTGGCACGGGGCCTTCCTCCTGTCAGCCAGGGAGCAGCTTGCACAGCTGGCCCTCCAGGACAGTACAGTCCTGTGGAGACAGGAGCCCCCCAGCGAGGGTGACTATGGGTTGAATGAAAAAAGTCCCTTCTCCCCCTGGGCGGACGCACATGTCCACTGCCCCCTCCCATGGCCACATGCCACTCCCTGGGATAAGACAATCCCTCAAGGCTGACTTTGGGTGACTGTTCTCAGAACGCTGGGTTTATTGGCCTTGAGCACAAGACTAAACACCAGATTAGGCCTGATCTGACCGGGCAGCCAGGGAAAGTGAGCGAAGCTGAGAGGCCTATCTGTCGGTTGTCTCCAGTCACTGACCAGGGAGCCCCTAAACTTGGGGGGAGCCACCCACCCTTATCCAGGTCAGCCGGACTGAGAACCCCTTCTCCGCTCTCAGTCATATGTCCGTGTCTGGCCCGGGGCTGGGCTGCAGGCTCCTCCAGGGGGGAAACGCTTCTTCTTCTGGGCTGGCCTGAGATCTGGCACGTCCGTCTCATCCACCTGGGCTACCCTCGGGGCCCCTGAGTCAGGAGACATTGATCAGTGACACAACAGCCACCGATTCTGTTATCATGGCCGACGGGCATGCCCGTGGAGCACCGGAAAGGGTTGCGGGTTGCGCAGGAGTGACGCATAGCCTTTGCTCCAGGCTGAGTGCTAGCAGGCACAGCCAGGGCCTTGGGGAGCCCCGCCTGCGGTCTGGGGAGTCCCCAGCATTGCTGGGAGGAATGAGAGGGATCCCTGGGGTCATCCCGAGGGGAGCTAATAAAGGCCTAAAGAGTTGGCTCATCAGCCAAGCCTCCCATTGTGTCTATAGGAAGAATCAACCCCTGCCGGGACCCAGGGCTAAGGTCACTGTGTGACCTCGTGGTATAAGCTGCTTGCCTTCTCTGAGCCCCTTGGTCACCCACATCATCAAGTGACCTCATATGTGGGTTTCAGAACTGCCTGCCCACCGAGAGCCACCGCGGATCACTTCCTGTGGCTGAGTCAGGGCCGGGTGAACCTCCATCCACGTGTGTTTCAATCCGCAGATATCTGCTGAGTGTTGGAGGCTGGGAACACGCAAGGGGTAAAAGGAGCCAGCCCTGCTCTCACGGAGCCCGAATTCTAGTGTGACAAGACAGATATCAAATAAGTAAATAAACATGGGAACAAGTAAATAAAATAGGGAATAATCAGGGGCTGCGGGGGGGCCAGAACCTGCTGCATGTTCCGCAGGGATGGCCTGCAGGAGGTGAAGGAGGAGGCCGAGGCTTTGCAGGGAAGGACTGGAGCAAGTCCAGGGGATGGAGGAGGAGCTGGGCAGGCAGGTCTGAGGAGCCCTGGGGGTCGCCAGGGCCTGAGCAGTGAACGGAACAGTGAACAGGCGAAAGAGCAAACGGTGGGAGGGTGGCGCTGGAGCTGGACTGGACCAGGCCGGAGCAGTTCCCAGGAGCAGGTTAGCTGGAGGATGGGGGCAAGGAGGCAGGGCGGATCCCAGCCCGTGCCCTCCGGCCTCCAGGAAGGAATGTGGTAGAGTGAGGAAGGGGAGACAGCAGTTTTGCAGCCCCGAGCCCCTCCTCCCCCTGGTAGGTGGGGAAGCAGAGACTGAGCGCAGGGCAGCGATGGGGGGTCTTCGGGAAGGAGCACCAGTCACCAGGGAAGTCAAGTCAGAACAAGCATTTAGAGAGAAATGTCTCACTATCCCTGCCTCCACCTCCCCCTGGAATGCAGAGAGAGAGGTGGCGCCCCTCCTTCCAGCCCCAGAGGAGGAAGGACGAGGGGGAGGAGGAATGGCTCCTCGGGTGTGGGTGCGGGCAGCTCCTGCTACACAGGGTAGAGGAGTGGAAGAGTGGGGGGTCGTGGGTGAGGGTTAGGGGGCAAGGCCCTGCCCCAAGACAGGTTCCAGGGAAATTATCCGCCCAGCTCCCCTGGGGCTGCCGCCAGACTTGGGATCGCAGGAGGTCCTCGGGACAGGTGGGGTGGTGTCCCCTGCAAGGCACTTGAGGCCTCAGCCAGCTGTCCCACCCACTTCCCTCCTGCTCACTGCTCGGGGCCAGTGACCTTCAAAGGTGCGCCCCGGCAGCTGCCACCTACCCAAAGTGGACCGAGCTCCTGGTTGGGGGCCCCTGCGCATGACCGGGAGAGGGTCTGTGCCCATCATATGGGCTCAGGGGGCTGAACCTGATGAGGGACCTCAAGGACGGGGAAGGGCCCGGAGGGGGAAGTACACTGGGGGCTGGGCTCAGGACGGGTCCTCGGGAAAGTGGGACCCCAGCGTGGAGCCAGGGCTCTGGGCCTCTGGGTGCAGGCACCGTACAGGCTCTCTGCAGGGGCGCTGACCGGCCCGGGGTCATGCAGAGCGCCATTCATGACTTCTGCAGAGTCTTCTCAGGAAAGGTAAAAGGAAGCATTTCCCATCTGCCTCTCTGGTCCCATCTCTGTGCCCATGAGGGAGCGTGGCAGCGGGTACAGTACACAGGTGGGGACGTGGGGGTGGTGGGGAGGCTGCTTCCAGAGGGGATGTCCTGGGTCTCAGAGCCAGAGCCCAGCAGCTGCTCATCCCATTGGGGATGGGGACTGGGGGGCGGGGGGCAGGAAGGAAGGCTGGCCTCAGCTGACCCCTTACCCTCCCTCTGCCTGAAACTTCCTTGTACTTACCCTGCCGCCTGGGTCCCTCGGCCATTGACTCAGTGTCAGTGATGGCTCGAGGCCCTGCTGCAGAGGTGGGCGGAGAAGCGGGAGCCCCCTGGCCTCCTTGCCGCTCCTACGCTGGGACCAGCCTTGTTCCCAGTACGGCCCCTCTGCTGGCAGGAGGCAGGGCCTGCAGGTGCCGCAGGCCTGCTTGCTCTTTCAGGTGAACACCAAGGGTGACCACTACTGGGCTGCCCAGAGTTGAGGTCCCAAAAACGGGGGCCCGAGTGCCTGCCTCTGACTGACTGGGACCTCGGGTGAACCCCTTTCCCCCTCTGAACATTGTGGGCCAAGGTTTTCCAAGAGGCTGTTTACTTTCCTTCCCAGGAGACGGGCCAGAGCACAGGTGCAGATAAGGGGCTGAAGAGGGGAGGGAAAGTAGCCAACCCTGGGATGAGGGTAGGGGAGAGTCCCAGGGGGGCCCCGGGGAGGCTGTGTAGCCAGAAGGATGGTCTTTGGGGGGAACCACGGGAAGCGGGAGGACAGCACTGGCCTCCCAGCCCCAGCCCCAACCTCCCCTTCCCTGAGGAATCTCGGTTGCATGTGAAAGCCAGGCTGGCCAGTTGGCCCGCAGATGCTTCCCCTCCCCCAACGCCCTCCCACCCCCGCTGGCTTGTGACCTCCATTCCCACGGCCAGCAGCCAGGGAGCTTCCTCACCTGTTGCTGCCCCGCCCCCTCCCCCTGGGCCAGCAGCTGCTCAGGGACAGCTGGATCAGCGTGGGATACTGCCCCAGGCTGAACTGCCACGACCTCCACTGCGTCCGCGGCCCTGCTGGCCCACCCGCAGCCCTACCTTTCAGATGTCCCTGTCCTCAAATCCTGGAGACCCACCACAGCTGTGGGCCACCTGTACCCCACCCCACCCCGGCGAGGAGCAACAGCTGGCACTGCTCCCAGGCCCCTCAAGGGCCAAGGTGCCCCTGCCTCCTGTCCGCCCCGAGGGCGAGGCGCCAGCCCCCACCCGACACTTTCCCCTTGCCTTCTTGGGCTGTGGTCTTCTGAGCACTCTCATGTGTGGCCTTCAGGGAGGAGGAGGCTATGCGACCCCGTCCTCTGCGGACTCGGGCCTCTTGGGACAGCAACCAGAGCTGAAGTGTAGACCCACATCTACCTGCGATCCTGCCCCGCCAGCGCTCCGCCTGACTCCCGGCTGGGCTGCCGGAGGACCAGAGCACCGCGCTCCCTCCTCACGTGCCGGCTTGGCCCCCTCCCCCGACCGTACCCCACCCGACCTCTCTGCCACTCCTACCCACATGCTCTCCACTTCTACTTCTCCCGGTCCCTCCCCTCCCCTCCCTACCCCGTCTCTCAGGACCCCTGCCCCATGGAGACTCCAGGTTCCCACAAATATGCCAGGCACCCGCCAGCGCCCCTCCCGCCTTCCCACCTGGGACACGCCTGCCCAGGGCACTCTTCTTCCACTTGGCCAACCTCACTCCTGTCTCAGTTCCCAGCCTGGGCACGTGTCCCTGCCTGCTCTGGATCCCTGCTTAGCCCCCCATATTATGATATCAGGTTTAAAGTTGGTCCCCAGGACAGACCGAAAGATCTGTGGGTGTCTATTCCCTCCCTCGGTCCTGGGAACCTCTAGTATCTGAGACGGGGCCTCCTGGAGAGACGTCCCAGGGAGTCCGGTTGGTATCGGACTCAACCCCATACGCCGACGTATTTTCGGGGACTCGCAGTCACCTGCAGAATGAATTTAAGCCCCGCCCTGTACCACCCTGGGCAACAGGGACCTGTCTGAAACAGGTCAAGACCCACCAGCCACGTCACCTCCCCTCAACTTTCTGCGGAGTACCACCTGTGTGGTCCCCTCTCCATCTGCCTACCCAAGTCCTGCCTGTGCTACGCAGGAAGAAGACCCACGAGCCTCCCAAGCATCTGACTCTCCTCGTTGTCTCCAGGAGACCTCAAGCTCCTGGATGGTGGAAATTGCCCTTGATACCATCCTTGAGCTTTGTCCCGCACCCTGGACACACAAAATTTCGGTGTGCCTCCCAACAACTGCCTGTGGCAGTTACTATTACTGGCTCATGTTACAGGTGAGGAAACTGAGGCCCAAGGGTTAAGTTACTTACCTGGGCTCATCTTCATAGACTTCACTGTACCTGGCTCAGGCTTGCTGAGTGGGTGAACAAATGGATACGTTACATCAAAATTTCAACTACTAGGACCCACCCACCCCTGGAGCCTGGGACGCAGAGGCTTTGGACCCATGAGAGGGGCTTCCAGACTTGGGAGAAACAGAGCGAGGTCTGTCTCCTTCTCCCCTTATGCATATGGGCAATGACCACTCCGGCCTCACCTTGCTGGGGTCTTGACATTGTTGAGTTGGCAGTGCCAGCTGTTGGAAATAGCTGGGGACAAGTTAGGGAAGAGGCTACAGGCCAAATTCAGCAAGGCAGGAAAAGCAGAGGCCTCCCAGCCCCTCCCAAAGAGCAGCAAAAAGACCTGGGGCCAGTGGTTGGACAGAGGTATCCTCAGGGCGGCCTGATTGTAAGGTCACCCTGAGAATTCTGGCGTGACCTTACACATCAGCCCTCCAGGGTTAAAGGGTAAGGACCTGGGTGGAGGGCAGGAAGTGGCCACATAAAACCACAAAGCCCTCTACTGAGGAGCTACTCTGTTCCCAGCCAGGCAGGAAGCCCAAAAGCAGAGAACCAGAAGACGCAGGCGGGACGACCAGAAGCCCGCGAGTTCTGGCTCTTAAGTGGGGACGGCGGCACTCCGGAGGCCAGGAGGTGTGTGGGAGTCCGGCAGCCTGGCCTGGCCCGAGGTCGTGTGGAGGAGGGTCACTGCAGCTAGGTCTTTGGGGAGGGGCGCAGCTGAGCTTCCTGCCGCCTTGGGGAACTCCCAGGAGAGGTTCAGCAGCAGCAGCAGCAGCAGCAGAGCTGGTCCAGGCCTGGCCAGATGGGAAAGAAAGGGGGCAAAGGTGACTGCCTGCCTAAGCAGGCCCGGATCCTAGACTTTGCTGGAACTTGCCTGACTCTGAGCAGAAGGATCTGAAATGGGGGCCAAGGAAAGGGAGCTCAGAAAACGAAGTAGGCCCTGGCCAGTGTGGCTCAGTGCATTGAGCGCCCGGCCTGCAAATCAAAGGGTCGCTGGTTCGATTCCCAGTCAGGGCACATGCCTGGGTTGTTGGCCGGGTCTCTGGTAGGGGGCACAGGACAGGCAACCACGCATTGATGTTTCTCTCCCTTTCTTTCTCTCTCCTTCCCCTCTCTCTAAAAATAAATAAATAAAATCTTAGAAAAGAAAAAAACTAGGTAGGAGAACTTTCGAGATAGCCAGCTGCTGGTCCTGCGTTGCCCAATGCTGGAGTCATCCAGCTCGTTCCAGATTCCTTTCCTAATGGGATAAAATGTACCAACAGCGAGGCCCAGAATGGGGCCTGGTGGCGTCCAGTGACTTGGGCGGCAGGACAGTGGCTCCCAGGAAAGCCAGGGACGCTCAGGCATTCCTTGGCTGCCTGTCCCCAGCAGCTGCAGGAAGCTGCTCCAAGCTCCCAGCCATGGCCAGCAGCCCCCAAAGAGAAAGTCTTGTTTCCCGCCAACCCCCCTGATTAGACACACAGCGTCCTGGATGGGGCAGCTGAGTATTCCACGGCAGGAGGGGGTGGGTGGGGCTGTCAGCCCACATTTAGGAAAGTAGCATGGAGCTGGGCCGGAAGCTAAGCCTGAGAGATGGGTTCCAGGGGTTTCACCACCTGCGGCAAGTGCCCCAGCTTTCCTACCTCCATAATCCAAAAAAGCGATTGATACTTTCCCGGACCAACACTCCCCCCACACAGAACCTTGTCTATACAGTTTACAAGGATTCCTGAACATCCGCAGTGAGTCAGGGTCGCCAGGCTAGAAGTACCCAGGTGTGGTTAACGCGGGAGAAATTCCGGTCTGGTCTCCCCCGGCTGGCTGGGGCCGGCTCCTGGCCGCCTTGACTTGCACTGCCCTCTAGAGCCTGAGGAGCCGGACTACCGGAGACTCATGGGGCCCACCCGCTCTGCCGCCTCCTTGGAGTTACTTCAACTCATCGTGTGGGGGACAGCATAAAAAGAAGGGCAGCTTCATACCCCACTGGGAATCTAGACCTACACTCACCAGGGCTGGGCTGCCCGGCTCACACTAAGCCTCCCTTCCCTGTTTCGCCACAGGATCTGCTGCCCCCTAGCTTCTGCCCATTCCAAGGAGTCTGGCTGACAACTGGAGGCCTCTGGGAGCTTAGGAAGCTCTGGGCTCGGCTTGGTTCACATGCACATCCAACAACATACCTTCTGTGTTTGTTTTGTTTTTTAACTGGCTGTAGCAGTCATTCACCACATTAATTGAGCACCTGCTATGCGCCCTGGGCTAAGCATAGCGCAAGGTGAAATCATGCCCATTCTCCTGGGTCCTGCCAGAATCTCACACCCTCCCCACCTTTGACAGCCCACCCAGGATAGCCCTCCTAACTGGTTCATCTAGAAACTGAATCCTTCTTCTACTCAGTTAGTAAGCTGCCCGGTGTGGCCACCTCTAGGCAGAGCCTGGCCTTGTTTGTCACTTCCTGCTACCTACCGCCACCAACCAGCAGCTTTGAGCCCACAGTGGCAGACGAGGAAAGGACTTCTGTCTGTCCTGGGACCCAGGGGCCTTCAACAAAATGAGCCGGCCAGCCCCTTGCGAGGGTGTGCTGGATGCATCTCTTGTTTTGTTCTGGTGCTCGTCACTACTAGCTGTTACATGTAGACTGCTTTGCCTTCTCTCCTCCACCAGAATAAAAAACTCTGCGAGCACAGAGGCTTTGGGTCACTGCTGTATGCCTACATGACGAAAAAGTTCAGTAAATATTTGTGAAATAGAAAATGTTATAGAATGGAGACCAGATTCCATATACCACGTGGTATCCTTCTGCCAGAGTTGAACCCCAGTAGGGCGGCTCACTCATCAGCTGGACGGCCTCGGGCAAGTTCTGGAAACTTTCAGTTTTTCTTCCCTGTGGCATGAGGATGAGTGCAATTCCTGCCTTGAAGGGGAACGGGCTGAGTGAAGAACACAAATAGAGAGGGCAGTGAGTGCTTAGCACATAGAAAATGCTAAATAAGTGTTAGAGATTGTTATTAGTATTCTTACTATTTTTATCCTGCTTTGTTCAGTCAACATTGCTAGTTTTCCCTACCTGGATCAGATACTTGATTGCTTTTGGAGATCCATTATACCATTGGACCAAAGTAGAAGTTTATGTACATGAACAAGAACAACTTGTGTGTGTGTGTGTGTGTGTGTGTGTGTGTGCGTGAGAGAGAGTGTGTGTGTTGGAGGTTGGCTTTCATTAGGTTCTCCGAAGGCCTAGACCCAACATAATTTATTACTTTTATAAAAGAATATATGTGTTGCCCTGGTTGGCGTGGCTCAGTGGATTGAGCGCCGGCCTGAAAACCCAAGGGTCGCTGGCTCAGTTCCCAGCCAGGACACTCAACAGAATTTAAGAAGAACCGGGCAGAAGGCTGGCTCGAGGGAGACTCCGTCAAGCAGCCATTTTCAGAGTCTAGGTGCACGCCATGCACAGTGGACCTCCACGTGGTTTCCTTGCTTTGACTATTGATGGGATTCTTTTCTTTAAAGATTTTATTTATTTATTTATTTATTTTAGAAAGAGGGGAAAGGGAGGATAAAGAGAGGGAGAGAAACATAGATCAGTTGTTTCCCGCGCACCCCCAACCTGGTCAACCTTCCAGACACACACCTTAACTGGGAATTGAATGGGCTACCCTTCAGTCTGCAGGCCACGGCTCAGACCACGGAGCCACACCAGCCATGGCTTGACGGGATTCTTGATACAATAATTACCTTGGTAATGCTAAGAGGTAAGGTCTGGGAAAGACCTTTGGAAAGGTGAGGGTCCAAGGCTCCGGTCAAGAATGGCATTCCCCGCACCCAGAACCCACCTCCCTCCTACGCCGGCCCCACCAGCCTTGAGTCTGGGAGCCTATTCTTACCGGTGGGTGATTCTCTGCTTCCCAGCAGGTGGCGCTATTGTCCTGACTATGCTGCAAGTTGCCAGCTAGGAAATCTGTTCTCAGAGGCTGAGACGCAGACCAGTCCTAGGGGTCCAATGCCTGGTCCATTGCATGGACCACTGCAAGGAGTGCAAAGCTATTCCATTCATTCAGGAATTCCACAAACACTACCTGAACACCAACTATGTGCCTGGCACTGGGAATTTAGCCAGGAACAAGACAGACCAAGTCCTGCTTTTCCAGGATTTATATGTTAGAGTCATGCAGTAAAGTATGGCAGCTACTAGGCACATGTGACTACTGAGCACTTAAAATGTAGCTAATCTGAATTAAGAAGTGTTGTTAAGAGTAAAATACACAATTGACGTCAAATATTTGGCTAAAATACTGTAAAATATCTAATTAACATTTTAAATTGGTTTTATGTTGAAACGATCATATTTGGGGCTAAGAAAAATATCATATTAAAAAGAATTTAAGCCCTGGCTGGTGTGACTCAGTGGATTGAGTGCCAGCCTGCAAACCAAAAGGTTGCCAGTTCACTTCACAGTCAGGACATATGCCTGGGTTGCAGGCCAGGTCACCAGCTGGGGGCACACAAGAGGCAACTGATCGATGTTTCCCTCCCTCCCTCCTTCTCTCCCTTCCTTCCCCTTTCTCCAAAAATAAATTAATAAAACCTCTTTTAAAATCTAAAATTAAAATTAAAGACAGATTGGATTTAAAAAAACAAGAACTATTCTGTATATTAGTTTCTTATTTTTATTTTTATTTATTTATTTTTAAAGAGGGAAGGGAGGGAGAAAGAGAGAGAAAGAGAAACATCAATGTGCGGTTGCTGGGGGTCATGGCCTGCAACCCAGGTATGTGCCCTGACTGGGAATTGAACCTGCGACACTTTGGTTCGCAGCTCGCACTCAATCCACTGAGCTATGCCAGCCAGGGCTGTATATTATTTTCAAGAGACTCATCTTAGATATAAGGACCTGAAAGACTGAACGTAGAAGCTTGGAAAAATGTATTCCATGCAAATAGTAACTAAAGGAGGTCTGTTTGGCTATATTATTGTAAGACAAATAAGACCTAAATCAAAACAGGTTACCAGAGACAAAGAAGAAAGTATATTGATAAAAGGCACAATATATCAAGATGATATAAAAATTATAAATATATACAGACCTAACAAGAAAGCCCAAAAATGTATGAAGCAAACCCGACAGAACTGAGAGGAGAAATAGTTCCACAGTAATAGTGGCAGGCTTCAGTGTTCCACTCTCACTAATGGATAGAACCACCGAACAGAAGACCAGCAAGGAAAAGGAGGGCGTGAACAGCTGGACCTAATGGACACTCCACCAATGACAACGGGGTACACGCTCTTCTCAAGTCCACATGGAACGTTCTCCAGGATAGCCTATATGTTATGTTACAAAACAAGTCCTAAGAAATTTTAAAAGATTGAAATTATACAAAGTATCTTTTCTGATCACAATAGAATAAAACTAGCAATGAGTAAGTGGAGGACAACCAAAAAAAATCACAATATGTGGAAATTTAAAAATGTATTCTATGATGGTTGATTTTATGTGTCAGCTTGACAGGATCACAGGTTACCTACATATTTAGCCAGACATTACTCTGGGTGTGTGTCTGGGAGGGTGTTTTGGGGTGAAATGTACATTTGAATAGTTCATGTGAAACACATTGCCCTCCCTGGTATGGTGGGCCTCATCCAGTCAATTGAAGATCCAAATAGAACAAAAAATGCCGAGTAAAAGCAAACTCCTCCTGCCTGAGTGCATGATCTGGAACTCTGGTCTTTTCCAGTTTTTGGACTTGGACTGAAATATCGGGTCTTCTTGTCAAATTTCTGATCCAGAGGAGGAAAGCTCCTAGCAATATTGAATGAACAAGGCAGGATAATAATAGTAACAATAACCACTAACACCCATCTGTGGGTAGACACTTGGATTTGTTCATTTCTTCTCATTGTTAAGTTGTATTACATTGTATGAATATAGCACAGTTAGTTTTTCTGTTCATCTGTTGGACATTTGGATTATTTCCATTTTTGGGCTATTATTAATAAAGCTCTCGGGTGGATTTATGCTTCCATTTTTGGGGGGCAAATACTTAGGAGTGAAATCACTTGACCATAGTGTAGATATAAATTTAGTTTTTAAAGAGATGCCAAACTGATTTCCAGAATGGCCAAAAATAACTAGTAGATGGAGGTTCTGGGCAGTCCACGTCCTTGGCAATCTTTAATTTTAGCCTGTTTTGTAGTGCCTGTGTGGGGATGCCAATTTGTCTTTCCTTGATGAATAATCACGTTAAGCATCTTGTCATGGACGTATTAGGTATTTACCTTTTGTAAATTATCTGATCAAATCCTTTGCCCATTTAAAAAAAAAGGATTTATACCTATTTTTGCAATTAATGTCGGCAGGTACTTTTTTCATCGTTCGTGCTCACGGCTTTACAGGCTTTAACTGAGGACTCCTCTGCGCAGAAGCAGTAACAGAGAGACCTGAGGCGACAAAAGGGCTCAGGACGGCTCAGTTACACAAACGTTGGGCCGTCTCATAGGCAGGGTACCCGGCGACTGCAAGGCTGGCTGAGTACTTGGGTGAAGCACTTCCTCGGGCACTTCCGACTCGGGGCCCGCCCTGAGCATTGGTGATTGGCTGGGCTGGCCAAGCGCGAGTCCTCCCGGGAGTTGTAGTTCTTGGGGCTGTGTTGGGGACGCCGGGAAGCATCAGCAGTCCGAGGCCAGAATCGGCGGTTGTGCTTGCTCCCCGCCGCTGGCACAATGTCCCGCGTGCCGGTGGCCTGCCATGTGAAAGGCACCGTGGCGCTGCAAGTGGGCGATGTGCGGACCTCCCAAGGCCGGCCTGGTGTGCTGGTCATCGATGTCACCTTCCCCAACATAGCGCCCTTCGAGGTGAGCAAGCCCCGTGGGCGGGGCTGCCCTGGGAACTCGGGTGTGTCCTAGGCATCGAATCTTTTACACAAAGCCTTGGCACTAGTCTCGCCCTTGAAAATCAGTTAACCATTTATTTACTCCTTCAGTTAATCCATATTTATTGTACTAGAAGGCAGCTTACTTTTCTGTTTTCTGCACCATCTCGCCCCCATATCCAGAGCTGCATGGGCAGGAAAGTGCCAAGGTAGCAGGTTAGGTGTTGGAAATACAGTTGGGAGACAAATATAGGCTAGGTGATTTTGTCGCTGGGGATCCTTAGACAATGAGTTACCCCCAAACCTGCCTCCCGTCCATCCCTACAGTCTCTGCTGGAGGTCACGTTCAATCCATCCCTCATCGGGCACCTCTCCATGGCTCCAGGTTGTTGGTTTTTTTTAATTTGATAACTTCTGGGTTTTTTAAAAAATATATTGATTTTAGAGAGAGAGGGAGGGAGAGAGGAGAGAACCGTCAATTTGTTGTTCCATTTACGTATGCATGATTGTTGTGTGTGCCCTGAGTGGGGGATCAGACACGCAACCTTGGTGTGTCAGGGTGATGCTCTAACTCACTCAGCTGCCTGGCCAGGGCTGGCTCGGGATTTCAGTCTCCAGCTGCACTTCCACATCAGTTGGCCAAGTGACAGGACCCTGCAGGACTTCCACACAAAGGATAAAGTTTGTTTTCTGATGGCCTGGCATTCAGGGCCACCTTGTGTCTGTGCCCTGCCTACCTCTCGGCCCCATGCACTTTGTCTGATAGAGTGTGGTTCTCACCCAAGCTGTTCCTGAAGTATAAGCTGGGAAATCCTGATCCAATATGGGGGAGCCTCTGTGTGTGTGATCTTGGGCATGTGGCAAAATCTGCAGTTGTTTATACGACTTGCTCATTTACACTGTGAGCTCCTTTAAGAAAGTGAGCTTTCTTTTTTTAAAGATTTATTTATTTATTTTTAGAGAGGGAAGGGAGGGAGAGAGAGAGAGAGGGAGGGAGAGAGAGAGAGAGAGAGAGAGAGAGAGAGAGAGAGATATCAATGTGAGGTTGCTGGGGACCATGGCCTGCAACCCAGGCATGTGCCCTGGCTGGGAATCGAACCTGCCATGCTTTGGTTCGCAGCCCGAGCTGAATCCACTGAGCTACGCCAGCCAGGGTGTGAGCTTGTTTTTGAGCCCCAAAAGGATGCTTGTTAGGTTGGTAGAAGAGGACATTCCTAAGGGGAGGAGGAGATGGTGCCTTTGAGCCTTTCAGGCCCTGGCCTTAGCTCTGATTTGCCGTGGTGGGCTGTGTGTGCTCCAGTTGCAGGAGATTACATTTAAGAATTACTACACAGCCTTTCTGAGCATCCGTGTTCGGCAGTACACCTCGATGCACACGCCAGCCAAGTGGGTGACCTGCCTGCGGGACTACTGCCTGATGCCTGACCCACACAGTGAGGAGGGAGCTCAGGAGTATGTATCGCTGTTCAAGCACCAGGTCAGCTGGGACTCAGCATGGCCAGGGCAGCCCAGAGGAGGGCTCACCAGGGGCCTGAGAATTGGGCCAGGCTCCCAGGAGGGATGAGCAGGGCAAGGGTTTCCTGGGCTGTGGCTCTGTGGGAAGGGCCTTGAAGGGACTACTGTTCTTTCCTCCCCAAAGGCCAGGGGAGGCGGCAGCTTGGCTCATTGGGAGGCTCCTGGTCAGTGACCTGGGGCCTCTCTGGGTCCTTGTATGCGTATGTGTCAGATGCTGTGTGACATGGCTAGAGTGCTGGAGCTGCGCCTGATTCTGCGACAGCCGTCACCACTGTGGCTGTCTTTCACAGTGGAGGAGCTGCAGATCTACCAGCAGGGACCAAAGGTAAGTGATGAGCTCAGAGCTGTTGGTTGTCCCTTTCCCCGGGAGGCTCCAAGCCATGGCTGGCAGAGCTGGGGGTAGGGGTGCAAATGGAAGGGTCAAGATAACAGTGGTCAGCCAGGTGGGAGTGTTGAGAGCTCGTGATGAGAGGTAAGGCTGTGTCCCCATATCCCCTGACCTTTGGAGCCACCTGTCTCTTTCAGAGCTGGAGCCTTCAGGTGCTGGGAGACACCTCTGTGCCTGTGTTCCCGGGGCCTCCTTCTGCAGAGCAGAAGAGCTTAGGTGGTCTGACTGCCTTTTGGGCCTTTGTGGACCCCTGAACAGGGTTTTCCCAGTGTTCAAGGTTCAGGGACCCTTTATCTCTGCTCCCATGACCTTGGAAATGGGTCCCAGGACTCTCCCCCGCTCCATCCCTCAGGGAAGGATGTCTTTGCTTTGCAGAGCCCCTCCATGACCTTTCCCAAGTGGCTCTCCCACCCAGTGCCTTGTGAGCAGCCTGCGCCCCTCCTTGAGGTAAGCCCTCACCCTGAGTAAGAACCACATGTGACTAGCTCTCCTGTCCGGGGGTGGGGGGACCCTGTCTGCAGGGAACCACACCTGGTGCCCTTGGTTCACTCTGTGCCAGTTTCCTCCCGGATGTTCCATGGCATTTGAGGTGTCTCTGGGTGGGGCTGGCTCTCCTGCAGCCCATGAGGCCCCAACCTCATGTGTCACAAGTCATCTGAAAATGTCACTGATCTCAGCTGGAGGGCCCCATAGTCCGACTTGGCCTTTCGGGAGCTCTAAGGGCACTGCTGGGGAGAGAGCCCTGGCCACTGACCCCTCCTTTGGGAGCAGGGTCTCCCAGACCCCAGCAGGGTGTCCTCCGAGGTGCAGCAGATGTGGGCGCTGACAGAGATGATCCGGGCCAGTCACACCTCCACGAGGATCGGCCGCTTCGACGTGAGTGATCGCTTCCAGCTGCGCGGCGCCCATCGCCCTGAGCGGATCGGATCTGACGGTCTTCTGCGTTGCAGGTGGACGGCTGTTACGACCTGAACTTGCTCTCCTACACTTGAGTTGTGGCTCTAAGCAAGACGTCGACCTTCCTTGTGCACCGAAGACTGGTTTGGGCCACCAGAGGCTGAAGTGCTTTCCCTGTGCATTCCATGAGTGTTGGCCGGCACGCCCGTTCTGTCTGGGCCACATTCACAGAGTCAAGATTCTAGGGAGCTCACTGCGCTGCTTCTGCATGAGCTCCTGGTGGTGGGGTTTGCACGCTGTCCTCACCTGACCACAACCCTGAATTCCTCTTCCTGCCCTAAAAACACTCTAGTTCTACTTACTAAGAATCGCTGTGTGCCCTGTGCTCCTCCTGCCAACACACACACTTCTGTCTCTGCCTGCTCCCTCACCTGAGTGCGGCGGGCTGGGTGACCTACTAGAACCTGCTCTGTTGAGCGTTGTAGGCTGTTGTAACCATGGCACTGACGTAGTTTGGAAGCTTGAAGGAGGAACAGGAGCCCCACGCCTTCCTCCTGCGCCTCCTAGTGGTCGTCTTTCCCTTTGTGTCATGTCCACAAAAAGAAATTTCCTGTCTCAACCCCTGCTGCCTGCTTCGCCCTTATCCAAGCAGCAGCTGCTTCCACATAGATGCTGTGGTCAAAAAGGAGCCCAGGGTGACAGTTTTCCTTTAGGGTTGCCATTCTGTTTGCTGTAACTGATGTGCAACATTTTGGGAAAAGACAGAAGAAAAAAAAACCAAAAAATTCCTGCCGCCCGCCTAGGGAGCAAAGGTGGCAATTTGAGCCGCCAGTCCCGTGGTCTCTGAGTTGTCTTCTGGATGTGTGTTCAAGAGGGTCTGCTCACCTAGACTGCGCAGGAGCCCCTGGCAAAGCCAAGGTCTGAGAATGAGTCCTACGACCTATTTGCTATCTGACACAGCCCAAAGTACATCCTTGCCCCTGCTCCCAGCTGCCTGCTTCCAAAAGTCATGCTCAGGGTGATGAGGGATCCTGGTGGGGAGCGGGTCCAGGTGAGGCTTCTCACTGGTGTCTAGAGGCTGAGGCCTTCTATAGCCCCATGCCAACCACTGAATAAGGCAGGCTGCTCGTCCTGATGAGAAAATACTGCTTCTCTCTCTCTTTTTTTCTTTTTCTGTCTTTGCCCCTGATGACTATAGGAGGCAGCACTGCAGCATGCTGGACCTGGGAAATTAGATATTTATATGGCTCAACAGCTTTCTGGGGGAGGGTCAGCCACCTTTTGGTGGCCACCCTCTTCTCACACCCATCAGGGTTCTTGCAGGTGGTACCTTTCCCTGCAGGGTCATTTACTTAGCTCCATTCAGCTTTTGCTAAGAGGGTAACAACCACAGTTCTTTGCTCAGGGAGTATCACTCTGTGTGTGTGTGTGTGTGTGTGTGTGTGTGTGTTGACAGGGGTCTCTGGGGTGGCAGGGACAGTGCTTCATTCACAGCTGTGTCCCCAGCACCTAGCACAGGGCCTAGCATGCTGCAAGGTCAATAAACACTTGTGGAATGCCTGACTGTTGGCTGCCTGTGTCCACCCAGCGGGAGAGCTGGAGACCCTCACATGTGACCAGGTTCCTGCGGTGCTCGGCCTGCTGGGCTGGCTCCCCCTGGACCTCTCTCCAATGTCCTCCCCATCTTTCCCCCTCCTCCTATTTGTCTGTACTCTCCTGATGTCCCAACTGTGCAATTCAAGCCTGTCAGCCCTCCACCTGAACTTTGGCCCCTGGAGGCAGCAGGGCAGTCAGCTGAGGGAGGTCTAGCCCCAGCCCAGATTCCGAACAGCTTGACTGGGCTGGGAACTTCCAACCTGCCCTCGTCAGCTGAAAGTGCCTGGGGCTGTTTCCCTGCTGCTGGTACACCCGCACAGTCGGAGCTAGAGCCCCGCCTGCCTTGCCCTCGGGGCTGCCCGCCCCTTTTCTGATCCCCTTTGTGGGAGAGAGACTAGGCTGACCAGGACGCAGACTACATCTCCCAGCGTGCCTGACAGAGTGGTAGCCCCTGTGCGTTGGCTGCACCGGGTCGCAGGCCACAATGCAGCGGGCAGTGAGCATGGTGGCCCGCCTGGGCTTACGTGGGCAGGCGCTTCCCTTGGTCCCGGGCCGTCGGTTCAGTGACACACAGGTGGGACACAGGGTGCTGGGGCACGGCGCCAGTCTTGGAGGGTGGGGGAAGGTTGGGGCTGAGGTCCCGGTGGCACTGAGCCTGGCCGCCCACAGGACGTGCTCCGCAGGACACCGCTCTACGACTTCCACCTGGCCCACGGTGGGAAGATGGTAGCGTTCGCGGGCTGGAGCCTGCCCGTGCAGTACCGGGACCGCCACGTTGACTCACACCTACACACGCGGCGGCACTGCTCGCTCTTTGACGTGTCCCACATGCTGCAGGTGAGCCGGGGGAGCGCGCCGGGCTCCAGGGCCTCCTCCCTGTGCGCAGCGGTGCCGCCTTCGGCTTGGTTCGCTGGGAGCTGGAATCCAAGGGCCGCCCTCTCGGAAGAGCTGGAGGTCTCAGGAGTGTCACAGACTGTGGCCTGCAGGAAATGAATTCTGAGGGTCGGCGAGCGGCTCCTCTCTAATCTCTCCAGCCTGCCCCCACTTAGTGGTATGCCCCAATGTCCTGGGTTTTCCAGGCTGGCACCCCTCCTGTATTGGCAGATGTGGGGAAACCAGAAGGTGGAGTCTTTGCCACCTGCAGAACCACAAGCTGGTCCCTGCGGCTGGGTTGGACTGTGCCATGCACGGCAGGGAGGATGCCTCCTTGACCAGTGGGCTTCCAGCTCGGAAACGGTCACAGTGTCCTTAGGCTTTTGATCTTTTTCTCAGACCAAGATACATGGTTGTGACCGGGTGAAGCTGATGGAGAGTCTAGTGGTTGGAGACATTGCAGAGCTGAGGCCGAACCAGGTGGGCCCTTCTTATTTTTGCTCAATGCAGTGTTCTTCGCCGTGAGCCGGCAAATGGGCTCAGCCCCGTCGTGGGGCTTGAGGGCACAGTGATGGCTCAGACACAACTCTGCAGTCTCGGGGCTTGAAGTCCCTAAGTCATGTCCAGAAGCCCAGGTTCGTGTCCTTTTCTGTGATCTTCCCCTTGCAATTCAAGGTGTAGTCCCTAACACAGCAGACTCATCATGACCTAGGAGCTTGTCAGGAGTACACCCTCGGGCTCTGCTCCAGGCCTGTTGAACCAGAAGCTGTAGTTTAGAAAGAGCCTCAGGTGGTTCACATGAGCTCTCAACTCCAGGCTCTTGGTCCATCCAGTGGGGAGGCTGAGGCTGGCCTCACAGTGTCTCCGGGCATGGCTGCTGTGGAGCTCTTGAAATCATCACGGTGGACTTTGAAGCTCTCTGTCCTGGGTTTGGAGCAGGGACTGGGTTGTCCCGGGTTTGGGTGGGAAAAGGCAGCCAGTCCCAGGTATCGTGAATACACGTGTGAGATGGGGCTCTGGGTGCTGAGTGGGGAGGGGTGCAGGCCCCCTACTAGTTCAGGGAGGTCCCGCAGGTGGAGGAGGGTTGAAAACATTCTCAGTACACGAGGATCAAACACCATGGGCTTGGGCAGGCCCCTGGGGTGCCCCAGCCTTGTTCCTTGCACCGCCCCCCTAGCCCTGTGCAGGAGGGTTCATGACCTTGCGGAGGCCGAGCGGGCCCAGGGGTGTGTCTGACTCACACTGGATGTTGGTTTCCTGGACCTGGATGCAAAATTGCTCCACTTTGGTGCTAGGGGACACTGTCGCTGTTTACCAATGAAGCTGGGGGCATCTTAGATGACTTGATTGTGACCAACACCTCTGAGGGGCACCTGTATGTGGTGTCCAACGCTGGCTGCTGGGACAAGGACTTGGCCCTCATGCAGGTACAGCCCCTCTGTGTTCTAGGCACCCCGTCTTCCGTATTCACAGAACGGTGTCCCCACTGTCCAGGACAGACCTGGACAAGGGGCCCAGACAATAGCTCTCTTGGGTGAGTGAACGACAGGCCAAAATGACCCTCCCTGGGGCATGCCAGGGTTCACTAGGAGAGGGGTGGGGGAGGTGGGAAGGCGCAGCTGACCTCGGGCCCTGGGTCAGCATCCTCTGGTGAGGGTGGAGGGCTGGAGCCTGGGATTAGAACTGGCTGACATGGGCTTGGGCCATCCCCACCACTTAGTTACAGGGCCTTGTAAGACGAGGGCCATCCTGCTCTGCCCAGATCTGCAGCACCTGGGAATGGTCCCAGACGCCAGTGTGTTTCTGTCTTTGCATTTAGGACAAGGTCAGGGAGCTTCAAAACACAGGCAGTGACGTGGGCCTAGAGGTGGTGGATAATGCCCTGCTAGCCCTGCAAGGTGAGCGGCCAGGCTGGGGTTGGAGCTGACCTTGGCCTTCTTGGCTTCTTCCATGGCCTAGCAGAGGCTGTACCAGGAGGAAGGTGTGGATGGTGTGAGATTTGTATGTCATACCATAAGCCGGGTGTCATGCCCTCCCCGTGCTGGCCCCAAAGCTCCACGGGCTGAGCAAGAGCGTCTGTTCCCACCCGCAGTGGAGGACTTGCTCAGGACTTGCTCCGGTCCCTGAGTAAGGGCTGCAGTCGAGCTTTGAGGGGCCTTGGGACCTGGACTCTTGGTCACTGGCTCCCTGGGCCCAGGTCCCACAGCAGCCCAGGTGCTCCAGGCCGGCGTGGCAGATGACCTGAGGAAACTGCCCTTCATGACCAGTGCCGTGATGGAGGTGTTTGGTGTGTCTGGATGCCGCGTGACCCGCTGTGGCTACACAGGAGAGGATGGTGTGGAGGTGCGTCAACGAGTGGGGGCGGGGCGGTCGTGCAGGGCGCAGGACTCGGGCCAGCATCCCGCCCACTCCCGGCTGTCCCACGCAGATCTCCGTGCCAGCAGCAGGGGCAGTCCGCCTGGCAACAGCTCTGCTGGAAAACCCAGAGGTGAAGCTGGCAGGGCTGGCGGCCCGGGACAGCCTGCGTCTGGAGGCAGGCCTCTGTCTGTACGGGAGCGACATCGACGAGCACACCACACCTGTGGAAGGCAGCCTCAGCTGGACGTTGGGTGAGTCGGGTTGCCACTCAGGGACGGCATCCCGAAGGCAGGGGCGGCCCTTCGTGAGACCTGCCAGCCTGTGACTGCCCCCAGGGTTGGAGAGCCTGGAGCCGGCGACTCAGCCATCCCAAGCCTCCATTCCCTGAAGGTGCCCATCAGATGCTGAGGACCCTCAGCAGGCTGAGATGAGCAGCATGGCCTCCAAGACTGGGGGAAGGAAATGGGTGGCCGATTGGCCACATGGCAAGGAAGGAACGGGGCCTATGGGAGTTGGAGTGAAGGGGCCTCGGTGCTGATGGATGTCACTTGGGGCCCGTGTAGATAGGATCTTCTGTGGCCGGGGGCCCACGGGCCTGTGGCTTATGTCGGGTGTGTCACGCTGCAGGGAAGCGCCGCCGAGCTGCCATGGACTTCCCCGGAGCTGTGGTCATCGCCTCCCAGCTGCAGGGCAAGGTGCAGCGGAGGCGCGTGGGGCTCGTGTGCGAGGGGGCCCCTATGCGGGCGCACAGCCCCGTCCTGAGTATGGAGGGCACCGTGATTGGTAGGTGCATCAGAGAGGCTGGAGAGCTCTCGCCCCTTCCCCAGGGGGTGGGGCGCCGGCCTGTCAGGGCGGTGCTGACACGTGGCCTCTGCCTGGACAGGCACTGTGACCAGTGGCTCTCCGTCACCCTGCCTGAAGAAGAATGTGGCGATGGGTTACGTGCCGCTGGAATACAGTCGGGCCGGTACCCCGCTACTGGTGGAGGTGCGGCGGAAGCAGCAGAAGGCTGTGGTCAGCAAGATGCCCTTTGTGCCCACACGCTATTATACCCTCAAGTGAGGATGGCCTGGGCCCAGGCCTTCTGCTGGAGGGCATTCTACAAGGCGCTAGGCAGGAAGCTGAGGCAGAACACACCGGAGGGTGGGGGGCTAGGGCGCAGGGGGCTAGTTGAGGGGAGCCCCACCACCTCATCCTGTGCCACTTCAATGTCAAGACCAATTTCTCAGTGATGGACCAGCTCACCTAATTCTCTGTTTGAGCCCACGGCCCCGTGGACCCCGCTCTTGCCGGCCGGAGGGCTGTGAGAAGCATCAGCCCTGGCACTTCCGCTCCGCCAGGTGCTGGCTGTGCCGCAAAGGCTCTCCCTTGGGAGGCTAACGCCTGTCCAACCTACCTCACCGCAGCTGCTCACGCTGCGAAGGGTCATTACCTGGGGCCACCTCCTCCAGCTGACTTTGCATGAACGCACACGGCTGCCTCTCCCTGGGCAGGAGTGAGTCACAGGGGGTTGGCCCGGGAGGGCTGCCGTGCCTGCGTGTGAACCAAGGGTGCGTGGACTCACTCTTCCACATTCTCAAGTCGGCCCAGCAGCACACCACGCCGGGCTCGCCACCTGTTCTGGGCCTCAGGGCTCCTGCACTTGCCTCACCCTGGGCTGACCTTCGCCCCTGCGGCCCATCACTGGACTCCACTGACTCCTGAAAAACATTAAACAAGCTTCCTTCCTTCTTGCTGGCCAGAGTCTAGCTTCATTACCCTTTGCCCACAGGGTTCCTGGGGTGCCGGCCCAATGCTGGCCTTTCTGGCCTCTGAGACGGGCTCTCAGTGGTTCTCCGCGAGTGGGGCAGGTCTGTAAGGATGAACAGGGCAGTGCCTGTGTTGGGCACCCAGCACTGCTCCTGGCAAGGCTGGCAGCAGCTCCCCAACACGGCAGTCGTTAAATTCTGGGTGCCGAGGGGCAATAGCCCCTGGGGTATTCTCTCTCCAGTTTCCCCTGTGCATGCACGCACACCCTTGTCCTGTCCGAATGACCACACAACTGATGCACTTCCATCTTTAATAAGCCGCCTCCTCAGCTGAGCCCGGGGAGGAACAGGAGACCCTGACTGTGTGGTGGTGGTGGTGTCAGTGGGTGGACCTGGGCGGCAAAACCACCATCCTGCCAGCCGGAAGGCCCCTCTGCTGTAAGTGCCCGCGCCAGGGCTCAGTGGAGTCCCACTCCCTGCGCACCTCTGCCGCGGACGATCTAGGCAAAGGCTGCCAGATGGAAATGCGACATCAGACGGAACAGCAGGCAGAAGCACAGGGAGGGAGACGGACCTAGGGCCACACTGCCTTCAGGAACTGGCGCTTGCCATCCACCCCTTTGGAAGTGGCGTGCCCGCGCAGGCTGCGGCTCTGCACTCTTAAGAGTGCGGATGGTGCTGGTGGGGAGGAGCCAAGTCCCTGTTCGGATGAAGCTCCTGTGGTTCCAGGTCAGCATGGGAAGTGATGGGGCTGCAGGGCAGCACGGGGCTGCCCTGCACTGACTGCCTAGACTCTCTCGGAGGGGGCAGGCTACAGACCCACAACCCCATGGGCACTTAAGTGGTGGGGGTGGAGGTGGGAAGTCCCCCCTGGGGCTCAGCCTTGTTCAGGCACCCGGTTTCCCTCCAAGAAGAACTGAGAGGAATATGAGTATGATGCTCACAATAAGATAATTTCTGTAGTCTGGCTCACACCAGGAGAGCTCTGAGTGGGCCAAGAAGGTGGGTGTTTGGTGCCTCCATGTCTGGATGGTGCCAGCTGCCCACTGTCTTATACTTGACTGGCCGAGCAAGTAACCACAGAGTATAAGGTTGTGTCCAGGCCAAGATTCCTGGCTCCCCGCCAACAACAGCAAAACCAAATTCGGAAAACCTAGGGCTTAGGGGAAAATGGACTTCCCTTACAAATCCCAGAGCCGGTCAACCTCAGGCTTCCTCTCAGGGGGGTAAGTCTCTATCGGCTCACATCCCAGGGGGATGGGAGGGGGGGCAGGAAAAGCTGAGAGAGAAAATGGACTGCTGGCCTTCCCGGAGGCTTCTCCTGAACTGACCCCTGAGAGAGGAGGAGCAGCATTCTCTCCTTAAGGCACCCGGATCAGGGCAGAGGCGAACACTTTACTGGCCCAACGCCTGGGGCTGCTGGAGGAAAGGCCAAGGGCAGTGGAGGCCCAACCCCGTGAGTACTGGAGTACTCCCTGCCTCCCAAACCTGACCCCCCTGCAGTCATCCCTGGGGTCTGGGTAGCAGTAGAACCCAGTGTGGGAGCCAGCAGACCCGACGATGTCCCTGGAGACCCCTCTGCTGCCTTCCCTTATTCTCTGTGGGTTTTGAGAGGTTCGTTTGCAGCTGTTTCCCTAAAAGTGATGGAGAGAAGAGAGAGGGGTTATTCCACGGGCAGCACAACAGTCCCTGAGAATGGCTCTCTCTAGCTTTGTCAGAGAGGCTGAGTGGGGCTTCCTACAACCTAAACCTCTGCTGGGCTCCCACAGCCCACGGTGGGCCCACCGCCTTTCCCCTGCAGACTCGTTTCTCCTCCTGGTGGCACTCCCATCATCCCCCATTTGCCCGAAAAAACATGGGCAGTGGCAGGTCTCCTAACTAGCCTCTTGCCCTCTCTGTCAGACCCCTTTATGTACTTGCCACAAGGCAGGCAGCTAAAAAGGCCAATTACATTGGGCCATGGTCTAATCATGGTTGAGTCTTCTCATAGCTCCCACAAGTCTAGGGCTTTGCAGGCCCCTCCACACCTTCATGGTTGAGCTCCAGCACTACAGCCTTGTCTATTCCTTAACCTGTCACCCTTGGTCTCATCTCTGGGCCTGTTCTAGTCATTCTCTTTGCCTGGCACACTTTAGCACCCCTGGTCTGCCTTCAGCTTAAGTGCCCCTCTGGAGAGAAACCTCGGACCACCGTCGTCCCTGCACTGCTGCCCTCTCCTTTCAAATGCCTGGCTGCCCCTGTAAGCAGGTTCTGGGTTGTTCTTGTTCTCTGGCTCCTGCCATGTGCTAGGAGCTCAGAAATTAGCTGACAGAATGCCCTGATTACTGAGTTCGTGTTTTACAGATGAGAAGGCTGACCCTGCCGAGGCCAGGCAGTGCACAAAGGACAGGGACTCCTGCCTTTCCAACTGAGGGGCTTGCCATTTCATCTCTGAAGCTGTGAATAACACTGTCTACCCTCACAGGCTGCTGAACAGCAAACTGATGAACTGTTCAGACCTCCTTGTCACTTGAAATATGAGCTCTACTTGCAGGTCTTGCAGCTTGCTGCAAAGGCCACTAAGCGGGAGGACTCCTACCCCGAGATCTCCCCTCCCCCACCCCCAGCATAGCAGTGTCCCCCTGTCTGCCCAGCACGGGGTTGAGATGGGAACAGATTTACTCACCACGAAGGGAAATGCGTGGAGCCATCAGGTGTGGATCCGTTCTGGCCGCCCAGACCTGGGGGCAGGAACACATCCAGAGCTGCAGGGGGCTGGGTTGGGGATCTGAGCAGGCAGCAGCCCAGGTCAGGTTAGAGGCTAGTGGTATCTGGTAGAGAGTCTGACGGGGGACCTAAGCAACTAGTGGTTTTGTCTGATGAGGGTTCAAAAGGAGAATTATAATGTTATGGGTGGACTGGTGAAGTTTGAGTGATATGGTATGTTGGCATGGGTCAGAGTACAGCTTTAAGGTGCGATACGGTTCTTAGGAGACCAGTGGTGGTCTAAGGGGGTCCTGGGGAGGCCAATGGTACAGTCCAGTGGGCGTGGGGGCAGCCAGTCCACGGAGGTTGGTGGGGAGCCTCACCTGGGCGGTGATACAGCCCGGTCACCGTGCTCCCGTAGAACCCCCAAGCCAGCTGGATGCCCAGGAGACTTAACACCAACCACAGCAACAGCAACTTGAAGAGGGTCACGCGCATGTCCTGCGCCTCCCACTCCCGCAGGAACTCGCTACCCAAGGCGCCCAGAGCCCCCAGCACCGTGGCCGGCAGAGTCTGCAAGGACTGCCCAGACCAAGACTCCGCCATGACTGGCCTGCGCCCCACCCGTAGGACTGTCACCGCAGTCCCCACTGCGCAGGCGTCTGGTCTTCCGGGGCCAAACCGGTTAAGGCGCACGCGTAAACAGAGGCAAAACGAGCCTAACTCGCCTGCGCGAAGAGTTGGCAGTTTGGGAGGAGTATTAAAACTGCGCACGCGCACCCAGCCCCACCCAGACTTAAAGGATGAGTGACTCGAGGAGCACAAAATAGAAACCAGGTCTTTTATAGCCCTTGAGTTCCCGTGATGCCTCACGAGGCTGCAACTATTGGTTAAGCGCCTTGCTTTTAGGGCGTGGCCTCACTCCTGAGCAATCGTGGCGGAGCTGTGAGTCCGCGTGCGTGCGCGGGGCCGCGACGAGAGCCAGCTCGAGCCCGCTGGGCAGGCGGGGGCGCGCACGTCGCTCCCCGCCCTCCCGCCACCGCCCGCCCTCGCTCGCTCGCGCTCCCCGCCCGCTGCCTGCCGCCCGCCGTCCACCGCCCGCCGTCCTCCGTCGGTTCCCTCGCTAGTCCGCCGCCGCCTCCTCGGACACCCGCTCTAGTCTCCGAGTTTGCGACTCGCGGACAAGCGTCCTCGGCGCAGAGAGGCCAGAGTCGGAGCCGTCGCCTGAGGTGAGTGAGAGGGTTTCCTCCAGGCGCCCCGGGCCCGCCCGCCCGGCACTCTTCCGCCCGCCTGCCCGCCCGCCCGCCGGCCGCCCCGCCGCGGCCGCGCCCCACCTGCTGCTCTAGGCCGGTCGCCCCTGGGCCCTGACCCTGACTCGGGCCCCGGCCCCTTTCCCCGAAGCGGCGGCCCCGCCCGCTCAGTCCCCGGAAGCGCGCCCCGCGGCCTCCCGCGCCCCTTCCCCCGCCCGGCCAGGCCTGGTGGAGCCCAAGCTGCCCGCCGGCGGTCCCCGGCGCTTCCTCTCTCCCGGCCCGGCAGGGCGGAGGCTCCGGGCCGGGCGGTGCAGCCGGCCGCTGCGAAGCGCGCGTGGCTATCGGAGTTGAAACGGGAAAGAAACTCTTTACAACTCCATTTTGGCTTTTACATTTAACGTGAAACGTGAATCACCGATTTATACTGGGTGAAGTCCAGTTATGGTTTGGGTGTAATTTTCTTCATGCAGTATTTTTAGAAATTGTGTTAAGTAGAAGATAGTACTGAAACCTTAAGGGTTAGGATTCTTCGGTATTGCACAGAACAGAACTAGCCTTTAGACACTTTTCATGATTTTAGTAATTTAAACTGTGTTTCCTCAAAATAGCATTAATTTGCAGTTTTGCTTAGTCTGAGTCACTGCCTTGATTAGGAATCACCTAAACATCTGTCCTTAGTTATCGAATGGACCCAGTTACAAATCGTCTTCATTAAATAGCACTGTTTGCACTCAAATTGATTTGATCAGAATCATGTTTAGTAGTTTATGGTGGAAAATTGTCATTCTTTGAACTTCAGAGTTGGTTCTACTTGTGTTTTTTAATGATCCTGGTTTAAAATTTGAACCTCTGTTGGTGACTTGTGTGTGTGTGTGTGTGTGTGTGTGTGTGTGTTTGACAGTCTTTTGAGGGAGGCGACTTGCGGGTGTGTAATCAGATTATTTCTCCCCGCCAGGCGTGGAAGGGAAAAACATACTTTAAAAAAAATTCTTCCATGTTGTACGTGGTGAGAAATTTTCAACCACTTAGTGCCACACACCCAAATGTGTAACGTGTGTGTGTGTGTACAGTTGCGTGATTGTTACAGACATGGCTCAATTGGTACAAATAATTGTTTTGAGTATTTGGCACAAGTTAACATTGTGTGGGCTGAATATACAAGACGAGTTCTTCATTGTGGAGAGTAGCTCATTGAAGGATCTCTCTTGGTAAATTCACTGGAGAGGAGTTCCATTTACTTTTGTAGAGCACTGGTGGTTCTTGGGGATGTAAAATGTGTAAGGAGGAACTTGCTTTGAGTCAAAGTCTAACCCAGATTTATAGCTTCTGTTCCCAAGGATCTGCAGTGGAGGGAAGAAGAGAGCGGGAATCCACCGACTTTTTCATAGATCCAGAATTGTAGCAGTGAAGGGAATCTTCAGGATTTGTGTGGGCCCAACCTCATTTGCGGAGGAGGAAACTGAGTCTCAGAGACAACTACCTCGAGTCTAACTACCTGGCTAGGTCTAGCCAGGTGCAGGCCACAGTTCTTCTCCGTGAGGCACTCTCCAAGTGCTCCCAAACTGCTTGCTAAGAATCAGCTAAAATTCAGGACTTAGAGCTTATTCCAGTGTTTTCTCTTTTTATGTATCCTTTTATTACTGCTGATTTTATATGTATTGGGGAAATCTGAAAAATTTGTTTTCCAAACAACTTTCAGTTTTTTGGCTAAAGCACTCTCCTCTCTGTAAGTGGGTGGTCCTGAAGCAGTTGGTTGAACTAGGCAAGTGCATGTACAGGGTCCCTGCCTGCCCTAATACTGGCTTTAGGTTTTGGGTCTTTTGAGGGACCAACTTCTTCCACAGGGATCCCAGACTCCCCTGCTCCAAATCTAACAATTATTAAGTCAGGCTAAGATGTTGTTAGGCAACTCGGGCTCTTTTTAAGAGAGAGGGAAGGGGGGGGTGGAGATCAATGTGAGGTTGCTGGGGATCATGGCCTACAACCCAGGCATGTACCCTGAGTGGGAATCGAACCTGCGACACTTTGGTTTGCAGCCCGCGCTCAATCCACTGAACTATGCCAGCCAGGACTACTCTGGCTCTTTTGACTATTGATTTGAGGTAGGATGGGGAGAAACTACATGTATCATGTAAATAGTTCCTTGTATGGTAGTAGTTTTGTTGGAGTACTGATTCCTTTTTTGTCAGCTAACTCCTTTTAAAAGTTTATCCTGGTCATACGGGGTTGTAAGTTATCAGGCAAGTGAAAACAGGTAGATCTTCAGGTGTTTCCTGTCTGTGGGGTGGAGTCGAGGCTGTGACAGGAGGAGGAAGTGGGTTGTTACTTTGGGTCTTATTTGTCCTAGAGCTGTGAGGTTTATGTTAAGTAGTCAAAAGAAAGACTTATATTTCAAGTTTTAAGAGAACTGATTTGGGCTTGCTGGGCTTCTGTAGACAGCACCTTGGGTTTAATTGCTTTATGGCTACCTACTAGTGATAATGATAAATGGTCCACAGTTGCTGGATTTTAATCACATATTTGTAGTTTTAAAAGGTCCCTAAGTATTTCATCTTACCTTGCCACTCAGTTTATCCCTTTATTCACCTGGCCAGTGGAACTGGGTCTGTCTGTACGTACCCATTAATGTAACTAAATTTTAAACTTGTAGTGATGTGTCTTAATTATACTGTTCTTTGGGGCCATGCTCACTCTTAAGTACTTGTGAGATTAATAAATTAAAGTTTTCAAAAACAGTTTAAAGTGAGGAATTACTGTAAAATTCCTCTTTCAAGTGTTTCTATTTCAGGTGACTCATTTTTAATCTGTGGGGCTGAAGTAATAAGTGAAGGCCTTGTATACTCATAATTATGGTAGTCATGTGACTGAAAATCAGATAGGCATTGAAGCTGCTCATTCTATTCTGCACGTTGGTCTGAGTTTATTGGTGCTTCATCCAGATGATTCTGAAGACATTTTTATAGCTAATAATCATTGAAATATGAGCCCTGGCTGGTGTGCAAACCGATGGGTTGCCAGTTCAATTCCTGGTCAGGGCACATGCTTGGGTTGCTGGCCAGGTCCCCAGTTGGGGGCATGCAGGAGGTAACTGATTCATTTGATGTTTTTCTCCCTGTCTTTCTCCCTTGTTTCCCCTCTAAAAATAAAGTCCTAAAAAAAAAAAAGGCCAGCCAGAAAAACCCCAAGATACACTCTGTTGCACCAGTTTGCAGTTTGTACCAAATTGAGCTTGATTTTTTTTCCCCATTTTAAAAAAGTTCTAACCTGAGGATATGTTCATTGATTGGGAGGGACATTGATATGAGAAGGAAACATCCATCCATTTCCTCCGGTAGGTGCCCCAACGAGGATCGAACCCACAGCTTTTTGGTGTTCAGGATGATGCTCCAACCATCTGAACTACCCTGCCAGGGCTGATTTTTTTTTTTCCTTAAGAGGATGGGTAAAGTAAATATATTTAAGCATATTTATGATAGTGTCTTAATAGTCAAGCGAAGAGAAAGAGAAGGACATAAACAGTGGATGATATTGGTTTAGAGTAGAGTGAAGAGAAAAGTCGGAGATAAAATGAAATTGGAGAGGTGGTCAGGGACCAGATCATGTAGGGCCTTTAGGATGCGGGAAGTTCGTCAGATTTGTTCTGAGGTGAGAAATTAGAATTTTCGCTCTTAGCAGGTGAGTACTATTATCTGGTATTAAACAAATAAATGGAGTTGTTCACCAAGAGTAGGGATACATCTGACTTTAAATAAAAGGAGCTAATACTGATCATTTTTGACAAAAATGTCAGTATTTCCTAATATTTCTTTGACCTATTTTTTTTGAAACCATTGGTTTTTCTGACAGTCGCTGTTCAGCCTGCTATTTCTCTATAATGCCTGTATTGAAAATAAAATATAGTTTGACTAAGGAAGTCATTTAAGTGTTCAGGTAGTCTAGGTGGTAGGGATACAGGTGTTCATGGTAAAATTTTTTTAGCTTTGATGTGTGTTTGGAAATTTTTATAATAAAAATGTTGGGAAGTTAATTTACATAGGATTTATCTGCTTTTGAAACCTGCTTTTAAAAGGGAAACATTAATTTATAATCATATAATGTTGATTGTGTACAATATTTTTTTAAAGATTTTATTTATTTTTAGAGAGGGAAAAGGAGGGAGAAAGAGAGGGAGAGAAACATCAATGTGTGATCGCCTCTTGTGCACCCCCTACTGAGGATGTGCCCCGAAATCCAGGCATGTGCCCTGACTGGGAATCGAACTGGTGACCCTTTGGTTCACAGGCCAGTGCCTTATCCACTGAGACACACCAGCCAGGGCTGGTTGTGTACAATACGTTAGGTGAACGAGGCCAAGACTTGTATAAATGTGATAAATTTTATGGTATGTCAATTAGGAATTAAATTTTGCACTGTTTCCCTCACTTGGATTGTACATTACTTTACAGAAATTTGGGTGAGCCCATTTACATCTTGTACTGTGTTTTTTTTTCCTCATAAAATGAATAGATATAATTCCTGACTTATTTATTTTTTAATGTTTTTATAGTGCCTTTCATCTGAGAAGTTCAAGGCACTTTGTAGAACTTCTGCCACACAGGCCGTGGGTCTTGCAGCACATTTGTAAGGTATGTAAATAGAAGCCTTTTCTTTTGTTCTCCTGTCCCCATGGAATAGAGATTGTTATGATACATTAATGTAAGTTCTAGGGAACTGTGGGTATATCACTATTAATGATTTTCTTCACCAATCTTAAGATCTTTATCTTACTCCATAACTTTTCTCTTTGGTCTCATTTTTCTACCTTTCCCTAAGATACTAGGCTAACTTCCTTTTTCTCTTCTAAGCACTGTTTCTTTAGATGAAGGTATATTTCCTAACCCCTTTCTTAATCTTTAAGGAGGATGGACTCACCATATTACACACATACTTCTCTTGTGGACCATTCCTCTCATCCTGTTCCTTCTGTTTTTTCTTTTTAAGGTTTCATTTTCTTGATTACATAGTTTGGTCATCTTACAGTTTGTTTATCCACAGCCTGTGCTGTGGGTATATCTAATTATCAATAGAAAACGAGCCAACTAGAGAATGAGGAACAGGACGGTCCTCCGTACCAGAAGAGTCAGCTGTGGCTCTGGCTTGGGAGGGAGCAGTGTTAACAGCAGGTACAACAGCAACAGCCCCTCCAGCAGCTGTTCAGATATCTTAACTGATTACAAATAAGGGAAATAGTTTTTTAATTTAATGGCTACAGTGATAAATGTCCTGGTCTGGTACCATTTTGACCACCTTTTCTTGTTTTCCTTGGGCTCTGTGTGGGTTCTCATTTGGCAGGATGGGCTGTGTGACAATGAAGGCATACAATGGTAGAGGTTTGGGTTGGCTTTTTTTTTTTTTTAATTTATTTATTTTTAGAGAGGGAAGGGAGGGAGGGAGAGAGAAAAAAAAACAAAACATCAATGTGTGGCTGCTGGGGGTTATAGCTTGCAACCTAGGCATGTACCCTGGCTGGGAATCGAACCTGTGACACTTTGGTTCGCAGCCGGCACTCAATCCACTGAGCTACGCCAGCCAGGGCCTGGGTTGGCTTTGAATTCTTTTTGGTATGTGAGGAATGGCCAATCTAGCTTGTCCTTTTTTCACTATTCATTCATTTAACAAATAGTTACTACTGAATAGGTACTGTATGCCAGGGGCTGTTCTGGGACACTGAAGAAGACAAGAAGGTCCATGCCCTCAGGGAGTTTTTCTGTTTTATAATGTAGTCCTAAAAACGTGAACATTCGGTATGAAACTGAAAAGTCGATTTGTGTTGAATTATGTCATCTACTTTTCTCATTTTATTTATTTTTGTATTTTATCTTAGTTCTGTTTTTGGTTTTTTTTCTAGGGTTTTTTTTTTTCTATCTACTTTTCTAAAAGTCACTGACAAGAAAGAGGAAGAAAGCACATCAGCTGTTAATCACAAAAACATTAATAACCCTGCTCATAGAAGTTTTATTCCCTTTTTTCCATTAAGAAAAGAACAACTACATGTTTATCAGTCTTTTCATTTTTATTTAAAAATTTTTTTTAAAGTTAATTCTGGCTGATGTAGCTCAGTGGATTGACTGTGGGCCTGTGAACCAGGGTCACCAGTTAGATTCCCAGTCGGGGCACACGCCTGGGTTGCAGGCCAGGTTCCCAGTAGGGGGCATGCAAGAAGCAACCACACAGTGATGTCTCTCTCCCTCTCTTTCTCCCTCCCTTCCTCTCTCTCTAAAAATAAACAAATAAAATCTTTAAAAAATAAAGTTAATTATGGTTAAACTACAATATTACATTAGTTTCAGTTGTACAATACAGTAATTTGCCATCTGTATACCTTACGGTGTGCTCACCACACTAAGTCTAGTAATCATCTGTCACTGTGCAAACTTATCAAAATAATACTGACTGTATTCCCATTCACCTTTTTCACCCATCCCACCACCCCTTTCTCCTCTGGCACCCATCAATTGGATCTGTTTCTGTGAATCTGTTTTTGTTTTGTTTGTTCATTTTGGTTGTTTTTTAGATTCCACATATAAGTGAAATCATATGGTATTTGTCTTGCTCTGTCTGGCTTGCTTAGCATAAAACACTCTAGGTCCATCCATGTTGTCGCAAATGGCAAGATTTCATTCCTTTTTATTGCCGAGTAATACTGCATTTATATATATACCACATCTTTATTTATCGATGGACACATAGATAAATATGTCCATAGATATGGCTACCATATCTTGGCTATTATAAATAATGCTGCAAGGAAAATGGGTGCACAGAGTTGTTATCCTAGTTGAGAAGACTGATGATAGACAAGTAAGGGATGGGCTTGTCATTTTTTATAGAGTAGCAAAAAGGCTTGAAGGGCTTCAAGCATAAAGAGCAAGTGGAGGGCATGGAATTGAAATAAAGTCTCAGGTAGGCAGGGGCCAGATCTTACAGCAACTGATAATTTAGAATTTTTATTCAGAGTGCATTGGGAAGCCATTAAAGGGTTTTTATAATGGAGGAGTGATGTCTGATTTGTTTATATTTTGGGCTGTTCCACAGAGAATAGACTACAGCAGCAGTTCTCAACCAGTATGCTGCTCCAGCACACCGGTGTGCCGCAAGAATGTGTAAAACATGCATTACCTGACTGTTCAGTCAGGGGCACTGACCTTTTTCCCCTTAAATTGTCAAATGAAAACTATAACACAATAGCTGTCCAGTGTGAATGAATCAAAATTATACCTATTTTTCTGTCAGGCAAAAAATATATATGATGGTGTGCTGCAGAATTTTAGTAAGTAGTTCGTGTGCCATGAAATGAAAAGGGTCGAAAATCATTGGGCTATGTAGGGAGGCAAATATGGAAACAGAGAGATTTATTGGAGGCTCTTTAAATCTAGTGACAGATGATGGCATCGGGAGGGATGATAATAATGGAGATGGTGGGACTTACGATATATAGTAAAGACGTGCTGATAGGCTTTGCTGATAAATTGCAAGATGTGGCTGTTTGAAACCCTGGTCTGTGGCCAGAGATCAGCCCAGTGCAGCTGCTGGGTCCAGGACAACTAGCCTAGCGCCAGTGGGCGTGGTACTTGGCTGTTCCTTGAGGCTTGCAATGGCTCCTGTGAGCAGCTTCGAGTAACAACATGAAGGTATTGATTGATGGCCTCCTTTATAAGAGGGCAGACTATTTTCAAAGTTGTTTTCTCAGTTGTTCATTTCAACAGTATTGCATTAAAAAACTAAAGTTATGCTTTTGATCTGTAGGTTTGCTTAAACCAGAATCTTTATCAGCATTGCTGACGGCCATGTAATTACAAAGGAGTTTTACCAAAGAAGAGATATATATATATGTAGCCCTCTCTTTAAGCGGTTTATTTTATTTCCCTGAGCCTCAGAACCTAGGTCTATAACACCCATTTAATAGGAATTTTAGATGAAATAATGCCTGAAGGGCACAATGCTCAATGCACGTTAGTTTGTTTACTCCCTGAGTAGATAGTCTTGTTCTACCTCTAGTGCCTCCTTCAGGAGTATTGTTCTTTCAGGGTATTGGTACATGGTATTTGTGTAATGACTGTTTGCTCTCAAAGTGACACATAAGGATTTTATTAATAGGAAGCTTAAAATCACATGTATTTCTTTACTGCCACCTGACCAAATCAGAAACACGACATGTTGAGTGCTTCCATTTTCAGTAAATATTAGTGTCAAAGATGGCACCTCTCTAACAAATGGACAGAAAAGTAGATAGTGGGTTGGAGACTTTTTCTGTTGCTACCTCTTGTTGCCAACTTTTATAACTGAAGGGTTCTTGAATGATTTCTAATCCATGTCTGCTCATCCACACTCATGTTTTGGAATTGTGGCTGAAGAGTCTTCAATCTGGAAGTCAGAAGCATTTGTTTATCATGTACCAGCTATATGCACCCTTCATTTACCTTTGAGGCTTATTGTTTAGAAATGTTTTCATTCATTAAGTTTTCCAGTTTTTGGAACCCTGCATCCTGACCGTAGTTCCTACAACAAAACTCCCTAAAACTTAGGGAAAATGTCCTGAACCACTTTGTCATTTTAATAGGGGTTGGTGCAGATAGTGGGGAGAGAGAGAACTCATGGAGTTGACAACAGTGGTGAATTGGGCAGGGCCAGGTGGAGTGGAGGGAGGGGATGGAGGGGATAAATGGTGATGGATGGAGACTTGATCGGGTTGGTGAGCACAGAATACACTGTACTGATGCTGTGTTGTTTAGGTGTGCACCTGAAACCTGTATAACTTTGTTAACCAGTGTCATCTCAGTGAATTCACTAAAAAGGGGGAGGAGCAGCCCCCACATGAAAACTGATGGTTTTGCCCTGACTAGTATGTGTGTCCTCCCACAAAGCAAAAGGTCGTGGGTTCAGTTCCCTGTCAGGGCGCATGCCTGGGTTGCAGGCTTGGCCCCTCTTTCGGGGCACATACGAGAGGCAACTGAATGATGTTTTTCTCTCACATCAGTGTTTCCCTCCCTGTCTTTCTCCCTCCCTTAACCCCTCTTCTAAAAAATAAATAAACAAAATGATCTCTTTTTTGTTTCATTTTGGCGTGTGTGTGTGTGTGTGTGTGTGTGTGTGTGTGTTTTACGAGAAAGAGGGACAAAACATAGGTTTTAGACTTCTGAAACTCCTATATGCTCTAAAACAGAGATTAATTACATTACTTGAAACAATTTTTTGACATCTTGATAATTTTTCTTAGAGGGAAAAGGAAAAACAAAAAATTTTTACTTTAAGCATATGCTTGCAATTCTACTTTTGTTAGCTGTGCGTTGTGTCACCTTATTCTCAGTGCAGTCCTGCCCAGGTCTGTATGGTGCTGAGGAGTTGTCCTCTGGTGCCTCTTCCATGGACTCCATCAAGCAAACGATACATCAGTTTCTGGTGTACTTGTACATGACCCTATTGCTTGTTATTTAGGTTTCAAGAGTCTAAGGAAATACAGTTATGGTGGATATTTAATGTAATGATACAGTTTTATTTTTGCCACAAAATAATTTTATTGCATGGTTAGGCAGTTTTGTTGGAAATACTGTGTTTAGAGTTTTTTTGTGGAAAAGTTTTTTCCTGGATGAAATCTCATTTAAGTTTTTCAGTTATTCAGAAGGAAGCTTTATCTTTTGAAAGTCTTAAGTGCAGTAAAGAAGGGCAATAGACTATCGGAGGTAGGAGCATGGACTCTGAGGAGAGGATGACAGTTAAGTACTAGTTCTTAAACTTGATAGCTTGTGTCTCTGGACAGTAATGTGACTCACTGTGACTCAGTTTCCTGTTCTGTAGAGTGGGTGATGATGGAGTGCTGCGAGGGTTCGGTGGGAGAGAAAGACTCAGTCCCAGAGCCAGCCATGTAGCCCTGTAACTTCCATTATTCAAGTCACATTTTGGAGTCCCTAATAATCAGACTTCTTTAATATGATTTGGAAGAGGTTGTTTTGTTTGTCTGTTTTTGGTGGAGGAGTAGTGTCCTAAGAATTAAGACGTGGGGAAATACAGCAGAGCTCATTACTGGGTCACTGATGCTTAGGAGCAGTGATTCCCAAACTTGGTGTCCAATTCACAAAACTAGAAACACTTTGGGAAGGTGTGTTTTGTTGTTGTTGTTGTTGTTGTTGTTTTTCACCTTTATTCAAGTATAATTTGCATACAGTAAATACACCTATTCAAATAACAGCTTGGTAAGGGTTTTTGGTTTTAATTTTATTTTAATTGTTGTTCAAGTACAGTTTTCTGTCTTTTACTCCCATCCCAGCCCTCCCCACACAGCTTAGTAAGTTTTAATAAATACATGCACCTGTGTACTTGTCATCCACTCAAGATACAGGACATTTCCTTTGGAAGCTTTAAAGTTTTCTATTTTTAACTGTTTTATTTTTAAACATATGTGCACTTTATTGTTGGTTGGACTGTCAAATGGTATAGACACTGTGGAAAGTATTGTGGTGGTTCCTCAAAACATTAAAAATTGAATTACCATACAACCCAGCAATTCTACTTTTGGGGATCCACTTTGGGGAATATAATACAGTATTGTATTTTGCCATGTATAATGCTCACTTTTTGCCCAAATTTTTGAGGGAAAAATAAGTATGTACATTATACATGGTAGTACTAAATTCTGTATGTATAGAAATATTTTTAATTCTTTTATTTATGCTTATGCATTAAAAATGTAACTCTAGAAAGCAGTAATGTTATCCATATGTTAAAAAATAAATGCTAAATTCTTTTATGATACAAAAAACAAGTATCTAAAGGTAAGTTAAAAATTCAATTAAAAACAGCCCTGGCTGGTGTAGCTCAGTGGGTTGAGCACGGGCCTGCAAACCAAAGGTTGTCGGTTCAATTCCCAGTCAGGGCACATGCCTGGGTTGCGGGCCAGGTCCCCAATTGGGGGCACATAAGGGGCAACCACACATTGATGTTTCTCTCCCTCTTTTTCTTTCCTTTCTCCCCTCTCTAAAAAATAAGTAAAATCTTCTTTAAAAAATTTTTAAAGAAAGATTTTTTTCCCTGAAAGTTTCAGCCAGAAATGTGGATGAGCATTATACACAGCAAAGCAGGTTATTTCCCAAAGATTAAAAGCAGGATCTCAAAGAAATATTTGTACGTCCTTTATAGCATTATTCACAGTAGCTAAAATGTGGAAGCAACCCAGGTGTTCATCCAGAGGTGAATGCATAAGCAAAATGTGCCATATACATACAGTGGAATATTTTTTAACCTCAAAAAGGAATTCTGTAGTACAGATGAACCTTGGCACATTATGCTAAGTGTAAAAAAAGCCAGTTATAAAAGATAAATACTGTATAGTTCTACTTACATGAGGTACTTAAGAGTTGCCAAAATAGTAAAGATAGACAGTAAACTGGTGAGGGGGTGGGAATGGGATGTTAATATTTAATGGATATAGAGTTTCAGATTTACAAGATGAAAAGAATTATGGGGATGGATGGTGATGATGGGTGCACAGCAGTGTGAATGTACTTAATACCACTGAGGTTTATTCTTTAAAATAGTTAAGATGTTAAGTTTTATATGTGTATTTTACCATAATTTAAAAGGGAAAAAATGCACTACATTAAGAAAACGTACAGTAAGTTAATAAAAAATGGATATTTGCCCCAACTGGTGTGGCTCAGTGGATTGAGTGCTGGTCTGCAAACCAAAGGGTCGTCAGTTAGATTCCCAGTCAGGGCATGTGCCTGAGTTGCGACAGGGCCCCCAGTGGAGGGCACGTGAGAGGCAGCCATACTTTAATGTTTCTCTCTCTCTCTCTAAAAATAAGTAAATATTTTTTTGGATGGATATTCTCCCTATGGCAGAGCTCAGTTCTGTCATAATATTGCTTCCTTTGGGGTTTTAAGACGAGCAAGAGGGTTGATAAAGCATAAATATGAAACAGTGCAAAAGGGGTAGAGCATGGAAATGAAGCCTTTCTTGTATCTCAGCTTCCCAAGGCCCTTGCTTTAGAGAAAACCATGCAACTGTGTCTTGTGTATCCTTCTAGAGATACAATGTCTATATGTGTAATACATTTTTCCTTTTTTAAGTACAGACTTGCTCATCATGCTGTTATGCATCTTACTCCTTCCCCTTAACAATAGGTCTTGGTGATTATTCGGCAGGATATTTCAAAGTAGACACTGTGGAAAATAGTTTGATGATTTCTCAAATAGTTAAACACAAAATTACTATATGACCCAGCAATTCCATTCATTCCTATATATGTACCCAAAAGAATTGAAAATAGGTACTCGAACAAATACTTGTACATAAATGGTCATAGCAGCACTAATCCAAAAGGTGAAAACAATCCAAATGTCCGTCAGCAGGTGAATGGTTAAAGAAACGTGCTGTACACCATACAAGGGAATATTATTCGGCCATTTAAAAAAGATGAAGCACTGATACCTGCTACAACGTGGATGAACCTCGAACGCGTTATGCTGAGTAAATGAAGCCAGACACAAAGGCCACATATTATATGATCCCGTTTACATGAAACACCTAGAATAGGTGAACCCGTAGAGACAGAAAGCAAGGTGGTGGTTGCCGGGTGCTGGGGGAGGTGAAACGGGGACTGACTGCGTAGTGGGTGTGGGTTTCCTTTTGTGGTGATGAAAATGTTTTGGAACTGGGTGGTGTTGGTGGTGGCACAACACTGCTAATGCACACTAAACATCACTGAAATTGCAGACTCTAAAGCAGTTAACTATATTATGTGATCTTCACCTCAGTTAAAAAAAAGAAAAAGAAAAATTTAAATGAACGTTCAGGCCCAACCTGAGAGAGTGTTTAGTTTTCTAATTGTGGAGCCTTGAGAGGGATGAGGATGTTTGTGCCAGAATGCACGGTGCCTGGCCGAGCATTGTCATCGCTGAAAACTCCAGCAGGTCACTAGATACCTCGGTGGGGCTGCTACCTCTTAGTTCGTTCTTCTCTTGTGGGGGGCAGTGTAGTGGAGAGTTAGGCTGCACACAGTCACATCCTGATTCTGTGCATCCATTTAAGGTTAACCTTGGAATGTTGACATTTTGAAGTGGTTGATAGGATGCCCAGAAGGCATGTTCCCTCAGCAGTGTTTCTTGCCCTTCCACCTCCCAAAGAATTTTAAGTCTGGGTGACTCTCAGCTGGCATTATATTGGAGGCTTTGTCACTCTCCTCTGCTTGCCTTTATGTGCCTTTGGCATGCTGCTCTCGCTCTCCAAGGACCCTTGAACTAGTGTCAGACCTTGGCAACTGCTTGATCAGGATGGCCAAGTAATGGCAGTACCAGGCTCAAGCTCATTATGAACAAATGGACAGATGGTAGTTTGGGCCTATTTGCCAGAGGTTTCCTATGTAGTCTGTAAACAAAACAAATGGCTTTATGTTTTCAATTTAATTTCCCAAATGTTTAGTGGCATTTCCTGTGTGCCAGGCACAGTCCTGGGTGTGGGTGAGCCTGGAGTTTCTAAGACAGGTTTCTGCCTGCTGCATTGAAACCATTAAAATATAGGGTGGGTTTTTTTGGTCCCTGGCTTAATAAAGCAGTATGTATCCTGTTCATTTAAGATGTATATTTAACAAACGGTGAAAACTGGGGGAATGGAGGGTGTTAGAAAGGGGTATATTTATAAAAGGGATACATTTTCTTTCTGCCAGGTATATTTGAACAAAAATTTGATTGCAGTTTGGTTGTTACTTTTAGGACTGTTTGGAGAAGAGGCTGTATTTTGACCTTTATTTTCAGTTTTATACTTCCAATAGTTTAACTTCAAGAGGATGCATTGTAGGACAGCTTTTAAACTCCTGGGACTCATGTGTGTTTAGGGAAAGGCAGTATTGGTCTTGTAGAAAAATTGACATCTTAAATGACTGGAGTAGCATCATTGTGTTCTTAATAACTAAAGTTTACTTCTTTGAGCTTTAAAACTTGTTTTTGTAGTGTATATCTTCTTTTTTCTGTCTTACAGTATGGGGTCTTCAGCTTCCATGTGTAATGATTGAGGTCTTTCCTCCTAAAGGATTTTTGAGGTCTGTCCTTGGAGGCTGTTGCCCCAGTCTAGGACTTTGGCCTGGCCTGAATGATACTTCCTTCCCTCCTCATTCTACATTTCTGAGCCCAATTAGCAGGGTTTTTTCTGTTTCCTACCTTTTTGTCAAAGGCTGTACCTCTTCTCATCCAAGCGTGTATTTTTCTAAATTACTGTGAACTGAGCTACTGATCAGTTAGACTTAAACAGTTGTGTAAGATAAGAAATGAGTTCAGAGGGGGATTCTGGGTTTGTTTTTTAAGATTTTTAAAATTTATTTTAGAGAGGGGGAAGGGAAGGAGAAAGAGAGGTAGAAAGATCGATGTGTGGTGGCCTCTCACGCTCCCCCTACTAGGGACTTGGAACGCAATCCAGGCAGGTGGCCTGACTGGGAATCAAACCTTGACTCCTTGGTTCGCAGGCCAGCCCTCAGTCCACTGAGCCGCACCAGCCAGGGCTGAGTTTTAACACTCCTTGTTACATATTATTGAAGTTTCAGATTCTTGAATTTTTAAAGCAAAGTATCCTAGGCGATAGACTGACCACTAGTGTACACAACTGATCTGTTGTGATTGTTTTCTTTTTAAAATCTATGTTCAGCACTTTGATTAAAGTTTTTTTGCTCCTGGAAATTTACTTTTTCAGATTTGTTATTTTAACATTTAACTATTGCATGATTGTCAGACGGTGGCGAATAAGACATATACATTTAGCCCTGACCAGTGTGGCTCATTTGGTTGGAGCATGGTCCTGTAATTGAAAGGTTGTGGGTTCAGTTTTGGGTCAGGACACATACCTAGGTTGCAGGTTCCATCCCCAGTCTGGGTGGAAACAGGAGCCAACCGATCGATGGATGTTTCTTTTCCTTTCCTTTCTCTCTCTAGAAGCAGTGAAGAAATGTCCTCAGGTGAGGATTAAAAGAACAAAAAAGATATACAAATGGAGTTTGTCGGGAAGAACTTTAGAGGGGTGTGATGAGTGGGGAAACTAGAAACTTGAGGTGTTGGGGGTATACCTAAGGGGCCTTACCTAAGTTGGCAGCTCCGTGAAGGCCTTAAGAGAACAGAGACCTTAGCCTTAAGTATGAGGTTTTATCTAAGTGAGTGGGGGAAGGGTGAGGGGTTCATTCTGGACAGAAGGAAGAAATCATGGCTTAATAACCTGAGTTACGGATTTATTGTTTTGGGCAAGGGTGGTTGTATGTGTTGGGTTTTATGATTTCACATTAGTGTCTTGCGATTTAGTTATTTCCTTATCTGCAATATGTCATTTTGTATCCAGATTTCATCCAAAATATTTTTTGTACTGCTTGTGTTGACACTACTGCCTCCCATAGAAATTAACATCGACAAAACCTAGGGTCGGGTGGAAGTTTTTATGTACACTAGAATTCTTCTTCTTCTTTTTAAATATTTTATTTATTTATTTCTAGAGAGGGAAGGGAGAGAGGGAGAGAGGAGAGAGAGAGAAACATCAATGTGCAGTTGCTGGAGGCCATGGCCTGCAACCCAGGCATATGCCCTGACTGGGAATCGAACCTGCGACACTTTGGTTCGCAGCCCGCGCTCAATCCACTGAGCTATGCCAGCCAGGGCAGGATTATTCTTAATGAAATTCACAAGATTTTTATGTGTCTTAAAATTGCCTTTTAAATTTCCAAGTTTGGTTTTCAAAAGACTGAACAACTTTTACTTTTTAGTAGTCATCTGTACATAATAATTTATAACAACTTATTTGGAGAGAGTAATTAAAAACAAATTTTAATTGGATTACATAATTGAAGTATATAGATGTCAACAGGATAAGTCTTACTTACTCAATTTCTAATCTGTGTGTCCAGTGTTTAAAGTAATAAATGCTGGAAAAAAGTAAAAATTAAGTCATGTCCAAAGCCATGCTGTAGTTAATTATTTTATTTCATGGTTGGTTGAGAAATGGTAGAAAGCTTCCTGTAATCATCACAGTTTCTCTTGCATAGTTAGTCCCTTTGAAGAATTATGAGGTAAAATTGTAATTATCTCAAGTGTGTTGAATTAGTCATTTTTAAAGCTGCGATTATTTTATCTGCATGGAAATTTATTCATTATTTTTTCCAAAATACTGTAAAGATCTCGATCCAGCAGAGGCAGCAGGTACTCAGTCACATTATTTCTGCTTCTGTTTCTGGCATGACAACTGTTTTGTGCTTGCTTTTAACGAATGTTTCGCTAATAAATGTCTGTATAATGCACTTATTATATAACCTGGTAACACCATTTCAGACATCTTTGATGGCTCCTTACCTACCAAATATAAGTTAAAAATTGTGTGCAGAGGCAGATTTATGTTGAGCCTAAGAAAATAAGTATTGCAAAATGTGTGAGCCCTAAACAAGTTACCAGAATTATTCAGCTAAAAGAAAGGGAGAAAATCCCCTAAAAATTAAAAAAGATTTTTTGAGACAAAAATTACTGTTCAACTAATTTAGGTTGTGGAATTCAAATTACTGTCCTACAGTTTAAGCACACCGAACTCAGTCCCCAGTTCACCTAATTTAAAGCCTATTTTGTTTTAATTTCCCAAGAGGAATAGTAGTAGGGGCTCTGTCCACTTGTCTGAGTTAACAGAATGGCTATGAGTGATGGAAAAGTCAGACTTGAGGGCACTGGAAAAGGTACTTTAAAAGTACTGAGAGGCCCTGGCCAGTGTGGCTTCGTTGGAGCATCATCCTGTAAACCGAAAGGTCACAGGTTCCATTCCTGGTCAGGGCGCATGCATAGGTCGCAGAGCCAGTCCCCAGTCAGGTCACGCAGCCAATCAGTGTTTCTCATGTTGATGTTTCTCTGTCTCCTTCTGTCCCCTTCTCTCTCAAATCAATAAGCATGTCCTCCAGTGAGGATTTTTTTAAAAATACGTTGAGAGGAGAGTGTGTGTGTTTAAGACAAATTGGCAGTGTGTTAAGGTGTTTATAACCGCCATACAGAGAGTTACGAAAACCACAAACTCATTTGATGTTCAAAACCTCAACTGAACTGATGGGGTTATTTAGTCTTTATCCTACTTAGTGCGAATATTCATTTATTTTACTGAAGAACTGTTCACCCATTGGGTGTGTTACAGAATATTTAGAATTTACACCCTATTACCTTTCTAAAATCTGAAGATTTCTGAGTTTAGAAACATCGGACCCAAAGATTCATGGGCCTTTAGTTCTGGGCAGTAAAAGATAAATGCTACACACACACGTGCGCACACGTGTACACGCACACACACACAGACACACACACACACAGTCTTTCAGGGGAAAGCCCAGCCATTGTTAATATAACCAGAAAGGTTTGCACAACATCCATGTAACTTGGCAGCCAAGGAAAGTGGACTGGAATGCACATGCGTGAACAGTGACGACTTTACTGTACTAGTCAATGGTGGCAGATGCCATTGAGTGAGCGTGTATATTGTGTGGCCATCACATTAAAAATGACTGAGCAAGTAGAGCAGCGAATCTGTCAAATTTTGCATTAAGCGTGAACATGCCTCCTCAGAAACTATTCTGATGGTTCAGAATGCTTTCGGGGATGATGCAGTGAGTGCAGTGCAAATAAAAGTGTGGCACAAATGCTTCAAAGATGGTTCAGAACCTCTTGAAAGGGATCCACATTCTGGAAGGCCTGCGACAAGCGGAACACCTGTGAATATTGAACATGGCCAGACAGCAGTCAACGAAGATCAGGCACTGGTGGTGTGAGAACTAAAAGCTAATCTGGAGATTCCAAAAACTACTGTGTCTGAGATTTTGATGCAGGATCTTGGCATGAAATGTGTTAAGGCAAAATTTGTTCTGCGGCATCTGCTACCAGAACAGAAGGAGCATCGTGCTATAGTTGGGAAAAATGTGTGAGGTCCCAAGGTGCCTACCTCGAAGAGGACTGAGGCTCGCTTCATTGTCCTATGTACAATGTTTTCGTATCTGTAACAAATGCCTTTATTTTTCGTATTACATGGCTGGGCTGGATATTTTCTGGACAGAGCATGCACACGTGTGTTTTAAATGAGAAGGAAGAGGGTGGGATGAAGTATGCATAGGACATGTACTTTGGAAAAATAATTAGTTTCTAGACTGGCAAAAGTTTCATTTTGGAAAAAACAACTGGTCTTCAAATTCTGGAATTTGAAGGAGGGAGTTACTATTTGTCCAAATAAGACCTAAATAATAATGACAAACATTATTGAACACTGACTTATTTTCAGTATAGGTAAGCTCTTTTGTGTAATATTTTATTTAATTTTCATACCAACCCTATTTAAAAGGTTCCATTGTCCACTCAACAGATAAGGAAGCTGGTTGTAAAGGGACACAAAGCTAGTGAGTATAACTCTCAGATAGTGTAGCTAGCTCCTCACCACTGCTGTAAATGGCTTTCTTTTCACTCTTGCCACCTACAACTGAAATTAATTTTTAATAGAACCTTCTACTCTGGCTGGTCTGCATGGGACCTATCCACGTAATGAATATTTCTGGTTTTATTTGAGTAGTCCGTATGATAGATGCTGAATGCTCATGGGACATGCCCAGAATGTGACTCAGATTTTGAATGCCAAATGTAATGTTTGGTCAAGTAAGGTTAGTGGTAGTGTTTTGGGTGGGGAGTGGGGAGGTGGTGAGAAACACCTGGAACTCTGGGAACATGTGTCAGTCAGCTGGCCTCTTCCAGAATTTGTGGGTGGGGTAGGAATTGGAGTGCATGTGATTATACCTTCCTCCAACTGCAGTGAATAATCATGATTATTCACAAGGTAAGATTAACAGTGATAGTGATGCATAATTTTTAGGCTCTTTCTCTTCTGCTTGGGAACTTACAGTGCAAGAAAGGAATGCTGTAGGCTTTAAAAGCTCTTGGCCTTAAAAAATAGTTACTAGCTAGATTGGGAAAAGTTTAATTTTAGGAAAAACACTATATTCAGGTAATCTTGAATCTTCTACTTGATGGGAAAAAATAGTTTGCAATCTTCAGTACTTTAGCTGTTTAATAACAAAGTTACTTTTGATCCCCATAATGAATCTCTTCATCATGGTTCACAATTGCTACTCTCTAAAGTATTACAGGACCACTAGTCTTTTCTTAGGCTTTTGCTATATTTAAGGTGATAAGAGCCTTAGTGGGTGTGGCTCAGTGGATTGAGTGCCAGTCTGCAGACCAAAAGTTTGCTGGTTCAGTTCCCATTCGGCACATGCCTGGGTTGTGGGCCAGGTCCTTGGTTGGGGGGCGTGCAAGTGCAAGAGGCAGCTGATACACGTGTCTCTGGCACATCGATGTTTCTCTTTCTCCCCTCTCTCTATAATCAAGTAAATCTTTTTTTTTTTTAAGTGATAAGAGAGATGTTTAGTCTCCCTCCCTTATGTATGTATATGAATGTAGCGACTAGGGAGTTTTATATACAGTGGTTTACTATTTGTAAATCTTGTTTGAAAAGAAGTAACTTCCTACTTGAAGAATGAGAGGAAGGCCAATCCAGAAAAGAAGGGAAGTAATTTAGAGGAAGTAAATTTGAAGACTAATGTCTAATCTTAGTAACTTGAGCTTTTGAAAGTTTCCTTTCAAAAGGTTAGAGAATTAACTCTTTCTTAATACAAACACATAACTTCTCTTCAGCGCTATTTTTGACCCTTTAGCCACTGTAGGGAATATAGAAATGAAGGTATAGCCATTTCATTGGAGTTGACAGATAATACTAGGAATTACTTATTTTAAGTGTTTTCCTCTGCAGGTGGCTCAGTTGGAGCATTGTCCTGTGCGCCAAAAGGTTGCGGGTCCAGTCCCTGGTCAGGGCACATACCTAGGTTGCAAGTTGGAGCCCCAATTAGTGCATGTATGGGAGGCCACCTTTCTGTTTCTCTTCTAGATGGATGTCTCTTCCTCCATTCCTTCCTCCATCCCTCCCTCTCTTTCCGCCATCCCTTCCTTTCCTCCTCCCTCCCTCCCTAAAATCAACAAACATATCCTCAGGTGAGGATTGTTTTTTAATTTAAGTGCTTTCCTGTGTTGACTCATTTAATAGTTACTTCTATCCTTTGAGGTTAGGAACCATTATTTTCCCCATTGGTACTGATGAGTACATTGCTTCGGAGGCACAAAGAGTTTAAGTAACTTGCCTAAAGATTGTCAGCTACTTTGAACCCCAGCATCTGGCTCCAGAGCATTCTCTCTACCAGTGCAAACAAAGTTATCAAATGATGTAAGTCTATGTAGTTATTTAGGAAACAGCACTGAGTAGACCAAGCACAATAGAAATTCAGAGAGGAAGAAAAATTTGTACTGGAGTAGCCAAGGAGGCCTCCCTGGGGAGGGTGTAACACTTAGCTTTAAAGGAGATAAAGTGGAGTGCTGAGTGGGACCAATCAGCCCCTTGGCAGTGTTAAATTGTGCTTGAACAGTCTTGTTTTACCTCCTTGTATGGAAGAGGGGGTGGATGGTGTTGTATAGGGAAGTTGTGCAGGGGAGGGAGGCATACTTAAGCAGACTACAGGAGGTCAGATCCCAAGAAGAATCTTTGCATTTGTACTGCTTTGTCTCTTCCTTTTTACCTAACACATGGATCTTTCCCAGTCAGTGCATTACTCTACTAAATTCTTCTCAAGAGACTTATCCTCATTCTTCACAGTGTCTGGGACAGATGTTACCTTCTCTGAAGCCTTCTGGCAGAATTGCTTGCTTTTCTCTCTTCGTACCAGAGAGGATAACCTTCTGTTACAGTACTTAATTGTGTTGTTTTCTCTAATTGATTCTTCCAGATAAGACTGCTCTCTAGCACCTAGCACAGGGAATGACCCATAGAAAACTGTTGGTTTGCGTTAGATTGATTGTAAGGGAGCTAGAGTTGAGACAAAGCCACTGGACCAGGCATGGAGATGATTGCCATCATACTGAGGTTAGAGTGCTTGGGAGGAGGCCTGAGGAATGGGTGGGAGAACCTGCTAGAACTTATCTTTAAATGACCTGATATTTGCTGTAAATTTTTTCTAGAAAAATCATTTGTGTGAAACAATGGGTGTGTCTTCCTTGGCAGATCCTTATAGCATGCAAAAACCTAGAACATCGAGTAAGAATTCTTTGTCTGCCAACTAGCCATGGGAGAGTTGTTCAGAGTAGCCCTGGTCAGTAGACTTTCCGTGAAGATGGACATGTTCTGCCCTGGCTGGTATAGCTTGCAGTGGGTTGAGCACCGGCCTGCAAGCCAAAGGGTTGCCAGTTGGTTTCCCGGTCGGGGCACATGCCTTGGGTTGCACAGGCCAGGTCCCTGGTGGGGGTGTGCAGGGGGCAACCACACACTGATATTTCTCTCCCTCTCTTTCTCCTTCCCTTCCCCTCTCTTTAAAAATAAATACATAAAATAAATATTTTTTAAAAAAAGATGGACATGTTCTATACCTGACTGTCTGATATGAGTCACATGTAGCTGTTGGGCATTTGAAATGTGGCCAGTGTGACCGACGAGACCTGAATTTTAAAAGTTAAACTAATTAAAATATTAATTAAAAGTTAAAACAGTCACCTGTAACTGATGAGTGGCTACTGTGTTAGGCAGTGAAGCTGATAGTACTAGCTGTGGGATTGAATGCAGCCCAAATTTATTTCTTCTCTCTCTCTCCATTAATTTTGGAGGGAGAAAAATATTCATTGTTCCCTTTATTTATTCATTCATTGGTTGATTCTTGTATGTGTCTCCTGACTGGGGATGGGACCTACAACCTTGGCATATCAGAACAACGCTCTAACCAACTGAGCTGCCCACCAGGGCCACACTTTGTCTTTTGAGTTTCTGCTTCAAGCAATGACTCTGCTCTCCTGAATATATCTTTTCACTAATTTAAAATTACAATTTATGTCTATCATTGAAGTCTTCAGCTTTCTTCCTACTTTGGAAAAATTTATATATGAGGGAAGTCTTATTTCAGGGTGTTGAGTAGGGCTTCTCAAGTGCTTCTTTTGAAAGGTAGATTGAAGTTCAGTTTTATTTCTGCGTGTGGCAGCCAGGGTGAATTATACAGTGACTTTTGTTCCTTTATTCAGCAAATACTTGGGGAGAGTTTATTGGTGTCTGACACTACTTGCTTGGCATTGATGATATAAAGATGAATAAAACTATCCCTATCCTAAATTAGCTTTCAGGCTAGTAGAAGGAGTGTCGTTTAAATAGGAACGATTAGCATTGGCCAGTGTGGTTCAGTGGATTGAGCACTGGCTCGCAAAGCAAAGGTATGTGCCCTTGGCTGGTTCAGTTCCCAGTCTGGGGCACATACTTAGGTTGCTGGCCAGATCCCTACTAGGGGGTGCATGAGAGGTAACCACACATTGATATTTCTCTCCTTCTTCCCTACCCTTCTCCTCTGTCTACAAAGAAGTAAATAAAATCTTTTTTTTTTTAAAGATTTTATTTATTTTTAGGGAGAGAAGGGAGGGGGAGAGAGACAGAGACAGACAGACAGACAGACAGACAGACAGACACATCAGTGTGCGGTTGCTGGGGGTTATGGCTTGCAACCCAAGAATGTACCCTGGCTGGGAATCGAACCTGGGACACTTTGGTTCCCAGCCCGTGCTCAATCCACTGAGCTACGCCAGCCAGGGCTAGAAGTAAATAAAATCTTTAAAAAATAAATAGACATGAACCCTGGCTGGTGTGGCTCAGTGGATTGAGCGCAGGCCTGTGAACCAAAGGGTCACCAGTTAGATTCCCAGTCAGGGCACATGCCTGGGTTGCGGGCCGGGTCCACAGTATGGGGCACACGAAAGGCAGCCACACATTGATATTTCTCTCCTTCTCTTTCTCCTTCTCTTCCCCTCTCTCTAAAAATCAATAAATATAATATTTAAAAAATAAAAATAAATAGGAATGATTAAATAGAAGTAATAAATAGGGGTGAGGGTATTAAAAGTGGTTGTATAGGGAGGAAAAAGGAAATGAAAGAGGATATCAGGAAATTGTCATCTTGAAAGGTAAATATCTGCTACACAGACAAGAGGTGGGCGGGCTTCCTAGGTGTAAGGAAGACATGTCTAGGACCAAATATGCCTTTACTTTTTACAAAACTGTATTGTGGTGCAGATGATAATGGAATAGGTCTAGAGGGGTTGGACCCTTCACCCTGGAGGCTTGGAGATGACCTTTATTCTCGGAGAAGGAAGTTGGGAAACACTGCTCTGCAGCGCAGTCCTTGAAACCCAGAAGGTGTGCTTGCAGAAGGCTTTGCGGTCCGGGCTTCAGTTTTTAGACTTTGAGTTTTGAGCTGGTTTTTCTATCCTACCATTCTTACCTAACTCGAGATGAAGTTGTTTGTTACATTAATTTAATTGCTTAGTAAAGCCAACTTGATGTAGGCAGTTACGTAGTTATTAATGCTTGCTGTAAAAAAAACTGTAGGTGCTGGATATGTTGTTATTGAAATAATCTCATGAATCCTGTGGGTAACTAAGTTTAAGCAGCTTTCTGCTTGTCTTTGATCCAGATAAACTGTAATTGAGCTGTTTTTAAATCTTCATCCAAGGATATTTTACTGATTTTAGAGGGGGGGTTGTGGGGAAAGAAACATTTATCAGTTGCCTTCCGTATACACCCTAACTGGGAATCACACCCGCAACCTAGATACGTGCTCTGACTAGGAATCGAACTCACAGCCTTTTGGTGTACAGGACGACACTCCAGCCAACTGAGCCACCAGGCCGGGGGGGGGGGGGCAGGCTACTTTGTTTTGTTTTGTTTTTAATCCCAAATCACAGTGGTGTTTGTAGCATCTTGTTGGCTACACATGTTGCTCTGGGCTCTTTGGAGAACTGTTGGGTGGCTACTTCACTGTTCTCTATTAAGTAAATTTTTCATTTTGATTCCCCGTTTCCCCCTTTGATTATCTCTTCTTTCATGTTAATCACCATAACTTCTTTTAACCTTTCCTGAAGGAATTCCTTTTAGTTTCTCTATGCCACCATTAAAATTTGTAATTATTCTTGAAATCCTGAGCCCAAAATGAGGCTATATGTGTTTCCAGTCCAGTTTTAGTTTCACCTATATTTTCCTGTTGCATGATCACTGTTTCAAACTGTGAACATGCAACACCTTTACCTGGCACCTTTCAGATAAAGCCTAGACTGTATCCCAACATGGGCTGTCAGGCTGGTTCCCCCTGACAACCTGTGGGCACTATGAATGTCATGTAGGCGTCTGGCAGAAAAGGAAGGGAAGCCTCCTTTTCCTTTGTAAAACTGATTTGCATGGGTATTGGAAATCTCTGTGGAATGCAGACACTTGGGCCAACTAATTTATTTAAAAGTTTAGTTGAAGTACACATAAAAAATTAACATTTTACTCATTTTTAAGGGTATAGTTTAGTGTTACTAAATACATTCACACTGTTGTACAACCAACACTACTCCCATGGCCCTTTTCATCTTTTTTTATTATATTTTATCAATTCTGCTATTATAGTTGTCCCAAGTTTTTCCCCCTTGACTCCTTCTTTTCATCTCATGAGTCTAAAACTCTATGCCCATTAAACAATGACACTGTTCTCCCTTCCCCCCAACCCCTGGCAACCACTGTTCTACTCTCTGTATGGTTTTGACTAGAGGTAACTCATACAGTGAAATCATATATAGTATTTGTCTTCTTTTGCCTGGCTTATTTCAGTTAGCATAATGTCCTCAAGATTCATCCATGTTAAAGCAGAATTTCCATCCTTTTTAAAGCTGAATGATGTTTCATTTTCTGTATCACTTTTGCTTAACCATTTATCAGTTGATGGGGACTTGGGTTGCTTCCATGTTTTGGCTATTGTGAGCAGTGCTGCTGTGAACATGGATGTACCGATACCTCTTCAAGACCCTGCTTTCATTTCTTTTAGGTATATTCTTAGAGGTGGAATTGCTGGGTCATATAGCAATTATAGTTCTTCTAATTTTTTAATTAGTATCTGTGTACACATTTTTAATACTAACCAGAGGGTATGTTTATTGGTTTTAGAGAGATTGAGAGGAGAGAGGGTAGAGAGAGAGAAACATCTATTTGAGAGAGAAATATTGATCAGTTGCCTTCCGTATATATGCCCTGACCAGGGATCGAACCCGCAACTTTTTGGTGTGCGGGACAACACTCCAACCATGACCCACCCGGCCAGGGCTTGAGTTGTTATGTTTAGTTTCCAATCCAATTTAATGTAGGAATACCTTAGAATATTGTATAACTGAACTCTAGGCTAAATGAACAACTGCAGTGAACAGTTCCAAAAAGCCTTCTGGAAGCTATGCAGGCAAATGTGAGTCAACAGTATGGTCACATAAACTAAACACGAGGAAATCACCAACTACTGCTATGTGAAATGGAGGGAATTTAATGCTAGTGTGTGGCTGTAGTTTACCTATCCAGGCGCAGGCACGGACCACTTCCACACTGTGCAACTGGATAAGCAAGGCAGGCAGGACAGTAGTCTGCAGTCACTACAAGAAATTATTAGACTTGCAAAAAGGAGAGTGAAAAGTGCTGACCACTACCTATCAGCCTTTCCATAGCAGAGCTTTCTGAAGCTCAGAACGCCTCAACCCTTTGCTTGACATCTGTATCTCAGGGAGAGTAAGTAGCCTTAAGACACACTAGCACCAAGAGTTGAAGACTTCACAGCAAACATACTTAACATTTGGCATTCTCTTCCTTTGGTATGTAAATGACATTCTAAAAAGAATGTTCAAAAAACCCCAGAAAGTCTAGAAAACAAACTGGGAAAAATGTGAAATACAACAGTTTTTAAAACCACAAGACTTTTGATCAACTACATAGAAAATTCAATTAGTTAAGGAGAAATAATTCAGAGTAATCAATCACCCTAAGTTACACATTAATCAATTGATCTTTCACAATGTCACCAAGGTTTGCCTGGGTAGGTGAAGGAGAGAAGGGCACTAAAAGCTACAGGGAGGCAGACAAGACAGTGGAGTAGAAATTGGGTTCTGGGACGGATTGCTTATCATTTATTATTAGCGCAGCGCCCAAATCGACCCCATATGGCCTAGCTGTGTGAGCGTGGACAAGTTAGTCTTTCGGTGCTTCAGTTTCCTTATCTGCATAATGAGAATATCAGGCTCCGATAGGGCAGGTGTGAGGATTAAATGTTAGTGTAAAGTAAAAAGTTTGTGACAGCATTATTTAGATGTGCTATTTTTGGCATTTTTCTCTGTTGTTTTCTGCATTGAGGTGAGGGACACACCTTCTTTACCTTTTAACTAAATGCCCGTGGTTCTAAGTATAAGAAAGAAAGGAAGTTGGAGGGAAAGGATTGTAAAAAATGAAAGATGACCTAAATAAATGGATAGACATCTGTATTCATGGATCAGAAGACTTTTAGGATTGTAAAAGTGGCAGTACTTCTCAATTTGATTTATAAATTCAATACAGTCCTTGTCAAAATTCCAGTATGCATCTTTGGAGGAATTAACATGCTGCTCCTAAAATTCATAGGGAAATCTGAGAGGCCCAGAATAGCCGAACAATCTCGAAACAGAACACAGTTGGAGGACTCAGACCTTCTGATATCAAAACTTGCCACAGTGTGGTACTGGCATGAAGACACACATACTGATCAATGGAATAAAATTGAGAATTAAGCCCTTATATGTAGGGTCCTTTTTCCCCCCGACAAAGTTGGTAAGACTGTTCAATGGGGAAAGGATAGTCTTCAACAAATAATGTCTCGATGACTAGTTTTCCACATGAAATAATAATGAAATTGGACCCTTAAACTCATATAGAAAAAATAAGTCAGAATAGATTAAAAAAAAACCTAACTTAAAACTATTAGGCCCTGGCTGGGTAGCTGGTTAGAGCGTCTACCTGATACACCAAGAATGTGGGTCCTACCCCCTGTCAGGGCACATACAAGAATCAGCAAATAAATGCATGAGTAAGTGAAACAACAAACCAATGTTTCTCTTTCTCACTCTCCCCCACTTCCCTTCTCTCTCAAATCAATAAATTAAAAAAAAAAGTGTTGAGCCCTAGGTATTGTGGCTTAATGGGTTTGGCACCAGTCTGCAAACCAAAAGGTCGCCTCTCTGATTCCGGGTGAGGTCCCCACTTGGGGGCGTGCAAGAGGCAGCCCATCATTGTTTCTCTCACACATTGGTGTTTCTCTCCCTCCTTCTCCTCTCCCTAAAAAAAAATTAAAAATAGCCCTGGCTGGTGTGGCTCTGTGGATTGAGTGCTGGCCTGTGAACCAAAGGGTCGCCAGTTAGATTCCCAGTCAGGGCACATGCCTGGGTTGTGGGCCAGGTCCCCAGTAAGGGGCACTTGAGAGGTAACCACACACTGATATTTCTCTCCCTCTCTTCCTCCTTTCCCCTCTAAAAATAAATAAGTAAAATCTTTAAAAAAATTTTTTAAATCTTGCCCTGGCTGGCGTAGCTCAGTGGATTGAGCACGGGCTGGGAACCAAAGTGTCCCAGGTTCGATTCCCAGCCAGGGTACATTCCTGGGTTTCAGGCCATAACCCCCAGCAACTGCACATTGATGTGTTTCTCTCTCTCTCTCTCTCTCTCTCTCTCTCTCTCTCTCTCTCCCCCCCCCTCCCTTCCCTCTCTAAAAATAAATAAATAAAATCTTAAAAAATTTTTTTTTAAATCTTAAAAAAAGAGAGACACTTGACATTCTACGACCCTTTCTTAAAAGGGCATGAGCTTTTCATGACCTTGGATTTGGCATTGGTTTCTTATGCCATTTTGGCAGTGGTATAGCACCAAAATTAACAGCAGCCTAGGAAAAATAAATTGGACTTCATGAAAATTAAAAACTTTTGTGCTTCAAAGGAGAAATCAAGAAAGTGAAAAGAGGCAATCCAGTCCACAAATGGGCAGTGAGGCCCTGGCCCAGTAGCTCAGTTGGTTAGAGTGGTTTCCTGATATGCCCACATTGCAGGTTTGATCCCCAGTCAGGGCACATACAGGAATCAGCCAATGACTGCATCAATCATTGGAACAGAAATATTAAAAATCAGTCCCCCCCCCAAAAATAAACATTTTTAAGAAAATGGGCAGTGGATTCAAGTAGACATTTCTCTAAAGAAGGTAATACAATGGCCAACAAGCACATGAAAAGATGCCCAACAGCATTAGTCGTTAGGAAATTGCAAGTCAAAACCACATGAAATACCACTTCACACCCAGTTGAATGGCTATGGGGTTTTTTGTTGTTTTTTTTTTAATGGAAAATAACAATTGTTGGCAAGGATGTGGAATAATTAGAACTTTTTTAATAGCTGGTGGGAATGTAAAATGGTGCAGCTTCTGTGGAAAACATTTTGGCAATTATTGCTAAAAAAAACATCTAACCCTTCAGTGAGCCGTGATCTTTCTGCTGGTAAAGGTTCTTACCTTCAGTTTGTGAAAAACTCAGTAACTGCAGAATGCAATTAAATGAGGTATGTCTGTATATATACCTCAAGGGATTGAAAGCACATACTTGAACAGATCATTGTATTCCAGTGCATTGCAGCATTATTATGACAGCCAAAAAGTAGAAGCAATCCCAAGTGTCATTGAACAGATGAATAGGCAAAATGTGGTATATCCATACAACGGAATATTTTGCAGCCATTAAAAGGAATGCAGTTGGATACATGCTACAACATGATGAACCTTAATGACTATGCTGATTAAAATAAGCCAACACAAAATGACGAATATTGTGTGGTTCCATGTCTCGGAGGTATGTAGAACAGGCAAATTCATGGACTGAAAGTAGATTTGAGTTAATCAGGAGCTAAGGGAAGAGGTGAATGGAATTGCCACTTGATGGTTACAGCATCTCCTTGGGGTGGTGGTAAGATAGTGGTTGATGATTGCCTAACATTGTAAACACACTGTATAATTAATTCCACTACATTGTAAAGGAAAAACACCTGTTCTCCTTTACTTTTTTTTAACTTGTTGATTTGAGAAAGAGAAACATCTATCCACGTTCTGCTCACCCATGCATTCACTGGTTAACTCTTTCATGCACCCCAGCTGGGGAAATCCACAACCCTGGTGTACCTGGATGACACTCCAACCAACTGAATCATCTGGCCAGTGTTCTGTTTTACTCTAAATACTCTAATACAACACGGTTTCACTTCTGACACTTCTGGTTACCAACCCAGGGGGACAGTTTCCCACACCAGGCAGTTCTGATACAGTCTGCCTGGAGTTAGCATCCCACAAGTTAAGCACAAGATTGCTCGGCAACCGCCCACTTCAGATGCCCATTGCAAGCCCATGTTGTTTACTTGTGCTTCTGACCGACTCGATATAAATTGAGGTCCACAACTCCCTCCTAGAGTAAGATTAAATTGCTAGAGCAGCTCACAGAACTCAGGGAAAATATTTTACTTACTCGATTACCAACTTTTTATACACAAATGGACAAAAGTAGGTTTGTAGTTGTGAATATGCAAGCCACAGTTAATTATTTTTTGTTTGCTTATTTGGCTAAAAGTAATTTTATTCAGAGTTTATTCTAGCACTATTATTTATTGTATTATTTTGCATACGAACAACTGTAAACCTACTGTTGTCTGCCTCTTTAAAAGTATATAACTTAGGGCCCTGGCTGGTGTGGCTCAGTGGATTGCCAGCCAGCAAACTGAAGGGTTGCCAGTTCAGTTTCTGGTCCGGGCACGTGCCTGGGTTGCAGGCTGGGTCCTCATCTGGGGGGAGCAACAGGCAACCGATCATGTATCTTGTGCATTGATGTTTCTTCCTCTCTTTCTCCCTCACTTCCCCTCTCTCTAAAAATAAATTTTAAAAATGTTAAAAAACAATACAAAACACGTAACTCAGGAATGGCCAAATGCGTAGGGAAAAATCTGTGGGAAGAGGCGCTGAAATTCATGCATCCTCCGGCTGTGCCGCTCTCAACACCTGTACATGTCCACCAGCCTGGAAGCTCTGAACCACCCTTCTGGTTTTTTGAAGATTTAATTACATGGGCATGATAAAATTATTGGCCACTGGTGATTAATTCACTGCCAGCCCCTCTTATTTACCCAAGGTAGGGTGGCTGAAAGTTCTAGCCCTCTAATCATGTGGTTGGTTGGAACCAACCCCTCCCAACCTTGGGGGATATTTCAAAAGTCACCTCATTATTAGCTCAAGTGTAGTTGAAAAGAGTTTGTTATGAAGAACAAACTACTTCTTTCACCTTGATGACCCTGGAGCTGTTTCAGGAACTGAAGCTCTCTGAGGACAAAGACCAAAAATTATAACAAAAATTTCTCCCATTGTTCAGATTACTTAGGAAATTATGAGAGTTTCAGGAGCTGTGTGCCAGGAACAGGGGTAGAGATCAAACATATGTTTATTGTAAATCACAATGTCACAAGTAGGCACATTAAAGTGGCAAATTTTATTATATGTTATTACAGCTACTAAAAATTAGTAACGGAATATTCTCTGAACCATTAAATTGTATACATTTTCCCATCTCTATTGAGATTTAACATATGTAAATTTGTGTACAAAGTATTGATTTGATACATGTATATACTGCAAAATGATTACCACCATAGCATAGCATCACATAATTCCATTTTTTGTGGCAAGAGCATTTAAGATTTACTACTTTAGCCCCTTGCAAGTATATAATACAGTATTATTCACCATAATCACTATGCTGTACATTAAATTCCCTAAATTGTATACTTTATTAAATGGGTATGTTGTGTGGCATGTGAATTATATTTAAATAAAGCTTTAAAAAAAAAAGGTTGTGTGTGTGTACACATACACTTGAATGGGAAAGCTCTTTTCCATGTCGCCACCCCACCCCATGCGACTAGTTAGATGTCCTCCTACACAGGTGTCAGTGGGCACAGGGTTTCCGTGACAAGTATGCTGAGTAGACTTGGCCTAGTTTGTCTCTCTACTGGCGGAAAGTGAGACTAATGGAGTTTGAGCATGATTGACTTGACTCCTGTAGGGCAATGAGTAAATCCTTTGTTGTCTGTCTCTGTTGCACAAGTTACGTTTCAGGAACCTCCCTGAAAACAGGTGGGAACTGTACCTTATGCCACAACAGTTTTTCACCTTGAAAATTAATGTATTTTAATAACATACTGGCCTTATACTCAGTAAAATCTAGTAACTAAGCTTCTTTCCCTATTGGTGAAATGAGGATGAGTGATAGTTTCACCTGCCTCTGGAAGTTCAGGATCAAATCATTTCTTGGTCAGATGTATGGGAAGTGCGTGGTGATATCCAGCGTAAGGTGTCATGTGCTTTGGAAAGTGCTTCATCACCGCCAGCAGAGGAAGTCTCCCTGAACAGGCATTGTTCTGAGTACTTACGAACATGATAACCAGGGTCTGCACATCACAAAAAAGGCATTCTTACCCTCTGTCCCTGCTGCTGTTCCAGGGGAGGATGTTTATTGTGGAAGGAAGTTGGTGTTTTCCAAAAGGGTGAGCTCTTGTCATTTGTTCTCAACGCTGTGCTTCTCAGCGCAAGGCCAGTCCAGTCCTCCTGAGTTCCGATTAAGAGCCCATCTTTGGTAAGTTTAGAGTCTTTGGACAAGTAAAACAAAGGTTCCTGTTTGATAATAGAAAACCTTAACAGTTAACAGTTTTTTATTGTAGTTGATTCTTTAACCACCAGATCATTGAATACCAGCCAAAGACATGTGGCATCATTAAGTTCACCCTATTACTGTAGCTTAAAGCATCAGGCATTCTAGACCCAAGAGTTAGAAGGATATATTGCCTTTTGGTAGATGTGGGTATCAGTAACTTCAAGAGTGAGAGCATCCTGGAAGGACTGTGGGCCTTCGTGTTGCTTGTGGAGTAGTAAATGTTTGTTATCGAGGCAAGGCGGGCTCCACGTTCGAGTCTGGGTCACCTTCTTCACTTGTCATTGTGGTTGATTTTGAGAGGTTGCACAGCCACTGATGCTGTGTGTTTTCCATTCCAGAGAATTTTCCTGACCCCATAAATCAGAGGGCAGGGCTAGGCCCGATATACTTTGTATACTGTTCACCTAAGAACAGACATCTTGGTTGTGGTGCTACCTGGCTCTCTGGCAACATTTTAGAGATGTTTCAACTTTGAAGGATCTAGCTGCAGTACAGAGGTGGTAGGAAGTATGTACTTAAATTGGAGGCTTTTTTTTGCCCTGGCTGATGTGGCTCAGTTGACTGAGCACCAGACTGTGAAGCACAGGGTTCACGGGTTCGATTCCCAGTCAGGGCACATGCCTGGGTTGTAGGCCAGGTCTCCAATAGTGGGTGTGGGAGAGGGAACCACACATTGATGTTTCTCTCCCTCTCTTTCTCCCACCCTTTCCTTCTCTAAATGTAAATAAAATCTTTAAAAAGAAAAGTGGGGGCTTTGGAAGGCAGATAGCAAGCATTATATATGGTATATCAGATCTCAGTTAGGGAAGCCGTAATACTGGGACTCCAAAAACATCCCTAGTAAGTCAGGCAAAAGTAGCTTCAGACTGACATGCTTTGGTAGTCTGGTTTTCCAGGGAATGTCATTGAAATTCTTTACTGTGTGTAGCACATATGCAGGTCCAAGTAGTATTTTAAACGGAAGTCTTTTTCAGTGTTTTTGTGCTTGGCCCATGGTAGTTTGACTGGAATTTCAGTTTTCTGATTCTTTACTGGTTTGTTTGGTTTTTTGTTGTGTGTGTGTATGTGTGTTTTGTTTGCTTGTTTGTTTGTGTGGGGTTTTTTTTTTTTTTTGCAAGTTTCCTATTGGCTAAGTCTCGTTTAAAAAAAAAAGTCATTGTTCCAAGAAAAGTTTGGTCAGAGAGGGCCAAGGAGTCAGGGGGTTTGTGTTTTGGGGAAACATGCCCTTTGGGCTTTTGTTTTCCTCCCTGTACATGGATCCCCGTCAGCATGTCCTTGTTACATTAATGCAGAAGGGACTGGAGCTTCAAGTGGGAGAGGCTGAGGCAGAGGGGTCCCTGTTCTGAAGGAATTTACACCCAGGAATGGGTGAATCAAGCACAAAGAAATGCAATTGCTACCTCTTTCATATAGAGTAGGATGTCTGATAAAAATGGTTAAATTGAGGTGTATAAAGGCCAAGAGAAGGGTCCAAAACCACACCTGCAGGCACCATCTGATTTTGGGGTGTGAAAGGTATAGGAACAGAAATGGGCTTTAGAACAAGCTTTGGATGGACAGGTGAAGTGTTATTTTCTAGGGAAAGGGTACAAATCTTCAAGAAAGCATTGTTTTGAGTTGAGGTGGAAGATTTACAGGCCAGTTAGTGGTACCAGGTATGTGATAAGGAATGGAGAGAAGGTGGGTGGAAAAAATCAGTTGCTGTTAGAATTTTAAAAGACTGTAAAAGCAAGACTGGATTCCTTGGCCTAATTTTGGCACTGAGGACCTTCTGAAGGCTTTTGAGCAAAGGTGTGGTGGACTGAAGCTTAGGAATGGGGAGTTTGCCTGCAGCAGGGAGGGTAAAGGGGAAGTAAGAAGACCAGTTGGGTTTTTGCTTTTTTCCAGGTAGGCAGTAGTAGTACCTAGGACCTGAAATGATGACTGTGGGGATGGGAAAGGGGTAGTGGTGGAGACTTCTGAAGGGGTAGACTTCCCCAGAACTTGACAGAAGTCATGCTGTGAAGAACGGAGGAAGTAAGAAAGCCAGGTAACCTCAGGGTTTCTACAGTGAGCTGTTAGGTTAGGAGTGTAATTCTGATTCCACTACCAAGATAGGAGGGACTGGGGAGAGAAGATTTGACAGGTCAGGAGGATGTTCTGGAGATGTGGGACTTGTGGTGCGAGTAGAGCACAGAGGGGAGGTGCGTCCGGAGTTCGAGAACAAGGACTGGCTTGCGGAGATGTGGCAGTCACATGCACAGAGGTAGCGGTATTTGAAGAATTGGGATCTCTGGAGATAGGATTAGGAGGATGGGGGGGTGGTTTGGAAAGGAGTAATTATATGTGGAGGCTGTAGTGGAAGAGATGGAAGAATTAGAAATCAGCACGTGTTAGGAAAATCCAAGGAGAGGGATATAAAGTAACAAAAAAATACCAAAGAGAATAAGGATTGGATGTTGTGCTGGTAGTCTCATTGGTGACTTCGGAGTGTTTCAGCAGTTTGTGCAGAAGACGGATTGGAAGAATTAAAGCAAGTGAGTGGGTATGAAGCACCAGAAATGTCTATTTTTTTCTTGAAATAGGTCAGAGAAAGAAAGTAACTAGAGGAAAGCATGAATGTGGGAAGATTCATTGTTTTAAAATAGGGGCACCGTGGCCTTGGCTGGATAACTCAGTTGGTTAGAGTGTTGTCCTGAATATGCCAAGGATGCGGGTTCAGTCTCTGGTCGGACACATACAAGAATAAACCAATGAATGCATAAATAAGTGGAAAAGCAAATGGGGGGGGTGTCTCTAAAATCAATAAATAAAATACAGGCACCCTGCATTTTATAGTAGACCGCAGCCAGTAGAGGGAGAGATGAAGGGGATGTAGGATACCGTAGGTGGCAATACTGTATGAATTGTAAGGTGCTAGAGGGCCTGAGGTTAGACTTGGACAGAAGGGAAAGACTCTGGTAGTAGTAACGGCTTTTTACTGAGTGATCCTATGGTGCCAGACCCCTTAAGACAGGGGTCCCCAACCCCCAGTCCTTGGCCTGCTAGGAACCAGCAGGAGGTGAGCGGTCAGCCGTGGGCCTGAGCTCTACCTCTTGTCTGTGTCTTCCTCCCACCCATATCTGTGGGAAAATTGTCTTCCACAAAACCAATCCCTGGTGCCAAAAATTTGGGGACCACTGCCATAAAAGATGCTTGCTGAGATCCCCACAGCCCCTAGAGGGCTATGGTGTGGGCTCCTGAGAGTCACTGAGCTACCTGTCCTGGTGTCCCTCGAGTACTAAGTGTAGGATTGCATGGGGCACTGCATGCTGCCCCTCAATTGCTTTTCTTGGGCACCATTTCTATTTTGCATATAGGTGGGAAATAAATGGCAATATTGGTTGTCTTTCTTTGTTAACAGCAATTGCTTAATGTAGTTTGCTGAAGTTTGGTCCACAGACAGAACACATTATTTTTTGAGATTTGGGGAAAGACTGGTCTTATAATGGCAGAGAACATAACGGAGTAGGTATTTTCTGTGCTCTTTCAGGATCTTTTGACTTGAGCGAGGGTAGCACAGTAACTTCTAATTTGAACTTGAGAAAATTACGAATTTTTAGAAGAATATGCAGTCATTTGTGTACTGTTACTGTTGACAAATAGATATGTTATAACTGACCCTCACTGGAAAAATAAACCAAAGCTTTGAAGAGTTATTTCTGAGTCTGAATTGAGCCTAGATACAACACATCTGGCAGAGAGAGTTAAGTGTGATTTTCTTTCTCAAGCTGACAAGTCTTGTACTTGGAGAGATACTGGAGAAAAAAAATTTTCTGGGTCATTTCAGGGAAAAAATTGCAAGTTGTATGTTCTGATGTTTGTACTTTTCACTTCCCGTTAACAACTCTGGTTGTGTTGCCAGATTCCCAGCATCCCAGAAATCACCTAGTATTTGCAAGCTTTCATTTTCCTTTTGTCCTGTAGTCACTTGTAATTTCTGTTTTGCCAACAATGGAGGCTAAATGGCTTTACACATTTCCAGGACCAAATGTTCCCCAAGGAAAATTTTCTAGAGCCTTTTTTGGTTGCTCTTTGGCATCTTCATTTTGTACGTCTTTAACCACATTAGATTGGGAGGTTATTTCTTGAAAATTGAGTGCCACCTAGGAAGGCTACTATTCAAAGTTGGCAGCCTTTTCTTGAACCAGGGAATTCCTGATGAATTATTTTGTTTGCATCCCATAAGGTCCTGATTGACTTTGGTCACAAACCCCAATACAGGCTAGGCCTGAGGAGATAACGTCAAATTCAGTAGTGCCTCGGTGTCTGTTGTTGACTCCTTCTGGAACTTGTGACGAGTCCCAAGCAAGCACCGAGTGCGGAAACATTTTTTTCTCATCAAAATGTGACAAGCACTGGGTTTGATAAGGTCTGAAGCCGACGAATACCAAGGTATGGCTGTATATAAAATCTTGACAGGAATGGGAGAGCATAAGAAAACCAGAAAATGGCTTATGAATCCTTTGAAGGTGCTGGCAGTCAGACTGAACATAGAGGAAGGACTTTTTAAGAGGTAAATTCATTCATGTCTGTGCCTTGGATTATTTCATAGGAGACTAAAAGGGAGGTGTTCTATCTCCTTTCTCATCAAAATTTTTGTGTGTTATTTTTGGACTTAATACCTACTGTATGACCATTAAGGTACTAAACTTCACCTGGTTGGAAGACAACAACAAAGTGAAACAAGTGCAGAGACTTGAGGCAGGTCCAGTGCCCATTAAGAATGCAAAACAGAAACGTGGGGAGGGAGGGGCGTGGGGGCTGAGTGGGTGCGGCGAGTGCCGGGCTGTACTTTGAACGATACATGCAGTAATGCTGTTGTGATTGCGCGTCCTGTTACTTAAGGAAGTATAGTAACACTTCCCATTATGTATATGCTTATTATTGTGCTTTCATTATTATTATTATTCTCAATCCACTACTTTTTTGCAAACAAATTAAAAATTTTTTAAAAATCACTAGATTATATTGTGGGTTTGGTTACAGCTTCATAATATCTGTGCACACAGTTCGGCACATTGCACTGAGGTAGGTCACAGTGCTGAGAACTCTCAAACGAGTGACGGCAGCACTGTCGGCCTCTCTCCATTGTGGGACCTTGTGCTTGTGAGTTAATAGATATATTAAATTTTAAAGTTAATTTCTTAGGTTTTCTAGACTTAAAAAAAAATGAGTTTCTAATGTTTCCTTTAGTATGCCAGTGAATTGTTTTAGCCACTGCAGTTTGGGAAACATTCCCTTTAGACAGTGTGGTTTTTGTCATTGAGTATGTATTGTTGAGAATTAGTTTGACTATAGGTAACAAAATACTAATACTTCAATACAAATACTTCATCCATACAGTTACTTTTGTTGTTGTTGTTGTTGTTGTTGTTGTTCAAGTGTAGTTTTCTGCCTCCTCCCCACCTCCCCGTCCCCCCCGCCCCATTGTCCCTGTTTCCTCTATAATTGTTCCTGCAAACCCTTCGCCCTCTCCCCCTGAAACTCCCTTCCCTCTGGTCACTGTCAGCCTGTTCTCAGTTTCAGTGTCTTTGTTTATATTTTCCTTGTTTGTTTGTGTTGTTGATTATCAGTTACTTATTTTTCATTCACATAAAAGAAGTGTGGAAGGTAGACAATCTGGGGCTGAAATTGTGGCTTCCAAAATCATCTGGGATTCAGGCTTTTCTACCTTTTATTCCTCCAATTCCATTGTGTGGCACTCATTTTCACATTCCAGTACGGCTGTTGAGAAAGCAGCCCTGACTCCAAGTTTAAGCAGCAGGGAGGAGGGAGGGAATGAAAAAGGGCATGCAACTTCACACTAAGGAAGACTTCCCGGAAGTCCCAAAATATACTGCTGATTGTATTGCATGGGCTAGAACTCTGTACATGGCCATACGTGGGTGTAAGGGAAGCTAAGAACTGTAGTCTTTTAGCTGGGCAACAGGTGCACAGCTAAAGATTAGAGTGCTGTTCTCAGAGGGAATGGTGGGAATTGGGATGGTTGACCATGTAGTCTCCACCATATGGAGAAAGCCTGCATATCATTGGCTGGGGCGGGGGGCGGGGGGTTAAAGTCTACAGTGTATTCATAGAGTGTGTGCCATTTCACAGTTGTCTTGGAAAAATTTTGTTATCCCACTCTTTCCTTAGAAGTTACTCCCTGTTCTTTTCCTCTCCCGCCTGCTTCCCCTAGGCAACCACCAGTCTCCTCTGTTTTCTGTTTCTGCATTTGCCTGTTCTGGACATTTCATGTCATTAGAAGCACACACTGTGTGGTTCTTTGTGACTAGTTTCTTTCACATATGTAAACTTTTCAGGGTTTGTCCATGTTGATAACATGTTGTAGCATGCATCAGTACTTTCCTCCCATCTTTATCAACGAATAATATTTTGTCACTATACCACATCTTTATCCATTAATTAGTTATTGGGTGTTTGGGTCGTTTCCACTCTTTTACTGTGGTGGATAATGAATGCTGCTGTGAACATTTGTGTACAAGTTTTGTGTGGATATGTTTTTGTTTCTCTTGGGCAGATATTTAGGAATAGGATTGCTGGATCATCAATTCATATCCTTTGCCTGTTTTTAAATTGGATTATTTGTCTTTTTATTACCGGGCTTTTTATATACTCTGAATCCAAATCAGCCTTTTGACTGCAGGCTCAAAAGAGACCCTGAGCCAGACCACCACTTAAGCTTCTTTTTTGTTGTTGATCTGTAAAAGTTTTTTAGTGGAGTCCATAGGATTTTCCATTTATGGGGTCTTACATCTGTGAATTGAGATATTTGACCTCCTTTCCATTATGTATGTCTTTTGTTTCATTTTCTTGCTTAATTGCCTCCAGTGTCATATTGAATAGAAGTGGCAGGAGTAGACATATTTGTCTTGTTCTTGATCTTGGGGGAAAGGTTTAAGTTTTTTACCGTTAAGTAGAATGTTAGCTATATATATATATATAATTTTTGGTACAACTTTTTGTTGCCAAATGGAAAGGCATATTAGCATTTAGTACTTGGGTATGCTAATAGAGGCTTGTGCCCCATGGTCACCAAAGTGTGTCATAACCTGAAGCTATTATGTCTTCTTGTACAATCTAGATAATACTTTGTCTCATGTTTCAGTAATGGCTGCCATCCGGAAGAAATTGGTGATTGTTGGTGATGGAGCCTGTGGCAAGACTTGCTTGCTCATCGTTTTTAGCAAGGACCAGTTTCCAGAGGTGTATGTGCCTACAGTGTTTGAGAACTATGTGGCAGATATTGAAGTGGATGGAAAGCAGGTGAGTACACTCTCCATAACAGCTGGTACTAATTTCGCATGTTAGGCTATTCATAGAGCCTGTGAAACTAGGCTTTTTTGTCTCTTCGGTACACAGTATAACAATAACAGAAATGTTAGAATGAGAAATCCATTCTCATCCTACTATCTTAGTCCAACTTCGCTCATTTTTAACTGTTAGCATGTATACTTTGTCCATATACGTGTATTTCATGTAGGGAAGCCTTTAGTGTATATATGTTTTTTTATTTTTGAAGTGAACTTTGTATGGATGGGCTTTTTTTCATTCTGTCATAGTATTTCTTGTGCTGAAATATGAGATTACTAGGTCGAGAGGTCCTTATTTTGACTCTTACAAAGAGTTTCACTGATCTATACCATCAACAGTGTGACATTTAGATGACATCCTCACATTTGATTTTCAGAATATTTTTGACTTGAACATAAACAGGCTGCCACTGTTGATTCGATTACATCTTATTGGCAGAGAGGACCGTGTTTCCCTGTGTCTGTCCTGAAAGCCCACTGGCCAGACTGGGGCAAAGCACTTCTGGAATTTGTGTGTGTTTGTAATCTTCTGTTCCCTTCTGTAGTCAAAATAATGTCTTACCGACATTCTGTACATCTTTTGGAGAGGAATAAAATTCCCAGTGCAAATGGGTCAGCTGAAGAGGAAACTAGAGCTTCGGGGCTCTTCCCCCACACACTCAGTCCTCTCGGTTGGCTTCCATAATTCCGTGTCCTCTGTCCCCTCTCGTTTTCCTGCTTTACCTGCTACCCCTTCCCGTCCAGTGTTACTTAGCTTCTGTTTGTGGCACCGTATGTGGAAAGGCCATTAGGCTAGCTGCTCAGAATTCTAGGGTACCTCACAGTTCCAGGGTGTCCTGATAGTTCTGTGACCATGAGTGAGCCACCCAACCCTTGCACTGCCTTCATTTGAAAAGTGGCTTAAACCATTTTACAGATGACATCAGTGTTCTAAAGTAACTGAAGGCATTTGGAAGCACCAAAGCACTTTTCAAAATTGAGCTGAACTCAGAGCCACCTTTTACCATTTGTCACCCATTTTTATCCATTTGCGGTGTGGATCACAGTGATTGCTCTCGTGCCATTAGGAACCACGAGACACCTTTCTCGTCAAGAATAGGAGGGGGAAGTCCCAGTAAATATCAGACTGACAGAACATTGGGTCCTGTCCTACAGGTAGTCCATCAGCGCAGAGTGGTGCCAATTCTGCCTCGGTTCTCTGCATGGTTGCTTGGATACAGGTGTTTCTGTGGGCCTGGAAGATTGGTTTTGTGTAGACAACACATGGCACAGTTGTGACAGATGGGGTGGAAATGTGAAATGTGCTGAGGTCTTTGTACCTGCTGTCCTGTAACAGCCTTCTTATCTGAGATTGCAGCGCATACACAGAAAAGGCGCCATGGCTTCAGGGAAGCAGAGTTGGGTTGGTTTTCAAACGCTTGGTGGGTGTATAGTGCTGGTTTTAATCCCGTCACTCCCTCCAGCGAGAGCAGCTGTCCGTTGCTCTGTGTCTGTGACCATCAGTTCGGAAAGTCTTTCCACCTGTGATAGTACGTATGTTTTGGGACCAGTGATGGCTCTTCTGTCTTCTTTGAAGCATCATCTGTGCCTGGAGGTTTTAGAACAACCAGGATCTTACCCATAAGAAATTTAGGGACCTTGACTTAAAATCTTGAGAAATGCTATGGGTGTTTTTCTTGCACTGCCAACTTTGGACGTGCCTGACCCTGGCAAGGTAGGGAAACAAACACCACCACCACCAGCACTATCCCCCCAGGGAGAGGAGACCTTGAGTTAAAGGTACTGGATCTGGAAGAGGATATCACAGCCTAGCTGCCTACCTCAGAGCAGCTCAGTGGCCCCCACAATGGGAGAGGGCGCTGCAGGGGAATGTTCATGTAAGAGTATGTAGTAACAGAGCCTTGGGGACCAAGCTCTGCTCTAGGTGATCGAGGTCCCAGGAATAGGCCTACCCAAAAAATGGAAAGGCCCATTCTGACATGAGACGGGCCTTTGGAAGCACCCTGGGGCCATTTATCAGGAAATAGTCAGGGCTGGAAGTGTCTGGCTAAATACCCGGGAGGGTTGGAGGGGCCAGGGGAGTGGGGTGTGAATGAGGTGTACCGTTCTGAGGTCAGGCTAGGCGAACTGGGGATCGGTATGTCCTGGATCCACACCAGGCTGGTGGTGTGTTCATGATACATGGTGCAGTGGGCCTTGTGGAGGTTGAGGATGGAAGAGACAATTAGCCATCGACTTAAAAGAGAGAATGGTATTTGGAAGTTGAAATAAGGGCTGTGAAGTGCTAGGAGAAGGGTATTCCCGGCATTAGAGGATGAGCTCCTTGGGCCCCAAAGGGCCTCTGAACAGAGGGCGTTAAAAACCCACCCTGGTCAAAAGAAGTCGCAGGGTAGGCCGCAGTGCTGCGCAGCGTGGAATTGGAAGGGGGGGCCCGTGTCCAGAGCCCAGGCGGCGGTTTGCTCCCCTGCCTGCGTGATGCTTTCGTGCAGGCCTCTTCTGAGCAGGGAAGGCGGAGCCGGAGGCCTTACCCATGGGCTCAGACCTAACACCCAGCGCGGTGTCTTTCCTCAGCCACCAACTCAGATACATTCTCGTCTCCGTTTTTCCGAGCTGGAGCAGAATGGAGAGACAAAGTAAGGAAATGGTTGCATGAGAATATACGAAGAAAAGTTCCAGTCTGCTTTTCCCCCATCCTGCCTTGTACTTCTGGTAGAATGTTATTTACAGTCTGATTCCCCTCTTGTCCATCCATGGAATGTTTTTTATAATTAAATATTTCTTACAGGTTTTTTTTTTTTTTTTTAATATGTGAGAGAAACATTGATTTGTTGTTCCACTTCTTTTTGAGCTCATTGGTTGATTCTTGTATGTGTCTGACCAGAGATTGAACCCATCACCTTGGCGTAGTGGGACAACATCTAACCAACTGAGATACCTGGCCGGGGTAACCTTGCGCTCTTATGTTTATTTTTCCTATCACAGGTAGAGTTGGCTTTGTGGGACACGGCTGGGCAGGAAGATTATGATCGCTTGAGGCCCCTCTCCTACCCGGACACCGATGTTATACTGATGTGTTTCTCCATCGACAGCCCTGACAGTTTAGGTGCGTAGACCCGCAGTCTGATATTTGTCGCTGTCTGTGCTGTCCAACGCCTAGTTTCTCGGGTCCTTTCTGGGCATCAGGCAGATGGGAGCATCGGAGAAGGAATCATCGGTGGCCAGAGATCTAGAGCCTTAGGATTATAGAGCCTGTGCCCTGGGTCCTTCCAGCCTAGGTCTCTCGTGGCTGCCACGTGTCCACTTTATAAGTTGGCGAGTTCCAAGTTCAAAGCTCTCTCCTGAACTAGGATTTGGGGAAGGCTTTCTTCAGTGCCCAAAGCATTTTAATACTTCATGTGACCCTGCTGCCTGCCTACACCTGGACGGGTGACTTGTTGTTTCCTGGTAGAAACTTGTTGTTTCCCCATTTTACCCCTTTTCACAAGTGTCTTAGCTAATAAAAAGACACTTGAACCTGACCATTTCATTAGCTCAGTTGGCCACGTGTTTCGGTTCAGAAAAAGATTGAATAATGCTGACCTCACACTCTGCAAAATAAGGCACCAAGGCCTTTGAAGTCAGAGTGAGCAGTTTACTTGTAAAAATACAGTCTCAAATTGCAATCAGCACCATTTAAATGATCATCTTGCTAAGTACTTTGTATGCCTTGACTTAGAATAACCCAGTGTAAGGTAAGTATTATTGTTATCCCCATTTTATAAAATCATCCCTGACACTGAGGCTCCCAAAGTGAGGGTGTGGGAGGTTGGACACAGACCTCTTGTCCACCATGATGTACATACAACACTACTAAACCAACACGGTACTGACATAGAGAGCTGCAGCTGGTTATCACTGTTTCTTAAGATATATTTATTTTTAGCCCTGACTGGTGTGGCTCAGTGGATTGAGTACGGGCCTGCAAACTGAAAGGTTGGTTTGGTTCCCGGTCAGGGCATATGCCTGGGTTGTGGGCCAGGCACCCAGTTGGGGGCATGAGAGAAGCAACTCGTCAGTGTCTCTCCCACTGCTTTCCTTCCCATCTATCTGAAAATAAATAAAATATTTAAAAATTTTTTTGAAAAACAAATGCAAAAGCAAAAATTTGTGTGGATATTTCTTTTAAAAGGATTTGTTTGTTTGTTTGTTTGTTTGTTTAAAGATTTTATTTATTTATTTTTAGAGAGGGAAGGGAGGGAGAAAGAGACATCAATGTGTGGTTGCTGGGGGCCATGGCCTGCAACCCAGGTATGTGCCCTGACTGGGAATCGAACCTTCAATACTTTGGTTCACAGCCGCACTCAGTCCACTGAGCTATGCCAGCCAGGGCAAGGATTTATTTATTTTTAAAGAGAGAGGAAGGGAGGGAGGAAGAGAGGGAGAGAAACATCAGTCAGTTCTCTCTTGTACACACCCTGACTGGGGACTGAACCTGCAAACCCAGGCATGTGCCCTGACCAGGAATCGAACCAGTGGCCTTTCAGTTTGCAGGATGACAGCCAACCCAGTGAGCTATACCAGTCATCACTCATCTTCAAAACTCTTGAGACATTTGAAATACCAGTAACCCACAGGGTTGGGGTCATGCTGGGATCCATGAGCAAGGTGTAGAGAGAACATGTGGACTCTGGGCCAGCTGCAGCCCCAGCATGGGGTTTGACAGTGATGGCCCATGGGGAGCCTCCCTTTGTGGGGCAGGTGGCGCCGCAGTGGAGTAACTGTGTTCTGGATTCTTTGCTGCTCCTTGGTCTTTACCTGGGCCCCACCCTTGCAGGAGCTGCACTCCTTGGTGGGACTGAGAAAAAAAAGTGGTGATTCTTTGCATAAGGGAAGAGTGTTGGATTTTTGCCTTTTCCTGTAATTTTAAAACCAGAGATTTCATTAAATGTCCAGCATACTTTTGAAGTAGGGCTCTTGGAGATTCTTCAAGATAGAATTTTATATATCTCCAAATTTTGTGCATTTTACTATTTTCAGAAAACATCCCGGAAAAATGGACTCCGGAAGTCAAGCATTTCTGTCCCAACGTGCCCATCATCTTGGTTGGGAACAAGAAGGACCTTCGGAATGACGAGCACACAAGGCGGGAGCTAGCCAAGATGAAGCAGGCATGGTCTGGGGCAGGGCTCTGTCTTCTTGTAGCACGCTCGAACCCGAGGACCCAAGCTTGGCGGTTCAGGGAGCCCAGCAGGAAGCCTGTCTGTCCGTGTGGCCCTCACTGACTGGGGTCTAGTCATATGAGACGGAACCTCTCCTGTCACCCAGGAGTGCCTGCCTGAGGAGGGACCATCGCAGCAGGGCTTAATTCTCCAAATGCAGTAACTTGATCAGGCTCTGGTTTCCCTCTTCAGTTATTACCTTGGTATATGTGAGGCCAAAAAATTGGTGGCACCTGCAGGATTGGGAATTTCTAAGGGCAAGGAGTCCAGGCAAAGAGCCCAGGTGCCTTGATAAAGTGATGATGGAGTTGGCATCTCGGCTTCAGTGAAGCCAGGTGGCCCAATGGCAGGGCTTCCCCACTGCAGGAGGGCGGCTTTGAGGTCCTCAGCCTAGGTTCTCCCACTGAGGTTTCTCTGAATGTCAAGGTCGGAATCTGTTTCCTTCCATGAGCATTCGGTCCTCTGAAGCTAACAACTATAGGAAGACTGGAGGGCTGACCCAGGATCAACAGCTTGAGTGATTTTGCCTTTCATTCCTTCCTCAACCCTCCAGGAGCATTAAAATAGGGTGGGGTCAGTGCATATGAGCTGCAGAGACAGGATGCAAGTCTGGGGGCGGGGGGTATGGTAGCTTTTTAAAAAGTCTTTTAGCTGAATTTTAATACTCTACAACCACTCACTATATGTATGTGACACTGTTAACTGAAAGTCCTCTTCTTTCTTTGCTAGGAGCCAGTAAAACCGGAAGAAGGCAGAGATATGGCAAACAGGATTGGTGCTTTTGGGTACATGGAGTGTTCGGCAAAGACCAAAGATGGAGTGAGGGAGGTTTTCGAGATGGCCACGAGAGCTGCTCTGCAAGCCAGACGTGGGAAGAAAAAATCTGGGTGCCTTGTCTTGTGAAACCCTGCTGCAAGCACAACCCTCATGCGGTTAATCTTGAAGTGCTGTTTATTAATCTTAGTGTATGATTACTGGCCTTTTTCATTTATCTATAATTTACCTAAGATTACAAATCAAAAGTCATCTTGCTACCAGTATTTAGAAGCCAACCATGATTATTACTGATGTCCTACCCACCTGACCCATCGGGTCTTTCTGACACCGCTCTAATAGCCCTCCTCTGCACTCCCACCTGACGCACCAGGCGCTAATTCAAGGAATTTCTTAACTTCTTGCTTCTTTCTAGAAAGAGAAAACGGTAACTTTTGTGAATTAGGCTGTAACTACTTCATAACTAACATGGCTTGCCTGTCATCTGCCAGCTGCAAGGTACTCTGGCGAGTCCCCACTGGAGAACTTCCCTTCTGAACAGATTTCATTGGCATAGCTCTGGAGTGGGCATCCAGTTCTTTCAAAACGCGCCCAGCCAGAGGCCCAGAGTCTGTGCAGCTGTGGCAAAGTTACAGTTCTGTGGTTTCATGTTAGTTACCTTATAGTTACTGTGTAATTAGTGCCACTTAATGTATGTTACCAAAAAATAAATATATCTACCCCTGACTAGATGTAGTATTTTTTGTATAATTGGATTTCCTAATACTGATATTTGTCATCCCCACAGAAAGTGTATTGGTTTTTTTTAAAAAGAAAGTGTATTTGAAAATAAAGTCAGATGGAAAATTCATTTTTAAAATTCCCGCTTTGTCAGTTTCTCTGATAAGAGATGGCCATATCCCCTGTTTTCAGCCCCACGTGCCCCAGGACTGCCCCCACCCAGAGCTGGGCTGAGTGAGCAGGAACAGGGTTTGGTGCCCGAGGCGCTGAGACACTGCCGAGGGTGGCGTGCGCTGTCTCTCTGGACCGCAGGTCTGGCTCGAGCTCAGGTCTGGCTCGAGCTCGCAGTGCTCCTTCTCCTCGCCGTACCCAGGTTCCTTCCCGGAGGAGCCGCCCGTCCTCCTGGGTGGCTCTCGGTTTCTCTCTCCTCTCCAGCTGACTAAACTTTTTTTCTGTACCAGTTAATTTTTCCAACTACTAATAGAATAAAGGCAGTTTTCTAAACTTCCTGTATTCTGGTGTTTAATGTGTTACTCTCTCCAGGGCTGGGAGGATGGACTCTGCCTTCAGGGTACTAAGTGCCAGCTTGCCTACCACCCCCTTCTCCAATGGGGCACCAACCTGGCTCCTTGCAAGAACATGGAAACAGTTAATCTTGTGTCACATTCAGGTTCACAGTGGGAGGAAGTGGGGCATGCAGCCTACTGAGGAGACATGGGGATGCTTGAACTCCAAGCAGTCCTGTTTCCACACACATCAGGAGTGTGACATCGTTTTCTCATTCCCTGTCCACTTTCAGTGTCGGTCTGAGGCCCGGAGGAGGTCGATCGGACATGGAGGGTCCAGCCGGCAGGCTCCATTCTGAGATGCGGGGCAGTGTGGTGGGGCAGTGCCATGGGCCGGGGAGGAGGGAGACAGGAGGCCTGGATGCAAACATGCTCCAGAGAGCCCCAGGATGCAGGGCCATGAGTTAGAAAGAGATGGCTTTGGGGACTGAGCCCTGGCTGTTCTGGCATTGCCCGCCCTTCTACTTAACCTTAAAACCACGGACAGAGCCTCATCGCAGAGAGAACTTGCCTCTGCAGGTGCTGCCAACTGCACCCTCACCGCAAGTCACAACTTGCATTCAGCCACAATAGGGCACGTGTTGCAACAACAGCAGCACGGCCCAGGCGGGGAGGGGTGTGTGTGGCCAGGAGCAGCGCGCGCTGCTGTCTCCTCCGGCCGGATCCAACCCCTAACATGAAGCTTTGAGGCCTTGGCCCGGTTGACGGTTGGGGTAGCGGACGGCCGCAGCAGTGTGGGCGCTGCGCTGCGCTTCCTGCGCCGGGTCTGGGCGGTGTCCGCATCCGGCCAGGTCTCACCCTCCCGCCTTGCGGGTCACCCGCCCAGGCAGGCCGGATGAGGCGGGACCCAGGGGGTGGGGCGGCCGGAAAAGTGCCCGAGCCACGTGATGTCACTGCTTGCCTATTAAAAGGAGGTGCACCCCAGCCACCCTAGTGATCCTGTCCCCGGCGCTCCCTGGCGTTGTCCTGGACTCACGCCATGTGCGCTGCTCAGATGGCGGCGGCGGCCGCGCGCTCTGTGTACGCCTTCTCCGCACGCCCGCTGACCGGCGGGGAGCCGGTGAGCCTGGGCACCCTGCGGGGCAAGGTGCTGCTCATTGAGAATGTGGCCTCGCTCTGAGGCACGACCGTCCGGGACTACACCCAGATGAACGACCTGCAGCAGCGCTTTGGACCCCGGGGCTTGGTCGTGCTCGGCTTCCCGTGCAACCAGTTCGGGCATCAGGTGCGCTGAGCGGAGCGGCACCCGGGTGGGGGGTACGGCGGGGCGGGTGGGGGGGGGAGCAGTCAGGAGGGTGGCCTTGCGGTCGCTGGCGCCGCAGCCTCAGGTCCTGTCCTGGGTGTGGAGAGGCCGCCGCAGGCCCTCTTTCCTCCAGTGCTCGCCCGCCCCGCCCACACACACCCCGGGTTGTGCAACAAGGGCAAAGAGCCTGGTGAGTCATCCAAAACCCCCCTCGTTGGCGGTCAGAAGGTTTTTCCTCAAGGGCTTGGCTCCCAGCTGCTCTTTTCCTCCCGCAGGAGAACGCCAAGAACGAAGAGATCCTGAATTGCCTCAAGTACGTCAGACCTGGTGGCGGGTTCGAGCCCAACTTCACGCTCTTCGAGAAGTGCGAGGTGAACGGCGAGCAGGCACACCCGCTCTTCGCCTTCCTGCGGGAGGCGCTGCCGGCACCCAGTGACGACGCCACTGCGCTCATGACCGACCCCAAGTTCATCACCTGGTCCCCGGTGTGCCGCAACGACGTCTCCTGGAACTTCGAGAAGTTCCTGGTGGGCCCGGACGGCGTGCCTGTGCGCCGGTACAGCCGCCGCTTCCCGACCATTGACATCGCACCCGACATCGAAGCCCTGCTGACCAAGGCGTCCAGCAGCGCCTAGGGCGCCCCTGCTGGCCCTGCTGCTTGACGGTCCCAGCGCTGCCCTCTGGAGATTTCATCCATGAAGGCGTCTCCTCTAAACCCACAAGGAGGAATGCCTGATGCCCAGGAAACTCCCTCCAGATGGGCCCTGGTCTGTCCACCCTAGCCACCCCCGCCTATGCCCGAGGCTTTTCACAATAAACTTTCCAGTGTCACCAGAATTGTGTGTGTGTCCTGCGTCAGTGTCCCCGCCTTTCCCTATTAAACTCATTGTCATGGGGCTGGGAGCTTGAGCCCCCCACCCCTGGCCGAGACTGAACTTCTCGTTTTCTCTGCGGTGTGTGGGAGCCACCCTTCCCTACGTGGGCAGCCCGGCTCCTGTCCGTGTTTCTCCCTCTCCCAGGACAGGCAGTGGGGCCCTCCCAAGGCCCGGTTAGAAGGGAAAGTCCTTACTTCAGAAAGAGGGAGACAGGTCAGGGCTGGCTTCCTAACCCCAGGAGCAGGCGCCTCCTTTCTGAGCATTTGCCGGGTATGAAAGGACCTTCACACAAAATAACCCCATGGGCTCCCACTCACAGGGCCTGGCTTCTCCCAACGTTAGGCCCACACAAGCCTGTTGAACACGGTTGGGAGCTCATGCAACATGACAAATCCTTTGCCCATTATTTTGCTACATCTTCGCATACTGCTACCTAGTGCTTACCCCTGCTCCAGTGCTGTCCTTACTGGTGGCTGCTTCTCGTGTATTCAGAGTGAGAAGAGTATACAACTGGCCCTCTGACCGTGCCCTGCACGGCACGTGGCAGTGGCAAATGCATAGTCAGGCTCCGGGTAGGGACATATCTTGCAGCCAGCTGCTGTGTCTGAGGTGTGGCTCAGGTCCGACCTCTCCATCTCCTGGCCCTGCTGTCGGTAATCTTCCCGTGCAGGCATGGAACCGTGTGCTATCACGGTGTGAGAGCGTCTTCAGGGCCCGGATGCAGCATCTGCTTGGGCAGACAAGGGCCCAGTCCCGAACGTGGGCCAGAGTTCCGGGGTCCTGGCACCCACGCTCAAATCGGTGGTTTGAGTGGCTGAGCCAGCTCTCAGAACCTTCCCTTCAGCCCGCACTGGGAATCTGCGCTGCTGCCTTGCCCCTCTTGTCTGCCCTTAGGTCACTGAGGGGGTGACGGGGCCTCAGTCCTGGCTCTCTTCCATCTGAACTCCTGCGCAGGCCCACCTCTCTCTGACTACAAGGCCTCTCCACTCCAGCTCTTCTAAAAAAGTATTTATTTTCACACAGAGGAGACGTGAGGAAGAGAAACGTTGATGGGTTGTCTCTCACACACACCCCCAAGTGGGGGCCCAGCCCACAACCCAGGCATGTGCCCTGACTGGGAATCGAACTGGTGACCTTTTGGTTCACGGGCCAGTGCTCAAGCCACAGAGCCGCACCAGCCAGAGCTCCAGCTCAGCTTTTGAGTCCCCTCTGAGGTGAGCAGGGCAGTGCTGTCTGTCCTCCCTTCGGGCCCCACCCCACCTGCACTCCTCTCAGAACTCACGAGTCTCGATTGCATCTATGACCGGTCAGCTTCCCCACAGGGCGAGAGCCCGGAAGGTGGACTGGGCCTGGCATGTGACATGAGTCAGCAAGTGTTTGTCAGTGTAAAGGGGAGGAGTTTCCACTCAAACAGGGCCAGGGACTTTTGGTCATCTGTGGCCTTCAAATCTGACTCCCGGAATGGAGAACAGCAACCCATCTGGTGTATCTGGGTATACCCGGGGCACCCGCGACCTCCTACACCCCACAGCTCCCCTAAAAGCCCTTGGCCTCCGGACGGCACCATCGCCCTCCAGTCTTGTGCCAAGGGCTCTGCGGGGTGCCGGGGACACAGTCCCCAGGCAGGCAGGAAGGCTATGTAGTTAGTAAAAGCATGTTTAGTTCTGTGAGGCAGTGCGGGGAACGTCGAGGGCCCGGCCCGGTAGGGAGGGTCACGCTTGACTTCTGGAGGGAGCAGCAGCGAAGCTGAAGACAGGTCCAGACGCAGCTGGCCGAGGAACGAGCTGATGGAGGCCAGACTGGCAGCGAGCAGCGTGTAAGGGCCCGAAGGGGGCCTCGGGAGCAGGCTAGGGGAGGGGATGCGCTCAGATCCAGAGGTGGTGCGTGAGACATCCAGATGGCACTGTTCAGGGCAAGCAGTTACAGTTACAAGAGGCTCCGAAAGGAGTATGGATTGGAGACAACGGTGTAGCCGAGGGAACAGGTACGTAGCCATTGGAGGGGATGAGATTACTTGGGGAGGGTGGCAAGAAAGAGATCAGGGGGTGTGGGCCCCGAGGCCTACGAGTCCTTCCAGGTCCCGCGGCAGAGAGCCACAGCTGGGAGGAGCAAGGGTGGTGTCGAGGGACCGAGGGAGGGGATATTCCGTAAATGACATTCGGCTGGGTCAAGTGCTGCGGATCGTGCAAGTGCAGTTTCAGGCGCCCAGCTGGGAGCGAGGCCAGAGAGCCCAGTGCCGTGAAGTGCCAGGCCCTGCCCCAAGAGCTAAACCTACGGCACTCGAGAATCGCCCAGGTGCACCCTGGCTGCTGTCGCTCAGGGGACTGAGCCCCCGCCTGAGGACTCGAAGGTCGCCAGTTGGACTCCCAGTCAGGGCATGTGACTGGGTTGCAGGCCAGGTCGTGCGAGAGACAACCGATCGAGGTTTCTCACACTCGTCCTCCCTTCCCCTCTTCCCGTCACCTAGGTTCTTGTGAAACCTGTGCTCCTCCGCCAGAGATGCTGACCCAGCATCAAACCCTCCCCCTCCCTGTGCGGCCGCCCGAGCCGCCCAGTCTGCTGAGGCCCCAAGATGGCAACCAGGGCTTTCCAAACGGACTCCACCTCTTCCCCACAGGCTGCCTGGTGATTCACCCCTCCTCTCCCACTGTCTTCCCTCTTGCTGCAAGCCTTGGGCTACCAGGGAAGGGAACTTCTTCTCAGTTTCCTGTGTGGCTGACCCCGGCTGGCGACTGGCGAGGATCCTGCTCAGGCCTCAAGCTTCTGCCTCCCTTCCCTGAGAGTCCTTTCCAACCCCCTCCTCTCCAGGAAGACTCCGGTAAATAAAGCCCGTGAACACTTCGGCTTCCTCCCCAAGAAGCTGGACGTTTCCTCCCAACACGTAAGCACACACACTCCTACACATGCCACCTGTACCCACCCCAGCCCATTGTGATTCAGCAGCTCAAACAAACAACTAAATTCAAAGAATGGAGGGGGCGGTTGGAGGAGGTGGGCTGCAGGACGTTGCTGAGCAGGAGGACACAGGGGCCCTCAGACCACAGGTGTTATAAAAGGGGTGGGCCCTGCTATTGTTCACCTGGGTTCAGAAACTCGAATTTTAGCACTTCTTCCAGAAATGCTGTTTTTTTTTTTTGTTTTGCCTTTGCTTTTTTTTCTTTTAACATTAAATCAGATACAATTATGTATATTAAATCACTATGGTATGCAATACTTTAATATTTTATAATTTTGTTTGTTAATTATACCTCAATTTTTTTAAAGATTTTCTTTATTTTTTAGAGGGGAAAGGGAGGGAGAAAGAGAGACAGAGAGAAACATCAATGTGCGGTTGCTGGGGGTCATGGCCTGCAACCCAGGCATGTACCCTGACTGGGAATCGAACCTGCGACACTTTGGTTCACAGCCCCGCGCTCAATCCACTGAGCTACGCCAGCCAGGCTATATACCTCAATTTTTTAAAAATCTGATAAAATTTGGTCAGGCACTTCTTGCACAATTAGTCCTTTATCAGATGACTTGCTTATTCTGTTGCAATGTAGTTTCAAAAACAACATTTAAAGCAAGATTCTTTTTTAAATTTTTAAATTTTTTTTTTTTTTTTTAGCCCTGGCTGGTGTGGCTCAGTGGATTGAGTGTTGGCTTGTGAACCAAAGGTCCCCAGTTCAATCCCCAGTCAGGGCACATGCCTGGGTTGCAGGCCATGTCCCCAGTTGGGGGTATACTAGAAGCAACCGATGGATGTACCTCTAGCACATCGATGTTTCTCTCCCTTTCTTCCTCCCTTCCCGTCTCTCTAAAAATAAATAAATAAAATCTTTTAAAAATTTATTTTAAAGAGTATTTTTTACTTATTTATCTAGACCGTTGGCTCCCAGGCCAGCACTCAATCCAATGAGCCACCCCAGCCAGGGCTAAAACAAGATTCTTGTCAGAGAAGCACTCCCAGCCTGATCAGCCTAATAAATCACGTAAGTTTTAACTTTGGGACAATACTAAAAAAAAAAAAAAAAAAGTACTGGCTAAAAAGTCCCCTCGGAGAACACAGCATGGATTTTTTAAGAATGGGCAGGGATTCCTGCTGGAGGACTTTGAATTTGGAAGGGTGTTTTGTCCTCACAGTCACCGAAGAGGCTGGCGGCAAGTGTGTCACCGAGGGGCGGCACGCCTGGGACTGCACCGAAAAAGCCCTGCTCCAGCGGTCAACGGTCAACAGGTCACTGCACACAGGCCTCCTCCCATCAGGCACTGCCAGGTGGGTGGCTCGGGGCGCAGACGCAAGTTCTGGCTCCATTAGTGAGGTCTCGGGAGTCTGCATCCTGGCTCTGGAAGCAACAGAGAAGCAAACTCTGAGCTGTGACCTCCCCAAGAATGACTCCAGACTTGTCCTGCAACAAAAGAAAAACAAGAGTCCCCAGCTAGGCCCTTGCTGGGTGGCTCAGTCGGTTGCAGCATCATCCCTTACACCACAAATGTTGCCGTCTGATCCTTGGGTCATGGCACGTGTGGGGTGGGGGGCAACAGATTGATGTTTCTCTCTCTCTCTCTCACTCTCTCCCCCTTCCACTCTCTCCCCCTTCCTCTGTCTAAAATCAATAATAAAATATATCCTTGGGTGAGTATTAAAATGAATCAGCTAGGTAGGCCACTTGTCGGTGGGTATTTTGTTAGTTGCATTCAAAAGCAGGAAATTGACATGATGGGATAGTGAGGTGGTAGGCGTGGGCACAGCAGCCTGTCCATCACTCATCCTGCAGACAGAAGCCCCACCCCCTGCGCCCTTCCCAGCTCCAGCGTAGCTGTGGACAGCCAGGCCAGGGTAGGAGGCCACAGCATAGGCTCACTTGGTCCAAACACCTGGAGTGTGAGTAGTGTCCAGGGGCAGCTCACCTTGGGTGGTGGTGTCCTCCAGTGCTGCAGGCCCCCCAGCTTCACAGGGGTCTCCCTGCCGAGGACCCTCCTGTTACCCCAGCTTCCTCTGTCCCTGGCACGTGACTGTTCCTGTGAATGAATATGAATCCAAAGAAGCCCTGGTCCCCCGAGCATTCCTTGGCAGATTCATCGTGCACCCCCAAAGGCTGGGGGACGTTAAGCATGCTCCCGACACGGGTTGCTTAAGTTTCCTGCCCAGAGAAGTGTCTGCAGCCCCACCCTCCATGTTCCTGCAGCACTTTGATCACACAACAGCGGACATTATCACTGCGTGTGAAAACGTCTTCCCCAACCACACTGGCTGTGAACCCCTGGAGGGTAGGGACTGTGAGCACATATTAGATGACCAGTCAAGTGGAAAAAATGACCAGTCTGCACAATGCTTTCATCCATTCATCCAAGAAACATTTACGGAGAGTTGCTCTGCGCAAAGGGTGAACAACACACACAACTAACATCTAAATACTTGTTTATGGTTAAGACATTGCTGGTCACAGAATGGGAGGAAAAAGAGAAGACACCTGGGCCCAGGGCCCTGCACTCTTCTTACCCATCAGGGCTGGCCGTCGGCAGTGGCGTGACCGGGATGGGGGTGTCCAACAGCATGAGTCTCCAAGGTAAGAACGGTGGTCCTCCTCCTTCTCTGAGATTCTTTCAGGCTTCTGCCTCTGTCACCTTCCCCAATAACCTGACCCTTATATAGCATAAGTTAAAAGGTCACTGATAGGACTTTTAATTCGTTTAAAATGTGCTTCTAGAGCTTTTTAACTTTTTTTGCAGTCCCCTGGACATGTTGAGGAAGCACAGGCAAGGAAAATATTTCTCTCCTGATGTCGCCTCTAATGAAAAAGTGCCCAGTAATTGTGAATACCATGACACGTGCTCAGCGCTGCCCCAGTGAGGACCGGGTAACTTGGGAGGGCCGGTGCCAGCTAGGTGCAGAGCAAGCCATGGCACCTGCCAAGACAAGACAAGAACTTTATGACTTGGAACCAAATAAAACTTAAAGTTTACACAACCAGACACTACACACTCCCAAATATCAATGGATCTTCACAGATCTAGATCGAGCAGTACCTGGCCAGTCAGCCAGGCCTCTTCCCTACAGCTAACTTCCTGCTTTCCTTCCTGTTCTTGTGGCCCAAGTTTCCATGGCAACAAGTGGGCTGTTCAGTTCTGGAGTTTGGTCTTGTGGTCAAGTGAGTGCTACTGGGCCTACATCTCTCCCTTGCAAATGGCGCAAAGCAGCACACCACCCTGGGGCTAGGGTGTCTCCTGAGATGACTCACTCAACTCCTGTCCTCTGAATTGTATGGGGTCACTCCCATGACGGCAGGAACACGGCAGGAACACAGCGGCAGATGCTCATTGATACTAGTTCTCAGTTTGTAACATTTAATCACACTCACTTAAAAAGTTTTAAAGCTTTGGAAATTATGAATCTGTCTCCTGACTATGAAATTTCACTTGATCCCTTCCATTTTAACTACTGGCACTTTGTCTAACTTGAAATTTTAGGAAATACCCATAATCACTGCACTGTTTTTTTTAAAAAGAAATTTGAAAGGGAGGGAGAGAAACAACAATGTGTGGTTGCCTCTCGTGTGTCCCCATACAGGGGACCTGGCCTGCAACCCAGGCATGTGCCCTGACCAGGAATCGAACTGGTGACACTTTGGTTCTCAGGCGAGCACTCAGTTCACTAAGCCACACCAGCCAGGGCATCACTGCACTATTTTTATACAGCAATTTAACAGCACTGAGGAGATCCAGGTTTAAAAAGATTTCCCCTAGTTTTTGTTTTCATAATTAGGCTTTGTCCTCCTTTCTAGTGGTGTTGAGGACTTGTCCCACTTCTTTAAGACTCTGACCCACGCCATAAATGGTATGGGAGAAGCTGATAAAAAAAGAAGAGGGAAGCAGACACCCTCTAATGTAGGTTCTGAAGCAATTTTGGTTACCCAACTTTCTTTTTCCATAAATATCAGGGCTGAAGGTAGTGTTCCTCGTTTGAACACATTTAACAGTTTCAAAGAACTTTCACAAAAGGGTACTCATGTTTGTCAGGGTTGGCTCCGCAGACGCACAACTTGCATCAGCGGTAACTCTTACCTGCAGATTACCAACTGCTATGTGGTTACTGAAGGCAGTTTTCATTCCAAAATTTACTCCCCCCTGTTACCTACCCAAGTGTGAAGTGGCCTCTGTTACCGGACAGTGCATAATGGATGTCCCAGGGAGTAGAAATTAATTGCAATTAGCCATAACCCAACACAAAAATAGTAAATCTGTTCAAATGACCGACACACCTGCCCCAGGCTAGCTCTCCCTTCTCTACCTCCAACAAGGAACACAGCTCGTCCTTCTCTCCTCCCTTGTATCCACCTCTGCAGGGAAAGGTTCCTTGTGAGCCTCTGGGCTGCACCACTTTGGATGTAAAGCGCCCTCAGCCATTTCTTTTCAACTCCAAAACCCCCCACAGTACCTGTGGCCATTTAAGGCAGGATGTGCAGATCTAGAAAGTTGCAGATTTAGAAAGTTATAGACCTCAGATTCTTTCAATAGTCTGTGCTCAGCTCAAGGGGCTCATTCCTCATTCTTGAATCCTGCCCTGCTTCTTCCAGAAATTCTGATCCCCTCCTGTAACAGGAACCATCGTTTCTAGGCTTTCTTCAAGACCACACTCAAATGCTACTCAAGTCAAAAGCTCCCTTTCATAGCTCCGGGTCTACGGTCTTTGGTTCACCCCTTTTAATGGCACTTACCACGCACCGCTTGGCGGCTGCAAGTATTTGTAGATCTCTCCTCTGCCATTAGATTGTATAAAGGCAGGTACCGGGTCTTGATCTTATTTTTCTCTGAGGACAGGAAGTGCTAGACGAGTGAATGGAGGACTCATGTTGGCCAACCGTCTGGCCCCCACCTTGCTCTGGGTTTCCATCCCCCTCCAAGAGAAGGGCTGTTTTTGTGTGCAAGGTCGAGAGGGAAAACAAAGTGTTCAGGACACTGTACTCGTTGCAGCAAATTAAGAAGCGTGGGCACTGAAGGTGGAAAGCACACCTGGACCTCTCCCGATCTTCCCCCGTCGGAATCACTCCCCTGTGGCTGCTGACCCTCTGACACAGGCAAGTAGCTAACTTAGTGTGGAGGGCTTGTGGAGCTGGCGCGTGTAATCTGAAACCGCCCCTAGTGTGGAGTGCCCGGAGAAACCTTCGGAGCTGGCCACTCCAGATTGGTAGGTGGCAGAGGATTTACATAGGAAGCCTGTCTTGGGCAGCCGAAAAAGCTGATCTCCTACCTGCCCACCAGAAATCAAGTTTATAGAGAGGCTTTTTAACTGAGTCACGAATACCGTCCAGAAGGTTTCAACACAGCATTGCTATCTCAAAACTGCGTCCTTGGGCACTTATAGAGCACGAGGGCAAGCGGGATACACACTCCACGGATCAAGGGAAGGTGGGTTGGGGCTCCGGTTGCCCGGGTTCAACTCGCGGGGCAACTGGCCATCAGGTCCCCTCAATGAACTCCTCCAACTGGGGAGTCGCGGGACCTGCAGTGTGACTCCTGCAGATAGCGGGGCTGGAGAGAGAGAGACAGAGAGAGAGGAGTGACCTACGCCCTCCCGAGCGGACCACAGGGTGGGAGGAAGCGGCCGCGCCTTCCCGGCGGCCCGCCTCCTCTTCCGGCCCCCTCCCCCTCCACCGCGCACTCGCGGGTGAGGGCGGTGCGTGGGGCGGGGACAGAGGGCGGAGGCGGGCCGGCGCTCGAGGGCCCGGCGCCAGGTGGGGCTTGGGCACGCGCGCGTGCGCGTGCGTGCGCGTGCGTGCGTGCGGCGTGAGTGGGCGCGGTCCCCAGCACGCTGTGCGCGAGGCGGATGTCCGGGTCGGCTGGGCCGGGGCCGCGGACGAGATGGCGGAAGGCGGAGGCTGCGCTGAGCGACCTGATGCGGAGACCCAGAAATCCGAACTTAGGGCCTTGATGAGGACCACGCTCCAACGAGGGGCGCAGTGGTGAGCGCCGGGCCCTCCTTTCCGCCGCGCAGGGTCAGGGGCCGGGGCTCTGGCGCTCAGGCTAGGAGCCTCCTTCTCGGCTTGGGTAGGGGCCCAGCGGAGGCGATGTTAGTGACCCTGAGGAGAGTGGCCTGACTCCGGCCCCTCAGGAGCGGGACCCTGAGATTATTTTGGGGGCAGTATGGGCGGAGTTGAGGGTCGTCTCGGCCCTTGCCGAGCCCCAGGGTGCGGACCTAGCGGAGGAAAGGGCTGCTGGATGGGGTAAATGGGGAGTGCTCACGCGGACTTTGAGGATGGGAAGAGCCCTTTACCTTCGAGGACTCGCTGAGTGACCTTGGGCGAAGGTGTCCACCCCTCACAGACCGGGGTCCTTCCTATTAAAAGCATCCCCTCACCCCTGCCTCAGTGGGTAGAGGCGAAGCTCTGAAGTAGGTATTTTGTAACTTGTAAGCTGCAGAACAGATGTCAAGGTCAAGCTGAACAAATACATGTCTGCGAGTCCCAGGTCATTTTAGTAGCAAATGTCAAAAATGATTGTGGCGGCGGCAGGACTGCGGAGCCTAGATAAAAAGATAAGCCCGGCGTTTAGAAGAGCAAATCTGAGGCAAGAGTTTTCTTAATAAATTGTGTAGGAGAAGGGACAGTCCTTCCACTAAAAGAGATTCCTGTGTGGGATTATCGTGTGGGAGTATAAGAGTGGGGCTTGGCTTTGCATTGAACATGACTGAGCGTCCCTCTTTCAAAACCGTGGTGGTGTTGATGATGTCTCTCACAGTGAGGAGGGAGCTGAGTAGGGAAGAGAGACTTTGGGGTTAGGAGGCGTTGACACACTGGAGCCAGCCACCTGTGGACGGCAGAGCACGCAGAGGCGCTTCTAGAAGTTTCTCTGCATAGGGGGATGGTTGAAGAATGCTCAGCAGGAGCATAGGGAGTTTGAGAGAGACTGAAATGACACACTACAAGTGTTTGGAGGGAAAAAAGCATTTCAAAGATTTGAAGGTATTTTTACGGATCCTCGTGGCCTCTGGGAAGCCGCCTGATCTCTGAGGTTTGTTGGTTATAAAATTTGAAGGGCTCACCACGTAATTGTTGTGTTTTGTTTCCCCACAGAGATTTCCTCCTCTTTCTTTCTGTCTTAATTGTAAAACAGCATAAAGATACTTTTATGTGTTTTTTTTTTAAGATTTTTACTCTTTAGAGAGAGGGGAATGGAGGGAGAAAGAGAGGAAAAGGAAAACATCACTGTGCAAGAGAAACGTCATTTGGCTGCCTTTTGCATGTCCCCACCTGGAGACCTGGCCTGCAAGCCAGGCATGTGCCCTGACCAGGAATCGAACCAGTGACCTCCCAGTTCACAGGCTGGCTCTCAGTCTACTGAGCTGCACGAGCCCAGGTTATGGGTTTTTGGTTTTTTTTTTTTTAATAGCTTTAAAATATAACCAGATCAACTTGGTTTTGGGCAAGAAAAATATATGTAGACACTATTACATATGCATGTGTGTATATGTATATGAGGTCTGTCCAGAAGGTATCCAGTGATGTAGAATGAAAACTAGAGACATTTATTGAAGATACAAGATACAAGAAACAGTGTACATACGACTGTGACTGTGACGCCTCTGTCCCCTTCAAAGTGGGCTCCCTGGGCCCTCTCACAGTTCTCCCAGTCGCAGTCAGCTGCCCTGTGGTATTTTCTTGAATCTCACTGATGGTCTGAAATCTCTGCCCTTTCAAAGGTAATTTTAGTTTTGGGAAAAGCCAGAAGTCACAGGGCGCCTAATCTGGGCTCTAGGGGTGCTGAGTCACCTGGGTGATTGCATGTTTCGCCAAAAACTCTGCTTGAGACGTGACGCATGAGCGGACATGTTGTCATGATGAAGCTGCCAATCACCAGTTGCCCGTAGCTGCGGCCTTCTGAATCATCCGAATAGTTTCCACAGAGGGATGTTCAAGCTTAATGCAAAATTTGACTCAAAGTCATAGTTCTACTCACTCAGTCATTTTGAATTCGATGGCCACACAGTACACATGCTCACTCAATGGCGTCTACTCCCATACTGACTAGTACAGTGAAGTGGTCATTGTTCACACATGCGCATTCCAGTCTACTTTCTTTGGCTGTCAGGTTATGTTGATGTTGTGCAAACTGTTCTCATTATATTAATAATGGCTGGATCTTTTCCAGACAGATCTCTCTGTGTTGTGTATACACACACGTACACACATTTTTAAAACATTTTTACTTATTGATTTAAGAGAGTGAGATAGAAACGATGATCTCTTGTTCCACTTATTTATGCCTTCATTGGTTGATTCTTATATTCTTATATGTGTCTGGACTGGGGATTGAACCCTAATCCTTGGTGTATGGTTATGATACTGTAATCAATGGAGCTATTTGGCCAGGGCCACTTGTTTTTATTTATTTATTTTTTTAGATATCTTGTTTGGTCTTTAAAGGACTTCTGAAGTGTGTTATTATCCCACTTTCAGAAAAAATTTAGTTTAATGCTATTCATGTCAAGCAAAGCAGTGTAACCAAATTGTCTACCTGGGCAAGGACGAAATTAGTGACTTGGTTATTAGCAAACAAGATTTTAGCCATAGAAATATTTTCTTTTTTTTTTTTTTAAGATTTTATTTATTTATTTTTAGAGAGGGGAAGGGAAGGAGAAAGGGAGAGAAACATCAATGTGTGGTTGCCTCTTGCACACCCCTTACTGGGGACCTGGCCCACAACCCAGGCATGCGTCCTGACTGGGAATCAAACCAGCAACCCCTTGGTTCATAGGCCAGCACTCAATCCACTGAGCCACACCAGCCAGGGTGAAATAGCTCCTTTAAATAAGCTTTTTGAAGCCAGTCATTTCCTTCTTTTCATTTATTCTTTCAGCAATCATTTCCCTTATGGGATACTTTGGGAAGTATGCGTGACTCTCTGTGCCACGTGGGGCCTGGCCCTGCTCCCGTTGGAGAGTGTTTTTTCAGTTCCCCAAGTTGGAAGACTGTAAAAAAAAAATTAAGGGAGTAGCTGCAGAAACTTCACAACCTCAGCTTGTCTGCTACAGTACATTTGTGTCTGTCTCTAGGTATCTCATCGACAGCCGGTGGTTCAAACAGTGGAAGAAGTATGTGGGCTTCGACAGCTGGGATATGTACAACGTGGGTGAGCACAACCTGTTTCCCGGCCCAATAGACAACTCCGGACTCTTCTCAGGTGCAGTATCCTGTCGCTTGTCTCGCTGAATGTCCGCCTGGGCAGTGGCCTGAGGTTGTGTTTATATGTGACTCAAACCGTGTGAACCTGAGTCCCCTCCTGTGAGGGGAAGAAACAGATGTCCTCTGTGCCCGTAGGGCAGGCCTTTGCAGACCCTAAGTTAACTGCTTCTTACAAGAGCATGCATCTAGTATGGAAAATTTCTTTCCTTGCAAATGAGTTCTGCTAGGGATTTTAGCCTACTTGTGGAATGGAAGGAAATAGGATGTCACTTTGAGATCGTACTTGGAATCTGAAATTTGGGGACCAGACCTTACAGTGGAACACATTGCAGACTCGTCAGCATTCATCCGGTGTTTCTTTGATGGCTGTGTTCGTCACAGAGGTTGCATGGGGAGGGTGGAGCATCGGCAGAGTTATGATCACAGTCAGCTCCCAGTGGAAGGGGTGAAAAAGTGATAGGAAAAGTGATGATGACATGCGGAACTTAGCTTGCTCCTCTGTGCTCACAGAGAGGACAGCCAGCCTCTCCTTGGCTTTGTTCTGCCTGGCTGTGGACTCCCTGCAAGCAGGACGGAGGTGATCCATCTCCTGTGCCCCAAATCAGGGCAGCAGGAAGGCAGACAGCGCACGAGGCTCGATCCAAGTGCCTGACGCTAACCCGGGTGCCTTTAAAAAGGAGCAGTGCTTCAGCTCAGACCTTGTTTAGGCGCGTCTGAATTACATAATACACAATGTCATATGCTTTGCTTCCTGAAGTAGGTCGCATGGTGGCATTATACCATGGAGTTGCCTCAAGGGATCATTGAAAGATGTTTGCACTTTGTCCTTTCCTCTCTTTTACAAAGGAGAATTCTTAAGGCTTTTAAAGATAGTAAAGATGATGAGCATTCTAGAGCTGGAGGGGCTCTGGGACGTCATGTTCGTGACCTTCAGCTAAGGGCAAGCATTCCTGCCGTGGTCTCCCAGTTTGATGTCACCTAGCTTTGGCCTGAAACGTCTGCTCTGTGCTTGGGAGAAGTACATTCCGTTCAAACCCTGGAACATCGACAGTGCAGGAATGACCTATCTCGGGCGAAGGAGGATCACCTCCTTAATTCCCAGGCTCTCGGTCACTTGCCAGTCCCAGTGTGGCTGCCTTCCACCTGCGGCCAGGGGTGCGGGCTGGAGGGGCTCACGGAAGTGTGGGAAGTAGAGGGTAAGCGTACTTTTGCTGGTGGTGTCTGCCCTGCACCCCTCTCTCGTTCCACCTGTGCTCCGCTGTGCATCAGACGGGCACCTGCCTAGGCCAGCCTGTGCTCTCACCTTCTGTATTTACCTCTGTGGCGAAGACATTCGCAGAGGCTGAATCCTCGTTTCAGACCCTTGTGTGATTTTTAGCGTGGTGTTGATCCAGTTTAATTTTTTTTTCCTTGGGAACAAGAGAGGCATCAATTTTTTGTTCCACTTGTTTTTGTATTCATTGGTGTATGTGCGTGCCTTGACCGGGATTGAACCCACAACCTTGGCGTGTCGGGAATCGAACTGGCAACCCTTTGCTTTTGCGGGAAGATGCTCAGCCCCTGAGCCATGCCGGCCAGGGCCATCTTAACCACTTTTAAGTGTACAGTTGAGTGGTATTCCCATGGTCATGCAAGCAGTCTCCAGACTGTCATCATGTGACACTGAAACTGCAGCCATTAGACAGTAAGTCCCTGTCTGCCCTCCCCCGAGCCCCTGGCAACCACCACCGTACGTTGTGTCTCAGAGTCTGACCTCTCTGGTTCACTCGTGTGAGCGGGATCTTACCGTATTTGTCTGTCTGTGACTGGCCTGTTTCATTTCGCACGATGTCCTCTGGGTTCATCCGTGTTGTAGCGTGTATCAGAATCTCCTCCCTTTAAAGCAGAGGCGTCAAACTCATTTTCACCGGGGGCCACATCAGCCTGCGGTTGCCTTCCAAGGGCCGGATGTAATTTTAGGGCTGTGTACATGTAACTGCTCCTTAACTGGTAAGCGAGAGTTCGGTGCTGCCGCCGGATAAAACAAGGCAGAGGGCCGGGTTTGGCCTGCGGGCCTTGTGTCTGCCGCCTGTGCTTCCAGGGCTGCAGAAGACCCTACTGAGTGCGTGTCCACATCTTTCCATTCTTCCGCCTCTCTCAGCCCTGGTGTTCCTGTTCTCCAAGGCTCTTCAGTCCCTTTCTGTTTTCCTCGGAAACGAAACAGCAGAGGCAGATCGGACCTGAAATCTGCCCCGACGCGCAGGGCAGAAGCCTGCTGGGACGGGGCGATGGGGTCCCCGGGTCCACTTGTGCAGATGCCGCTTAAGGTTTTCGTCTTTTAACGTCGTCTGCCTCGGGTTACAGATGAGGAGCCCCGTTGTGGGTCCTTTGTGCTTCCCAGTTTCACGGCTTCCCTTGTTGGCCGGAGAGCAGTGGTTTGCACTGCTGCGGGAGCGGGTGGAGACGGCGCGGGCTTAGTGGGGACGCCCCTGCGGGGGACGGGGAGAGGTCGATTTTCCCTGGACCAGGTCAGCCCCTGGGCCCTCCGCGGAGGGCGTGTGTTTCAGACCGCGGACGTCCGCTTCCGACTCCTGGTCGTGTGGCCTCTCTGGTGGCTGTCGGGTGGATGCTCAGCACGTTGACAATGTTCTCCCTCCTGGGGTGGGGGGGAGGTTCTCCCTCCTGGGGCAGGGGGGAGGGTCCGACTGAGTTTCGACTTGGCGCGTTGGAAAGTATGTACGCTAAATGAGTCTTGGTGAAGTAAACTTAACTTCAGTGACTTGCTTGTTTGCTTTCGTAGTAAGTTTTTCAGGGGAAGCCAGCATCTCACCTTAATGCAGTCTCACTATGCAGAGCAGTATATTAAATATTCATTGTGATGAGCCATTGTAATTGTGGAATCTGCAAGTACTTTGAAAATGTGAACTGGAGCTTTTCTCTCTTCCCCTTCCAGTTTCCCAGAAGATGTTCAGAGAGCGTGGCTCGACACGACACGAGGGCAGTTGGCCTGCTCTGTGAGGGCTAGCGGCAGAGTTCTGCAACTTTGTACCGTTCTTGTAAACAGTTCCCTGGAGAGGACGCAAGAAACACGCGAAGCAAACATTTCTGGGGAGAGGAGCCGTGCGCTATACGCTGTTTCCTTTTTCAGATCCTGATAGTCAGACCTTGAAAGAACACCTGATCGACGAGCTGGACTACGTCCTGGTCCCAGCCGAGGCCTGGAACAAGCTGCTGAACTGGTACGGCTGCGTGGAGGGCCAGCAGCCCATCGTCAGGAAGGTGAGCGCGAGCCGCCGCCGCCACCCCTGCTGCTGGGTGTCTGCGGCTGCCCCCCGGGCACACGGGCTGGTGTTGGGCTCTGGGGCTGGGACGTACCCACGCGGTTGAATGGAGGTGTTCGAGGCCTTTTTTCCAGTTCTCCCTGGGGAACTACGGTTGTGAGTGGTGGCGGGTGAGGCTGCTCCCCCAGCATGTTACAGGCGCGGCCTCCGAACATCAGCGCCGCCCAGTGGCTGGGGTGTGCTTGGCAGCGCCAGGAGAGCACTGTCTGCGTGAGAGCGTGCTCGGGGTGCTGTGCACACACAGTGATGCACTGCCTCTCGTCTGTCTCACAGCCTTGCTGATGGGCCTTCCCCCCGTGCCTGCGCGTCTTTGGCCACACTGTAGAGTTTCTCAAAAGGCAGGTTTTTATAACCCAAAGGTGAACAACCTCTTGAAGGCAGGCAGGTCCTGGGTTAAAAAGCCAGATTGTTAATCCCTCATAGAGAGGACTCAGGAGAAGACCACCGCCCTGGCCCCCACAGTAAGCTTGCCCTCCCGGAGGGGAAATCACAGGGGCCTGAGAGCCTGCTGATAGATGGGCATGGGGTGCATTCCTCCGCCTGGTCTGTTGCTCCCCAGCTTAGCAGAGTAGGGCAGAGCTGTAGTCCCGAAGCCGTGCTTCCAGGAGTCACTATTCAGGGCCAGAACCACCCTATTTTTCTTCAGCTTGAACCTGGGACCCAGAAAGGGGTTAGGGATCAAGAGTTTAGAGGCATACCAGCTCCCTGCAGATGTCCCCCAGTGCCCACAGTGCCGCCACGTGGTGGGCGTTCCGCCGAGGGCTCACCCGTGGTCTCTAGTCCTCCAGTTCGATGGACTCCCGTGGTGCGCGGGAAGCCCCATGACCCGCTCGGAGACGAACAAGGAATTCTCCGTGAGTGCTGGTGCCGCTGGCTCTGGTTCCACCGAGGTGCTCCTGGTTGGCCCTGATGAGGGGAAACGAGGTGTTCAAACTCCTTGGACAGGTGTCAGTGGCTTTAAAAACTATACTTTTGATCCCTCGGTCACTTAAGAAAGGTGACTACCCGCGGGTTCTGCCTTTTGTCACTGCCGCGCCGTGTTGCCTCCGAGACCGCGCAGGTCAGGAACCGCCGCTCCCCCTTCCGTGCCTCCTCTGCAGGTCGTGGAGCACGGCCTGTTCGTCAAGCACTGCAAGGTGGAGGTGTATCTGCTCGAGCTGAAGCTCTGTGAGAACAGCGATCCCACCAATGTGCTGAGCTGCCATTTCAGCAAGGCGGACACCATCGGTGAGTAGCTGGGCTGGGCTCCCAGGGGGCTGGTTGAGAGGGTGCGACGCCCTCCTCAGACTTGTCACCAGACAGTCTTGGGCTGCGTCACCGCTCCTGACCTGGCAGCCTGCGCCCCGGGGCGTCCGAATGGCGAGTTAAGCCCGTGAGTCGTGTTCTGCAGCGCACCAGGCGTGGTCGCTGCCCATCTGCCACAGGGGAGGAAAGATGAAGAAATGTGATTCAGAGCTTAAAGTTACTGACTAAAAAAATCTTAGCGAGAAAGTGGCAGAGCTGGTATTTGAAACCAGGTCTGTCTTACCTGGAAAGATTAGTTTTCTCACTCTTCCACCTTGCACTGTGCTGTAAACGGGACCCGTGTCACTGGAGAAGCACAGGGCAGCTTCCGGTGCGTCAGTGCCAGAGGACGCCCAGGGGAGAGGCGTGGCCTGGGGTCCGTCAGAACTTCCGGTCCATCCAGAGCGTCCTGTGACCATCCGGAAAGGCAGGAGGGGGAGCATTCGCCCACCAGGGCCGACCGTAGCCTTCCCCCGGAGAAGGCCCTGCGTGACGTTTCTGCCTGTCCCCAGCGACCATCGAGAAGAAGATGCGGAAGCTCTTCAACATCCCTGCGGAGCGGGAAACGCGGCTGTGGAACAAATACATGAACAACTCCTACGAGCAGCTGAGCAAGCTAGACAACACTGTCCAGGACGCCGGGCTGTACCAGGGCCAGGTAGGAGGGCCCGGGCGTGGCCCGGCGGGCAGCGCCGCCCCGGGGGCGTGGCACGCGGGCAGCGAGGTGGCGCACACGCCCCTCACGTGGTGCTCCTCTTCACCCAGGTGCTAGTCATTGAGCCCCAGAATGAAGACGGCACGTGGCCGCGGCAGACCCTGCAGTCCAAGTGAGTGAGCTTTTTCTCCCCGTGGCCGGGCGCACAGGTGTCAGACAGACCCTTCCCTAAGGCAGTTACCCATGCTAAGGGGAAAATGCGCTTAATCGGAGGGAAAAGTACATCTGATTCCGTACCCAGAGTCAGTAATCCCGGTGGGAGGCCCTGGTCTCCAGCGAGCGGCCCCTGGGCAGCCGCCGGGGGGAAGGCTGTCGGGCGGGAGCCTCGTCGGCGGAGAAGGAGAGAAGGAAAGGAGAGGGCCGGGGTCCAGCGGCACTGCTCTGCCGTCAGGGGGCTCCGTTTCTGTCCAGGGGACCCCAGGCACCTCTGTCTCAGGAGACGGCCGTGCGTGGTGTGGAACTGGGCACATCCTGGAAGGGGCCAGAGAGGAGTGACGGCCTCTCCTGGCGGTGTGTGGTGGGGAAAGGGTGTCCGCGCGCTGATCGTCGTGGAGACAGGGTCGGGCCTCGCTGCCCCCCTCGGTCAGGCCGTGGACCGTGGCCACAGATCCCAGGGAGGGAGGCAGCTCTTGGGAGAGAGGGTGCCTCCTTGGGACCCCTAAAGGTTAGCGTCTCCGGGTGAAGTGTGTGCGGCCGTGAGTGAACCAGAGCAGAGTTCCTGAGGCGCAGCTCCCCTCCCACTCCCCCCAAAGTGCCAGACTCTGTTGTGGAAGCTGGGGGTGTAGCAGTAAACAAAACAAAGTCTGTTCTCGAGCAAAAAAATAGGTAAAATAAGAAAACCACAGGTTCCGTGGTTTACAAGCACCAAGGGGGGACAGTCAGGGAAGGAAGTCGGCAGGTGCCAGCCAGGCTTCGGGAAGGGGCAGGTTTAAGGAGGGTGGGGAGGGCCCACGGGTGTACCCCGTGAACGTGGGCGTGGAAGAGGCGAGGGCGTCCGCAGTGAGTGGGGTGCTTAATGGGAGTAACGCCGAGGCAGAGGAGACAGCAGCCGCAGCAGTTCCGAGGCAGAAGCCCTCCTGGTTGAAGACCACGGGAGTTGGCCGTGGCTGGAGCAAGGAGCGGTGGCGGGAGGGGGGTGACCAGGGCCCAGGGGCGATGAGGTGGGAGGCGGCACCCGAGTGAGAGAGTGGGTGGCAGCGTTGCCTCTGGGTGAGGTAGGGGGCTCATGGGAGTGGGCGCAGGGAGTGCGGGGGTGACGTGACCTCGCCTGGTGAGCGGCTCCGCTGGAACGAGAAGCTGACAAGTGCAGTCAGAATAAAAGGAAAGTGACAGATGGCAGCCTGTACCGGTCGGAGTAGGACTCGTATTCCCAGCCACGTAAGAGGGTGGAGTAAGCATAGTGACTGTCGTCCAGGAAAGGAGGCAATGGGTGCGTAAAGCAGGGACAAGGAGACGTACCTGGGGACGGAATTCGGGGTGTGGGCTGACAGCCGGGCGTAGCTGGAGACGGAGCGGACAGTCGGAGGGCCAGGCTGAGGAATTCTGGAACGCACTGTGAGGGGGACAGGTGGGCGATGGCAGAAGGGGCGGTGCCCCGCTCACCCACCGGGAAGGCCAGAGGAAAGAGCCGGCCCCGGCGCCGTGCAGGTGCGGAGCGGCCGGGGGCACGGGGCGCTGCCGGTGGGGCACGGAGACCGGACGGTGGCTTCCGCAGCTTTGGCAGTGAGCACTGAATGAGGAGTTGTACGCGTTTCTGCAACTCTGCGGCCCACTCCTGGGCGCTCAACCCACCGAAGCGCGCCCCGTGTTCCCCTAAGGATGTGTCAGAGGTGTTCACGGCATGAACTGCCCGCCACGGTCACAGAGCGGAGCCAACCCAGACGTCCACCCAGAGCAGAGCGGGCAGCCAGGCCGTGCCCTGCGCGCCCCGTGGCATTCTGTGTTGCCGCAGCGTCCCGTCTCACCAGCCGTGTGGAGTGAGAGGAACCGGGCACAAAGCGTGGCATGCCGTGCGACCCCCTCGGCGTAAAGCTTCGGAAGAACCGGCAGGACTCACCTGTGGGCCCACGGTCACGGCCGCGGTGGTTAGCTCTGGGGGGGGTCGTGACCGCGCGGGACAGGAGGACGGCACCTCGGGGCGGGGGCCGGCCTGGGTCCTTGTGTGAGTGCTTACACGTGTTCACTCAGTGGGAGCGTCTTGATTGTCCTGCTCTCGTGGTTTACGTGTTTCTCAGCGTAACACTTCAGTTAAAAGTTTAGTAACAAAGAGAAGGAAGGTTTAAGAAAATAACCAGTTTCAGTATCAATTCAGATGTAAATTCTGGCTAATCGCAACGTGGAAGACCCAGGAGGCAGAAGTCAGATGAGAACGTCCTCAAGTGCTTCTCATGAGGGAAATGTGGAGAGTCCCAAGTCTAAACATTTGACGGGGAAATAAAAACAGGGATAGATCCTAGCAAGTTCGTGGAGTAAGTACCAGAAATGTAAAAGGAACGTTTATGTCTTTGAAACACACTGTGTTGATTAGGAAAGGGGTGGTGGCCATTAGGAAAGACCTGAACATCAGTGTGGTAAAGCAAGACAGGTGCTTGTGCCTTTCTGAAGAGAACTGGGGGTTGGGGGGAGGGCAGGCCAGTGCTGGTCGTTAGGGACCCAGCCGCTCCATGGTCTGGCTCCGCCGTCCTCACGGCAGGCCGCTGCGTGACCGCTGGGACTGAAGCCGTTGCACCTGCACTCGAGGGGCTAGGAGGCGGAAACAGGACACAGCTCTTCCCTTGAGAAATCACACGAGACCTCCCTTTCCGTCTCTTTGCCAGTTATAGGACCACGCCGGGCTTCCCAGGAGGCTGGGAAGTGCCTTCTGGCAGGGTGGCGAGGTGTCTGGTGAAATATTGGGGTTCGTGAGAAAGGAAGAACATGAGAAGGAAGAGGTGAAAGAAAAAAACCAGCACCTCTCATGTACCAAAAGGTCTGGCCACCAAAGATGCGGGGTTCCCCCCCACACACACACACTGACCAACCGCGACACCAGCTGGGTGTCTAAAACCGGGCTCCGTTCTGACGCGCTCTTACTGTCCTTGCGTGAGGTCTGTGGGGCCTGCCTCGCTCGCGCCACAGTCCCCATCGAAGGGCTGCCAGCTCAGTGCGAGAGGCCAGTGTCCCCGAAGTGGGGACGGGCACGCACGCAGATGAGGGCTGCGGCGTTGGTGTGGAGGGGCCCCGGCTTAGGCGCCAGGTGCCGGCCTCGGGTGCTAGAGGCCAGCCCTCGAGGGCAGTGCTTCATGCTGCCTGGGGTGCGCAGGAGAAGTGGGCGGAGCACAGAGGAGCTCCGGGCACGGTGGGAGTGTGGCCGAGACCGACCTGACATGCCGGGAGCAGGACACACCTCAGTAGAGAGGGCTGGGTGACCGACCAGCGTGTCTCTTAGGAGCAGAGGATCCTTTTTTGGAGGTGTAGCCTGTATTTTCTATTTGTTCGTCAAGGGTGGAGTTAAAAAAACCTTTGTATTGTGTAAATTTTCAGGCCTATGAAAACTCATCATTGGGTTTCTTTTCAGCTGAGTTTACTCTGGAAAGTACTGACAGTGTTTTCTACATCTTTTAAAACAAATATCAGGTTAAATTTTTGTTTTGTTTCATTTCGACCAGAAAATGTTGCGAAAGAAACGGACAGGTCTTGGTTGTGTGTAGTGGCTTACAAGCATTTTGCCCCTGCCGTGGCTGGGGTAACTCAGTGGACTGAGCGCCAGCCTGCAAACCAAAGGGCTGCCGGTTTGATTCCCAGTCAGAGCATGTGCCTGGGTTGCGGGTCCCAGGTGGGGGTGTGCGAGAGGCAACCACACATTGATGTTTCTCTCTCTCTCTTTCTCCCTCCCTTTCCCTTTCGCAAAAAATAAAACCTTAAAAAAAGGAACTTTGCCTTTTTAAGTTCAGCGGAATAGACTGAGTTACCTGTGAACAGTTACTAAAAAGGGGGAGTGTAGGACCACACACCTGGATGTTCTGTACGTCAGAGTTTGGGTTCCACTCTCCTGTGGTGCCTGTTTCCACCCCGAGACAGCAGGCCGCCACGCCAGACCGGCCCTGGGTGGTGCGTGGCTTCCCTGCTGGCATCGGAGACTGGGGGCACCTGCAGTGAGTGTGCTTGGGTCACCTGGGTGGCGGCGGAGAGCGTCCTCGGCTCTGATGGGTCTCGCTCACCGAGCCGTCTGAGTTCCCGGACTCCTTTGAGAGTCGTCGGATTCCTGGAGTGCTAGGGGCGTTCCTCAGCAGGGGGGCAAGGCTCTGCGAGGCAGAGGGTCCTCAGGGTTAGAGAAAGGGCGTTTCCCTGTGGGAACCAACCAGAGAGACGGGGCGCCCCCTCTCCCTCTCCCTGGCAGGGACCTCGGAGCCAGGAGCGGCGCTCAGCCCCACTCCCCTGACCTCTGCCCGCTGCTGGCGTGGGCGCAGACCGGACCTCTCCTCGCCTGCCGCCGCCGCGCGTGCTCTCACGGCGCCCCGGCTGACACCCGATCCGGGAGGCTGGGTGTCGTGCTGTGACAGCATGTTCTCATCAGTGTCCACGTCTAAAAATAACCCCAGACCCAGAAGGAAAATCACAGTCATGCGTGTTTGAAACAGTGCGGAACAATTCTCTTTCCTTCTCCATGTTCTTACATGGATTTTAGTAGGAAATGGATCAAATTGATAGCAGTTTAAGATTGGGGCAATTACGCTTTTGAGTAATTAACCTGAAAGTAGGAATAAACCTAAAATAAGATGCTGATAAAATCTAAAAATAAATCTAAAAACGAAAGTAGGAATACATTTAAAATAAGATGCTGAAACTTGACTTTGAAACAGAGAGGCTCCTCGTATTTGGTGAATTTGAGGGAACAAGGAATCCCCCTGGACAGCGCGGTGAAAGCAAAGCCCCGTCTTCCTGCGCCGGTGTGCTGACAGCCAGCTGTTTAATTTGGGACGAGTATTTCCGGAGTAATTCATCTTTGCAGCCATCTTCTGTGTCTTTCATTGGTGATTCTTAAAACTCAGGGAAGCTCACGATTTATAAACCAGACCGGGGCCCCTGAAGATCAGTCTCACGGTCCGTGCTCCTGAAAGACTTGGTACGACCATGAGGTTGAGTGAGACAGGAAGACGAATTGATTTTTTGACTCTCGCTTAAATAAAACCTATCTTGAAGGTGGCACAAAACTAGGCTTTTTTGCCGTTTAAGCCGCTGGCACACTTATGTCTTGAGACGAGGCCTAAGGCCTTAAATAGGGGCTGCTTTTGGCCGGAAGTCAGCAGCACTGTTTCTGCTTCTCTCCCAGATCAAGCACTGTACCTAGCAGAAACTTCACTACCTCTCCAAAACCGTCAGCAAGTCCCTATTGCTCAGCATCTGCCTCTCCCATTGCAAACGGTGACAGCACCAGCACCTCTGGGATGCACAGCTCCGGTGTCAGCAGGGGGTAAGAGCAGGCCCTCCCGCTTCGCTCCCTGCCTTCTGAGCCCCGTCCCAGGCTGGACCCGGAGAGCACCTCCGCCCTGCACTGAGCAGGTGGGAGTAGGGTCCCCGCGGGAACGCGCTGCGTGTGGTTCCTCACTCCATTTCCTGCCCACAGTGAAGCGTGCCTCCTTGTACTGGCTTAGATTGCTTGTCCTAGCAGCTGGTGGTTCCCCACAGCCGAAGTCACCGGTGGTCGCGGGGCTCACTGTGCAGAGATGGGTGGGCCTGATGGTAGCCTAGTTGTGAGGGGGTGACTCATTGTGGGGGAGCCCTGCCTGTTCGCCCCTGGGTGGCTGTGATCCTTTCTCACGCGTGTCCGGAGCACTGGCCACACAGCACAGAGAGGGTGGAAGAGGACGCTCAGGCACAGTCAGACTCTTGATCTTGGTCACCTCAGTGTTCTCCCCGATGTCACCTGGCAGTTGGCCTTCTGGAGAAACACAAAATTAGCATTTACCACAGCCTGAAAGTGGAAAATTCAAATAGCACTTCTCCGCTTATGGGTGGTGTGCCACCCGCCTGCCATCGCGTCAGATCGGGGCGGGGTGGGGGCGGCCGCAGGGCTGCGGAGGGGAGTAGAGAGGACCGGTCTCACGGAGCTATCTATCGCCAGACGAGAATTCTAGAGGCCCTGGAGCCACCCCAAAGGCCTCCTCGGGGCGTGTGTGCAGCACTTGCTTTTATTGGTGATGTGGGTTGTGTTTTCCAGTGGATCTGGCTTCTCTGCTTCATATAATTGTCAGGAGCCTCCGTCGTCACACGCACAGCCTGGGGTCTGTGGCCTCGGAAACCTGGGGAACACCTGCTTCATGAACTCTGCTCTGCAGGTAAATGACAGGACCGCCGTCTCGCGGGCGCGGGGTCGTCACGGTACTCGGGGCTTGGGTAAGACTGGCCCGCCAAGGGTCAACGGAGTACTTTCCAGAAGCCACGGGCAAAGCCAGACCTTCCCTTTGGACGAGGCCAGATTCTGTCCTGCACGTGGGCACTCAGTGGTGAGCAAGTCAGCCATGGCTGTTGTCCCCCCAGGAATCACAGTCTGACCCTGAGGTTTCTTAAGGGAGAGGACAAAAAGATCTGTTAAAAAATCCGGTAGCCCTGGGGTTTGGGAAGGAATTTTTTCCCCACTGTGATGAGGTGGGAATAGGCCTAGTACCAAGGAAAGGAGACAGGACTTGGCTTTTCATGGGAGTTTTCTCAGTTCTTTACACCCTCAGTGTTCCTTGGCTGTTGAATAAGGGTAACAGTGATGAGGGGCCGTAGCTCCAGATGTGTATGTTAGACAAAAAAGGTTAAATGTCATGATTCATGTCTCTATTTCACGATGCTAGAAAAAGAACAAATGAAACCCAAAGAAGTAAGAGGGGAATAACAGAGATAAGAACAGAAATTTAATGAAGTACAAAGCAGATTTACAGTACAGCTAAACTTGGCTTTTTGGGGGGGAAAAAGAAAACAAATGAAATTGACTAGCTCCTAGGGAAAGTGGTCAGGGAGAAAGAAAGTATAAATGACTTGATACCAGGAATGAAAAAGGAATATCAGTACAGACGTGAAAAAGAGGGTAGAAGAATTTTATGTCATTAAACAATTTATTTGATAAGTTTTAGACAAGTTGCTTTGAAAAGCACAACTTGTCAAACTTACACAGGATGAAATAGAAAATGTAGCCCTGGCTGGTGTGGCTCCGTGGATTGAGTGCCAGGCTGCAGGCCAGTAGGGGGCTGGTTCGGTTCCCAGTCAGGGCACATGCCTGGGTTTTGGGCCAGGTCCCCAGTAGGGGGCACTCAAGAGGGAACCACACATTGATGTTTCTCTCTTTCTCCCTCCCTTCCCATCTCTTAAAAAAAAAAGTCTTTAAAAAAAAAGACAATCTGCACAGTGCTGTATTTGTTAAATTGCTTTGGTAACTAAAGCTTTACACCAAAGAAAATTCCTTTTAAAAAAAAAGATTTTTTTTTAAGATTTTACTTATTTTTAGACAGAGGGTATGGGAGGGAGAGAGAGGAAGAGAAACATCAATGTGTGGTTGCCCCTTGCACACCCCTTACTGGGGACCTGGCCTGCAACCCAGGCATGTGCCCTGAGTGGGAATCAAATCAGTGACCCTTTGTTTCACAGGCCGGCGCTCAGTCCCCTGAGCCACACCAGCCAGGGCAAAAGAAAATTCTTATTCTGGATGCCTTTATCGGTGAATGTACTCAGAGATTTAAGGCAGAAACAGTACCAATCATACATTTTTACATAATAGAAAAAGAGGGACAACTTTCCAAATTTTATAAGGCAGCTACCAAAATCTGACAAGGAATTTTTCAAAAGGAAAATTTTAGATTATTATGTTTCATAACTATATACATCAATTAAATTTTAGTAAGTCAAATTAAATGATGTCTGATTAAAAGTGGTAACACAGGTGGGGTTAGCGCCAGGAGAGCTAAGTTGGTTTGAGCCCTAAAAAATTAGTCGGTGTCATTTAACACGGCGATAGAATTAGGAAGAAAACCCTGGGATCAGCTCCATAGACGTAGAAAAGCGTGTGATAAAGTTCAGTTTTAATACCCACCTTCATTTTGTAGTTGGAAGAGGTAAAGTTAGTGCACACATCAACAATGATATTGTCTGTTGTTTTTCTACGGCCTTTATCATCCTGATTTTTTTCTCCCATAATGCTTTGGCTTTGTATTTTGTCTTCTCGAGAAACATTGGAATGTTCCAATTCCAGCAATAAAATCATCCTAAAATTATTATCTTAAAAACTATCTCCCGTGGAATAGAAAGTCACTGTGTGTCAAACACTGGGGGTGCACAGCTCCTGCCCTCAGGTAGCTCGCCCCAGCGACAGTTCTTCGTGGGCGTGAGCTCCTGCAAGACCACGCCCCTGGGGGGTCGCTGTGGGGTGGCCGCCAGCTCGGCCTCGGAGGGGGCTGTGCCCCACTGGGGGAGCCTCTCGCAGAACCTGCTGGCTGCTCCCTTTTGTTGGTGTGGACCCCGGCAGGCCCCTCGAACTCGGTTTACCTGGTGCCCTGTGTGCCCTCCAGGAGGGGTGTAAGGCTCCGACCGTGTTCTCTTTCAGTGCTTGAGCAATACGGCTCCCCTGACGGACTACTTTCTCAGAGATGAGTACGAGGCCGAGATCAACAGAGACAACCCCTTGGGGATGAAGGGGGAGATCGCAGAGGCCTACGCGGAGCTCATTAAGCAGATGTGGTCGGGAAGGGACGCTTACGTGGCACCTCGCATGTTCAAAGTAGGTTGACAGACGTGCTTCTCCTCTCGCTCTGGGGGCGGGGGGTCGCATGGTGTGATGTGATGAGGCGTTCCTTTGCTCGCATGTGGGCATTCAGAGGGGCCCTGAGACTGACAGCACCACAGATCAGGTTCTTCTTTTCCGTCGGTCGGCCGCTCAGCACACACGTCCCTCACGGGACTCGAGAAGTCCTTCGTGCTCCTTTGTGCGCTGTTTGCCCCGAGTGCCGCGGTCTGTGGTCCAGTCTTCAAAGGGCCAGCAGCTTAAGCCGGAGCACAAAAATTCAGTTTAATTTCCAGTGTCATCTAGGGGCCACCCCCAGGTTCTCCGAGCCTGGGGCCGGTGCCCGCGGTGGTTTGAGTGGGCCCCTCAGCCAGGGATTGGCTTGGTCTTGTTGGAAGGTGACTCGAGGGGCAGTGGATGAAGACCGGGCGGAGACGGGCAGCCCGCAGCCGTTCGGCCTTCCCACTGGCCTCAGTGTCTCTTCCTGTGGGAGAGGGAGCGCCCTGCCTCCCCAGTTTGAAGTCTGAGAAGCCCTCTTGCGCCCACACCGCTGGGGCTCCTGGAGCCTTCGTGAAGCAGACGGAAGGCGGAGACAGGCATGTCTTTCACTCGGGGAGGAGAAAAGTATGGCACCTCAGCTCAGTGAGAAAATGAAAACCTCAGGTAGTTTATTGAAATTGAAGACGAATTCTTGTCGTCCCCATGGCCACTTTAACACTGGGAAATAGGTGACAGTTACTGGTCTCGGACAAAGTCACAGAGGGACCGGAACTGGGAAACAGCGCATCGGGTTGAAGCCGATGCGGACACACAGTTGGCTGGCGGCCGTTGGGTTTGTGGGCGGGGCGGGGGGCGGGGGGGGCTTGCTGGATGACGGGCACCTTCTCTGCGCCATCTGGTGTGGTAGCCACTAGGCACTTGACATGTAGGGTGGATAGGGCCTGAATTTTTAGTTGTATTTATTTATTTTTTAATTGTATTTAAATTTGATTAATTCAAATCTCAGTAGCCACATGTGGTTAGTGGTCCCGCTATTAGATAGCACAGGGGTAGGGCGATGGCTCTCCAAGTTCAGGTGCTTCAGCCCCTCTGGAGGTTGACAGGTTAACACAGACGGCTGGAGCCACGTCCAGAGTTTCCGATTCTGCAGCCTGGGGGCCTGAAAATGGCCTTCTGACAAGCTGCGCGGTTGAGGCTGATACCACTGGTTGGGGAGCACGCCCTGAGGGTCGCTGGTGTAGATCAGTGCAAGGCTGACAGTTTTTAGTTAAGGCTAAGAGGGCTGGTATGTTCTGGAAGATTCCTCTGGCTGATGCAGGTGCCATTTGTAGAGTTCTTAGGAGACTGAACCAAAGAAGGAAGCTGGAGAGGTGTTCGTGTCAGTACTTAGGTGTGGCTGCTCAGGACACCACCCTTCACTCTTCTTTAGGGGAGCGGCCAGGTCCCGGACCTGCTGTCACCCTGGGTTTCTGGTCTGCGCCCGCCCTCTGCCACCCCTTTCAGGCCCTGGAGGAAACAGCCGGGCTCCTCGACCACAGGGAGTTCTCCCTTCCTGTCCCCGCTGGTTCTGCAAAGCTGAGCTGGTGACAGTTTCTCCTCTGACTTGGCTGGTTCTGCGTATCTTCTCATGCCTCCTGATGCGCTGGCTTCTGTTCTAGACCCAAGTGGGCCGGTTTGCCCCCCAGTTCTCTGGCTACCAGCAGCAAGACTCTCAGGAGCTGCTAGCCTTTCTCCTGGACGGGCTGCACGAGGACCTGAACCGCGTGAAGAAGAAGCCCTACCTGGAGCTGAAGGACGCCAACGGGCGGCCGGACGCGGTATGTTGTGCAGACTTCGGGACGGCAGTCAGCGTTCCAGAGCAGTTGCCTCCCAGGAAGAAAGGCAGGGACACGCTTTTGTTCCCCTGAGTCCTGGTTCCAGGGCCCCGGTGGCCCCTGCTGTTGGCAGTGTGGACCGGGGTCCTGGTGGGGAAATGCATTCCAGGCCCGAGGGGCTGACTCGGGTCGCCCCTGCTGCTCCCTCTGGGCCTCTTTACGTTGGCGTCCACGGGGTGCAGTCTGGCTGGTGACGCAGAGACCAGGGCCCTCTGAAAACTGTCCAGTGCTTGTGGTGCGGGCTTTCGAGATTAGTGCTGCTGTCATTAAAATCCGTCTGGAATTTTTTTTAGATTTTATTTATTTATTTATAAAGATTTTATTTATTTATTTTTAGAGGGGGAAGAGAGAGAGACAGAGAAACATCAATGTGCGGTTGCTTGGGGCCATGGCCTGCAACCTAGGCATGTGCGTTGACTAGGAATCGAACCTGCGATGCTTTGGTTCGCAGTCTGCGCTCAATTCACTGAGCTTCGCCAGCCAGGGCGTGTTTATTTATTTTTAGAGACGGGAAAGGAGGGAGAAGCAAAGGGAGAGAAACATCAATGTGTGAGAGAGACATCGATCAGCTGCTTCTCACACACCCCCAACTAGGGACCTGGCCCACAACCCAGGCACGCAGTGTAACAGGAGTCGAACCGGTGACCTTCCGGTTCACAGGCCAGCGCTCAGTCCACTGAGCCACACCACCCAGGGCTCATCCCTTCTCTTTTCTTCCAGGTAGTTGCAAAAGAAGCCTGGGAGAATCATCGGTTGAGGAATGATTCTGTGATTGTGGATACATTTCATGGTCTCTTCAAGTCTACCTTGGTTTGCCCAGAATGTGCTAAGGTTTCTGTGACCTTTGACCCATTTTGCTATCTAACTCTCCCACTGCCCTTGAAGAGAGATCGCGTTATGGAGGTCTTCCTGGTCCCTGCCGACCCTCAGCACAGGCCTACTCAGGTAGGTGACTTGGCATCCTCACAGCACCTCCCGTTTGAGGCGGTCTGCGGGCGGGACCGCTTCCCTCCTGCGGCGTGAGCTCCATCCGCTGCCACCGAAATCCCCGGGCACCTGCCCGTGCGCCCTTGGCCTCCCTAAGAGGGACCTCTGGGCAATCCCTAGTCACGAGGGCCTGTTGAGAAGGTCGTCTAGGCCTCTCTCTCACTTCCCCCCACGTTCCATTCATCTGACTGACGTGGCCTGGGTGGCCTGCTGCGTGGCCCTGGAATCTGAATGTCCGGGGATCAGAGGCGGGGCCCTGCTGGGTCAGGCTGTCCGCTGTCAGCTGGGAGGGCGTGGCCAGGACAGAAGGCCTGGTGAGAGGTGTGCCCAGCAGGTCCGAGTGTCTGCCGGCTCACTGCCCGACTGTCCTGCAGTCTGCTGGCGTTAGCTTCTGCGTCTCTAGAGAGAGACGGCGTAGGACGAGCTGGCGGTTGTGGGACCCTGCCGGTCCTGTGCAGACCTCAGTGCAGACCTCAGTGCAGAACGGAGTGGAGCAGTGTTTACACGGCGAAGGGCCGGCCCGGCGCCTCCGCTGCTGCCTGAGTGGGGGCGCGGGGGTCCTGCCTGTTCGCTCTGGGGGCCCCGGAGCAGGCAGACCCCTGACCTCCCTGGACTGCTTCCGGGAGGACGCCCCTGCCCTCTGAGATGCCTGCCCTTCCTGGCTCCTTTCCCAAACCTTGTGGAACACTCTCGTCTCACCCTGCCCGCCTCTCCTTTGCAGTACCGCGTGACCGTGCCGCTGATGGGGGCCGTGTCCGACCTGTGCGAGGCTCTCTCCAGGCTGTCTGGCATTGCTGCGGAAAACGTAAGGCAGGGTGGTCCGTTGCACTCGGCCTGGTTGGGGCACTTCACAGGCCTTTGGAGTTTGTTTTAACCTTACGGCCGTTTCTGGGGGTCGGTTCTTACTGGCCAGCACAAACGTGACGTCTGGGTGCCTCAGGGCTCCTGGGCCTTGCTCCCTGTGCGCGCTGTGGAGGAGACCTCCCTTCCAGCCCCAGTCTGGGGGACACCATCCATCTTTCTTTTTTAAAGATTTTACTTATTTTTAGAGAGAGGGAAAGGGAGGGAGAGAGACAGCGAGAGAAACATTGATCGGTTGCCTCTCGCAGTTGGGGTCCTGGCCCATAGCCCAGGCATGTGCCCTGACTGGGGTTCGAACTGGCGACCTTTCGGTTCACAGGCCGATGCTCGGTCCCCTGAGGCACACCAGCCGTGGGGTGGGGGAAGGACACCGTCTTCCCTCCGTTGGGGTCATATTGGCCGTGGTCAGGGGGCCAGGAGTGGGGCTGTGGTCTCAGCTCTGCCGCCCCTTCCTGTGACCTCCTCTGTAGTGGGAGAAGGTAGTTCTTTCCTGGCCTAACCACTGTAAGTCTGTGGAGCGACGTGGTAATGTTCTAGATAGAAATCCCTATTAGAAACGACTGCCCATGCCGGGCTTTCTGCCGAACTTAGTCCTGTTTGCGGGCGGGCAGAGTGGAGCCCTCCCCTCGCGAGAGGACCTGTCCTCCTGGATGCTCCCGCCCCCCCTCGTCCCAGCCCTGGTCAGTGTCCCTGGTCCTGCCCACTCCCCCTGCACCCCTGCCGGTTTCGGGCAGTTGCGGTGCTCGGGGTTCGGCCTGTTCCACTATGCGTGAGGGTGGCCTGGTGACCCCTGGCCCGGGAGCACCCAGGGGCTCACTGACGGCCACCCATCTCTGGTCGCCACTCGCTCCCCTCCATTCCCGCTGCTCGGGCAGGTCCCGTCGGGGACCTCGGTCAGGTGTTGCCAGCGTGTCTTCTGCTGGTGGCGGCAGCCATGCTGCTCCCCTTGGGCCTCGGCCCCTGAGCTCGGGCTGCTTGTGCGGCGGTCTCCCTGGAGGCCCATCTTCTCTCGTTTGCTCCTGGCTTTGCAGCACTCCTACTCCGTCCTGTAATCTTGCTGCTCCTGTCGATTCTTACGTAGATGGTGGTCACAGATGTGTACAATCACCGGTTCCACAAAATTTTCCAAATGGATGAAGGGTTAAACCACATCATGCCCCGGGATGACATTTTCGTGTGAGTACTCAGCGGCTCTGCGGCGAGGGCAGAGGAGACACTCTGGAGATTTGGCCTCCTTGGTGTCTCCAGAGCGGGAGTTCTGGCAGTCGGTGGCCGTGTGGATTTGCCCTGATCCCTGGGTGCAAGAGGTGGGTGCTGGGGATTGCGGGCAGCCCTGTGTGCCAAGCCTCTCCTGGCCCTTCAGAGCTAGGCCTTCCAGAAAACCCTCAGCATGAACACAGCCCTTTGTCAGTAGTTGCTGCCTGTTAAGAAGGCCCAGGACCAGTCGGTGGTCCCTAGGAGAGTGCCTCTCTCCAGAAGAGGCACAGCTGCATGAGGGGCCGTGGGAGGACAGGAGAAGGCCTGTACAGGGAGGGTCTTGTCCTTTCCCCATGCCACAGGCAGCGGCTCCTTGGGCTTCTGTCATTCAGAATGATGGAGAGGGTTGACTTACGCCACCTTTTTCAGCTCGGGCGTTCTGGGAGCGCTGAGACGCGGTTTTCTTGTCCCTGGTGGGACGGTCCCTCCAGCCCCAGCCGGTCTTCTTGGCCCCTGCCGAGTCCTCTCACTTCAAGGCTGCTCCTGAAAGGGGTTCTGTGTCTGGCCCTCCCCCGGAGGGCGGGGTGGTGCGTGAGCCCGGCCACCCTCCCAGACTGCCCCTGGCCCAGAGGGGGTCTTGTGGGGCCCCGCCCCCATGCTGTGACTCCCTGATTTCCTCCCACTCAGTAACTTGCCTCTGCCGAAGAAGGTTTTTAGGATGTTTTGGTTTTTGTCCTCACCCGAGGACATTTTTTTTTTTATTGCTTTTAGAGAGGGTGGGAGAGAGGAAGGGAGAGAGAAACATCGATGTGCGGGAGAAGCATTGATTGGTTGCCTCCCATCTGCGCCTACACTGGGGATCGGATGCACCCCGATTGGGGATCAGGGATCGAACCCGCAACCTAGACATGTGCTCTGACCAGGAATCGAACCTGCAGCCTTTCGGTCACGCACGATGCTCCAACCCACTGAGCCACACCAGCGGGACTGGTTTTTGTGTTTGAGCGAGGCATGCCCCACACACGAGGCCCCTCCTCCACTTGACATTTTTGTCCCGTAACTTCTCAGTCACTTTAAAAACAGTTGACCACGCCCACGATCCTAGTCCTGTTCTCACTTGCACACGGGCCTCCCCGCTTACACTGCCCTCACTTTGTGGGTGCAGAGTGCCAAGGCTCATGCTGGGCCGCAGGGCCAGGGCCTGTCCATTTCTGACCCCAAGTGCTTAGCGTCGCCGCCCTCTGTTCTGGAACTAAAGTGTGTACCCCTGAGCTGAGAAGAACGGGGCCTCGCCCCTTGGGGAGGCTGGCAAACTACCATCGACGGGGGACATGCCAGAGGGCTCGAGGGCCAACCGACGGGAAAGCAAATTGTTTTAAAGATGAATTGGTAATTGTCCTAGGAAAACACTGTAGTAGCACCTAACCCATTGGAGGGGGTGGGCTGCTGTGCTAGACAGTTACTTCCCACCACGACACTGTGCGGTGGGTGATTGTGTCGTCTACTGCGTAGACAGACGTGGAAGTGAGGGCGCTCGTTAGCCTGGTCACAGCAGCCAGAAACTGGCAGCCATAGACCTGGACCTGGACCAGCCTTCCTCCAAGGCCCAGTTCTTGACCTTGATGTTACACCGCTGGGTCCTTCCCCTAGAGCACACTTTGGACATTTTTGTGAGTTTTTTTTTTGTTTTGTTTTGTTTTGTTTTTAGACCTCCTCCTGCATTTACTTTGGTCAAGACTGCCAGGCATCTGGGGAGGGATGTGCTTGTGTTTCTGTGTTTATAGTTTGCAAAAATTGAATCAGTAAGTTTGTGTCTCCCCCTATAGGAAGAGGGAAAGACTACAGTCGGTTGCCAGCAATTTTGGTAACATCTGTTCCAGGATAAAACATCTATAAGTCTCCTCAGTCCCATGTATTCACTAAGTAAGACACATTTTTCAAAATCGTTGATTTCTGTTTAGCAGTTTCTTTGGTTATCTCTGACTTTAAACAATTAGATATGATTCTTTTACGTCAATGTTTTTGAACAAAGATGGCAAGCAGTTCGTTTTGTCAATCTGCTTCTTCCTTTGAAATAAGAGTGTTTGCCTGGCATTCTAGGTGTACATCCTTGTATAATATTTTGTTTTGTTAAAGGACAGGGCACTGAGAATGCCTCTTTAAAAGTAGAATCCTCGGTGACACAGGACGAACTTGGTGGCCCGGCCCGCCGTGTGCCTTGGTGTCTGGGGTGGTGGTCCGGATGACGGCCACCACCCGTGCTGAGTCCCAGCCGAACGGGCACAGAGCCTGAGGCCGTGGTTGGGGGAAGGAGGACCTCGGCGGCCCCGGGCCCTGGGCCTTGCAGGTCCTCGCTGCGCTAGTCGTGACCCTCCTTGGGAGCAGCCTCTAGAATCGTCTCGAAAATGGTCTTTCTGCCGTTTGTGCTAAAGTGTGCTCCGCCCCAGTCACCGTAGCCCGGGCCGCCAGGTAGCTGCCTCTGTGCTGCTCCCACGGACCAGCGCCTGAACGTGTCCCCCTGTGTGATTGACACAGGTACGAGGTCTGTGGCGCTGCCGCGGACGGCTCCGAGTGTCTGCTGCTTTCCGTCTACTTCAGGGAGAGGCGGTCCCGGCCGTCGAGCGCCTCCGCCGGGGCGGTGCTCTACGGGCAGCCGCTGCTGCTGTCCGTCCCCAAGCGCGGGCTGACCCGCGAGTCCCTGTACCAGGCCGTCTGTGAGCGGATCAGGTGGGTCGCAGGGGTGCGATGTGCCGGCGGTGACGGCCCCCGCACGGCGCCCGCATGGGTCCCACGTGCCCTCCATGCGCCAGCCCCGCGGAGGGCCGGGCTGGGGCGGGGTGGGCTGGGTGCTGCCGGGACGGGGCGTGTGGCACGTCGTAGGCACCGTGACGCTGGGCACCTAAGCGCCCCGCCCCTCGTCCCTGGAGTCGGGTCTGTCGCACCCGTCAGTTACTTGCTCTGGGGAGTCTCGTGCTCTAATTGTACTTTGTATTTAAATACAATTTAAAATATTCCACTGTCATTCTGAGGCTGATAATTAATGTTACTGGGAAACATTTTTTAAAGTGACAGTGTCACATGGCATTCACGGAAGGCTTGAGACAGACTTTCTTGGGGTCTTCAGTGACATGGTAGCTGAACATTTCACCTCTTGGGTTCTTCTTAATTTCTTAGTGAGCAGAGCCATCACGTGATGACGTGAGGAGCCATGAAATGATCTTAAAGCCCTTTAATTTATACAAATTGCTTTGTGGGTAGCTGAATACGTAAATTATGGAATATTTTTAGGTGAGTAGTGGAGAAAAATGCATACATGTTGCAACTAACTGTTTTTCCTTTCTTTTTCAAGCCGTTACATAAAGCAGCCGTTGCCCGCGGAGTGCGGCAGCTCACCCTCGGGGCCTGGGGCCTGCAGCGGCTCCAGAGGCGGCTGCGAAGGTGCGTGCTCGCCACACGGTGGGGCTGTGACCGGGGCTCTGACCGCCCTCTCTTCCAAAGGTCTGGTGCACGTGGGAGGGGGGAGCTCTGAGGCGGGGTGGGCTCCGCCCAGGGAGCAGACCTGGGAGCCCCCTGCTGCTGTCCCCTGCCCCACTTTGGCACCTCGAGGAGTCTTCTGAGACTTCCGGGCTGGCTTCCACCTCAGGCAGACGGAGCCCAGCAGGGTCCCGAGGCAGGGTCGGAATCCGACTCTTACCTGTCGAGATTGCACCTGGCCTCCGTCCCACCGGATCTCTGTCCATGGGGCTGTTTTCCCGGTCCCTGCCCATCCTGGTGGCACGGCATCACCCCTGAGGAGGGCGGTGTCCTTGCCAACCAGTCGGGAGGCGGAGTTTCTCTCGGGCACTCCTCTCCAGCCCGGGAACCACAGGCAGGCACTGGCTGGACCGCTCCTGCTGGCGGGGTGCCGGGCGGGGAGCCAGCGTCCCCAAAAGCAGGGGGACAGGTTCTCCGGGGAGCCCGGAGCCCTCAGCGCCCTCCGCTGGCAAGTGCCCGCGAGCCCGTCCCTGACCGAGGAGCTGCGCCTGACCTGCGCTGTGGCTGCCACCCCCTTCTGGGGCCTGAGTGCCTGTCCTTACTCCTGTAAAACTGCAAATGTCCTCCAAGTTGGTGCTGCACACTCGAGTGTAAATCCGAACGCCCAGACTTCTCCAAGGATTTCTCCAATGGATTTCACCCATTCCTGGGAAGTGGGAACTGACGTTCACCGCAGGGGCCACGGGCTCTGGCTTCAGCGGGAGCCCCCAGCTGGTGGTGGTTCAGTGCGAACGTTGTGTATGGTCGCACTCTGGTTCCGGCCCCGGACACCCCGCTCTCCCCGCACTGGGGCGCGCGGGGTGCACTCTGTGCGCAGGGCCCACAGGCGGCGGTGGTGGCAGAGGTCGCTCTGCACCTCAGAGCCTTGGTTTGCCCGTCAGTAAAACGGGATGATGGCATCTGCTCCGGAGAGTTGAGGTTACAAACTGACGAGGTGATGTGCTTAAAATACCCGGCACGTCATAGACGATTACGCCATGTGCGTGTTTGCTGCTGTTACAATTCGCCTGGCTGCTCCGACAGTCCCTCTGCCCGTCTCCTGTCGGGACACGTGCTGCCGCCTTTGCAGTCAGTCCTATGTGTGAGTCTCGGCTCATGGACTTTAAACCTTGTTCAGTCAAAATTGCATTCAAAGTGCTTTTGCTGTGGTTGGGCTGCTCAGCTGATTTTAAGTACTTCCGGTCTCTTTACTGCCACGGCTCCCTGTTAGGCCTGTGGTCGCTGATGCTCTGCGTGCCCTTGGTCGCTGCTGTCAGTGGACTCCGCTTTCTCCCCTCATCCTCTGAGAGACGCTCCATGGCACTTGATTCTGACAGCTTTAGTGAGATCGTCCTGCGACGGTCCAGGTGCCTGGCGGCCGGTGACACGGCACTGGCGTGTCGGGACAGCGCTCGGACCGACCTCCCTGCCCAGCCAGGGCCATGTGTGTCGTGATATTGAGAAGCTGACTTTTTAATTGCGTTACTTACTGTCTTCTTGAGTGTTAAGCATGTGTTTAGTTTCGGTCCTTTTCTCTCTGTGGGCCTAATGGTGAAGCCGAGAGAGTGGGATTCTGGAGGGTATAAAGCCCAGAAAACCGCCATGTGGTGAGGGGCCCAGATTCAGGACCCGCAGGGCTGCTGACTCACTTTGTGCCTTTGGGTGACTCGCGGAACCTGTCTGGGCCTCTGCTTCCTCGGCGTGGGGTGACAGTGCCGGCTCTGCCTGTGTCTCGGGCGCCGTGGGGGCACACCTGAAAGTGCTTTGTGAGTGCAGAGGGGTAGCGTGGTCCCACACACACGGGACAGGGTCTGGAAGGAAGCACCACCGTTGCGTGTTAGGTAAAACTTTTAACGTTGACGCAGCGGTTTTTCATGTGCGTCCCAGGGGAAGACGAAGAGGAGATGGAGCACCTGGAGGAAGGCAAGGAGCAGCTTTCGGAAACGGAAGGCGGCGGCTGGGAGGACGAGCCGGGGAGTGACCCTGGGGAGACCACCCAGAAGACCAAAGGCCGGTCCTGCCCAAAACGACTTTTCAGCCTCAATGCTGTGAACTCCTATGGAACAGCCGACATCAATGCACTCGAAACGGAGGAGGAGTTACTTAAACTCAACTGTAAGCGCTTTCTCTGACCTTTCGCACCAGGCTCTGTGGGGACCGAGGATCTGTTTGAAAATCCTTGCTCTCAACACTTAGTGCTTTCGTGGTCTCGAGTAGCTCTGAGAACAGACATTGTGTTACCCTTGGCTGGAAGCTCCCTAAAGACTGTCTCTGCCCTGGCAGGTTAGCACAGGTGGTTAGAGCGTCATCCCAATACGCTAAGGCCGTGGGTTTGATCCCCGGTCAGGACACATACGAGACTCAGCCAATGAGTACATAAATAGTGGAACAACGAACTGATGTTTTTTTCTTTCTCCCTCTCTCTGGCTCTCTTCAATCAGTACGATTAAATTAGAAGTTAAAGACAAAGGCTTTCAGAGGCGCCGTGCGTGTGTTGTCACTTGCACGGGCACCCCTCCCCGTCATTCTCTTTTTTTGGTCCTTGATGAGGTCAGGGGGGACAGGCCTGTCCCCCTCCCCCGCCACCCTGCACAACGTCTGCCGCGGGCTGGCCCCCCTGGGCAGCAGCGTCTCCCTAGACTCGGCTCACTTATGAGAATCATGCGGTTTTTTGTCCCTTAAGGGTGCTCAGGAACTGTGACCCGCCTGGAGGACGGTCATGGGTTCCGCAGGCTTTCCGTGCGCCGGAGCCTGGAGCGGGGCCTGTGCTCCAGGCGGAGAGGGGCACCTGCACGTGCGGCGTGCGTGCCGGGCACGTGGGCGGTGAACATGCCCGCGCCGGCCGGAGGGCAGCTGCCAAAGCATCTCTGCCCTGCGGCTCCCTTCCCTGGAGAGTTAGCTCGGTGTCTTGAACTAGACCGCTAGCCTCCTTTTCTCTTTTTGTTGTAATTCTCTAACACTTTTTCAGTAACAGTTTTACTGAGGTATCTTTGATCTCTACCTCTGTCTCTGCACCTGTCTCTCCTCTGTGCAGCCCCTCCCCTTCGGCCCAGTGCCCTGCAGCTCCCAGCTCTCTTCCGGAGCTCCCGGCTCTGACCCCTCCGCTGCGCCCTCCCTCCCCCTCGCACTCACCACGCTGGGCAGGAACCGCGTCGCCGGCCGGCTGCCGGGGCCCTGGCGCTCCCGCCGCCCTGCATGCTGTCCCCTCTCGGAAGCCTGCCCTTGTCTGCCCAACTAACGCCCAGAGTCTGAGCACAGCGGTTTCATCTGTTTTGTCAGGTTTTCTCGTGGTTTAAGGCAGAAAAGTACATCTGGTCATTGTTATCCATCTTTTTTTTTTAATCCTCACCCACAGATATGTTTTTATTGGTTTCAGAGAGCGAGGGAGAGGAAGGGAGAGAAAGAGAGAAACATATGAGAGAGAAACATCAGTTGCCTCTTGTACGCGCCCTGACTGGGGTTCGAACCTGCAACCTTGGTGTATGGGACAACCACCTGAGCCACCCAGCCTGGGCCTCTGCTGTTGCTCCATCTTGACCTGTGCCCTTTCAGAGTGCTGTATAGTTAGCGCCCTTGGAGCTTGTCTGTCACGCTGAGGGAGTCTTCGCCGGCAGACCTGAGGGCCCAGGCGTTGGGAGTCAGCTGGCTCAGGGCAGAGCACTGCCCTGGGCAGTGGCTGGTCGTGTGTGAGCTGGTGTCAGCGGCGCAGCCTGCGTGGCCCGTCTCACTCCTGTCACCGAAGGGCCTCTCCCGTTGCCGACCGTTCCAGTAACGGGCGACACGTGGTCTTCCTCCACAGCCGGATCCACCCTGGCCATGAACTGGGACTCGGAGACCCGGAGCCTGTACTATGACGAACAGGAGTCCGAGGTGGGTCACCTGGGGTTCTCGGTCAGGGAGCACGCCGGCTTCTGCTCTGGGAGTGCGCGAGGGTCACCGTCCCCCCCGCCGCCACTTTCCAAGTGACGGGTGCTTAGAGATTTTGTCATCCCGTGTGTTCAGAGGCCCCAGAAAGTACGTTATGTTCCAGGCACGAGCGCTCGTGAGCTGGCGGCTCAGCCAGGGTAGCGCGCGTCCCCCGCCGAACTGAGCCTTGTGTTCCGCGCAGGCCTTCGAGAAGCACGTGAGCGTGCTGCAGCCTCAGAAGAAGAAGAAGACTGCCATGGCCCTGAGGGACTGCATCGAGCTCTTCACCACCATGGAGACGCTCGGGGAGTACGACCCCTGGTAGGCACGCCTCTCTGGGCGGGGCGCCCCTGCACCCAGGACTCTGACACCCGCTGGGGCCCGTGGGGCACCCCAGACCCTTGTGTTCTGGGACGTGTCGCTCTTCTACGTCTCCGGCCCTGCGACACGGGTCTTCCCTCATGTGTCGTGTTTTCCCGACTAGGAAAGCCACCGCCCTGGGTCTGAGGGCGGCTGAGAGGCCGCTGCTGAGGGCAGGAGGGCTGTGGGGCTGCGGCCCTGCCTGCAGGCTGCAGTGCGCAGGCGGCGCTGGCCCCCGCCTGCCCCGTAAGTGGAGGCTTCCCTTCTCTCAGGTACTGTCCCAACTGTAAGAAGCATCAGCAGGCCACGAAGAAGTTCGACCTGTGGGCCCTGCCGAAGATCCTGGTGGTCCATCTCAAACGCTTCTCCTACAGTAGGTACTGGAGGGACAAGCTGGACACGGTGGTGGAGTTCCCCATCAGGTGGGTGCCTGGCTCCCGGGGGTGGTTTTCTTACTTTATCTGGGTGGCTCTGGTTAACAAAATCGTATGGGTTTCCTGGCCTCGTAGCTCAGTTGGTCAGAGTGTTGTCCTGCTAGGCCAAGGTTGCAGGTGTGACCCCTGGTCAGGGTGTGTAAGCAAGCAAGGAATGCTTGAGTCAGTGCAACAGCAGATGGATGTTTCGCTCGCTCTCTCTTCTCCCCTCCCTCCCGCTCTCTCCCTTTTCATCTCCCTCTCACCTGTCTCCCCCTTCTTCTCTTTCTAAAATCAATAAATAAAAAATAAAACATTAAAAAATTATACAGGTTTCAGGTGCACAGTTTCACAACACATCATCCGTATACTGGAGTGCGTGCTCACTACCCCAAGTGAAGTCTTTTTCCATCACCCTTTGGGGCTGCATTATTGTTGGGAATATTTAAAAAATGAGGAGATCTGTCCCGGCTGGTGCGGCTCAGTGGACTGAGTGCCAGCCTGCGAACCAAAGGGTCACTGGTTCAATTCCCAGTCAGGGCACAGGCCTGGGTTGCAGTCCAGGTCCCCAGTATGGGGTGCATGAGAGGCAACCACACATTGATGTTTCTCTCCCTTGCTCCCTCCCTTGTTCTCTGTCTAAAACAAATAAATAACATCTAAAAAATAAAATAAAAAATGGGGACATCTGGGCACCGATCGGCAGAGGGTTTGGCACCGAACACGGCTGCGTTAGGGTGTGTGTTGCCGCCCCCCAGGAGGTTAGACACGGGCTCACGTCACCTCCCCGCCGCCCCCCCTCCTGTGGGACACCGCTGCAGGGTGATGCTGATGGCTTCCGCCACTGCTGCCCCTCTGGAGTCCCTCCTGCCACCCGCTCAAACTGGTTTGGCCATCTGTCATCCGTCCCAGGGAGCACTGCTGCTTATTAGCTGGGGACAAGGCGACCAGAAAGGGGTCTGCTGGGCGAATTGGGTTACTGGGGGTCGTAGGTGGGGGCGCCCCCTCACCATCCTGTCTCTGGATGGGGGAGTCCACAGGGTGGGATTTACTCCACAGAATGCACTGTTTATAATGATTAAAATAAAATTAAGAAAAATAAAAAAAATAAGTAAACTTTGAAAAAAAAGAATGCAGTGTTCAAAATGCTGGGGGTGGGGGGTGGCATTTCGTAGACCCCTGTGTTTATATTTACCCATGTGTAGATGTGTCAGTGAAAGAACCCAGGTGGCAGGTGGGTATTGATTAGAAAATTCTTAATCTTTCTGTATGTCTGAAATTTTCAAAATAAAATACGGAAATAAAAGTTTTCAGGGCCTGTTCTGGTTTAGCTTAAATTTCCATGGCACCAGTTATGACTTTGACAGTAACGGCCGTTTCTACATAGTTATGCAGCCTTCCTGTGTGGGCCGAGCCCTTCCTCGCCGGTCCGCCTGGGCTGGGGCTGCCGGGCCCGCCCTGCTACCCCTCCATCCCCCCCCGCAGCTGGGGTGGCTGGGTGCCTCCGGCTTTCCCAAAGTTGAATGTACTTACGGGCTGTTTTTGTGTTTTGTGCTCAGAGGTCTGAACATGTCCGAGTTTGTCTGTGACCCTTCAGCAAGGCCTTATGTGTACGACCTCATTGCCGTGTCCAATCATTATGGAGCCATGGGGGTCGGTCACTGTAAGTACTGGCGTCTGTTCCTTTCTCAGGTCTCAGTGGCCCCTTGGCCAGTCCTCTCCCTCCAGCCCCTCCCTGCTGCCAGGCACGGCCCGAGCACGGGGCTCACACAGCCCCATGGGCCTGGGGCCTTTTCCATACTGTTGCCCCTTCACTTGTACAGGGCTTTGTTTGTTTGTTTCCATATTCTTTTACCCAACAATGCCACCTCTGGGAATCTATCCCAAGGAAATGACATTGGGAAAAGCTTATGCACAAACATATCCGTGTATTTATAACGATGAAAATGAGTGACAGCGTGGTAATCAGGGGCCGGTACAGTGGTCCCTCTGCTTGATGGGCGAGTTCACGGCCACTGCAGGACGCCGTCAGTACTGTGGGGCAGAGCCCGCGATGCGTTGTGGAAACTGCATGAAGTTGCATCATTACCGAAGGCAGTATCATTTAGGCTGTGCTAAAATCAAAAGTAAAGAAACTGATCAGGGTGGAGGGAGCCCAGGAGGAGAGATACCAAAATGTTCGTTTCACTTTTTTCCTCCTCGCTCTGCTTTGTTTTCCAAAGTTTCTGTATCGTGTGTGTAGGTTCACTTGTGTAATGAGAAGGCCGCGTCCGTTTTCTTACCTGTGTACGGAGGGGGACTAGTGACGTGTAAGGCAGGAGCTGTCTCTCCTCTTCCTCCTCTGCCGCATCTGCACTGTGCCAGCTGCCACCGCGGGCGCCCCAGTGCGGGTGCCAGTGCGGGTGCCCCAGGAGGTGGTGCCAGGGGAGGCGTCGGCTCCGTTCACACGCAGCAGGGGTTAGAGAACCGCCCTCGCCCCCATGCTCTCCCCTCGCCCGGTGAGCTTTTCCTTCGGCCCAACAGTCTCCTCTCCTGTTCCTCCATTCTTACTGTGTCACCTACTGGCTCCAGATGGCTGCTGTCTCCAGACATCGTATCCCCATTCCAGGCCATCAGAAGAAAGGGAAAAAAGGTCACGACCTTCCCTTTCAAGCAGACCTCCCAGAAGTCCCCTCAGCTCCTGCGTGTGTCTCCTTGGCTGTAACCTGGTCACGTGGCTACACCTGGCTGCAGGGAGAGGCTGTTTGCAATTGGGGCTGTGCCGGGGAGGGGTGCTGTTGGGGGTCTCTGATCACGTCATGCTCTGCAGCACTTAATCTTCACAGCCTTTTCCTCCCCAAATTAACTTGGATGTCTGTTCGTGTTCGCAGTCCAGTGGAGTCGTTTTGAACTGCTGTTTTAGCACGCGGATGTAGCGTTTGGGCAGGTTTCTCGTCCATCAGATTAGACTGGTTGTGGGAGGGCCCACGTTGGGCCCACAGTTGGCACTCGGCGACTGAGAGCCACAGTACTGCTCTCATGCCCAGACCAGACCGTGGGACAGGCCCCAGCACTTGCCGGTCACCTTCTCCTTTGCTGTTCGTCGCCACTCCGTGCAGGAGGCGGCGTAGCGAGGAGTGGGCGGTCAGGGCAGGCTGGGACCGGAGACCAGTTTACACTGCATTCCTTCATTTCTCCGGGTCTGCGTGGAGCGGGAGTGGGGCACGGCTGTGCGCGGTGCTGTCATAAACACGCCCTGCGGAGAGAGTGTGAGACCCGGATAGGAAGTGTTGGCGGTGGGGGATGCCTGGGTCGTGGCGAGGAGCTGTTACCCAGCCGCAGGCCCTTGACTCACGGTTTTAGAGGAGAGTGAACTTGCCCCGTCCGCACCCCAGTCCTGCCAACCCAGGCGCCCAGGGTGCCCCTCACTCGGCCCACCCCACGGGCGGCAGGCAGTGCGAGGCGGCGGCAGCAGCCTGGACAGTGGGCCAGTTTGCCTCGGCGGTTCTCTTGAGAGCTGTTGTTCTACTTAAATCCTAAAGTCTTAGCTCCTGTTATGGATTCCCTGGCTCTGGGTCGTTGCTCATAACCACCCTTAAAGTCGACACAGGATTTCTCTGTGTTTTTGTTTTCCCCAAAATTACAGTTTGAAGCGTTGGTCCCCAACAGCTGAATTTTTACCCTTGTCAAACCTTTTTGATTTTAAAAGGGGATGAGTTATCTTTTAGTTGTTAAAGACACTAGTTGTACATTATTTTTAATGTCAGGGTCTTTGTTTTGTTTCATTTTTTCCCCCTGGAGTTCTGTGGTTTCGTGCGAGCCTGTTAAGCCGGCCAGATGGGTTCTCTGGCGGCCGCTAGAGCATTTCCTTTTGACTTGCAGACACCGCGTACGCGAAGAACAAGCTGAACCGGAAGTGGTATTACTTCGACGACAGCAACGTGTCCCTGGCCTCTGAGGATCAGATAGTGGTGAGCAGGCCCTGGTGCCCGCCTTCTCCTCTCCTGCGTGGGTGGAAGCTGGGGTCTGGGGCCAGTCGGTGGCTCAGTCGTCCCGGTGCGGCGGGGAGCTGGGTGTGGCAGAGAGCCAGCTGGCTGCCGTTCCTCCTGGGACCCTTCCCGAGTGAGAAGCTTGACTCTCCTCAGGGACGGGCCGCAGGGCGCCTTCCCGGCTGCCTGTGCGTGGGTGCCCGCGGCCAGGTGGCGGGTCCCCGAGAGGCGTGGTTTGAACAGTGAGAGAGAGAGAGACTGGGAAGGATGGGTGGTGATACTCCAGTGAGTGAACTTTCCCCTCTTGTGTTTCAGACAAAAGCCGCTTACGTGCTGTTTTACCAGCGTCGAGATGACGAGTTTTATAAGCCACCTTCACTCGCCGGTTTTCCCGGGGCCTCTGACGGAGGGACGAGGCCAAGCAGCTCCCAGCAGGGCCTGGGGGACGAGGAGGCCTACAGCATGGACACCAACTGAGGCCACCTCCGTGACCTGCCACCCCCAGCACCAGTGTGGTCCCCGGGAGAACCTCTCTGACCCTCTGAAGACTACTAGTGTTTGGTCTAAAAACCAGATCAGGAAATTCCCTTCTTTTATGAGCAGAAGAAAAAAAAAAAAAAAGACCCTTGTTTGTTCAGAAGAGTTATGTCAAGAGGCTGAATTCTTTTTCTTTTTAAATAGGTGGTGAGGCATCTCTGTAAAACCTGCGGGGCTGCAGGGCGGTGGGGTGGGGCGCACACTGGCCCGCGCTGGAGGGATTCCAGAGGAGGGGAAGGCACGCCCGCCCACACTGGGACCGAGTAGGGTGCCGCCAGGGGGTCTGCTGCGGGCTGCCCTGAGTTCCCGCATTTCCCAGGAGTCTGCCCACAGTAGGCAGGGCCTCAGGTGTACTCGATGTCTGTCCCTTTCTCCCTTGCTGTGGTGGGTTGATAATTCCCTAAAAAGTAGCCACTGACCTCATTTCTGATTTCTAGCTTTCCCTAATGAACTTATTTATTGTGGGGGTCCCCTGCCCCTCCATCTGAAGTGGAACCTTACAGTTTTGGTATGCCCGGACTGCACCCCCCCCATCCCCCTTACAGCTGGATTCTGTAAGTTTTATTAGCTGCCACTTAGAATACACAAACTGCGGGTGACCATGGTCCCCCCACTACACTGCTTTGTGTTGGCTTGACGACTGCAACTTGCCGGGGAGTTTCTCGGGCTTGGAAAGAGCTTCAGTTCTTGCTGAGAAATGACGCCCCTGCACCTCCAGCCCGGGTTCTCTCGTGGGGCCCCGCCCCCAGCGCTGCGGAGGTCCGGAGGCCCGTGCTACGTACTGGCACCCCATCCCCTTCCCTCTCCTGGCCAGGCCAGAGCCCAAGTCCCTGCCTTTTCCCTCCGAGTGGGGGTGGGCGGGGTGGGTTCCCTTGCTTCCCGTGTGTGGGTGTACAGAGTTTTCAGGACCTTTTTGTCTGACCTTTTACCCTGACCCGTGGCGGTTGGGCAGGTCTCGGGCACGTGCAGTCAGTCCCACCGCGACCGTTGGCCGGGGTGGCTGGGGGTGGCCGTGTGACCGCACTGCGGGGAGAGGACCGGCAGCGGCCGGCGTGTCTTCCGTGGGAAGCCCGGTGCGCCGGGTAGGGCGGTGCTCGGCCGCGGGCAGGGGGCGGGGCGGGAGGCGGGGCCGGGTGCTGGTGCGAGCCGGGCCCACCGCGGGGGCAGAGTGGGGGGTCCCCTGGCGCTGGCCTGTGGCGGGGGTTCAGCCCGAGGAAGTCGCGGCAGGCGTCCCGTTCGGGGTGGTTTACAGCCTCACTGAAACGCCATTCTCGTGTGGCTCTACGTTTCCAAGTGTTACATAATGAAGACGTGGTCGTTTTTAGGGGACATGTCAGAAAAACTGAGAAGATGCAGAAAGGAGCTGACCGCAGCCATCGACCGGGCCTTTGAGGGCGTCAGTCGGGCCCAGCAGAGCGCGGGCCGGCAGAGGCTGGAGGCCGAGGCCGCGCCGCGCTGCTTCCCCGCCGCCGGCCGCGGGCCGCGCTGCCCCAGGCACCCGCCGCCGGCTGCCGCCTTCTCCGCCGCGGCCTTCGCCCCCGTCCCCGGCGTCCCCGGCGCTCCCGAGCCCGAGAGCCCCGCCTCCGCCCCAAACCTTGCCCCAGTGAATGTGAATGCAAAGCCACACGCTTTGTGCCCCCAGAGGAAACCTCTGACCAGCAAGGAAAACGTATTAATGCATTCCTCCATCTTGGCTCCGGAAAGACAGTTTTGGAGAGCCGCAGGAGATGGGGAGAGCTGGAGGAAGGACAGTCTAAGGTGATTCCAGCTTGATAGTTTAACAGCCGCACTGAGGGGGCCCTCGTTTCCGAAAAAACTGCTGAAGACCCTAACTGAGTCCCTAACTCTGCTCTTGCCTGCCTGTGGCAGCTGTAAGACTGCATTTGGGAAGTTGGGGACCTTTCTTCAGAATTTCAGTCTGGCCCAGAAAGCGTGTGTGTGTGTGTGTGTGTGTGTGTGTGTGTGTGTAGCTGTCCTGGCTGTGAAGCCAGTCATGGGAACTGCTTTGCAGCAGCCAAATACAGTGAATGTGCAAGAACCCGAATTTTCAAGTCACATCACTTTTTATGCCGCAGAAACAAAAATCTAAGTTCTGCTGACCTTTGCCCACACTGGGGACAGGGTGAACGCCTGCCTGGTTCTTGCCTCCGCTCCCCTCCCCCACCCCAGGGCTTCCTCGCCATCCCAGGGCCAGCGGCCCCCTGGACCTTTCCTCCGGGCAGCGCGAAACTGCTCCGCCCAGACCCCAAACAAAGCTTCTGCCCTCTTGGCTGCCGAGTGACGGAGAATGGAGAAGCCATTAAACTGGCCGTCTACATTTTTCTGTTGAACTGCAAATAATGATCCTGGTCCTCAGAGACATGATGTGTAGGCTGTGATGCATGGTCCTCTAATCGCGACAGAAACGACCATTTAAAAGCCACCAGTATATTTTTGTCCGAAAGATCACCTAACAGAGATCCCCCTCAATATTTTCTTCAAAGCGGGTCTAACTCCCCACCTTTTTCTCTTCACCCGGGGCGGGGGGGCTGCAGGAAAGACACGGAGAAAGATTCGAAGGTTGACTCGAACCTGCCCCTCAGCAGCTCTGGCCAAGAGGTCACAAAGGATCTGCTTGACATCATCGGTGAGTGCCCGTGGCCGGCGGGGCGGTCCTCTCCCCGGGAGGACAGGGCCCTCCGCAGGCCCCTGGGGCAGCGGGCGTCGCGCGAACAAGCCACTCTCCCGCCTCTCATCCGTGTTCTTGGCCGGTCTTACTCACAGCTGGCTCTGTGCAGGCAGGCAGGCCCCGGGGAGCCGATGGCCTGGTGGAGTCACTTCAGAAACGTCTAGTTACCGGGCATCCCTGGAGGCAGGGGACGGCGGCCCCAGAACTTGGTGGCTGAGCTGAGATCCAAAGCAAATGGGACGTAGGCAAAGACGGCGGTGGTGGTGGGGGGGGGGCTAGTAGTCCAGCTGTGGCGTATAACACAAGCTTGAACTGTTTGACGCTCAAAGCTCCGCTGTAACTCCACTACCCGGAGACCACTGGCGTAGTGTTGCACATCTGGTCAGACATTCTTCCTGCACACTCATCTGTGGTGAGCTAGGCGTGCCCTATTCTCAGTGACTCCCACTGCACAGTGGACGCAGCTCCTGGTTGAGGGGTGCGTAGCCCCGAGGGCTGCCTGAAGCTGTTGGTTCCACGAAGCCTCCAGGTTGTGGGCGGTGAAGGGGAGGCCCGGTGGTGGCCCTGCCAGCCCGCTCCTGTAGCGGACCAACCGAGCGTGCTCTGGCAGCCCCAGGAGGTGAACTGAAGCCGTCACCACCTCTGCTCACCACCATCCGAGGCCTTGCCAGTGTCAGGCAGCGTTTTGATTACTCTGGAATCCCATTTCTTTTTTGAAAGATTCTTTTTTTAATATATTCTTTTTAAAAAAGATTTTATTTATTTATTTTTTAGAGAGGGAAGGGAGGGAGAAAGAGAGAGAGAAACATCAACGTGCAGTTACTGGGGGCCGTGGCCCTGCAACCCAGGCATGTGCCCTGACTGGGAATCGAACCTGCAACGCTTTGGTTCGCAGCCCGCGCTCAATCCTGAATCCCATTTCTTTTTCACACCAAATCTGGTCATGCCCGTTGGCCGGGGAGTTTCCCGAGAGCCAGGACAAGCGTGCACGCCCCTGTACTCTCCCCCTCCCCCCACATCTTCCCTGGGGACCAGCAGAGCGCTGGGGCTCGGCGAATGCTGGAGCCAGCAAGGACGACGCTGGCTCTGACGGCCTGTCGCCTCGGGGCGGGCGGGCCCGGCTCTGTGTGACCGCGGCAGAGAGGCCGCCCATCTGGGGGTTTTCCCTTGTGCCTGTCGCATCTCCGAAAACCCCTCCCTGGGCTAGTAATGCTGAGTGTTCTTATTTTTAAGACAACACGAGCATCCGGACTATTGAAGAACTGGCTGGAAAACTAGAATTTGAAAATGAGCTGAACCGTGTGTGTGATCCCTGCAAAGATTTGCCCTTCACGGAGGAAGCCTGGGCCCTGCTCATGGACGAGAGCCCGCAGAAGGTCTCGGAGGCTGACCCCGGCAGCCTCAGGCAGGCCTTCGATGACCACAGCATCGTGGAGACGATTCTGGACCTGGAAGAGGACTACAACCTGATGGCCCCGTTCAAGTACCACGCTGAGTGAGGGCAGCTGGCTCGGGCTCCGGTGCTCCGCCGCCGGAGGCTGACGCGCGGTGGCTGCAGAGGCAGCCGGTCACATCTTCCAGCGCGTCGGTGGAGTCTGAGTCACCACACCCTTCCTTTTTAAAATTTTTATTTATTGATTTTGAGAGAGAGAAACACTGACTTATTGTTCCGCCTATTTATGTATTGATTGGTTGATTCTTATACGTGCCCTGACCGGGGATCGAACCCACAGCCTTGGCGTGCAGGGATGACTCTAACCAGCTGAGCCTCCTGGCCAGGCCTATCACGCCCTTCCTGACTTCCAGGTGTGGTCCTTTCTGAGCTAAAAGCCCAGTTGTGTTTTTTGTTTTTGTTTTTGATCCTCTTGCTTTGAAATGTTTCTCACTGTTCATTTTTTTCATTTAACATCTGGGTTGTTTTTTTTGGGGGGGGGTTGAGGTTCAATATACTCAGTACTCAAGGCAGGTGCGGGCTGTGGGCCTCTGCGTGTCTCTTAGTGTTCTTCCCAGTGAGCCCCTGAAAACGTACCGTGGCCACAGGCAGGGGGGCTTTGTGGCCCAGCCCACCCCAGGCCCGCTCAGCCGACGGGCGGACCTGGGCTCTGGAAGAACCTCGGCCCTTGGCCCTCGGCCGCCCTCCATGCTCCCCTCCCGTGCGCTCTTCACTCTCCACCCCCCACACACGGCTGCCTGTTCCCCGCCTGCGCCCCTGCCCTGTCTCCGGGCCCCCTTCCCTCGGTCTCCGCCCCAGTCCCCTGCCCCTGCCCAGCTCAAAGGCCTCTTTGTTGTGTCAAAGGGGCTGGTAGCACCCCCGGTCCCCTCCTGACAGCACATTCTCGTGAGGCCTCCCCGCCACACACCAGGCATCGGACACCTGGGCCCGCTGAGGGGCGGACGGGGAAAGGGCACGCACGGGGTCTGCGCGTCCACCGTTACTCCTGAGCCTCGTCCCTCCCCTGCAGCCCGGGGGCCCTGAAGGTTCCCGGGTCCACCACCCCGTCAGGGCCAGACAGGCAGGGAGTGGAGGAGGGGCCGGGCCCTGCTCTTCTGAGGTCAGCACAGCCCCAGAAGCATTGCAGGGCTGGCGCCGGGCCCCTGCCTAAAAAGAAAGGACATTATCAAACTATTTGGGCAATACTCTCAAAACCATGGCATTCCCTCGGAAACCTGGTGCCTCTCAGAAGCAGGCTCAGGTAAGGGGAAGGGGCCTGGCCCAGGCAAACCGGACAGCTGAGAAGGAAGGCCTGGTGGCCTGGGAACCCCCGCAGGACATTTTTGAAGCTCACGACCTCACAAAGGCCAGGCTCCAGAGCCAGGGACCTCCTCTCCATCAGGGGTCTGGCGACCCCTCTGGGCTCGCAGGTGGAAACCGCACACCCACTCCTTAGGGCCAGGTGCTGGCACCTGCGTGCACCCTGGGAACCGGCCCTGGCCGCTGTGGGGGTGGGCTTTCCTGGTGGCACAGCTCCCCCCGCAGAGGGCAGGACAAGGACTCGGTCCCTGCAGGGTGGCCCCCTCAGTAAACACAGCCTGTGGAGTTGGGGTCCAGTTTCCTGTCCTGAGCAGGACGACCAAGAGCACGTGAGCGGAACTGCTCAGAGCACCCTCGGCTGCCGCTCCTCCAAGAGGGGCTCTCTGGTCTGGAGGGAGACGGCAGGCCACTCGACATGCAGAGCACCAGGTCTCACACCAGGGCATTCCGAACACACTGTGTTACTGTGGAAACCCTCCCCGAGAAGGTGGGGCTTAATCCCCATCCCCCATCCTTACCCGTCCCCACCCCTCCACAGCGTGAGCTGGACTTGGTGACTTGCTCCCCTGGAATAGAGTAGGGAAGGGGCAAATGAGAGCTTTACATGGAGAAGCCTAAGCACCGAGGACGAACGCCGTCATGGTGTTCTGTGGGTGACACCCGACAGGGTGCTCTGCCTCTGTGGTGTCCTTAACCAAAACTCACACCCACGGTCTGGTCATGAGACGAATGTCAGAGCGACCCAGGTTGGAGGACGTTCTGCAGGACACCTGGCTGGCACTCGGGACTGTCGAGGTCATGAAAAGCAGGGAAAGACTCAAACTGTCACAGACCGGTGGGGACTGAGGAGACACGGCGACTAAAAGCAATGGATTGCCTCCTGGAGCAGAAAGCGGACACGAATGGAAAAACTGATGACATCTAAATAACAGTTGCAGTTTAGTTCCTGCGAACGTGTGTTTGTTTCTTCGTTTTGACAAACCTGCCCTGGTCATGCAAGGTGTCAGCATCAGGGAAGCGGGGCGAGGGATGCACAAACTCACCATCGATGCAACTCTCTGCACAGCTGGAGTCATCCCGAAATGGAACATGCGTTTAAAAAAAAAAATGCAGTTGATCCTGAGTTTGTGAAAATGTGTATGAGCGCACTTGCAGGAAATTTGTCGTGGAAGGGACAAGTCAGGCTTACTTTCCTTTTTCCCCTGTTTTTTTCTCATTTATCTGCAATGGACATATATCACTTCTGTAGAAAGAAGAAATTATAAAGTTGTTTTAACTTATATTTTTAAAGATTTTATTTATTTTTAGAGAGCAGGGAAGAGAGGGAGAAAGAGAGGGAGAGAAACATCAATGTGTGGTTGCCTCTAGTGCGCCCCCAACTGGGGACCTGGCCCACAACCCAGGCATGTGCCCTGACTGGGAATTGAACTGATGACCCTGGTGAAGCAAAGTCCGGTGCTCAATCCATTGAGCCACACCAGCCAGGGCTGCAGTTGTTTTTACAAACCTTCCTCTCTGCCCACCAGTCATGGACCTCCCTCACCAGGTACCTGCCCAGAGATGAGCTTCAAATCGTCCAGCAACCCAGGCATGGGCCGGGGCCAGCCATGGAGGCTCAGCAGGACCTGGCTAGGGAGCCCCCTTCCTGGAGGGCGGGCGTGCTGGGTCAAGCTCTAGGTGTCACTGAGCTGTGTCTTATGACTCAGTTCATGTTCCTTGAAGGGCTGGGCAGAGGGGGTGGCTGCTGGGGATGCATCTAGTTCTAACCCCAGAAGACTGAGAACAGGGTTGTTGTTTTTTCCAGGTTGGAGACGCGCGCCCTTGGGAGCAAGGGGAGCCCTGGGTGGGGGGGTGGGGTCCCTGGTAGGGCAGACAGGGATGCCTCTGTTTACATGAAAATTTGGGTTTAGCACAGGGGCAATTTGTTCTGGAGTCCTGTACAGGAGCTCTTCCTCTCTGCAGAAACACGGCTGTTCCGGAAAGCAGGTGAGCCCTGAGCACCGGCACGCCGGCCCCAGGTCGGTCAGGGTGGTCGTTTCCCTGGTGACCTCAAGTCCCCTCTCTGCATCCCGGGCTCCCTGCTGTGACCCGAGAACTTCCTGCCTCGGTCACTCGCACAGGTGCAGCGGGCAGAGGTGTGCTCACCTACCTGCACAGGGTGGGGCGGGTCTCCAGGGATCCAGCTGGAGGGGAACAGGAAACCAGAATTTATTTATTTATTTATTTATTTATTTATTTATTTATTTATTTAATCCTCGCCTGAGGACATGCTTCTTGATTTTAGAGAGGCGAAGGGAGGGAGAAAGAGAGGGAGAGAAGCATCCATGTGAGCGAGAAACATCAATGGGTTGCCCCTCGCATGTGCCCCAATCGGGGATCAAACCCACAACCTGGGCAAATGCCCTGATCAGATTTGAATCCACGACCTTTCAGTTCTCAGGACAATGCCCAACCGACTGAACCCCACTGACCAGGGCTAGAACATGTATTTTCTTAAAACCTCGTCAGGCGTGCGGGTGGCTGGGCCCAAAGACTTCTTGGGAGGACATTAACAGTCATACTTGAGAAACTAAAAGGGTTTCACGTCACTCGGTTCTCTCCCCCGCAATTCATCTCGGCAAGCCAAACAATCCCTGAATTGTTTCTGTGGAAACACCAAACTGTGATGTGGATTAGCAGAATCAAAATAGAAACTCGGCAGCTTCAAGAATAAATAAGAGCTTTGGAACCTGCTCGTCACAAGCTGCAAATTCAAGCCCCAGCACAAGGCATGTGAGAAGCTGGGCTCGTCCAGCCCAGTAAGGAGAGGGCTCCAGTCCCCCGGTGCCTCCCACCCGGTCAATGCCAAGGCCACTAGAAACCAGCTGCATGTGCAGACTGGTAGACTTCGCAACAACTTAAAGCAGGAGCCGCTCTGCAGAAGCTCACAGGAGGGCCTGGGGGCTGCAGGGGGTGGATGAGGGGCAGCTGAGGAAGAAGGGGCAGGAGAAGGGAGAGAGATGAATGAATGGCCAAGCGAAGGTCCGGCAAGGAGTGGAGAGCCCCAGCTGAGGCCTGGGAGCAGAGCGAGGATTCTTTGAAAGGACAATTCAACCATGGCCGTGGGCTGGAAACAGAGACCCGGCCCTCAGCGCAGTCCTGATTGCGTTTCACACGTGGGTCCAGACCAGAGTCTGAATTCTTGCCAGGTGAGCTCTGGGGGCACTTCTGTGTGGCTCTGTGTGACAAGGCAGGCCCGGAGGCCTCAGGGTTCCTCTGTCGACATCTCCTGCTCCCTCCCTGGGGGACGAAGGAGCCACCTCCTGGCCCACCTGCTCCGGCTCCTTGGCGCTCCCCTGGACCCTCCGTTTCCGATCTCAGAGACATATCCAAGGGGCTCAGGAGACCAGGGGAAAGGTGACAGACGACCTGGGGGCCTGTGCCCCTCGCCTTTGCATCCAGGAAAGTGGCAGCTGGGCAGCCACCCCATCCCACCCCGGGGGGAGCGGTGAGCCGTCCATGACCAGAGAAGCGGTTGAAAAGGCTTGGCAAAAGGGGCCTCGTTCAAGCCAGTCTCCCCTCCCGGACAGCCAGGCCAGGGTCTCACTGGCCCCGGAGTGGAACGTCCTGTAACCGAAGCACAAGAGTTTACTGCGGCCGGAAGGCCAGCGGAGGTGGCGGGCAGACAGGGAGGCCCCCACCCTGCCCGTAGGTCAAGGCTGTCGTCAGTGGACGACCCGAGGCTCCGGCAGCTTGCTTTCGGCCTGGAGTCTGCGGAGAACGTTCATGTTTCAGGTGCCTGCTGAATCCAGAGGGCGCCGTGTTTCCTCGGGAAGGCTGCTTGCCGACGACAGCGGGTCCCAGCCCTGGGGGGTACCCTCTGTGGCAGGCCAGCTGGAACAGGCCTGGTTTGATGCAGTTTTGGCGGAAGGTCTGGCATGGAAAATTTGTCAAAACTGCTCAACCTTGTAGGAAGGAACTATCTTTTTTGAGGGTGGAAAGTATGTTGTTTTCTGGGCGCTTGGGGGAGAGAGGGGCCCATGGGGAGCTGGCTTAGACACCTTGCAGGAGCCCTCTGATCGGGAGCCCTTCGGAGCTTCGGATTCAGGACACAAAGAAGGTGCCAGGGCTGCAAGGGCTGTCTGGGTGGTGAGCGAGCAACCCCAGCCCTCAGGGCCAAGTGTCCACGAGTGTCGGACAGTCCAGTGGGTACGGAGGGTGCGGGGACAGCCACTGGTCCGGGGTTTGCAGTCCACTCCCCACTCCTCTCGGGTGGAGCTGCATGAACGAAACGGGGAGGGAATGGGCAGTGAGCAGGGTGAGCTTCAGGTGAGGCGAGGTCAGAACAAGGCCTCCCTGTAGGTGACCTTCGATACTTGAGTGTTAAGACAATTAGGTCTGTCACTAGCTTCCATCTCGTCCTCAGCCTGTATGTGGAGTGGCTCTGGGCTCAGGCCCTGGACCTCCCACCACATCCGGCCACGTAGCCAAATCTCTATATCAGCGTCCAAAGAGCCAAAAACATTGAATGCTCCAGGGACATGTCTGGGCTGTGTCAGGTTCACTGGATCTGGCTGGAGCACAGCAGTGGGGAAAAAAAAGAAGAAGAAAAAGGGCCTTAGGAATAAAATAAGAAACAGATTATTCTTTCCTGATGATTGCCAGGCAGGATAATTCTAATTAACCCAAACTTGTTAAACAATAATTTACTGCTCAGTCTACAAAGACCCAGCTCGTGGAACACAGAGTCACTCCGATCTTTGGTTACATGACACGAAGGGAAGCACGTCTGGGGGAATACAGGGTTTCATAACTCGCTGCAGACTCGAAGGACAGAAGGTCCTGCCTCGGCATTACAAGTTGGACAGACCCTTCAATGAGAAGGCCGCAGCCATAAATACTGTCCGAGTTCTCTCAACAGCGCCTTGACTTTGAATTAAAATAATTACATTTTCAACGAGAATAATAAAAGATTTCCAGATACAGACCCCCTGGTCTGCAGGCCTCATGCTAACCACTTCACAGCCACCTGGGCCAGTCAGGGAAGAGATGGGACAGACCGTGTGGCCGGGCCCCTTCCTCCCAGGCCTCCGTAGACAAGCAGAGGCGGCCGGCAGCGGGCCGGGCGGACAGACACCCAGTGAGGCCCAGAGGGAGAGAAGAGGCCGGGCACCCTGGGCAGAGCGCACGGTGGCACTCTGTGGCCTCGGAGACGGCTGTTGCCGTTGCCGGGCTCCTAGCTCCAGGCCCCGGGGGCCCTCGGACTGGAAATGAGAGCGGGAGCGGCTTAGGCTGGCGCCTCGTGCCCCTTCCAGAGGTGAGGCAGACAAACCGAACTCTCTGGCCTTTGTGGGATACACACCCCTGAAAATAAAGAATATATAACGGTCCACTCAGAGGTTCCAATGTCACTTACTGTGTTGGCTTCAAAATGGGCAATTTCTGAAAGCCATCCATCCGTGAGAATTTTTACTTTCATACAATAAAGGAAAAGAAAAAGAAAAACCAGCTTGAAAAGGATGTTTACTCAAAATCATCTTGAGAGAAGCGTGGGGAATAAAAAGCTGGAACGCATCCTACTACTTGCTTGATTTACTGATGGGAGATCAGTTCAATAACTTAATGAAAGAAAGACGTATGCTTTTAAAAGTTTTATTTTTATTTTTAATTTTTTTACTGCAAAAGAAATACATATGTATTGCAAAATAAAAAAAGAAATAAAAAACTTCAGCAGGATATTAAGGGAACGCCGAGTCTCATCCAAGCCCACTGCTCTCCCGAACCACGCCGGGCCGGGCCGGGCGCAGCTGCCCTCCTCATGAACGTGAACCGGCGGGGACAATGGGAGGAGGGCTGGGAACGGCGAGGAAGGGAAATGGAACCCTGTGGCTTGTGAACGGCGATGCTCTGGGCATTTGTTTGGTGCCTGCTACCTCCCTGCAGCTGGCAGCTTCAACACTCTGTCTGTTCACAAGAAGACTGGCTTAGCATGTCCACGGACCAAAACTGCATATGCTCTGGCAGCAAAACTAGACGAAAATACGAAAACAAGTCCTGAGGCCTGGAAGGGTATCGGTCACGTGGAGGGAATATTTCAAAGACAAAAAGCGTCGTGTTCCAGCGCCCAGCTCCTGCGGCGCCAGTTCTCGGGAACCGGGAAGTGCTCCCTGCGGAGGCCCGCCGGCCCTCCACCAGCGCAACGCCCAGGCCCAGGCCGCCGCCCGGCTCTCACCACCACCGCCCTCATTTCAGGAAGGAAGGATGCACTTGTCCCTTGTGCCCTGTCGTGGGCAGCACCTGACTGGTACTCAGAATGCCGGACTGGCCCCTCCCTAGCAGGGCTTCCCACCCCGAGGGTCCCATGCAGGCTTGGAGGGGTTCTGCCGTCAGCAGCCTCCGTGTGCTGTGACTTGTCTCCAGCTGAGAACAACAAACCGGCTGAAGTCACTGTGAGCTGGTCAGAAGCCATCATCACTGCTGTCAAAACCCAGGTCATAGAGCACACTCTTCCCTGGCTCCTTGCACGGAGGGGTCGTGGAACTTTCGAGGTTGAGGTCACTGAACCAGCTTATCTGGTGGTCCCCCTTGGAGCTGTCAGAAAGCTGGCTGTTGTCTCGGGAAGAGTGCCCACTGAGCTGCAGGGGTGCCCCTCGGGCCGGCCCCGCTGTCCTTCTGGGGGTGAGTGCTCCTTCCAGAACAGGGCAGACTGGCTTTGTGGGGCTCCTGGGGCCACACGGATGCAGGGGCTGAGCAACGGGCGCCTGCTGCTCTGGGGCGGAACTTCGTGAGCCAGAAACTGGAGACTGGGGACCTGCGGGATTGAAAGCACAGGTTTTGCCTCGGGTACGCTCTTGCTTCCTGGCCAGGGGCCTGCCTCTGCGGGCTTTCCTGGGCTGCGGCTGCTCCTGCTGGCCTTGCCTCCCGACTTGCACCGTTCTGACTTTCTGTTCTGTCACCAGCCTCTGCTCACAGGGGTCATGTGAAACCATGTCTTTGGTCTGACGTTTTGGGCGGGCGTTCTCAATGCTGGTTACAAAGTTGTTTAAGTCCAGGGAGATCAGCTGCGAGGCTCCTAGGGAAACCAGGTTCCTGACACCAGGATCTCGGTTCTCCAAGCTTCTCTTAGTAATAAGCTGATTCTTGCAGTCAGTCTGCACAGCCTTGTCCCTGACTCGCCTGTTTCTCTTGCTGCCCCCGACAGCCAGCAGCACAGCTTCTTCTCGGAGAGCAGCCCTCTTTGCCCCTTGGCTCCAGACACCAAACTCCCCTCGCGGCCGCAGGGAGCGCGGCCTAAGACTCCTCGCAGCAGGGAGTGCCTGGGCTTGCCCCGCGGCTGGTTCCTCACAGGCAGGTTCGTCCTGCCTGGTGAAATCGAGGCTCTGGGCCAGCAGCGGTGAGGTCTGGGAAGTGCTGTCTGTCACCTGCGCGAGGCTCTGGGCCAGCGGTGGTGAGGTCTGGGAAGTGCTGTCCGTCACACGTGCGGGTGCCCGAGGCACCGAGATCAAACTCTTCAGCTCCGCTAGGACACCGGGCACATTGAGCTGGCCGAGCTGCTCACAGAGCTGCTGGAAGTCCTTACTCTGCTGGGCAACTACAACTTCAAGGTGCTTCAGGTTGGACTTCATTTCTATAAACTCTGCTTGTCTCTAGGGAAAGGCAGTGAGAAAGGAGAGAGTTACAAACAGGTCAATGCAGAATGCACAGTAAAATGTGCAAACAAACCAAAGGATGTGGGACAAGCATGGCCGCCTCTGGCGCACAGCCCTGAGGGCCCGTGTGGTGCTGGAGAACCTTGGCTGAAGCTGGACTCTACCCTGGCCCATTACCAAGGGGCCTGTGTTGCATTGGCCTCTGTTCTTGGTTGAAAATTTGCAACATCAAAGGTGTCTTTCTGGGCCTTAGTGACAAAGCCAAAAATGCACTTGAGGAAAGGGGCTGGGGCCTGTACTTACAGTGTCAAATCTCCTCTGCATCTCAAGGACAGCCTGCTCCATGCTGCCCTTGTCCTGCGCTGTTTCCAACACCAGGTCACTCTGGGCCCGCGCAGTCTCTTGCACTAAGTACAGAATGATGACAATTCACTTCTTGAAGACTATGTCTGGGCCACAGTGGCAGAGAGGGAGCAGCGAACCTGGCGTGGCCACCGAAGCCTGCCCAGCCAGCACCCAGGACTCTATCCACCCAGATGGGCCCTGGTGAGGAGAGGAAGCCACAGCAGGAGGCTTCCTGCACTGTCCCCCTCCCTCCGTCCCTGAGGACATCCTAGCCAGGGCAAACTCAGTCTCAGAACCTGCTGGGGACCCTGAAACCTGCGCCCCGATGACAGCACCCGCCTCCTTCTTGGCCTACCTTCTCGGCCCTGTCATCAGAGTGATCTTCTTAGAAAGCAGGTATGTGATCATGTCCCCCTGAAATCTTCACTGACACTTTCAGTGGCACCCCACTGGCCGTGGGACGAAGTCCCAATCTTTAAATTGGCTCTTTTCTCCCCGCAGCCCCGCCAACCCTGCCCCCAGCCTCCCCGCATCTCCGACCTGTGCTTCCTAAGCAATCTCTCCCCCCACTGGCCTCGTGCCCGCTCTCCCCTCCCTTCAACCGCCGCCCCAGGTCAGCTGTTCTGCCGCCTCCCAGTCCTTGTGCTTCCTTCTGCTCTCACCTGCTTGGAAAACACTGTTTCCTGTCTGGTTCGGGGCTCCTTCTCTCTGCTGGGGGCGCCGTGTGTGTGCGCTCCCCACCACCTCCCCCCTGCGCTTACGCACCCCCACTTGCGCGTGGGCTCTAATAGCTGGGGGAACTGAGTGCTTGCCACTCAGGACTGATATTGGACCCCCTGTTTTGCATATGGAAACTTTACAAACACATTTATTTAATATCACATTGTTGCAATTACTTATTGCCATTCTCTTGATAAACTGCTAGTCATGTGAAGATGCCCTTACATTTATTCAGAAAAAAATTTAAAATGGATTCTCAGAATGATGATGGAAAGAAGCCCTAATACTAGAATCTAAAGAATGACCAACCCGATCCGGAGCCACCAGACTGAGCTCCAGACGACAATGAACAGTAAACAGCATGCACTTAACAAATGAACATTGTAATGAAAGCTTCGACAGGGATTACAGTAACAGTAAGACGGGGCACCTGGTTTGGATAAACAAGGTTGTCAGAGATGAAGACATTTAGGATGAAACCAGAGGGGTGAAAAGGGAGCCGGCCCCTCAAAGACCGGGGAAGGCTATGCAAGCAGAGGAGACAGCAAGCACCCAAGCTCCGAGGCAGAAGGAAGGGCCTGTTGTGACGGGGAACAGACACGCCAGTGTGGTCTTGCACAAAGTCACGTTTTGTGTACTTTACCACAATAAAAACAAGACATTTTTAGAGCAAATTTCCTCCTGTTGTTTAACACAAGTTAAATTCCATGGGTCAGGCAGTTAGAAGAAGGATGTTTGCTTTTATCTCAAGTACTGGATCCCTGTCCCTAAACTCAATTAATCCAATATTTTTCCAGACATCTGTGTAGGTATTTGTAGTAAAAAGCAAACATAATTATCCTATCCTAGACGAGTTCCTAAATAGCTGTGTTTCTTAGCAACAGGGAGCATTACTAACCACAAAAGCAGAGAACGAGGAAGGCAAGCAAAGCGTTCAATCCCAGACCCAGCGCCAGAAGACATCAGTCTGTGGCCCCACATAGTCTTTCCTTCCCCCAGGAGACACGCTTTCTTTACAGGAGCCTTTGTATTAAGCTCATTACTTCCAGCATCTATCCTTTTTTATTTCTTTTAAAAAGTTTATTTCTGAAAATAACTCAAAACCCTAACAGAATAATACAATGAAGAATGATCAATTCTCTCCCATACAGACCATGGTTCTACTTCCTGGATTGAACATTATGAATAGTTTCTAGAATTCTGCATTAATACATGTGCATACCCACACATACAGCTAGTGTGTGTGTGTGTGTGTGTGTGTGTCCTCTAGGAGGGGACTCATTTCACTTCTGCTTTAGCTATAAACATCAGATATTTTTAGCTTTTTTCTTTTGTAAAAATGTCATTTTAAATCCATTTCCATATTCTGGACAACGTCTCTGCCTCCTTATGAAGATGATTTGTAAAGATTTGTCTCTGTCGTAGTGAGCTGATAAAGGCTCCACTGAGAGGAGCTCGGCCCTGATGATTTTCCACGGACAGCCAGGGCCTTTCCTCCGACTGTGTGGCTTCGTCTCCCTGCCGCGCTGAGGGCCTGAGCAAAGGCCTGCGGGCCCCGTGGACAAGAGGATGTTCCTCAGTCCCCTCTTTTTCTCGGGATACCCTTCCCAATTTTCACTGACTAGTCACCTTCCTCCTCAGGATGTGTCCTGGAGCAAACCATGTGCACGTGAGCTGTTTTCATTTAGCAATGAATGGATATTTCCACTCCAACCTGGTTTATATAGATGGGCCTCAAGCTTCTTAAGAATTATATGTGCCTTGCTTAGAACAGCCTTTCTCATTCTAAAATTATAAAACTGTTGCCTATGTTTTCTTATAGTTCTTTTTATGATTATATTAATTTATCAATTCACATGGAATTAGTCTTGATGTAATAGTTATCTATTTTCCAAAAGAGATGTTTTGTAATTTTTGATAGTGCCCCTCCTTTTCAATTTCCTAATCATATTTTTCAATAGAACTGATACCTACTAGGAGAAAGTCCTGCTCCCGACTAATTGTCTCACCAAAACCCAAGACAAAGTAGGCTGTTGATGGCCTTGGGAATTCATTTCATTACTCTGGTCCTTGGTGCCCTCAGCGAAAGAACAGGAGGAGTTAGACTGACTGGCTGTGAGCCATCCTTCTGGCTGAACAGGCAGATGGTGACTGGGCAGAGCTCTCACGACCTCATGCTGCGACGGCACCGATCCCATAACAACAGAGACGGCATTTTCACACAGTACGCGCCCCTCTCCCTGCGAGCACAGCGAGTGCATCCTGAAAGCCTGCGGAATGCACCGCCTGGGAAGTTCCGAGCCCTAGGCCAGCTGGACTGGGCCCGGCTGTATGACAGGATTTGTCCCTCTCAGTGACTGACTTCCTGCTCCAGGTCACTTGACCTACACCAAGAAAGGGAATGACTGAGGACAGGCCACTTGTGCCTATTTTCAAGAATGACCTGGCTTTCTAATTAGTGTGATGCCACCGTGTTTGTTACTGCCTGTCCCAACATGTGGCTCCCTCTCCTGAACCCTACCCTCCGACAACTAAGGAGCCATTGGGGTGAAGGAGCAGGCCCCGATTCCTACTACAAGCCAGACTCAGCCCCAGTCCTCTCTCTGCCTTGATCTGGCGTTGGGGCCTTGCGCACTCCCATTTGCTCTTCTGGACCTTAAATATCGCAGCTTTGCTGCACTCCTCGTTCTTGCACTCCACACACTTTAAATGTAGAAAGCAAAAGGAGTGCTGTCCTTGGCCATTTAGAAATGAGTTTTCCTATCATGTTATATAAAGGAAGCCTTCCTGATTTGCTTCTGCTCCCTGTATCACTTCTTCTTGTGAGGATAACAATTCTAGGTTTCCAGAACCGCTTTTCAAACAAAAGCACAGTTGCCCTGTGTGTGGGATGCCCAGGTTGGAAGCCAGCAGACAGTACAGTGCTTCTTTGCAGACATATGGGAATTAATTTCTAAGCCACGCAAAGGCATTAATTTTTGTAAATCATGAGCAATCCATCCCATGGCATTTGAATAAGTTGGCTTCGATTTGTCTAAAATAGAAGATAAACACGCAGACAAATGCAAACAAGTACAGCTGCAGCCACCATCTTGCTGTTTAGCTGTTGGTTCCAGGGAGGTGTCTGCCTAAGGGGAGCTGTGTAACAGCCCTCTTGTATTTGTTAAGGGCCAGGACCATAGCTTCAGCTAAACGTAGATCACTAGTTGGCAGAGCAGAGGACTGTACAAGCCACAGACTAACTGAAGCTGAGAAAGATGCTGTGACTCACTATAAAAAGCCCTCATTGGAACCAAAGCAGCGAGTAGAACAGTAGGTGACTGGAGTATTTCTAACTCCTAAGGGAGCAGTTTCTTTATTGCTAAGTCCTAAGGGAGCAATGCTTCTACAGAGAGCACAGCCAGCAATTCACTGGGAACGCAAGGATGCTGATTTACTGCAGGCGCGGAGAGGAGGAACCCGGCAGAGCTGCCATGGCGCCCCCGGGTGAAGGGTTAGTGGGCGCTTCGAGAAAGGCATCTAGGGACAGAGCGCTGCCACGCAGAGTGGGCCTCACTATCCAGTTTAGTGCGCGTCACATCTCTTCAGCACCAACCTTCGGGCCCAGCCTCTCGTGGGAAATGCACTATGGAACCTCTCTCCTGGCAGAGACCCGGCTGGAGTTAGAAGGTTCACATCTACTGCTCGCCAATGCCCTCTGCTGATAACCTCAGATGGAGACACTCACGTGTCCTGGCCACAGTCTCCAAAGAATCCAAAATAGACTGGCTTCTTGAACTGAGATGTTCCTCAGACTTTTCCACAGAGGTCTGCAACTGAGAAACCCAAAATTAAGAAAAAATTCACAGACTGTTGCCTTATTTTACTAACTTGGAGCATTGCCATTTAATGATTTTTTAAAAGTTGTTAATATATTGCTATTCTACATGAACTAAAGTCAATATAATTATTAAACTTCTTAAAATGCAAATTGTTCTAAGTCTTTGAAATGCAACTATACTTACCTTGTGAATGCTTTCTCGCACATGGGAAATGAAGTTGTAGAGATTCTCACTAAAGTAGGAGAGAAAAAAAATAAATCCTTGTGGAATATTGAAACAATATGTAACAGAATTGATTCCATGCACATGGCAGGCATCCACTTACTATAGCATCAAAGCAGCTGGAAAAAGGAAAATGCAGACTTTTCACGACCATTTCCAAGGCAAACCACTTCTTCTTTAAATTCACTATATATGGCCCTGGCTGGTGTGGCTCAGTGGACTGAGCGCTGGCCTGTGAACCAAAGGGTTGCTGGTTCAATTCCCAGTCAGGGCACATGCCTGGGTTGCTGGCCAGGTCCCCCCGCCCCGCATCACACATTGACGTTTCTCTCCTTTCCTTTCTCCCTCCTTTCCCCTCTCTCTAAAGATAAATAAATAACATCTTTTAAAAGATCCACTGTATATATGTCTTAAATGAGGTAAAATTTTTAGCAGTGTAAGTGGTTACTACAGTAGAACAGACAGACTTTTACAGTTATGTGCCACATAACTGCATTTTAATCAATGATGGACAACATATACAACTTCAGCCCCATAAGATTCTGATGGCGCTGAACAATTCCTATCACCTAGTGACTCCTAACTCCGGGACATGTATTAATCTAATTGGCTATTATTTTGACTGTAAGAATGAGGTAGTAGAGAGACAATTCTGGGAAGAATATTAATTTCTAATGAAAGGAACTATCACAATTATCCCTCAAATAAATATCCCACTTTTGAAAAGATTCAGATATGGATTATCATTTAAACATTTTACAGATTTTGTTTCTTTACGTAATACAAATGCAAATATCAATTTTCAGACCCCAACAGGACAATTCTTCACAAGAAATCTTCTGCGTGCTCCACCCGACCGACTTTGAAAGGAGAATTAAATAGAACCATTTGGAAATTGACAAACTATATGGTTTTTAAATGAAAGAGATTGGGACATCACCTGAAAACAATAAAAATATTCAAAATTTAAAAAGTTAACTAATTAAGGATGTTAAGAACAGAATGGTATTAAAGTAGAAAAGCAGAGAATAAGGGTATCTAGAAATCTAAAGTAGCAGAAATTAAACATGTAGAATAGTTAGAAATGTGATAGAAATACAACTAGGGATAGAAATATGGTAGAAATCGCTAAGGAAATATCATAGAAAATAGGACAAAAGACAAAGAGATGGAAAATAGTTTCTAAAAATTAGAAGATCAATGCAGGAGATACATCACACACACACACACAAAACTGAAGATACAGAAAGAAAAAGAGTAAAAATAGAGAGGAGGTTTTCAGTGGTATAATAAAAATTCCCAGAACCGAGAAGTTTATAGGTAAAAGGAACTCCCCAATGACAACATAGCACATCAAAGCACAGTCCTATCAAATTTCAAAACTCCGTGGATAACGAGAAGAATCAAGGATTAGAAAGGCATCAGACTTTTTTTGTTTAATTTCAATTTATTTGTTTTTAAAGAGAGGGGAAGGGAGGGAGAGAAACATCTATGTGTGAGAGAAACAGTGGTTGGTTGCCTCTACCAGGGGCCTAGTCCACAACCCAGGCCTGTGCACTGACAGGGAATCAAACCAGCAACTCTTTGGTCCGGGGGATGCTGCCCAACCCACTGAGCCACACCAGTCAGGGTGGCATCAGACTTTTTAAAAGCAACATATAAAGCAGTAAGGCAATGGAATGATGCTTTAGAAATGTTGAGGGAAAATGATTTATAACCTAGATTTCTATATCCTGTGTAGTTTGCCATCAAGTGTGAGAGAAGAATAAGGAATTTCAGATACACAAGTTCTCAAAAAATTGTTTAGGTGCCATGTACCTGTTGTCAGGAAGTTTCTGGAATATATGCTTCACCAAATCCAAGCAGTAAACCAAGAAAGAAGGGGACTTAATATCCAAGAAACAGAGAATCCAGCTCAGGGGACAGCTGCACCACGAACTAAGAGAGTCCGAACTCGGACTGGAACTCGGAAGGGTGCTTCCGAGAAGAAAAGAATGACACTGAAAGAATTTCTGATGTGCTTAAATAGATAACAAGAAGCTTTTCCAGTTTGGCTGCAGAATTCGGGAATAGACTTACAATTCCTACATAGAAACTAAGCAAAATAGAAAACAAAGCAATTTTAAACATTAGGAAAATGTAATCACAGTATATACAATTTTTCTGGGATATCTATAGTGGTTACACAGTGATAAGGATATAAAGATTGAAAACTGATTTAACTAAAAATGTTCATATAACTATATTGGAATGATGGATGATGAGAGTTTATGGTGTTTGGGATAGGGAGGAGGCAAAAAATAATTCTTATTCTAGGGTAAAAGTCATTCTTTTAAGCTGAAAAAACAATCAAGAAATGACAATATAAGCCATCTAACATGCCATGAGATACATGGAAGTAAGTCCTAGCATAGCTAAAAGGGTTGCAAGTTGGTTGCAAAAAGAAAAAGAATCAGAAGTGAGAAAGGACAGACATCCTATTATGCACTATAATCCTAATGTATTTTCTAAATATTATGTACATGTGATAACTTGATTAAAAAATACATAAGACTAAAAAAGTTCATCTTAAAGTAAATCTAACAGCCCTGACTAGTGTGGCTCAGTGGATTGGGGTGTTGCCCCCCAAACCAAAAGGTTCCCCATTCGATTCCCAGTCAGGGCACATGCCTGGGTTACAGGCAAGTCTAACAACGCTACATATTACTGCTCGGGAAAGCCTCTACTATATCACATCACCAGTTAGGAGTGATTCTTTATTCTCATAAACACTCTCCCTTATTAGTATATTTAGTAATAATATTCCCAACTTAAACTGTATTATACAAAATAAATACCTTAAGCATACTATTTTATATTAAAATGTTTTACATATAACTGATAGCTCCCCTTTTAACTGTTTATTACTCAGTTTCATCTTGTCTGAATTGAAATGTCAAATTCCGATTTACCCCAAACCCTTAAAAGATGCTTAAGAGACAAAGTAAAAACATTAAAAGCTTGATAAATAAACATTTCATAAAAAGCTACCATTAATTTGGAAGTCATCTTTATTACTCTTTATCAAAATAAGATGCTTAAGCCCTGGCTGGTATAGCTCAGTGGACTGAGCGCAGGCTGCGAACCAAAGTGTCGCAGGTTCGATTCCCAGCCAGGGTACACGCCTGGGTTGCAAGCTATAACCCCCAGCAACTGCACATTGATGTTTCTCTCTCTCTATCTCCCTCCCTTCCCACTCTGAAAAAAAATAAATAAAATCTTTTAAAAAAAATAAGATGCTTAAAAACTAGAGATTTCTCATCCACCCAGATATTATGTGCAGGATCATAGAAAGTTAACTATGACCTAATCTCTGCTCTAGAAAAAGTCAGCTAGGAAATTCTGTTCATTGGTAATAAAAGAAAAACACAAACACTACTTTTCAGAATAGAAGAAAATTCTGTACCACCCTGTGCTGTTTATTTTACTTCAAAAATCCATTCACTTATTCAACATTTTATTGAGCTCTTTCGTGACAAGTCCTTAGGAATGAATACCTTTGGTGATATGGAGGGGAAAAAATTCAAGTTCTTACCCCCAGGGAGCTTATGAGTATATTCTTGTTGGTATTTTTGAATGCTGTTTCAAAATCTACTCAAATTAAATGATCCTCTTTATTTTTATTTATTTTTTTTAAAAAGAGTCTTTTAAATATTTCACATTTATTCTTTTTTTTAAAGATTTAATTTATTTTTATTTTTAGAGGGAAGGGAGGGAGATAGAGAGAGAAAGAGAGAGACATCAATATGTGGTTGCTGGGGGTTATGGCCTGCAACCCAGGCATGTACCCTGGCTGGGAATCGAACCTGTGACACTTTGGTTCGCAGCCCGTGCTCAATCCACTGAGCTACGCCAGCCAGGGCATGATTCTCTTTATTTAAAAATTGTATCAAAATCAAAGCTTGTTGAATCTGATCTCCTGCTTATTGACATGCCCAATAATAACGTGTTTGTGTAAATTACAGTGCATGCAGAGCTGACAGCAACACTGCACATGGACGCAGCTCTGCCAATTGCTGGTAGTCAGCTTCTGTTCTGTCTGAGTGATCAGTACTCAAGCTGTATGTTTTTTAAAAACCATCACTTTATTGAGGTATGATTGACACATGAAAAGCTGTGCATATTTAATATATACAAGTTTGGAGATAAGTATACATCCATGAAACCATCACCACAATCTGTGCCATAAGTATCTCCATCACCTCCACGTGTTCCCTCCCACTCGCACTACCCTGTACCGTAGATCTTTAGAACTTATTCATCTTGTAGAAACTGAAAGCTTGTACCCTTTGACTAATACACATTTTTATTTACCTAAGGTAAATGCCTAGGAGTAGAACTGCACAGACATATAGTAAACTGTGTTTAATTTTATAAGAAACTGTCAAATTTTTCCAGAGTCGCTGTATCATTTTGTATTTCCATCAGCAAGAGTTCTAGTCGCTCTGTATCCTTACTCAGATGAGTTTTTGTTTGTTTTGTTTAATTTTAGCCATTCTAATAGATGTACAGTAACATCTCAATGTGATTTTAATTTGTAGTTCCAAATGGCTAATTATGTTGAGCAACTTTTCATATACTTACTTGCAATCCATATGCTTTCTTTAATAAAGGTATCTGTTCAAATCCTTTCTCACTTTTTAATTGAGTTGCTTGTTTCTTATTGTTGAGTTTTAAGAGTTCTTTATATATTTTATATACAAGCCCTTTCTTGACAATGTCGTTTACAAGAATTTTTTCCCAGTCTGTAGCTTATCTTTTCATTCTCAATGTCTGTCAGAGCAAATATTTTAAAAAAATTTTTAAATAAACAAAAATCCCATTAAACTCAAAGTTAGAACTTTCATACTTTGGATTTATTTTTGTTTCCCCAATCCACCTGCTACCACCATGCTCTCTGTTCAAGGCGTTTTGTTACAGTGGGAGAAACAGAGAGCATACTTACTCCATCTTACCCCAAACCAGAATACTTTTCAATACCATTTAAAAAAATTATTTTTCCACTTAAATGAACTTACTTCTATTGCATACAAACAATAACTCTGGCACAGTTGTCTAATTTATCTATCACATGTGTGTTCCCCTAACCAGACAGAGAACTTCAGAGCTGTCACCATTATTCTTTTCCTTGGGATCCCCAGTCTGTAGTACTGGGCCTAGCACAGTGCTTATAAAGTGAATGAATGACCAAACTTCATTATGGTGACCAACAATCATTGAAAGAACATCGTGATTTTTCTAATCTATTTGTGGTCCTTAGCTTATTTATTAGTTATGAGACTAATCCATTTTCTCAAATACTATAGATAAAAAACAATAATCTGGGTAACGGCCGTCCATTGTCTGATGTGCCCAGCATACTGCTCCAGTGGGAAACTGCTTCTTTCTGCATCCAAAAAGTGGTTCTGGTGAGGACTCCCAGTCATGCTCCTTTGCTCACCCCATAACCTCAGCAAGCCAATCAGAAGCCTTCACTGGGATTTTTCAAATTGGAACTAAAAGAAGAAACTCTCTTCCTCTGTGTTAGGAGGAAGGTCATCTCTAGTAGGAGAGTAGGGTACATATGGAGAGAGAAGCACAGAAAAGAGATGGATTCTGATGCCATTTCATTCTCTGTCTTTCCCAGACTAGTTAAGAGAGAGAGTACATCCCCCTTTTTGTCGAAGCTAGTTTGAGGTGGGTTTCTATTTGCTACCAAAAGAGTGAAACAAATGCAACCTGAATGATTAAGGCTTCTTTTGAGATGTCTTCACCTCCTTCTGTAACATGTGATCTCAAAACACAGTATGTGAATCCATTGCTTATTGGTTTGTAGCATCTCATGTTTGAACTCGTACCATGGTTCATCACTTTCCCGATTTCAAATTTACAATGGTATGCTTTCTCTCTCTTATTTTAAAATTCCTCACTCCTCCTCAGCACATTTGTCCCTTCTAAGTACTAACCAGGCCCGGCCCTGCTGAGCTTCCAAGATCAGACGAGATCGGTCATGTTCAGGGTGGTATGGCTGTAGATGATCCCAGCACATTTCTGACAAAGCATTTATTGACAGAAAGCAAGGAAGCTAACATCCTGGGTTTTATTTTTGCCAAAATTTATTAAAATTATAATTTTCTGCCTATCATATAAATCAATATCTCAAGCTTGAATTCTTTTATTTTTCTTCCTGCAAAAAGCTTTATTGTTTCCATTTGGTTCAATGTATGGGAGAGGTCTCCAGGGTTTAACAGGAGCCCAGTGGTTTCAGGCAAAAATAAAAAAGCAGGGAAATGCAGAGGGGCCCCTCAGAGGTCTCTGGGCTCCAAAGTTCCTAGTTGTGTTTGAGGGTGAGCCTTTCAAGAGCTACTCGCCCAGCCCAGCCTGGGCCCAGGCAGCCTGCTGAGGTTAGTCAGATGGTTTGCTCATCTTCTTGATGAGTTTCACCTCCCCATCCAGGAAGTGATTCTCCAGGAAGTCACAGAGCTGAGGGTTTGTGTGGGCAGAACCCAGGATATGCAGATCCAAAAAGGCCTGGTTCAGGTTTTCCATGACCGTAGCAGCTTCCATGGCATCCTGAGTTGTACCCCACTCATCGTGGGACAGCTCCTGCACTGGTTTTGCATCTTCAAGAGACGCTGAGTTCCCTCGCACTTCTCCTCGGCCCACTCGGGGAACTGGCCCATGCCCTCCAGAGCCACATCGTTGCAGGGGAAATAGAAGCCCAGAGAGAGGTAGGTGTAGGAGGCCATCAGATGCATGTTGACCAGGTAGCTGATGGCATCCTCCACCTTGGTGTAATAATTCTGATGAATTTGGGAGATCATGGTTTTTCAGGAATAAGGAGTTACGGTCAAAAAACAGTGCTGGCTGATCTTGGAGGCTGAGGATGGCTGAGGTGGTTCCAAAGGTGGTGGCTGGAAAAGAGGTTGGAGGGTGGTCGGAGACTGCAAGAAGGGGCGTCCCTGGGTCTGTTCCATGCAAACACTGTTGAAGCAAGAGGCAGATCCGGGGGACTTCTGAGGGCTCTGTCTTGAATTCTTTTTAAAGGACAGAAATTCTTCAGAGTTCTCATCATTTGTTCTCTCTATATAAATACATATATTTTTTGCCATTTTTAAAGTAATTGTTAACAGAAATTCATTTTACTACCAAAAAGAGAATGAAAAAGAAAGGAAGGAAGAAAAGGGAAGGCAGGTGGGAAAGCAGGAGGGAAAGAAATGTCAAGTGGGACTCATGTTTTAAGAAAACTTTTTGGATGTGAGGGCGATCTGGCTGCGACATCTGTCACCCCATTAATCGCCAGAGTTGATTCGGCTGATCTGGCTGGCTAGGCGGGTGTCCCCTTCCTCCCTCACCGATCCACGTGCGTCCCTCCCGAAGCTGCGTGCTCGGTCGAAGAGGACGACCTTCCCAACTAGAGGAGAGGACCAGTCTTCGGTCAAGGGCATACGAGTAGCTGCGCTCCCCTGCTAGAACCTCCAAACAAGCTCTCAAGAAAACTTTTTTCAGTTGAGAAGTATTGATCAAACAAAACACAATCCTGCCCAGGCTGGTGTGGCTCAGTGGTTGAGTGCCAGCCCATGAATCTAAGGGTTGCTGGTTCAATTCCCAGTATGGGGCACATGCCTGGGTTGCGGGCCAGGTCCCCATTGTGGGGCGTGCAAGAGGCAACCACACATTGTTGTCTCTCTCCCTCTTTCTCCCACCCTTCCCCTCTGTCTGAAAATAAATAAATAAAATCTTTAAAAAAAAATACAATCCACAGGCCCAAAGAACAAAAAAATTAAGACTGATTTATCTGAAGCACTGCAAGGGTGAGGGCAGCCTTATACCTGCAGTACCCTACCATAGCCTTGAGGGGCCTCTGAGAAACCCTAAAGTGCAAGAGCCTGGATTCCCAGGGGAAAGAAGTCTGTCAAAGAATGGGAAATGCATTTTTATCAACAGAACCAAATTCTTTAAATAGAGCATTTTGCTTTTCTAACTAAAGGAAAATAGTCATACAGCAGCAGAAACCTAATCCAGGAATTCTGGGCTCTTTCAACATTAAAGCACTAGTGGTGATGCGAAGCAATACATCCTCACTGTCACAAAATATTGCAGCTCTAATTTATCTCACATATTTGTTTTAAAAATCAATATATCACTAACAAATTAAAATGGGTATAAAATTTAAGGAATATCTGAAGAAAAACAAATAGCAACATTTCAAAGTGAGAAATCAGCCTGGACTCCGATTTAGTTCATGTTCTATGTTCTTGAGCCTGAAACAAATAATGTTATCTAATATACTAATTCCGATGATCTGAAAAGAAAACAAATTAAAGGGCAAAATTTTGGGTAGAATAAACATAATACTATTTGAATATTGCATTTCTCTAAGAAGTCCTTTATCTCCCTTTTGAGAGGCACCAAAACTGTGGCAGCCATATTCAAATCTGCCACAAGCTACATTGACAAGAAAGCAAACGAAGATTAATTACTAGATGAGCTATAAAGGCAAGATTGCTATCATGCTGAAATCAAATTATTTCACTATTGGCATTCCATTTTATGTTTCCTTCATGAAAGAGAAGCTGTCTTGTCTACTTGAAACGTTTGCATACCTGTCACATTTGTCTTTTGCTCTTTTCTTTTTCTCCTCAAACTGTTCCAAGAGGCCTTTTGATTTTCCAACAGACAAAGGAAGAGGAAATAAGCCTCCATCTTTTGTATCTTCTCCAAACAGCTGGGGTTTTGTTTGGTACTTTGTGAAAAGACTAGGTTCACTCTGTTCAATTAAAAGAAATCATTAGCTCTGGCTGGTGTAGCTCAGTGGATTGAGCGCGGGCCTGTGAACCAAAGGGTCACGGTTTGATTCCCAGTCTAGGGAACATGCCTGGGTTGCAGGCCGGGTCCCCAGCAGGAGGAGTGGGAGAGGCAACCACTCATTCATGTTTCTCTCCCTCTCTCCTTCCCTTCCCCTCTAAAAATAAATAAATAAATCTAAAAAAAAGAGAAATCATTATAGCATTTTACATATAAAAATGCCTATAACATTCACTATTTTCTATACAATGCAGAGTCACATTTAAATGCAAACCATAATACTAAATACAGCATAACATGTAGTATTTTTTATTTCATATATGCAAAAAAATTATATTAAAATAAAGCAACTGCTTTTATTAATATAATTTTTGCCTTACCAGCCTAGAGACATATAAAATGTCAGCTAAAATGGTTTAAATCAATTGCATAAATTTAAAGGCAACAGGAGACAATTTTATTTTCATCAACTATTTTATTTATGAGGTCTGTCTGGAAAAATTCCAGCCACAGTTAATATAACGAGAACAGTTAGCGTGACATCCATGTAACCTGGCAGCCAAGGATAGTGAACTGGAATGTGCATCCATGAACAAGGACGACTTTACTGTACTAGTCAGTGGGGGCAGTAGACACTGTTGAGTGAACAGTGTGTACTGTGTGGCCATCACATTCAAAATAATTGATTGAGTAGAGCAACAAATCTGCATCAAATTTTGCGTTAAGCTTGAACATTCCTCCGCAGAAACTATCTGGATGATTCAGAAGGTCGTGGCTATGAGCAACTGGTGATTGGCAGCTTCATCACAAAAATGTACCCACTCATGCACTATGTCTTATGCAGAGTTTTTTTGGTGAAACATCAAATCCCCCAGGTTACTCAGCCCCCCTACAGCCCAGATTTGGTGCCCTGCGACTTTTGGCTTTTACTAAAACTAAAATCACCTTTGAAAGGGAAAGATTTCAGACCATCACCGAAGTTCAGGAATATACGACAGGGCAGCTGATGGTGGTTGGAAGAACTATGAGCAAAATTTACACTGAAATAATCAAGGAGTACATTTACTCCTTCATATCACTGGGTACCAATTTTTGTACTGAAATACTTATCTCAGAACATACCCTACTAACTTAAAGCACTGACCTAATCTTATTCGTTAAGTTTTTATCTGATGCAGTTAAGTCTGCATATAAAGTCAAATTTAGTTCTACACCAAAATAAATAAATAAATAAATAAATTTATATAAAAACATTTCTGACTTACAGAAGAAGACATGCTGGTCTCAGAGAAAATTAAGGACTCAGGGGACTTGGTTCCTCACTCTGGCCCTTATTCATTAACTTGGGCCTCAGAATCCTCATCTCCCTCTTCAAGGAGATAGTGGAGCACAGAGTGGACTACAATCCACAGAGCACCTGAACTTTCTTGGGAAAAAAAAACTGTCCATCTAAAATAAGATTTGTTACTTTATTCCAATTTTTCTAAAGTTCTCTTTTCCTATGAAATTTTTATGAATAACAGCAGGACTAGTCTTAGAAAATATCATGCAGTACTTGGATCTCCCTAGAAGTGGCGGAGGTACTGGCACTGTCCTACATTGTTTTGGTGATATAGAAGAAACCGTAAATATAAATGTTTTCTCCATTTCGAATTACCAAGTTGAACAAGTCCCCAATAAGCACAGATCCATTTAGAAGAGTAATCCTTAGAAATGTACACTTCTAAAAAATATAATTCAACAGAATGTCTTTTTTATAGCTTATCTCCACAACAGTGAAATGTGTACAGAAAAAATGCTGGCAATCAGACTCACGTCCAGAGAATTCTTTTGTAACTGTTTTGGATCTCTCAAATGGACACCAAAGTCCAACGGTGCTGACAGGGCCTCTGAACTTTCTGGACAGAACTGGGACCCAAAGAGGAACTGAGAATCACTGAGACCGGAGTAATCAGCCTGATTATTGGTCCAGTTTGATGACTTAGTGGTACTGAAATTAAGCAAAAAATACATATATTATATATATATAGCAAATGGAAAATATCCTAAACAAATAAAATCATAATTCACAACTATTCATTTCTGAATATTCTGGGCAGTGTGCTAGCTTGTTCTGACCTCCTAGTCCCCTGAACACTGCCAGTACTACCTATAAAGAAACAAGAAAATTTTGAATGCCAGACATTTTGATTACAACAACCTGGGAACAATCAGGTGGGAATTCAAACAATAATACCATTATTCTTTGTATAATAGCACTGTTGGCTATAACAGCATTTTGGAGATCAAAGTTCATAAAATATTTTAAAAAGTTGAATCTTTTCATCACTAAGGGAATATAAAAAATAAAATAAGGTATATGCACATAATTGATGCAGTAGTCAGAAGCAATAAGCTAGATTTACATATAACCACATGAGTAAGTTTCAAAAATGTAATTTTGAGTGCAGAAAAAAGAACTGAATGAACATCAATGCATATCATTTATGTAAACTTTTAGACCTACATCATATACACCATGAGGGTGGGGCCCTCATGATGGGATTAGTGTCCTCATAAGAAGAGACACCAGAGAGCTCACCCCCCACCGCCCGCCCACCATGTGAGGACACAGCAAGAAGGTGGTTGTCTGCAAGCCAGGAAGGGACCTCTCCCAGAAACCAATCATGCTGGCATAAAGGTCTAGGACTTCCAATGTCCAGAACTGTGAGAAAATAAATTTCTATTGTTTAAGCCATCCAGGTTATGGTACTTTGTTTTGGTAGCTCAAGCAAACTAATGTAGGCCTCCTCCAGACTGAAGAATGTGATCAACTCAGATTTGTGCACAGGAGAATCCATTAACAATTGTTTTTGATGCAAGGCATTGCTCCCTTTCCCACTTTTAGTGTCTTGTCTTTGCTGGCTTTAAATACTTGCAGCTGTGGACTTCCAATTTGCTTTTCATGGTTATCTATGCCAGTCTTTGAACCTCACATATAAAGGAGCCAGTGATACTGATAATAATACAACCATATTGAACACATTGTACTAAGCCTACTGCAGAGACAGCATGTATAAGCAGGACAAGTAAAACAGTCTTCAAGTTTTTACTTGAAAGACACCTCAATTTGTGTTACTTAATGCTGTTGTGTAACCCAAGAAAACGTGCTTTAGTTAAAACACAAAAACACAAATCATTCCTTTTCCAAATGTTAAATTTAAAGTAACTAAATAGCATATAAATATATATTCTAAGCTAAAGGAAGAAAGAAACACTAACAGTTCACCACAGCAAGGAGTAATTATTTTGACTTACAGACCATTCTCTAAGATCAACTAAGGTGATGAACTGCACACATATAATATAGGTTGCATAATCATTACATTAAAAACACTGCTCTGTGAGCCTACAGAAATCATGTAGGATTTACATTTTAAAGTCATGATCTGGATTAAACAAAGATTTTTTATAGTCTGTGTCAATTTTAAGCACATTTTTTCTTTTTGAGAAATAAAAAAATGCTATAGATTTTTGCTGAATTACTAACTGTATTTATGAAGGCATTAAGGAAGAAAATAAACTATTGTATGATAAAAGCATACCAAAAGCAGTTACAAATCTCTCAAATATAAATTACTTCCGGGACACAGCCACCAAGTAGCAATGGCAGGCCTATTGCACGGCTGGTGGACACCAATGTAAGTACCTCAGTGGAGTAATCGTAGAGGGGGCAACATCTCAATGAGCCTTTTCAATAGCTAGAGGGGCTCTTAACTCCACAGTACCTACAAATTATACTACACAAGTAAACATATATCTGAACACTGTTTTGATTTTTTGAAAAAGACAAGTATGGGAGGGTGCAGCAGTGACACGCTAGGGAAAGAAATCACATGGGGTAACTCTATTACTATAAACCAATAGGAAGGGGAGCTTCTTTCTATGAAATCAATATAACTAATAAATCTTCTTAAGTATCAGAGTATGTAACTAGAAAACTTACCCAGAGCCTGAGGGAATACTGAGCATGTCTTTGATATTCCAGACATTAAAATTCATTTCTTATGATTATCTCTATTGAAAAAAAGAGGAACATTAATTTTAAAGGTTAATATAATTCTCCCCCTCAAGATCGCTTTACTGGTGACTATTTTATATGTAGATGAGGACATTTTAGTAGCTACATTTTCATCCGATTAGTGAAAATTCCCATTACCTGTGTGCCAGCAACAACTATCTTCTGCTGTTAAATTGCCTAAAAATTTCTCTCCTCCTTAATACCACCAAGGAGGGCCCAGTCACCCGACAAATGGTAAATCTGCCTCCCATCCTCTATTCTCCCATCCTTTTCTCTTGCCGCCCTAGCAATAATCTGCTTTTAGGAGAAGACCAATAACCCCACTTTTCAATGACCCTATTCTTTCAAAGCTTTAAAGGCAAGAAAAAAAGAGGGGTGGGAGGCTATAGACTAAAAGAGGTATGATGATGAAAAAGAATTGTACCCCTGAAACCTAGATAATTTTATTAACCCTTGTCACCCCAATAAATTAAAAGAAATAGGAAAAAAAGAGATTTATGAGGCACATCAACCAAATGCAATGTGTTTGGATCCTGAATTTTAAGAAAACAATCAGAGAAATTTAAACATTGACTCACTACATAATGGCAGTTTTAAAAAATGCTAAGTGTGTTAATGATATTGTAGTTATAATAAAACAGAGTCTTATCTTTTATACATACATAAGTTTTAAGTGGATAAAATAATCTGTGCTTTGCTTTAAAACAACACAGGATGAGCTGGGGTAGCTGAGCAGGGGTACAGAGTGGCCCTAGGTGGGTAATTGTGGAGGCTAGGTGACAGGGACATTGGAATTCATTTACCCACGATCTCTACTTTTACATGTTTGAAATTCCCCACAATAAAAATTTAGTAAGTGAAATACCTTGCGCTATCTGACAGCTCCCAAAGTCCTCACCTGCAGCCCAGACCCCTCCCCTGAACTCCACGCTCCTACCTTCTATTGCCGACCTGACGCTGCGGCTCGGAAGACCAGCGCGCACCTCAGACTTACCATGATCAAATCCAAGATCATCATCTTTCCCCCCAAATACTCTCCACCTACAGTTAATGGCACCTCCATCTTTCCAGTTGCTCAGGCCAAAACCCAAGAGTCCTCCTTGACTTCCTTTTCTCAAATGCAATCTGCCAGTAAATGCTATGGTAACTCCTTTAAAACACGTCCAGGATCTGACCACTCCTCATTCCTTCCACGGCAGGGTTGCCAGATAAAATATAGGATGCCCAATGAAATTGAATTTCCCACATATTTCATGGGATACACGTGTACAAAAATATGTTTACCTGAAATTAAATTTAACTGGGCGTCCTCTACTTTTACTTGCAAACCTGACAACCCTTCTCCTCCCCGACACTGTGTCAGCATAATAAGCCACGCCCCCTCCTTCCGGTGCTCTCTCAACAATCGATTCAAAATCGTCCTACCTCAACAATCACTCTCTCTCTCCCTTGCATTTTCTGCACAGTACGTCATTATTCTAATACACTGTATATTTAATTAATTTATCTCATTTTGTCTGTCTCAGCGAGCACACGCAGGCCTCCTAGAATGTCATGTGAAACTCTTTGAGAAGAGGAATTTTTGTCCGTTGTGTTCACTGCTATATCCCCAGAATCCAGAAATTGTGTCTGGCACATAATATGTGCTCAGAAAATATTTACTGTTAAATGAGGAAAAAAAAAAAAACTTGGGAATTCTAGTTAGACAATGGAGAAAAACTTTCCAGGTAGCCACGAATTTAAAAATACATGATGTGTGATCAATGATTACATTTCAGGTCCCTAAAGACTGAGTACACATTTTAACGAAGGTGAATTGAATTTCATGTGGGGTTACTGGCTCGTGTTTAGTCGGTTTTTTTGTAGCCCGAGATTGGTTTGTCTGTTGTTGTTGTTGTTGTTTTCCTCTTCCGCCCGCACCAGCAGAAACCCTTCTAGAGCCTGGATTTAGGATGCGGACGATTTCCCCGCGGGACCACGACTGGAGGCCATCACTGCTGCGTCCAGATGGCCAGCCCTGTTGCCGCCCACCTCTGCGTACGCTGAGGGCAAGAGTCGTCTCCCTACAGCGCGGGGCGTGGGGTTTCGAACACTGGGCCCCCAGCTCCACGGCTCCCCCCTCGACCAGGTCTAAGGACCCCCCAGAGCTTCCCGGGCTCGGCCCCGCGTCCACCTGTCCTCTGCGTTTCACCCGTGTTCACGCCACCAGCGCGGGTTTTAAGTGCTCGGACGGCAGAAACCCCGTCCGTCGAGCCCTCCTCCGCGGCACGAGCCGTGACGAGGCGGCCGTCTTGGCGGGGACACTAGTCACAGCTCGGTCAACGAAGACGGAGCGCGCACGCGTTCCACGTTCCCCGGGACGGGGGTCCCTGTCCCCCGGCCGCACCCCCAGGCCTGGGAGAGGAAGCGTGGAAGTCGAGGTGCGAGTGCCCTCCCAGGGCCCCTCCGCGCCCTCGCTGGGGCGCAGCAGGCTTCCCCCTCAGATCTGGGGGCGCCTCGGGCCGCACCCGGCCTCCCGCAGCCTCCTCGCTCGTCTCCGATCTCTCCAGACAGGAAGACCCCCCCCGCGGGCGCCCCCCGCGACTAAACCATCCCCCCCCGCGCCCCCCGCCCGCCCCCGGCCTCTGCAGAGGCCTCTGCAGGGATTTTCCGGAAAGGAAACCGACGACGAAACCCAGCCGGCCCCCCGGGCTCCCTGTGCACCCTGCCTTGCCGCTGGCCCTCTTCCCTGCGTGTCCCAAGCCAGACTCGGGAGTCGGGACTCGCGCGGGAGGCGTGGCCCCTGGAAACTGACGGAAGAGCCCGGGAGGCGGGGGGGGGGGGGCACGCCAGTCCAGTCTCCTCGGAGAACCAGCGCCGTCGTCCGTCACGTGGAAAGAAAGGGCGGCAAGGCTCTGCAAGGCGTGGCCCCGGGAAACAACTCGAGGTCCCCCGGAATCCCGAACCTATTTGCAAAGGCCACTCGGCTCCCACACCGCCCCCCCACCCGCCCCGGCGCGCCTGCCCAAACCCCTCCTGCCTCCACCTCTGGGAGCCGCACACAGGTCTGGACCTGAGGTAGCCCTGACCTGGCTTCAAAAATCAGTTGGCCCCGGGAAGCCGACTGAGCACGCGCGGCCCCGCCCCCAGGGCCTGCTCTAACCAATGGAGATTACGCCCCGCCCCCTGGGCCCGCCCCCGCTGCGGCATGTGACTAACGGTTTTAACGGATCTAACGGTTTTAACTGAGAGTATCAGCCAGGTGTGCTGGCCAGCGTGCGCGCGCGCACGCGCGCTCACTCGCACCCAGCGCACGTGCACCTCCTGAGATGTCCCCTCACGCCGGCTGCCCACGCACACCCCGCCGCGTCCCCTGCCAACACAGACCCGCGTGGGGGAGGGCATGAGACGCACACCTTGCTGACTGTGGGGTGGACTGGGTGCCCGGGGCCAGGGCATGGCTGGGGCCCGGGCGGTGGCCTTCGATGCCATGAAACAGGGATGGGCCGGCCACGAAGGCGTGAGGGGAGCAACACTGTGCCGAGGCCCGGGGCACTCATCGGCTGGAGGCCTGGACGAGGAGAAAGCAGCGGAGGGGCCAGGGGCCGTGTGGTCGGGGGACGGGACGGGACGGCCGCCGGGAGAGCGCGGTGCCGTGCAGGACGCGGGACAGGAGGAGTAGAATCAGCCGTGGCCCTGCAGGAGCCGTCTCGGTCCTGCACTGCGTTCGGAAACCACGTGGGGCCTTGCTCGGCGCGTCTGTGTCACTGCAGAAATGGTGTGCTCCGGGCATCTCTCTATACAGCTTGACTTGCTGACTCGCCATTTCAGAGACTGATCTCTGTGGACTCAAGTATCTGCAGCCCTTGCACAGTAAGTCCGCTATTTCGCTGTCCCTGTCGGCCATTTTCCGCACGGCCCCGTCGCTAAACATCCAGGCCGCTCACAGTTTGCCGCCCCCCCTGCCCCCCCACCGCTGGTGCAGGGAACGTTCTCGAACCTGTGAGTGGGGGGGAGGGGGCCTCCAGGGTGACGGCATTGGGCGGGGGCGGGGGTGGGGCGGACTTTCTGGCTGGCGGGGCTGAGTGTTTCCCTTGGTTGAATTTTTCATCAGCATTTTTTAAAACATATTTTATTAGCTCAGTGGATTGAGCTCGGGCTGCGGACCAAAGTGTCGCAGGTTCGATTCCCAGTCAGGGCACATGCCTGGGTTGCAGGTCATGACCCCCAGCAACCGCACATTGATGTTTCTCTCTCTCTCTCTCTTTCCCCCACCCTTCCCTCTCTAAAGATAAATAAATAAAATCTAAAAATAAAAAATAAATTAAAAAAGAATACACAATTTAAAAAAATATTTCATTTATTTTTAGAGAAGGGGCAAGGGAGGAAGAGAGGGAGAGAGACATCAGTGTGAGGTTGCTCTCACGCTCCCTACTGGGGACGGAGCCCGAAACCCAGGCGTGTGCCCCAACTGGGAATTGAACCAGCGACCCTTTGGTGCTCAGGCCGGTGCTCAGTCCCCTGAGCCGCACCAGCCGGGGCCACTGGCACTTCTTTAGTGGCTGACTGGTGGCTTCTTTTGGTTAGTGAGAGGGATGAGCAGTTCACATCTCGGTGTTACCAATGGGAGAGGGAGCAGGGGAGAGAGAGAGAGAGAATGAGAATTATCTGTCCAAGGATAGCTTGGAATGGAACCACCATGTACATACACGTTTCTCATGCTCCTCCTTTGGCTGCTCTGTTACGCCCTCCTCCCTGCAGGTCCCTGTCACCCTCGCCGGCCGTGATCAGTGTTGTCCCCAGTCGCCACGAACCCCTGAGCAGTGGGCAGGCAGAGCCTCATTCTGACGCACTAAGTTTATCCTAAGAGCCACCAGCCCCTTGAACGCTTCTTCTGGCTCCACGGAGCGCTTTCTAAATCGGTATCCCTGGCATTTTGGCTGGGCAGTTTTAAGAACGCAGGATTCACCTCTAAGTGTTCCTTAATAGTTCACTGACGGAATTCATCAGACTCCACAGTGGGGCCCTACGTGTGTCTATATATAAAGACGCTCTCAGGCTGTTAAAGTGGAGGGGCAGATTCCTCTCCGGGGGGGGGGGGGGGAGTAAAAACCGAGCAGGAAGCCCAGAGGGGCAGCAGGCGAGGCGCCGCCTCAACACCCAGCGGCATTGTGCAGTCACAGCATCCCTTTGTCACTAAGCAACAAGAAGCTGGCCTCCTGCAGTTTTCAGACAGCCTCAGAGAGACTGGAGGAAAGTTTCCCTCTTCGTGCCTTTCCCCGGAAAGATGAAGAGTGCTTTAGTAGGCTCCTGGGTAAGAGCATATCTTACGGTTAACCCTGGTGCCTGGCCCTGGGGTAGTGCCTGAGATTTGAGTGCGTCGTGAAAGTGAAGGGAGAAGGGTTTCATCCAGCACCCAGGCTAGTGGAGGACGCTGAACTACCCACTCACCTGCCACCCTGGGGTCACCCCTGGGGCTGGCTTAGTCTTCCCGGCACCATGCTCTCTTCCAGAGGTCCTGGTCTCCTGCTAACCTGCTCACCGAAACGCTGTTGAACTAAACGGAATAGGAAGTAAGGGGTGTCCAGCAGACAGTAGAAGGATGGCCAGTAAAGTTGGATGGCCCAGGCCCTCAGTGGGATGAAAAAATGTGGGGCTTCCCAGTCGTGTTTAAGATCCCACGTGACAGCCAGAGGCTGGCTGGGGACAGGCTCTTGCTGCTCAGGGATGGGACCGTGGAGGACCAGACGGACCGTCCTCTCCAGGGAGCTCTCAGGGCAAAGAGGGTGGGCCACAGTGGTTCCTTGGCCAGGCACTGTCATCCACAGGGTGTCTGCCTAATGAGGTCAGGACAGGATCGCTCCGTCTTAGACTCCCGACGCCCGCTTCTGTCGCCTGCCAGTCCCTGTCTCTGGACTTCTCTCCAGAAGCCACCCATTGTTGGAGCACTTCTCTTTCAGAAATTCGTGCCTTAGGGGCTCCGGTCTCCCAGGGTGCCCTTCTTGCCCCAGGATAGCGGGTGTGTGTCAGACAGGTGTTCATTCCTGACTTGGCTGCTCGCTCTCCAGGGTCCTTTGACCTAACATTGCGGGGGGCGTAGCAATGAAGGGAACTTTTCTCAGCTCTCCCGCGGAAGGACCGTGGCGCTGGACAGCGGCCCTGTTCTCAGAACTGCTCAGTTCCAGGAGCCACCCCTACTCAGAAGCTTCTGGTCCCCTGCCTTCCCCGGAAGAGAGTCCACAGTCCTGACCCAGTCCCTGCCTGACCTCACCGCACTTCCCCCAGCTGGTTCACAGCCCTCTAGTAACCAGGCCTCTTCTTTTGTTCTTCCGAGCTCTCTCTCTCTGTCGTTCTCTATCTCCCTCCTTTGAAATTTTGCACTTAGAGTTCCCAGCATATTAGGGCCCTTCCACTACTCCTCATGTAGCTGACTCCTTTTCCTGCTCAGGCTCCCACCCCCAGTGTCATGAGGAGCTGTTCCTGTTCCTTGTCACTCTTGATCCATTCATCAGGCTGTTTCTTCCCTGCCCCTAATCACTGTGTTTGACTCCCCCACAGAAGGAAGGTTCACGGGGGCCAAGGTCCTTCTGTCCTTTCACTGCTACCTTCCCACCCCATATTGGGATTTTAAGAAAGAGGAGGAAAAAAGGGAGGGAGGGAGGGAGGGAAGGAGGGAGGGAGGGAGGGCCTACACACACACAGCCCTCCCAGGTGAGCCAGCACAGATGGCCAGCTGTTCTAATGACGAATGGAGACACCTCTTTGCAGTCCCCAGGGGACTCCCCACCACCACCTCAGATTCTTTCTGTTTTATCAGAAACTCCCAGGAGAGGCTTCTAAGGGCCCTGAGGTCTAGCCACTGAGGTCTAAGACTTGAGGTTGGGGTTTTGGTAGCATTCATGCTCGTGCCTGCCTTATTACAGCACAACAGTGGCTTCTATGGGCACTACAGAGGCCAGTTCAAGAGTGAAAGTGCTCGAGAATACCGCCTTGCAGCCAAGCCCCAGCCTCCGGCAGTGTTCCTGAAGCGATGCCAGGTACGAGGCAGCCCTGGAGCAGCTGGGTGGCTGGGCCAGTTTCTGCTTCTCGGGCCCCAGGAGCGTCATCCGCAGCCCCGCCACACACAGCTGGACTGACACGTGGAGCCAGCCTGTCCCCAGGACGGGCAGGAGGCCTGGCCCTTCCTCCCCTGCAATGTCAGGTCTTTCTCCCACAGATGGGGCGAAGAGGGACCAATGCCAGGCTGGACAGTCTTGCTCAATCATCCTTCTAGACGGAGGAAGGGTCAGGGCCCAGGTGGGGTGAGCAGCCATGGGGAGACAGCCTCCGGAACCCAGGAAATACGCCTTGAGTGTCGCCAAAAACTGCCCTTAAGCTCAGATCCCTTGATGCAGTGAAAACCCATGGTCTAGCCCTCAGTCAGCCTCGTAGTCCAGGGGCCCCGGAGTGAGTGGGGAGGAGGCTCCTCTGGTCAAGGACGCAGTATGGAAAGCGGCTGGGCGCCCACCCACACACCTAGCCAAGGGGACTGGGAAGGGTGCTGCCAGAAAGGGCCTAGAGTGCTGGAAAAGGCTTCCCAAGAACAGGGAGGGGTGCAGGTCCCCGGCCCATCACCGCCTCCAGGCTGGAGACTAGGAGGAGGCGCTGTGCATCAGTTGGGGGCCCAGCAGGAAAAGCCCACTCAATAAAGGAGAACTCAGGAGGGTGGACATACAAAGGGTAGGTGTCGGAGCTGCAGGGGAAGGTAGCCCCACAGGTGCTAACAACCAAGTAGCCAATACGACTGGGCCCAAGGGGACAAGGGGAAGGCATGGCTTCTAGAAACTGGAAGGACAGAGTGGTGTGGAGAGGGCCACCCTGACAGGAGTGGTGATCTTGGGTGGAGAGACACAGCCAGGTGGGGGCTGGCCTGGGAAGGAGCCAGGAAAAGAAACTCCTCTTACCTCCCTCTCCTCCCAGGACTTGCCAGTGGCCAGAGGGAAGGCAGCCTGGGGAGAAGTATGGCCTTCTAGGCAGGAGTAGGCAAGGGTGGAGCCCGGAACATGCTCTGCCCACTGCAGCTTCCTGCTTCCCAGCTTTCAGCCAGGTCCTGCTCCATCTGCCATCTGCTTCTCCAGGAACTGCTTTCCCAGGCCAAGAGCAGGGGCCTGGAGGCTGGCCATCCTGCGGAGCCTGTGCTCCCAGTTGAAGGGGCTGCCCGGCACTGCCTGGCAGAGCGAGGGCCACCTCCCCTGTGAGAGTGATGGGCCTTAGCAGTGCAGGGACAGAGGCAACCCGGGGACTTCCTACTGGGTTTTGGTAGTAGCCCTCAGAGGTAGTTCTGTCCCCAAACCAGAATGTCCTCTCCACTTGTCCCCCAGGGACAGAGTAGGGGGCATGTTTTGGTTGAAGCGAAGACCTGCTACCTGCAGCCTTTACTAGCATTATCGGCGGTCCCAAACGGCATGGTTTGTGTGCATTGGGCCCAGCTGGCATAAATGCCAAGTCTCCTGGCTCCTTCTAGGTCTGAAGCTGTTTTAATTAGCGGGACTACTCAGGGGAAGTGCACATTTTATTTTCTAATTAGCTGAGAGGTACCAGGCTTCCGCAGGCTGACTGCAGCTGTAGTGGTTAAAAACCTCTCCGAGTCATGCATCCACTTTTCTTTCTTTTCAACTTGGCACATAGAGATTTTATCCACGTCATTCAGGTGCAAAAAAAATTCTTTTTTTCTTCTGAAACAGACTTATTTATTTCTAGCCTTCACCTGCTTGACTCTTGGGAAGTGTAATCCTAGTCCTGTTTGTTCTTAAGGTCACACAAGAGGACCATGGTTGTGGGCAGGTCCTTCATTGGTGGTGCCATGATTGCTGTGTCCCTGCCCCTGCCACCGCCATGCCTGAGTCAGCCACAGAGGTTGCTCTCTCCGATGACTCCACAGGGGCCCTTAGCCCCCCATATGCAAACACGGCCCCTCCCAGAAAACCTGCCCCTCCTCCAATGCTTCTTTAGCTGGAACCCCCTCCTGAACCCTGCCTGCTCAGAGACCGTGGGCTTTCCCCCCTTGGGGGAAAAGGAGCCCTGGATGGCTTAGAAACAAAGAGGTAGGTGAATTTCTCCTGGGAATTCCAGGACACTCAGAACACTCAGAACTGCCTGGGCGGAGAGGAAATGACTGCGCTTCTTACCAGGCCCCCGCAGCTGGGAGGGCACAGCTCCAGTGGGTGGGAGTCAGTGGAGCATGCTGCCACTGTAAGGGCAGTGAGCTCCGGAGTCAGAGGTGCCTCCCACAACCAAGGCGTCCACACCCTAGGGCTGTGCGTAGTCCTGTAGCTGAGCATAGAGATGGGGGAGAATCGGGTCCACTGGAACTTGCCCCAGACCCCCAGGTTCTTTCTAATATATATATATATAATTCTCACCCAAGGACATGTTTATTAATTTTAGAGAGAGAAGACGGGATGGGGAGAGAGAGACAGAGAGAGAGAAAGAACATCAGTATGAGAGAGAAGCATTGATTGATTGCCTGCTATACATGCCCCACCAGGGATCAAACTACAACCTATGTATATGCCCTGACCAGGAATCGAACCCACAGCCTTTTGGTGTATGGGATGATGCTCCAACCAACTGAGCCACCCAGCCAGGGCCCCAGGGTGATTGTATGTTTTTTTTTTTAATTTCTTTATATTGAGATGATTGTAGATTCATAAAGTTGTTAGAAATGATAGGGATTCCTTCTATACTTTGCTCAGTTTTCCCCAATGGTAATACTGTGCAAAGCTGTAGTATATCACAACCAGGGCATTGACATTAATGTAATTCATCTATCTCACTTCGATGTCCCCGGTTTTACTTGTACTTATTTGTGTGTGTATATTAAGATCTATAAATTTTTATCAGCAGTGTAGCTTTCTGTATCTGCCACTGCAGTCAAGTTACAATCTCCCAAGAATCCCTGGTGCTGCTCTTTCATGACCACAACCTCCTGCCTTCCTCTCCTCCACCCTGCCCTGTCCCTAACCCCTGGCAACCGTCACTCCCTCCATTTCTAAAATGCTGTCACTTCAAAATGTTGTATAAATGGAATGATAGGACATGTAATCATCGGGGATTGGCTTTTCTTGCTCAGCATAAGTTCTCAGAGATGTATCCGAGTTGTATGTATCAATGGTTCATTCCTTTTCGTTACTGAGTAGTAGTCTGTCCCAGCCACCAACTGGCAGTGACCAAGGAACGCTGCAGATGGCTCATTGAAACACGAGAAAAACATACACAGAGAAAACCGAGTCCTGTGGGGAAATAGGGATGAAACGGCCACTCTCTCTAGTGGGGAGTGCCATGGCCACCCTCCCCAGGGGAAGAGCGCTTCTTTCCCCTGCCTGAGCAGGCTTTTATTGGGTTCATTTGCATAAGAATTCAGGTAAAGCTCATTACTCATTGCCAGGAAGTAAGGATCAAACAATAGATAACAAGGAACTCTGAGGGCCTATTTTGAGTCAGGGTCAAAGAGCTGTAAAAACTTTAAGGAACAGACTTACTTCTTCCTTGGACCCTTATCATTCAACTGAGAGCATTCTAAACAAAGCAGGTTTCACAGGATTTTACATATCCTTTCTTAGACCTGATCACCCGGGGAACCCGCCCTTTCCACCACAGGGCTGCACCACCCTCTGTCATTGTTTCAGGCTTAGGTGAAGCAAGGGAAGTAAAACAGCCAAGAGATTAGGAGATTTTCTCGCAGACAATGACTCAGGCTATATCAAAGCCGAGGGGCGAAGGTCCATCACCCCCTTTTGCTGTAGCCCCCAAAGTCCTTCCTTAGGGGCCTCCCATGTGATTGTGCCTGTGTTAGGTCATTCTCCCCTTGGGGAATCTTACCCATCATTGGCTAACCAACCAACCATTGGGGGCCAGTTATGGATGAAGTAGAAGAAGCAGCGCTCCTGCCAGGGAGATAAGCTTTTGTCTCTTGGCTGGCTTACAGTTCCAAGGTCGTTCCCTCAGCCTTAGCCTTGGTGGGGGGGTTACAGCTTCTGATACCAGGCAGGGTGGTTCCCAACAGTAGTCTGTGGTAGGTATATTCCAGTTTGTTTAACCATTCATCTGTTAAAAACTCTCTGGGCTGATTCCAATTTTTGGATCTCACAAATAAAGCTGCTATGACCCTTTGTATACAGGCTTTGGGGTGAATGTAAGTTTTCATTTCTTTGGAATAAGTGCCCAGGAATGCCATTGCTGGGTCATAGAGTAGTTGCATGTTTAGTTTTTAAAACAAATTGCCAAACTGTTTTCCAGAGTAGCTGTGCCTTTCACATTCCCACCAGCAATGTATGAAAGATCCAGTTTCTCTGTATCCTCACCAACATTTATTGTTGTCTCTACTTTTTATTTTAGCCATCGTGCTGTGATACTGTATTGTGATTTTAATTGTCATTTCTCTAATGTTTAATGACTGAACATTTTTTCATGTGTTATTTGCCATTCGCATATCTTCTTTGGTGAAATGTCTATATGTTGCTAGCCAATTTTCTAATCAGATAGTTTGTTATTTTACTGTTAAGTTGTGAGACTTCTTTATGCATTCCTGATACTAGTCCTTCATTGAGTATGCGGTTTGCAAATATTTTCCTTCAGTTTGTAACTTGTCTTTTCAGCCTCTTCACATGGGACTTTCACAAAGCAAAAGTTTCTTTTTTCTTTTTAATTTTGATGAGGCCCCATCTATCAATTTTTAAATGGGTCTCTTTTTTTATGCATCAAGTCTAAGAACTCTGCCTAGCTTTAGATTATGAAGATTTTCCCATTTTTTTTCTAAAAGGACCCTGGATTGTTTTGTTTTGTTTTGTAATTCTCACCTGAGAATATATTTAAGTTGAGAGAAACATCGATGTGAGATAGGAACATCTATCAGCTGCTTCCCATGCACTCCCCAAACAGAGATGGAGCCCACAGCCTAGGTATGCATCCTGACGGAGGGTCAGACCCACAACCTTTATGGTGTGCAGGACAACGCTCCCACCAACCGAGCCACCCAGCCAGGACTCCCTGGGTTTTTAATCTCTGTGGTGCCAGCTTGCTTTATGAGGAATGAAAGGTAAAGCTCCTTCATGAATCTTTCCATTTGAAGACCTTCGCTGGCTGTCTGAGGCAGGAGGTCCCAGTAGGGGAGCGTGTTAAAGACACATACCTCAGGCTCCACCCTGAAGATTCTGGTTCAGCGATGGGGGTGAAGCTAGCCCCTGCCTTTTACTTACGAACCTGCTGTCAGCCATTGTGCATACCCCGACCCAGCCAAGACTTGACCTCACCAGATGGGACACTTCATTCAGCCACGCGCTGTTCTCAGAGGTGGAGCGACAGATGTGAGCGAGACAATGACATCAGACAGCATGCAGCATCCTCATATGTAGTCATAGAGTCTGTCAGAAGGCGAAAATGCAGAGTTGGGGTGACGAGACTGCTGGTGCAGGGCTGAGGGAGCGCCTCCCAAGAGGAAAGTGAGGAGGGGCCATACGGCCAGGTGGGAGGAAAATCTCCGCAGAAAGAACGGGTGCAAAGGCCGGAGGTGAGAGCAGCTGCTGTGCTTGAGGGGCAGCAAGGTGCCAGTGAGGCTGGGGGCGATGAAGGGGTCGACACTGTGTGGGTCTCATGGACCACGATGATGACCTTGGCTTTTACAAATGCGAGAAACTGCTGTGGATCTTTGGCAACCAAGGGATGTGAACTGACTCACGTATTAAAATAGTGATTCTGTCTGCTAAGAAAATAATAGACTCGGAGGAGCAAGCTTAGAAGCAGGGACACCAGGTGGGAAGCTCTTGCAATAACTCAGGCAAGAGAGGAGGGCAGGTGGCTTGGAGCAGGAGATGCTGTGGCCACGCTGAGGAGAGCTCCAGCCCTGGGTTCACATTGAAGGAAGTGCTAACAGGATTTCCTGGCACACCGGATGTAGGCAGTGAAAGAAAAAAAAATCAAGGGGTCTCTGCGGTGTTGGGCCAGAAGCAGCTGCCATGACCTATGCTGGGGGAGGCTGCAGGTGGAACGGGTTTGGGGAATGATCCAGAATGCAGTCATGTGTTTGAGGTGCCCGTTACACATTTGCAGTTGGCTACTGAGTCTGGAGTTCAGGAGAGAACTCGAGCTAGAGGGAAAACTTCCAGTTTCCAGGTGGTATTTCAGATCAAGAGCCTGGGTTGCTGAGGAGGGAGTGGGTGTGGACAAAGGGGAGGAGAGAATGGGGGAATGCAGAGAGAAAGGTGCAAATCTTGAACCACTCCCCTCCTGCTGGCAGGATACATTTTCTTTTTTTAATGTTTTAATCATTGCCCGAGGATATATGTTTACTGATTTTTAGATAGAGAGGAAGGGGGAGAGAGAGAGAGAGAGAGAGAAACTATCAGTCACTCCCATACGCGCCCTGAGCAGGGATTGAACCTGCAACCTAGGTGTGTGCCCTGACCGCCAGGGATCAAACCTGCAGTCTTCCAGTGCACAGGATGATGCTCCAACCAGATGAGCCACCTGGCCAGGGCAATGGCAGGATATTTTGAAAGATGCCTGAGCCCCTTCCTCAATCGGCAGCCCCAGAGGCTTCTGCTTTGGGGGTAAGTGCCAGGATGTGTCCCAGAAGTGAGATGTTGCTTTATTTTGTATCTGCCCCTGCAGGGTATTGGGAGTTTGGCAATTTAGGGGTGGTGGCTCCTGGAATCTTCCCTCCGTATGGGCTCTCAGGTCAGCATCACTTTCTCCCATGACCGTCTCTCTCACTCTCTTTTCAAGGAGCCCGCGAAGCAACACTTCTTCTCCAAGCATGACAACCGCACTTCCTTCGACAGGGTAAGTGTGCAGAGAGGGAGGAGCATGGGCAGGCCCCCAGCCTAGGCTGAAGTTGCAGGGGTGGGGGGTGGGGATGAGGCAGTGCAGGGAGGGCGGGCTCCTTATACACACAGAGGAGTGTCTGTCTCCCTGACAGCCTGTCCCCTCTGGGGAACAGCCCACTCCCGAACAGAGGGACCTCTGCTTTGGTTTTCTCTGCCAGCTTGCCTGACAATATGCAAATATCCCAGGGGCCCCTGGTTTTCTGAGGGCCCCACCCTGAAATGGGAGCAGGCCAAAAAGGCTGGGGTACAGGTCCGGGAGGCCAGGCACAGGCCCGGCATCACCAGGCAGGCTTGGGTTTAGGGGGCACTCAAGCAAAGCCTGTGGCCGGACCGTGGGCCAAGAGCCCATACCGTTGAAAAGGGCCCCTTCTGCCTGCTGCAGGGAGTCGGAAGGCGGAAAGACCTGAATCGCCTGTGGCAGCAACACACTTTTCTGCGCTGGGCACCCTGTGAGCTGGAGTTCCGCCAGCAGCGGCCCCTTGAATCCTCCTACCAGGCCAACTTCCGGTCCGACCCAGGACTCGGCGACCTCCCTCAGCGTCTTGTGCACTTTGTGCAGCTCAAGCCTCCCCATGTCAGCACCACCTACCAGCAGAACTTCTGCCAGCCATCCCCTGGTGACTCTAGTGGCAGCAACAACGTGGGACCCCAGGCCCCCGTCACCAACACACTGCCTAAACTCCCAGAGATCCCAAGACCCACGCTGCTGCAGCATTACCTCCATGCTGGGGTCTCCGAGTGCCTAAACTGGTCCAGAGCATTAAACAAGAATGACTGACACCAGGGCCTGTCTGTGCTTGCAGCCCCGGAGGGCCTGGAGGCTGAGAGCGGTAAGGCACTGCCAGCCCCGATGCCTGGCTCCCACGTGCCTGTGCCCATGGTACCCGTGTGCTGCGCAGACAAGGTGTGGCCCTGGGAGCCCTGCCGCCGGGTGAAAAGGGGTATGGCCTGCAGGAGTCTAAGGCACAGATGGGTTACCATGGCAACAGCAGATGGGTTCTGGGACCCCAAATCCATTCTTGCAACAAACCCAGCTGTGAGCTCCTTGCACTCAGTGTGACTGCAGGGAGAGCAGTCAGTGGCCCCTAACAGTGGGCAGTAAATTCTACAAGAGGAGGCAAGGGCTAGCAGCTTTGCTTTCTCTGGGAAGCTGCCGCCTCTAGGTGTCTGGTGCGTGGCCACACAGTCCTGTGTACGAGACCCCTTCCCTACAGCTGGGACAGAGGGAGACTGCCCAGGCCACAGCCCCCACCAGACCCCTCCGTATGGAGGTGAGCAGAGGCTTTGCAGAGATGCTGTGTGACACACCTAGAGGACATCCTGACCCTGTGGCATTTTGTTGTAGTTTTCTGATTTCTCTGGTCGTCCTGTGAGTGCCCTCTAACAACCAGGACAGTGGGGGACAGCAGTCATCCTATGTCACCAAAAGAGAAACTGAGGCTTAAGAGGGTCTGAGACACCAGATACTTTGGGGCAGAGGCCACATCTAAAAGGCTCTTCTGGACCCTTATCCTTGGAGAACTAAGACCCCCAAAGAAAGGCCAGGGGCGGCAGGGGTGACACAGGACTCCGCACCAGGGGCCATACCCAGATTTGAGCAGCGTTTTTACTTCCACGTCTGCGCTCCCTGGGTCCTCACAACAGCCCTGTGAGGTAGGTAGGGTGGGAAGGTTTCCGGGATCCCCACTGACAGCTGAGGATGCTGAGGCACAGAGAGGTGAAATGACTTTCTAGGGTCACAGCCAGCAGTGTAAAGGGCCTAAAGCCAATACTCCTGTGGCCCTCTGGAGGTTCCCACCGCGCTTTTCCATTCCCTCCATGCCGCCTGCCCTCTCTGAACTCTCCTGGGTTCACAGGGGCCTTCAAGGCAGGCTGGCAGCTGGGGTGTTTCCGGAACAGTCATTGGGGTGGGCCTGGTCAACTCTAGGTAGGCACTGACCCTGCAGGGCATGAGGCCAGCTGTCACCCCCACCACCTCCCCATTGGACAGAGGGCTCAGGAGGTTCCAGAGCAAGGGAGGAGCTAGGCGTGGTCCATGAATGAACGAGAGTACGCTGGTGTACGCATGTGTGTGTGTCCTACACTAAAGGTGAAGCCCGCACGTTACCCAGTCTCGGAGGCAGTGTCTCAAGAGCCCATGCCTGTGCATCCCTTCCCCTGTGGGGCCCAGTGCGCTTCCTCGGGAGCACAAGAAGCCAGACATCTGCCTCTGGTACTGGGCTGCTTCAGTGGGCAAGGTCCCATCAGGCATTCAGACCCCATCACACAGACACAGGGCCTCCACGGCCTGGCTGGGACCCTGCGCCACACCCCCGATGACGAACAGCCGGGGCCCAGCCTGCAGACTAGAACAGGAGCAACGGGCTGTGGGCATGGCAGGCAGTGCCTCCCAGCGCCGCCGGGCCAGGCTGAAGCCCTCCACGGAGCCCAGGGGGCATGGCTGGTTTCCTGCAGGAAGGAGACAGAAGTTGTAGCACGCAGGCTGCAGGGGTGCCAGCTGTTTTGCTCCCTGAGCCCAGAGTGCATGCAGCCCAGCAGGCGTCACCCCAGGACGGACCATCAGGGCCTTGCTACTCATTGCCCCATTCATCATTCATTCGTTCACGTATCTGTTCCTAGCTCTGTTTGTCCATTCATTCAGTGATCATTCGCCCTGTTTCTGTCTCCTAGGCCCTGCCGGCACAAATCCCTGAGTCAGGTGCTAAGGACACCCTCAGGTCTGGCCCATGGGGACCACACCCTGCTTGCTCCACAGAGTGGGAACGGGAAGCTCACAAAGCCCAAGCCCCAGAGCGCCTAGAGCAGGGTGGGAGGTGGTGCTCATGCTGGGGGCCAGTCCTTTCTGACCTGGGCTCCCCTCCCGCCCCTAGGCCCGAGGACTCACCAAGGCCCCCAACAGCCACGATGTGGCCCCCAAGGGAGCCAACCACAAAGTCAGCCCTCTTGTCCCTCATGCGCAGGCCGCGGGGCAGCTTGGTCCAGAACCCTGCAGGAGGGGGACGATGGTCAGATCTGGCCCTTGACATTGTGCCTCTCCGTCCCACGGGGAGCCGAAGGACAGCTCAGGACAGCCACTGCTCACCATGCTCCAGGTCGAACATCTCCACAGTGTTGACGAAGTGTGGGCGGGAGTAGAAATTGTGAGGCCCAGGCTGCTGCAGGCCACCCAAGCTAAAGAAGCTGCCTTCGGCCATGGCGCAGCCAGCAAATGCCCGGCGGCTGGGGAGGCTTGGGTGCCGGGTCCAGGTATGAGCCTCCAGATCAAAGGCCTCAAAAGCAGTCACTGGGAGCTTGCCCTGGCGGCCCCCTGCCAATGGAATTGAGGCAGCTGGGAGGAAGCCCGGGGCACCTGGCAGCCTCCTCCTCCCCCAGGTTGCTGAGCCTTCACCGCCACCCACTCCAGGCACCCGTACCTAGCTGTGTGCGCAGCACCAGAACGTGGATCACCCACCCCTCGGACTCTCAGGCACCGGGGTTTTGTCTTCCGGTCCCCGCGGGGCCACCAGAGGTCTGAGCCTCGGAGCGAGCCCGGCTCACCTGCAGCAAAGCTTCCCTCGTCCCGCCCTCCCGGACTCCTCCTGAGCCTGGTGGGCTCGCAGGGACAGGTGCTTCTGGACTTCGGGCCCCTTTCCCACACCCCTGGGCCCTTACCCAGGACATAGATCTTGTTCCCGTGCAGGAAAGTGGAGGCCCCATAGCAAGGCGTGGGCATAGAAGGTAGCGAAAGCCAGCAGTCCCGGCGGGGCTCGTACACCCGAACCTGGGCCTGGGGGGCCGTGTCAGAGCCCATTCCCCCCAGAGCATACACCATACCATCTGCGTAGAAAGGAGTGGTTCAGACAGTTCCTTGGCCTCTCCAGGCACCCCACCCTGAGAGCTGCCCTTGCCAGGTGTGGGGGGAGCGGGGGGGCCTGACCTGTTTTGGGTACCCTCCCTACAAGTAGCAGAAAGTACCCTCCTGCCTGCCTGGAGTGGGGGCAGGGAGAACTAGGATTCCTCCTCTGGCCGGGACCCCTACGAGTGAAGAGCAGGAGGCAGCAGATCTAATTATAATCTGTCTCCGTCTCCCTGGAGACGCTATGGCAACCAAGTCTGGCATCCAAGCAGAACCAGACCTGGTCAGACTCGGAGGCCACTAGATGGGGGCTCCCCTGGGGAAAGGGGGTTGGAGGATGGTTTAAGCCAGAGGTATAGGGCATGTGGGGGCCTATTCAGCACGGAGCTCAGACTGGGGAGGGGCTCCAGAGGTCAGCTGCGTGGCTGTGAGAGGGGCTTGGGCCTGCAAGACAGGGGCGTTGGCCACAAGCCTTCTGCCCCTGAGCCCTGCCGGCACCTCTGCAGCCCACCTTCGCACTAGAGTAGGTTCTCGCCCCGTTACACCCTCAGGGGCAGCTGGGGGCACGTCAGGAAGCCTTAAGAGACAGGCCAGTCAGCTGGGAGCTTCCCACTGGGGACTTTCCATGGCAACTGTCCCCAAGCCAGGTTGGCCTTTGTCCACCTCAGACCCCGTGTGTGTGTGTGGGGGGGCAACAATCTAAGCACCTGTTGGGCTCCAAGCCAAGGTCCTGCTTCTCTCCCTTCCCCCAGACTATAACAACCACAAGAGTCCCTGGGCCACCCCTCCTTGTCTCTGAGATGAGAGGAATGGATGGGCCGGGGAAGTGGCGGGTCCTCCCTACATGCTAGGGGCCGGCCTGGCCTCTGCCTCCCACCTCGCAGCTGGACACGGCAGTGAAGGCCTCTGCTGGCCCAGCTCAGAGCTATGGAGGGGAGGGTGCCGGAAGCAACGCCATGCCCAAGGCGTGCAGGCAAAAGCTCCAGCTTCCGCTCAGTCCCCGAGGGTAAGGGGCCAAGCGAGAGAAGAACGGAGGGTGCTGAGGCACTGCGGGCCCTCCCTCCGCAGGCCGCTCACCTCTCTCCACAGTCGCAACGCCCATGGCTGCCTGAGGCAGGGTGGCGCGACGCTCCCAGCGGCCCTCGTCGGCCAGGAAGGCCTCCACAGCGGCGACAGGGCTCTGGCCCTCATCCACACCCCCCAACACTAGCACCTGCTTGCCCAGCACCGCGGCGGCGGCGCCGGCCCGGGCAGTGGGCAGGGGTGCCAGTGTCAGCCAGGTATGTGAGGCCATGTCCAGTGTCTCAGCGGTGTCCAGGGGCAGTCCAGCCTGGCCACAGCCCCCCAGCACCAGCAGGTGTCCATCCTGGTACGCCACTGTGCCATACACCCGGCAGGTGGGCATGGGTGGGAGCGCCTGCCAAGCAAAGGCCCGGCTCCCTCCCGTGGCCATGGTGTGTGCCTCCAGGGTCAGGCCATGCTGTGGGCGCAGGCCGCGGGCCGCCCTGAGGAAAGGCTCATCCTGACTCTCCCAGGTGTACGGGGCGCGTCTGACCAGTCCAGGGAGCTTGCCTTCGCCTGAAGGAGAGAGGGGAAACAGAGGGTCAGGGCCCCTGACGGGCTCTCGGGCAGAGACGAGCAGCCTGTAGCTGAGGGCAGGGCCGGCTCCAGGTCACTGGTGGGAAAGGCAGGGGGAGGCCTCGCCCCGGCCGGCCAGCGCGCCTCCGTGGAGGCCCTCCTGGAGCGGGAGGGAGGGCGGCTCCCAGACACCCAGACAGCGCCCCCTTCCCACGTGCTGCCCTCACCTAAGGGCTGCCCGGTCCTGTCTGGGTCCAGATAGGAGGTGAGGTGACTGGGATAGGGCTCCGCACCTCCCAGCTTCCCTCCCCTCAACTGCTCTCACCCTGGTGCTCCGCAGGAGTGGAGTCCTACCGTACCTTCCCAGCACTGCTTCCATTGGGCCCTGGGCAGCCATCAGTGTCTCCCACCCGACTGCCAGGGACCAGACTCCAGTGCACATTTACACCCGCTTTGGGAGCCACTGGTTGATCTAGTCCCGCCAGCAAAAGGCCAAGATCAGGGCGTTTGGACTGGGGGCGGGGGGGGGGGGGGCTGGATGCCAGGGTCCCACATTTTCCCTTTGACGTCTACCTTCGCAGAGGTTTGCCCATGCCAGGTGCGCCTAGGCCAGCCTCTTCGGTGTCTATAATGGGTGAGGATTATTCGGGGATCCCATGAGCCCCAGACCGCAGGGTCCCAGAGTCTAGGGATCTTCCAGCAGGAATGGGCAGCTGGACTTCTTGGTCCCCTCAACGCGAATCCCCAAGTTCCCCAGCCCATTCTTTCCCGCGGGGGCCACACTCCTGGGGCCCCTAGCGCCAGGACTTCCCAGCCCCAAACTTCCCTCCAGCTCGCGGGAGGGCAGGGGGCGGGTCCAGATGAGTGAGCTTGGGGTTCTACTCCCGGCGCCCCAAACTTCCCCTGAGCGCGGTTCCCGCGGGACTCACCGGCCGGGCCTCCGGGCCGCCGGGGCGCGGGGTCCGCCGTTCCGGCTACGCTGGTGCCGGCTCTGGCTGGGGCTGAGGCCGGGTGCCGGCGGCGGGGCTCCGACTCGGCTCTGGCGCGGGGCGGGGCTGGACGGGGTCCGCCCCTCTTCCCCCCCTTCCCGACTCGGGAAAACCTCCCCTCCAACGCTCGCTTTAACTCTGCACCTGCCGTGGCTGGAGCACCGTGCGCCGACCCATGGTCGCATGCCAACGGCTGAACAGGGAGATGGACATGTGGACACCGGGCCTTCCCAGAACGGAGGGTCCGACCTGGGGTGGGAGGGAGAAATGAAACAGCAGTGAGCAGCACACACGTGTGTGGTGGGGGGCCGTTCTGAGCCGGACCCAGCTCGGGAGCATCCGCGGACGGGGGCGGCTGGGTTGAGCCAGTAGATCTCGGGGCTTTGGGCTCGGGTGCCTACCCACTGCCATTGAACTCGGAGGAGCCCAAGCACAGATTAGACGCGGCGCCCCCTGGAGGCCACTTGGGGCGTGGCCTAGGCCTCTGGTGGGTTGGATCCGAATCGCGCAGTCTCAGGCACGGAGCAGGGCACAGAGTAGGTGGGATGGTAGAGACAGAGGCTAGCAGGGGTGCGGGGAGCAGACAGTGCTGTCCTCAGTACCCGCAGGCCTGTCCCCAGGCCTGAGCTGGGGAGAATATTTGGGTTGTGGGGGACAGTGTAGGTCTGAGTAGGATATAAGCTTGAAGAGTCGGAAGCTAAGGGACCTTCCAGGCAGGCCACTCTGGTCTTATTCTGTAGGGCCTCAGGCCTGGGCTGTTCTGAGACCCAAGTCATTTTGTGACTGTCCATCTTCAGGGTACTGGCCCTGCCTCTAGCCACCCCTGGGGTCAAGCAAGAGCAAGTTGGTATGACAGAGGACTACCCACCTCAGACCCAGACTCTGACCCATCTTCTGAGCATTCCAGAGTATTGGGTAAGTCTGGGAACCAGCAGCCCACCGTACAGGTCAATGGCCACTTGTAAGAAGCGGTCCTGCGGTTGTGTGTGGTACTATCCTGTCCCTCCTTCATGGACAGTGTCTGTCTCACTTTTCCTAGAAGCATGGCTGGAGACAAAGTTGCAAGTGTATACAGCGAATGTGGGAGGTGAGGCCAGGAAGCACCAGCAGAGAGCACTGGCAAGGAGAGGGGAGGCAGCCAATAAAGGGTGTCTCGTTAAGCAAGTTACCACTGCAGGCAACTGGGACCAGATCCTGCCGGGGACTCTGGGAGCCAGTGCAGAGCATGGGCCTCACATTATCCACCCCCCACCCCCAGCAAGGGTTGCTGAGGTCCTCATTTGCAGATCTCCACCAGTCATGGGGTGACAGCTACTTGGGGCATTAATGGCCTGGTCTTCCTGACTTCTGGCCTGCCCGGAGCGTGGGTAGAGCCTTGTCCATGACCAGAAAAGGTCTTCGGCCACTTTTAGGGGCTGGCAGCTGGAGTTGGAGAACCTGCCTGGAAATGGTGGTGCCAAGGTCAGGGACAGATCCTGGCTGGAAGGCTTCCATTCTCCCACTCCACTTTTCCCCTTTAGATACCTCCCAGCGCACCCCAAGTCCCCCCACTCTCTTCTTCCTCCCTTCCAGTCAAACTCTTGAAGCCATTTATTCTCAAGGGTTCCGCTGCCTTGATAGCTGCCATCTTATGTCTGCTGCCATGGCTCCCCCAAAATTGCCCTTGCCACAGTCGCCACGGAACACCGTCTAGCTAAAACTTAGGGAGTCTTTGTCTCAACTGAAATGTTGCTGGCATCTGTAACGTTTCAACCCTGTGACTTTGACTTCCTCCTGCTGCCGTCCTGCCTCCCTCTGCGTTTTATAGGCCCTGCTTCCTATTAACTCCCCAGGAAGTGTCTCCTCAGGATCTGACCCCGGCTTTTCTCCTTGGCATACAGACTCCCTCTGGGGGTGGTCCCTCACTCACATCTACAGCTCCACCAGATCCCTCTGCCCAGATGGATAGGGTCCAGGGTCCGTCACTCAGTGCTGTAAAAGATGCCGAATGGTGAGCAAGGGCTGGATTTGGGGATGGCCCTATTGTCTCTCCCAAACTCATCCTTTCTGATCCCAGTTACACCTATAGGGTCACATCTGCCAAAGTCCAATTAAGGTCAGACTTTGCCCTGATTAGTGCTCCCAGAGGGTTCCATCTAGGACATATCGGGCACCAAGAGGCAGAATGATTAGCCTCCTCTTAGAGCTGGGTACCTCATGACCCTTACCTCTAACCCTTATGATCCCCTCTGGTTCTAATGCCTAGAAGGGACACCATCTCGGGATGGACTGACTCCACCCTCCTGCCCAGTCCTTCATTTTATACAGACCTCTGGGCTGGACATCACCAGAGAGGGGTCCCTTTTCTAGGGCACAACTAGGACTCTGCTACACCTGGAGGATGGACTCTGCCCCTCTAAGGAAATGGCTTCTGTTTATAAAATCTGGGCCCCACCTGCACACGGGGGGCCAACACTGCTGGCTTTTGAGAAGCTGTGGAACATAACTAGGGCAGAAGGTGAAGCTGGATTGGTCCTGAGAGTAAACAACTAATCCTCAACCACTGATGGGGTAGAGACAGGTCTCACCCACAGTTGAAAACTGGGAACACTAAGGTGCAACCTTCCTGAGTGCAACCCCAAGCTCAGGGGCACCAGGTGAGGCCTAGGGTAGAGTGAGTATTTCTCTTTAGGGGTGTCAAGACCCCTCTGTATGGGCAGGGAAATGTATAGCAGCAGCCTTAGGATCCTGGAACACGAAGGAGAGAAAGGAGTTGCTGTTAACTAGTCCCCAAATGAAGCATCCAGCACCCTCTCGCGCACACTGGCCTGCTGGGACTCTCAGATTGTACGTGCTCAGCTTTAGAGCTTCACAAGTTTCAGCACTAATGGCGGGGTCCTCAGTGCCTAAAGTGTAGCCAAGGTGTCCAGCAGGAAATGCAAACTCTCCTGCTCATTTGTGGTCAGTGCTTCTAGCCCTTTGTCCAGCTTTGGGTTTGCGTGTAGCGTAAGTGTGCACAGCAGCCTTTCGTGACACTTCCGGTGGGTTCCATTCTCAGGCGGAGAGGAGGGCCTACTACTGCCCACAGAGGAGGTACCAGTGCTGCAAAACGAAGAGGCTCCCCTGCAACCCTCCCAGGCTTGGGGCACTCCTCTTTTGCTCTCTGGTCGGGCGCCTGAGACCGAGGCAGGCCTTGTGAGTGCCTGCGGGAGACCCAGGGGGTTAAGGACAGCTTGGATCTTGCCAGGAGTCCCTCCCAAATGCTGCTGCAGCACCAGGCCCCTCCAAGAGGATCTCGGTCAGGCCCATAATCCATCCAGTCCTGGACGGGCTCCAGTGCAGTCCTGCCGGGGGCCACGTCCAAGAGCGCCTCTGCCCCTCAGACTCCTGCACAAGCCCGGATGAGTTTAGAACGGTCCCCGCTGCTACTTCCTCCAGGAAGCCCTCCCAGGTACCCCCACCTACCCTGCCCCCCAACTTTAGGGGAAACGGGGTCTAGGGGGTCAAGGGTCACCAGGGGCGGGCCAGGTCCCGGAAGCGGAAGCGCAGCGTACTTCCGGTGCGCAGCGGGCGGCCATGTTGGAGCAGCGGAGGCGGCGCAGAGGTGCGTCCTGGGTCCCCGCGGCGGCGCCGGTAGGTTGGGGCCGTGGGCCTAGCCGCGCCGCGGAGGGGCTGTCCGCGAGACGTTAGGGCGGACGGGCCGGGCGGCCGGCCCAGCCGAGACCCTCAACCCACCCCCACCCCGTGCCCAACGACCCCACCCTGGGGCTGCGCGGCCCGTCGGGCTGATCCAGACGCCCGGTACATCTTGCTCCCTCTTGAGACCCGCCCCGCTCCTAACCGCGGTTCGGGCCGCAGGGACTTGGATTCCCAGCCCTGAACACCCTGCCTGGGATCCGCTTGGATGGGGCCTCTCCCGTCCCCCATGGTCAACTTTCCCTGCCGGCCCCTGGGGCACGTATGAAGGGAATTGGGGGGCCGGTCTGCTGCCTGTTTCCAGAGCTTCTTGGAAAGCTCAGAAGACCCTTCCGAAGGGTTCATACCGTCTTGGGCAAAAGAGCACCCAGTTCATCCCTAGTATCCGTGCCGGTATCTGAACCCTTACCTGTTCTGCAGTTCAAAACCCGGGGAACTACACCCCCTGGAAAAATAAAATGAAATAACTGAAGCCACGTGCAAGGATTGTGCTTGGAGAATGGCCTCTGGAGAGGGGAAGTGCCGGAGACACCTGAGGATCTGAGGATGTTTCCAAACAAAGAGCCCCAGGGCACTCCCTCTAGGGGATTCTGAAAACTATCTGCTCCATTAGGATGGCAGGAAGTAGCTGCACAGACGTTCCTCTTGGCCCCAGGGGTGTGCCTGATCCCAGCTGATCTTTTAATGCTCCCGGTACAGATGGGGAGCTGCCTCTGGGCCCTCATTGCTGGGTGGGGCATTAGATGTTAGACGTGATCCACAGCCTACAGCTGCTTCAGAGAAGCCTGGGACAACTGGGGTGTTTCCAGACAGCTCCATCTGGGCGGTACCAAGGTTGGCCCTCCAAGCCCTGGTTAGAACAGCTCACATTTCTACTGTCCACCTTATGGACTGTCCTTCTTGGAGCCCTTAGATCTCATTGTTAGACCCTGAGCGCTCTTGATCTGGCTGCCTGGCCCCAAAGCTGCCTGACGGTCTAGAGCTGTGTCATTACCACCTACTGCTCATCATCTTTTTCGGTTCTGTTGAAGGAGAGTCTGGTTGGTCTCCAGGACTCTAGAGCTAGGAATTGAACCCTCAGATGGCCTATCTGGGAACTCTGAAAGCAGAACTTTTGATGGGCAGGGAGATTCACCCCTGGGCACCTGAATAGCAGCATCTTTAGGAACAGGGATGGGCATGGATATTGGGTGGAAGTCCGGACCCTTCAGCCAGCATTCAGGGAGCATTTAAAGTTTGTGTTGCTCTCCTTTCACTCATTTTTTCCAACTGGATCTTTCAGCCCTGACCACAGACTCCAGTCACGTCAGGTGTGTCTTACTCTTTCTCACTTTGGCGTCTTCGCATAGGCCGTTCCCTTTTTCCATTTCCATCTGATCCTTTCCTGTTATCACTCAGGTCCCTGCTAGGTGTTGGCTCTCCCAAGAATTCTTTCCTGACTCACTGGCAAGCTAAGCTGGGTGCCAGTGTGTGTTCCTGAGAACCTTGATGGTATCTCTTGCCTTCTGTACAGGGCCCCTTGAGGACAGAGATACTCACTTATGTGTCCGTGGTTGAGTCTAATACTAGATTTCTGGCCTCAGAGAATACAGAATTGAATTAACACGGCCTAGCCAAGCCCAGATCTTTCTAGGGACACAACAGCAGGCTGGATGACTCTGATGAGCTGGTGGGCCTCTGTTCTGGAGGAGCTGCCTTTGATCCACATGGGTCCTCTCCCCGACCTCTACCCCGCCCCCGTGGCAGGTCAGAACAGTGTTGTGCTTCAAGGAGTAGCTTGCTCTGGTCAGGCCTCTTCGTCAGTGGGTGTTACGGAGCATGCAAGACCTGCTCCCTGTCCTGGCGCCTTTCTCAATGCCATTCTCACGGACTCTTTTCCTCTTGCCTTGGAGGTGCCGAGCGCTGGTTTGCGGCTGCCCGGGCAGGTCTGCAGTACCTAATGCCATGAGCGTGGTGGTGCAGCATGTGGAGGAGAAGGCTGTACACTCTTGGTCGCGGATCTCCACGGCAGGGAAGAAGGCCCTGGAAGAGGCGCTGCTTGTCTTTAACCCCATGAGCCAGGATCTCAGTGCCACAGAGGCGCAGCTTGTGGCCTTTCTGCAGGGCCTACGGGATGATGGTTTCCAGCCCACCATCTTGCGCAGTGGCGATGTCTACGGCTACAGTTCGTGCACGGCCAAACCCCCAAGTCAGACGAAGCTGCAGGCTCGTGCCCCCACCCCAGCCACCACATCGCTTCCGGCCAGTGCTCCCCGAACTGCTATGCGGCTGCCTGCAGGCCGGGCCACGCTGCTTCCCATGCCACTGTCTGGCAGACTGGCCAAAGCATCCACACCAGCCCTTGCCAAGCACGCTACCACCAACTTGCTACTGAGCTCCCTGAAGCAGTCAAGTGCCAGCCGTGCCCGGGGTACGGCGATGGGTTTCCCCGCCCACCTCTACCCAGGTGTCTACCCTGCCATGCGGCTCTCCGTTGTCCTCGAGGCGCTGGTTCCGCTCAAGACTCCCATGCCCTGCTTGGGTACCAAGCACAAGACACAGTCCCTGCAGCTCTCTCTTGCGGACTCTTCCCTGAAGCTGCGGAAAGGTTCGGCGAAGGGGCTGGGGAACGCCCAGCCCAGAGTTCCCAGAAAAGCCACAAGCAAGGGTCCTAAGTGTCTGGTTCGCCGAGGCCCCAGGGCTGGACCCCGACAAAGCACTGGGCCTCGGAGAAAGACCTGTAAGACTACTGGATCCCTCAGTGGCCCACGAATGAAAGGTGTCTCTTCCTTGAGCATCAAAACAGCCCAGGCCAAGACAGCTAAAACACTAGCCAAAGTGGCCTGTGCACAGGCCAAGGTGGCAAAGGCCCGGGAAAAAGCTAAGGCAGCTCGTGCCAAGGCCAAGGCCAAGGCAGCACGGATCAAGGCCAAGGCCAAGGCCAAGGCAATGCGGGCCAAGGCCAAAGCCAAGGCAGTGCGGGCCAAGGCCAAGGCCAAGGAAATGCGGGCCAGGGCCAAGGCCAAGGCAACGTGGGCCAAGGTGGCTCGGACCCAGCCCAGGGGCAGGGGCAGGCCAAAAGGGTCTGTTCAGGCCAGAACTGCAAGGCCAGGCCGGAAAAGCCGCCCTGAGACTGTGGGGCAGAAGAGGAAAAGGGCCGAAGAGGCTGAAGGTCTTCCCCAGAAGAGATCACGGCTTGGGCCCCGATCCCCTAAGGCATGTCTAGGTCCTGGAACAGCAAAGCTACTGAAATTCCAGGCCATCAAGGTGGACAGGCGGTTCTCAGACGATGAGGTGCGGCTGCAGGCTCAACGCATCCTCCGTGTGAACCTGTCCCCTGTAATACGGCTACAGCCGTTGCTGCCATACTCGGTACCCTGATTCCTTCACATAGCAATGTTTCGGGAAACTGAGCCCAACTGTCTGTGTTGTCAGTGGCACAGTGTGCAATGCCCATGGACTCTGGGTGCCTCTCCAGGGCCCTGGCAGCCACCAGCCTTCTTTCAAAGACTGGAGGGTGTGGGGTTGGGGTGGGTGGGCGGGAGGGGGTGTTCTCATGGAGCAATGCACTGTGACTCGTTACTCTTCAAGTTGTATGTTCACTGTTTCATCTATCACGTTTTATACCTTTCCACTTGCCAGTCTCCTTGCCTGCTGTCCATGGTGTGTGTGTGTGTGTGTGTGTGTGTGTGTGTGTGTGTGCGCGCGCGTGCAGTAAGCCAGCGTGAGCATATAGGAAAAGGGGCCCCAGGAACAGGGCTGCCAGAGAGAGCGCTGGTAGCCTGGGGCTGGCCATCAATGCGAGGGATGGGAGGTCTGGGAAGGGGTGGGCTTCCGGGCCCCTCTGGATGTCCCACCCTCTCTAGATGTGTAAGAGGCACCTCCTGGGGCAGGGGCAGAGCCACTTAGGTGGGACACCTCCCCTTTGGGCTGCCCTGGTTTGTTATCCAGATAGGACAATGGGTGACTGTGGGGAGCCTCGCACCCTGCAGGTTTGTAGGCCAGGGAAGGGGGTGGGTGATACTGCTCCCCAGGGGCAGTGCAGACAGCCTGGCCTTGTCTGCCAGCCTGCTGTGGCCAAAGCCTTGGGGCTTTGCCTGGGCTGGTCTGCCGTAAAGTGGCTGCCGTACCTCTGCCTCTCCTCCCTTGCTCCTTCCAAAAGAGAGTCACTAGCTTAGACTTTTCCAATGAATGAGGAGTTGGGTAGAGTCAGAGGTGAGAGCCCTGGGCTGTAGGGCACAGAATCCGCCCTCACCGACCTAGAAACTTTCTCCTGGGGCGGGTGGGATGCCGTGGCAGTTGAGCCAGGAGCCTCTCCAGGTTGTGTCCATCGACAGTGCTTTCTGCTCGGGTTCCCTGTGCTCCATCGGTTCCCAAGTCCAGCCTCACGCCTCCCATCAGGGGCCTGTACGTTTCAGATACTATCAGTTCTTCCTGCTTCAGAAGAGGGGGCTGGGCTTCGAGCCCTGAACAAAACTAGCTCCCTGCCCATCTGCCAGTCTTTTGCTGGCTGCCCAGCCTGAAAGGCAGTGGCTGGGGCTGGCAGGGAGGGGGGTACATTCCCCAGAGGCCCCTGGAGACGCACAGCCTTTCAGGACTAGGGGTGGGAACCTCATTTGAATGAGAATCAGATCTTTTCTGTCTCTGGGTTAGTCTGAACCCTGGCCCCACCAGCCCTGGTTGCCGCGGACAGACGGAGGACCTGCAGAGAAGCTCTTGAGTGCTTCTTGGTGTTCCCTCCCCACCTTTCTGCATCTGGTGGCTGTTAACTAATATCCTTCCCCTGGGTGCGGATTCCCTTGGTTTTCCTGGCTCCCAGCTGCACGGTGATCCCACAGCACTGCACTGTATCTTGCCTCTGACAACCCTGCTTCCATCTGCCATGTGAGTATGGGGAAGGACCCGAGGGCCACGCTCAGCTCCTCAAGGGTGGCCCAGCCTGGGGCCCACTCTGCATCCTCTCTCGCAGGCCTGGTTCTAGCTCCCGCCGCTCAGGACCCCCAGCTAGGCTAGGCCCCCTCCTTTCGGTTCTGCTGCTGCTTCTGCCGCCACCAATGGGTGAGACGTTGGCTGTTTTCCCAAGAGCCATCCAGAGGGGGAGAAGTCTCCAAGCCTCCTGATGGGGTGAGGTGGGGTGAGGTTGGAGGGGGTGCCCTAGGATCTCCACTGAGACCCTACTCCTCCCAGTCCAGGCCCCCAGAACAGTTGCGCAGGAGGTGCCGGACAAACTCGCCCCACCCGGCTGCTCAAGTGGCAGCTGCCACCCACCCACTGGCAACCTGCTTGTGGGCCGTGCCCAGAATCTTCATGCCTCGTCCACCTGTGGCCTCCACAGCCCTGAGCCCTACTGCACTGTCAGGCACCTGCAGGTGGGGAGGAGGGTGAGGCCTCTGGCTGCAGTGTCTCTGGGTTTTCCTGGGAGGTTGGGCCCCATGGGAGTTCAGGTCGTTGCTGGGGGCTAGCGGAGAGGTCTGTGCTGTTAAGTTTTGGAGTTGGGGGCCAGTCGTGCACCTCCTGCCTAGTCCGTCTCCTTGGGCACTCTGCTAGGATGCTGAAAATTGCTTCTTTTGTGACTCTCGGGACCGGGGTGGCCATGGCATTGAGAATGTGATCTCCCGGAGTGGACCTGCTATCAACAAGACCTGGTGGCAAGCTGAGAGTGGTGAGGGTGCCGGCGTACCTCTGTGTGCGGGTTTGGGGTCTGAAGTCAGGGTCTGGTCACCGACCAGCCCTTGTGGTTACAGGTGTTGAGAACGTCACCATCCAGCTAGACCTAGAGGGTGCTTTCTACTTTACCCACCTCGTCATGACTTTTAAGGTGACCCAGCCTGAAAGCTTGCTGTGCGCCTCCTGTCCCGGTGGCCGCCGGAGATGCTTGCCCCCGGTAACCCAAGGACCCCCTACCGTCCCCAGACGTTCCGCCCGGCAGCTCTGAGCCTCGAGCGTTCGGTGGACCATGGCCGCTCCTGGCACGTGTACCGATACTTTGCCCACAACTGCTCGCACCTCTTTCCTGGGATCCCTCCCGCCCCTGGCCACAGAGTCGGTGACCTCGTCTGCGATCAGCGTTACTCGGGCACTGAGCCTCCCACTGAGGGCAAGGTCAGGCCCAGAGGAAGGGGGTTTGGGCCCTGGAGTGAAGCCAGAGGCTCAGGCTGGCTTCTTCCTCAGGTGGTTTTCCAAGTTCTGGACCCAGCCATCCAGGTGGAGAACCCAAACGACCCCAAGATTCAGGGTAATTATTCTCCCAGCCAGTCCTGGAGTCCCTGCGTATCAGAGCAGCCAGAAGCGGGGCGGGGGGGAAGCGAGGTCCTGCCTGGGTGTATGTGGCAGTGAGGCAGGGTGTTAGGTCGGCAGCTCAGTCCCCCAGCCTTGCGCCCCAGCTCTGCCCCATCGTAGTCCTTTTTGTTGGGGTCCCTGTTATGGGCCCCACTCCCATCCCAGCACTGTTCCCCATACCTGTGCCCACTGTGTGGGGACTGGCCCCGGCTGAATTCATGGGTGGGGCCCCGCTGTGGTCCCTATCACTGCTGTCCACACCAGCCCCCAAACCCGGCCCCCACGTCTCCGCTCCCATCACTGGGTCTCATAACTCTCCCCTTTGGGAGCCCCCATCGCTGCCCCTGTGGTGCCCCCTCCTCATTGCTCTCCCCCGAGATTCGTCACCCTGGCCGTAATGGGCACCCTATATCCCTGCAGCTGCCTCTAGGTGGCACCAGGGTGTCTCGGGGTGACCTTGTAAAGCAGAAGTCTTGCTAAATAAAGAACAAGAGAGACACAATCATAATCCAACAGGATGGCCCAGAGCCAGGCCAGGAGAGCACACAGCGGGAGGACAAACCCCAAACTAGCTTCTCTACACTCCACCCGCCTCGACTGTGGTTATTACCAACTACTCGCCCCGAGCTCCCACGCTAGGTCCCTGAGCAGCCATCGCCCATTGCTTTGACCAGGAGAAAGGAGAACCCTGGCAAAGGGGAGAGGGGAGGTAGCCTTGGCCAGGTAGCTAGACTTAAGCTGCGGAGCAGAAGCAGGAGCCATGGACCCATCTCTCTGCCCATGTGCACGTCCGGTGCACACCCCGCTCTGTGTCAGCCTCTCCTGAGCAGCTCTCTGCGGGGAGCAGAGAGACAAGGTCGCCGTCTTCACGACGCTGACATAAAAGTGAGAAAGGCGGTTGATGAGTAAGCAAACCAATACCCTGTGTGGTTTGGATGGCGGGCCGGGGAATGGAATCCTTCACTGCCCTGGGGAAGCAGGTTTCAGATAGCTAGAGACTCCAGAAGGGGGCGTCCAGGAGGCAGTGGGGTGTGCAGAAGTCTCAGCTGGGGAAGGGTACCAGGGCTGGAGCAGGGCAGAGGGAGTCACCACCCTTAGGCTGTGGTCATCCTCAGATGGTACTCCCCGGGGAACAGGGACGGGGAAGTCCCACAGCAGGGGTGCTGGAAGAGGTGGCTGCAATGATGCAGAGAGGGGAGAGACAGCCCCCCCCAATTCCTCGCCTGAGTTCCAGCCATAGCAGAACGGTGAGCAGCGCACCTGAGGCCCCTCACTCTGTCTCCAGAGCTCCTGCGTGTGACTAACCTCCGTGTGAACTTCTCCAGACTGCACACCCTGGGCGACAGGCCCCTGGGAGGCCTCAAGGGACACCCCTTCTACTACTATGCCCTCTATGAGCTCGTGGCCAGCGGCAGCTGCCTGTGCCACGGCCACTCCTCTGAGTGCAGGCCTGCGCCCGGGGCACCAGCCAGGGTGGAAGGCATGGTGAGCGCCGCGGGAGGGGCGTCCTGCGGCTGGTGGGGTGGGCAGGCGGGGGGACTGGGGCCGACTCGCCTCGCCCTCCTTCCTGCCAGGTGCATGGCCACTGTGTCTGCCGCCATCACACAGCGGGGGCCCACTGTGAGCGCTGCCAGGACCTGCACTGGGACCGCCCGTGGCACCCAGCGGAGCCTGGGCACCCCCATGCCTGCCAGGGTAGGTGCCACGCCCTACCCAGCCCGGCCACACTGGCCGAGGGGGAACCCAACCCCACACCCTCCCGCCTTGCTCTGCCCCAGAGTGCCAGTGCCACGGGCACGCCCGCAGCTGCCACTTTGACATGGCCCTGTATCTGGCTTCTGGCAACGTGAGCGGAGGCGTGTGTGACACGTGTCAGCACAACACAGCTGGGCGCCGCTGCGAGCTCTGCCGGCCCTTCTTCCACCGAGACCCCCAGGAAGATCCCCGTTCCCCTCGCTCCTGCAAACGTGAGCCTCCAATCCCAATTCACCCCACCGGCCGTTCCCCTCCGTGGTGACCTCTGACCTAACTCTGTCCTCACTCCGACTCTGGCCCCAGCCTGTGACTGTGACCCTGCGGGCGCGCTGGAAGGGGGGCTGTGTGACGCCCACACAGATGAGACCCGCGGCCTCCTCTCTGGGCTGTGTCGCTGCAAAGGGAACGTCTGGGGCCGACGCTGTGACGCCTGCCGGCCGGGTCACTATGGCCTGAGCCTTACCCACTCGGAGGGCTGCCAGCGTGAGTGACCCTAAGAGTGGACCCCACCCGCGTGTCCTCCCTGGTCTGCCCCCCATCCCTGCCCTGATAACACGCACCCCCACACCCCTGCAGCCGTCCCCTTAGCACCCTGAGAGCCTTGTGCCTCAGCCTGCAGGTGTGACCCCCGGGGCCGGGTCCCCGGCACTCCTGCCTGTGACCCCTCCAGCGGAGCCTGCCACTGCAAACGCTTTGTCTCTGGACGGGACTGCAGCCGTTGTCTGGTGAGTCTCGGCCTTCGTTTTGATTTGACCTTGATCTTGGGCACTGAGCTTCTGGAAGCTGACCGGAATAAGGCTAAATGCAGAATACTGCAGACCGAGCCTCGCACGTGGGGTGGTGCCATTTCCTGACCTGGTCACCATTGATGTCCCTCTCGCACATCGATGTTTCCCCCCCTCTCCTTCTCCTTCCCTTCCCCTCTCTCTAAACATAAGTAAATAAAGTCTTGAAAAGAAAATATTTTATTTACTTATGTTTAGAGAGAGGGGAAGGGAAGGAGAAAGAGAGAGAGAGAAACATCCATCAGTTGCCTCTCCCATGCCCCCAACTGGGCACCCGGCTTGTGGCCCAGGCATGTGCCCTGACCGGGAATCAAACCGGCAGTCTTTTCAGTTCGCAATCCACTGAGCCACACCAGCCAGGGCTGTGTGTCCTTATCTTCTCTCTTTTTCCCTCCGCTCCGTGAAGCCGTGCAGGAGCACACCAGAGTCCCCGCTCCCCCTCTGAGCCACAGGCAGAGGGGCATTCAGGCCCCATCCTCGGCCCCCTTCCTCCTGCAGCAGGCAGCTCCGTAAACGACTTCCCGGGCGCCTGACCCTCACCCTCACCCTCACCCTCGCCCTGTCCGGATCGAGCGAACTGTCCTTCCTCCACCCCCTCCTGTTTCTTCCAGCCCGAGTTCTGGGGGCTGAGCAGCGACTCCCTAGGCTGCAGGCCCTGCGACTGCGACTTTGGGGGTGCCTACAGCAACAGGTACAAGGCGGAGCCTGGGAGCGGGCTCGAGGGGCAAGAATTGGGTGTTGATTTTGTCCCCCCACCCCCACCCCCATGCTCACCCAGGTGTTCCGCAGCGGAGGGCGCCTGTCTGTGCCGTCCCCATCTCCGTGGCCGCCGCTGCCGTGAACTCCAGTCTGGGTACTTCTGCGCTGCCCTCGACCAGGCCACTGCTGAAGCTGAGCTTGGCCAGAGCCTCCAGCCAGCTGACCCTCGGCTGCCTGTGAGTGTCCAGGAGGGGCAGGGGCAGGAGGAAATCAAAGCCCAGACCTTGGGGCTCAGAGGAGGGAGGGAATATCTGGAGAGAGCTGGCTGGAAGGAGAGGCTGGGTTAGGAAGGTGAGGAAGTCTGGGTGGGGCCATCGGTGTGGTCAGAGGTGTGGTGTCTTGGACAGAGTCCACATTCCCAGGACAGTGTGGGAGGGGATGGGGCCAGAATGTTGGAGGACACTGATACCCCACTGGCCCCCAGGGAGCCCCCTGGCCTGCTCCTTCCCACTGCACACAAGCCCCAGGGAGCTCCCCTCGTTGGCTCCGGCCCCGACTTCGGAGACAGCGTGACCCTCGCTGTGCCCCCCACCCTGCCAGGCGAGCCCGCTACAGCCACCATCCGCCCACAGTGAGGCATCTGAGGAGCAGGGTAAAGTCACCGGTCACTAGGGTCTTAGCTGGGGCCTTAGCCCTGGGGATACGGGTCTCTGGAGTCCCGGGGGAAGGACACCTGCGTCCTGAGGGTTCTGGGTCCCAGAGGGGCCTGGGCCTGGGAGTCTGTGTGTCATGTCCAGGCCCCAGAGGAGCCTGCATCCCTGCATCCGGGAGCTGGCTCCACACCGTGGACTGGCTTAGACTTTGCACATGTGGTCGACGGGGCTGGCCTCTCTCTGCTGGCTCCCACGGTGCCTCGTGCCCTGGAGTATGACATTGTCCTGCGCTATGAGACCCAGGTCGGTGGCGTGGGTGCCAGGCAGGTGGATGGGTGGCGCTGGGTGGTGGGCAGGGGCAGTTCTGTGACGGCTGACCCCTGACCCCAGGCACCTGAAGACTGGCAGGCCTTGGTCAGGGTCCGCGCCCAGTCTCCGCCCAGCAGCACTCGCTGTGCCCGCCTGCCGCCCTCGGAGCATCTCTTCCAGGCCACCTTGACCCACGCACACAGGTGGGCAGGACACGGTGACCCCCCGACACCAAGGCCCGACTGTGCTCCCAGACATTTGACACAACACCCAGCCAAGGCGGGAAATTCCCAGTATGGACTCTCATCATGTCTAGAACAATCAAAACAGGGGCTTAATTTAAAATAGAGCGGGATTTAAGGAGCTGTTCTTTTTAAATTGGCCGGATGAAGACACATTGGACCCAATCACTAAAAACAAAAGTGGGTCACCGCCAGGACCCCTTGATCCTGACCTCCTTACCCCACCCTTTCTGCCCCCCCCCCCGCCCCCCAGAGCTGTGGTTCTATCCAGACCTTTCTGCTTTGAGCCGGGAACACGCTACTCCGTGACCCTGCGCCTGTGGCGGATCAAAGCGGCCCGGAGGCCTGCGGGAGGCACTGTCTTTCTGGATTCGGTGAGATTCTGGGGGCTCCACCCCCCCTCTGGGGGAGGCGCAAGGTACAGCAGACAATCTGGGCGCCGAAAGGACTGAGGTCGGCCAGTGGGGAGGGGAGGAAGGAGGGTCGGGAGGGGGGCGTCCCGTTCTGAGGACGGGAGGTGAGAACAGGCAGGCACCAGGCCTCTCGGGAACTTGTGGGCCAGCCGAGGGGTAGTGGGCAGCCAGGAAAGGGCTTGAGCCGAGAAGAGACGCGGGGTAAATGGACTGTCGGGGGCACGCTGCTGCCAAGATCCTGAGTGCAAGGGGGCTCCACGCGGACTAGACTGGGGCCGCTGCAGTGGAAGGAGAGACAGACTCCAAGAGAAACTGGAAAGGGGCGGGAAGGGGCTGTGAGGGCCAGCGCGAGGAAGGGCAGCGGGCAGTGGGTGTCAGTGCGCTGGGCTGTGTTCCTGCCCGCTGCCTGCCGCCTCCACCCTCCTGCCAGGTTGCACTCCTGCCGCGGGTGGAGGAGCTGCCCGGGCTGAGACCTGTGGACCCCGGGGCCGCAGGGCGCTTGCAGGAGCTCCGCCAGGCAGGCTGCGTGGAGGCAGCGAGGACGGGCCTGCCCGGCGCTGAGCCCGAGGCCTGCGCCCGCCTCGTCTGCAGCATCTCGGCCCTGCTTCACGGGGGCGGCCTCCGTGAGTGTGTGTCCCTGGGTCCTCGGGCCGCAGGAGGGGGGTCAGAGGAGGCACCTCGAGGCGCATCTGACCTTGCCCTTTCTCTTGCCAGCATGTGAGTGCCACCCCCAGGGTTCACTGAGCACTGAGTGTGCCCTGCTGGGTGGGCAGTGCCCCTGCCGTCCTAACATCGGTGGTCGTACCTGTGACCACTGTGTGCCCGGAACATACGGCTTCGGTCCCACCGGCTGCAGTGGTGAGCCTTCGGGGCCGGTGGGTGTGGGGCCTGGGACCAGCCACCTCCTTTCTCTGCACGGCTTGGTCGTCCTGTCATTCCCCACAGAGTGTGGCTGCCATTCCAAGGGTGCCACCGGTGCCATCTGTAACCCTGTGAGCGGGCAGTGTACGTGCCGGGCGGGCCTTGCTGGTCGCCGCTGTGACCGCTGCCTCCCCGACCGGTGGGGCTTCCCACGCTGCCAGCCCTGTGTCTGCAATGGGCACGCGGAGCTGTGCCACCCGCTCACAGGCGTCTGCCAGGCCTGCCGGGGAGCCACAACGGGCCGGCACTGCGAGAGGTGAGTGCCGGCCCTGGAAGCGGCGGGTGGGAGTCAGGGTGCGTGGGCCAGGCCCCATTCCCTGTGCTGCCGCCCCCAGGTGCTTGGACGGCTACTACGGAGACCCCACCCTGGGCTCAGGCCAGCAGTGCCGGCCCTGCCTCTGTCCTGGGTCCCCCGGCTCTGGCCTCTATCATGGGACTTCCTGCCACATGGACAACGCGAGCGGACGTGTCCTGTGCCTCTGTGCGCCTGGCTATGCAGGTGAGGCATGGCTGCCAGTGGCAAACCCATGGCCCTTCTCACCTGTCCACGAGGCAAGTCTTTGCCAGGGCCATCTGTGTGTCAAGCTGCAGGTCTGGCACCTCTCCTCAAGGGGTTCCCGTGGAGGGAGGGGGTCAAACGGGAGGAATTACAGACAAGGAGCTTGTAAGCCAGGAGGTGGGCCTTAATGTGACTACTGTGTCTTCGGCCCTCCGGGCTAAGCTGTGGGCTTTCTGGCTGGGTGTACGGGACCGTAGTCCTCAAGGGACCTGAGATAACTACATGTACCCTAACCCCTCCAGGGCCCCGCTGTGACCGCTGTTCCTCGGGCTACTTTGGGCGCCCTTGGCCAGAAGGGGACCCCCGAAGGAGTCCGTGCCGGCCCTGCCAGTGTAACAACAACATCGACCCCCGGGACCCCGCTGCCTGCGACCCACACAGTGGGCGCTGCCAGAGATGCCTGCACCACAGCCACGGCCCTGGCTGCGCCCACTGCAGGCCTGGCTTCCACGGCAGTGCCTTGCGCCCAGGGGGCTGCCGGCGTGAGTGTGTGGTGGGGTAGGTGGAGGCATCCCTGGGTGGTAGGTGGGCTCTCTTTCCTCCATCCTGCCAAGCCCTTCCTCTCCTCAGGCTGCAGCTGTGACCCCCGGGGCACCGTCCCTTCGAGGTGCCCATCAGGGGCTGAAGCCTGCTTCTGCAACCAGCTCAGCGGGCAGTGCCCATGCCGCCCCCACACACTGGGGTGGGACTGTAGCCGCTGCGCCCCCCTCTTCTGGAACCTAGGGGGGCCTCGGGGCTGTGAGCCCTGCAGCTGCCATGTGCACCACTCCCTGCATCCAGCGTGTCACCCAGTGAGTGAGCCCGTGTTGCACGTAGCACGTGGCTGTGGCCAGGTGTGAGTGGATGTGTGTGAGCCTGTGACAGGGTGTGACTTGTGGCTGGTGCGAGTGTTCACGGAACCACCAGCACTGGGGCACGTGTGGCCGCAAGCAGCTGTGCGAATCTGTGCGCTTGTGTGACCTTAACGGTGAGCCTGTGGACAGGCCCGGGGAGAGCGGACGTGAGCCTGCATGGGTCTGGCCCCGCGTGCAGCCCTGCATCAGTGCGTGGGCCACCCCTGTGAGTGGGCCAAGAAGAACAGCGTGCGGGGGGAGCTGGGGGCCGATACAGAGGCTGAGTGAGACTCGGGCAAAGGTCCGGGGCAGAGCTGGTGCAGTCGAGAGGGATGGCGGTGGGAAGCTCGTGTTCCCAGGAGGGTAGTGGTCAGCCACCGACGACATGAGGCCTGAAGTGTGTCCTGTGCCTTTAGGGAGGAGAGGGTGGCGGTCAGGTGAAGGAGGCAGCGGGGTAAGAGTCTGAGACAGTGGGGAGTTCGACTCGGGACACAGAGGAGCAAAGGGCAGCGGGTCAGGAGCTGAGAACCCAGAGGGTCTGGGGGAGGCGAGGCTGGCCAAGGGGGTCGGGCCAGAGGAAGCAAGGACGGAGACGCCCTTAGCCAAGGCGGGGGTGGGCGCTGCGCGCAGCAGGGGCAGGGCTGACGGGGGGGGGGGGGGGCGGAGACAGTGCGCCCGGGTGTGCCTGTGTGCGCTGTGCGCTCCAGGAATGCAGGCGCTGCCCCTGAGCCCCCGAGGCCCCTCCCTCTTCCGGTGGAGGCCCTGGGCTCTTGCTGACTGGTCTGCACTCTCTCCCCCCCAGGTCACGGGCCAGTGCCCCTGCCGGGCAGGATTCGGGGGCCGCACGTGCTCCCGGTGTCAGGATGGGTACTGGGGTGACCCGGAGCAGGAGTGCAGAGGTGAGAGGGGCACTACCACGCCCCGCCACCAGGGGCCAGGCTGCCCTGGAGGAGCCGCTCCGTGTAGAGTAGCAGGGGACAGCGGGGCTTTCCTGAGGGAGACCACAGGATGCTTATTGCTGTTTGCTCCGAAACCTCAAGAAGTGCTCACGAAGACAGCTGTAGGGCAGCAGCATTGGCCAAACCAGGGGCAGCGGGGCCACAGTGGGTGGCTCTTGGCTGACCAGCCCGCCAAGCCCTGACTGCAGTGGGCCCCTGACTGGGCTACAGGGCCCCTGCGTCTGTGCTGCCTTCCTGCCCGAAGTCTGCCGCCCAGAGGGCCTGTCTGGCCAGGGTGGTGGCAGTGCCGTGGCAGTTCTGCACAGTTGAGGGCCTGGTCGAGGGCTGGGGTGCACCCTCACACTCTCACAGGGCCATCCCCAACCCTTGGGCTTTTCCCTCCTCTTTGGGAGGTGAGGCAAAGGCAGGCGCTGCCCGCAACCTGCCCTGACCCTCTCTCTCCCCAACAGCTTGTGCCTGCGACCCACAGGGCTCCGTCTCGCCCAGCTGTGACCCGTACACAGGTGCCTGCCTCTGCAGAGAGGGCATCTCAGGGCCGAGGTGCCAGGCATGTGCCCGTGGCTCCAGAGGTGGCTTCCCACACTGCACGACTTGTCCTGCCTGTTTCACCTCCTGGGACCAACTCCTGGCTTTGCTCCGGCTGCAGCTGGAAGCTGTGGCCCAGGAGGCAGCTGCCCTACACCAGGGGACGCCTGGCTGGGGCGTCAGGGGCCGGGGTGGGCGCCAGCAGGCCCTGGAGGCAGTCCTGCAGCAGGCACAGACGCTCCTGGAGTCTCCTTCACCCACTGTGGGGATCGCACAGCAACTTACAGAGTGGATAGCTGGACTCAGGCAAGGGGCCTGGGGTCCGCGGGGAAGAGGCCTTCAGCTAGGTTCCCAGGGCCAGGGGTTCAGAGGGCCCCAGGTTGGCCTGTCTGCGTCCTGGATCTGGGTTTGCTTAAGTGGGGAATCGTGGAGGAGAGACATCTCCAGCCGTGCTGACGCGCCATCTCCCCACAGGAGGGCAATGACCGAACTGGCCCAGATGCTGTGGGCTCCAGGACAGGTCGTGGCAGAAAGCGAGTCCTGGGTTAGGGAAGAGTGTGAACGTCTGGAAGAATTATCCCGGGAGCTAGACTCTCTCAAGGGCTTGGCCTGGCCCAAGAGGGCCATAGGAGTCCAAGGTGAGGCCAGATGGGCAGGCGGGTGGACTGGTAGATGTGGGCAGGGGCTGGGCTCAGTCAGGAGGAAGGGACCAGGTGCCATTGCTTACACGTATGGGGGACCTAGAGGCTGCCCCAGCCAGTGAGCCCCAAGCCGCCCCTCTCTCCATCCCTTCCACCTGCAGATGCTGAGGCCCAGGCCTCCTCGGCAGCCCTGCTTTCCCAGGAGGCCATGCTCAGAGCCCAGACCGTGGCCTCACTCGGAGGACCAGACAGCATCCTGGGACAGGCCCGAGAGGCCCGGCGGTGCACAGAGCTGCTTCTGAGGGGGACAGGCCAGCCTACAGGGACAGCTTTGTGGAAGTTAAAACTAAAAGGGCTGGTGGACAGGGTCCAGATGCTGCACCCACAGCTTCTGAGACTCCTGGTCAAAGCTGGAGTGGTGGGTGGAGATATGGATCACTGGTGGGGAGGGGGGTGGCGGCTGGCAAGGCAAGGGCTCTCTCCTAGGGGCGACCTGGGTGTAGAGCAATAGAGGGATCCGAGATGTGCATTCTGGATCCCCTATCTCGTTTGCAGGAATGCAGGGGTCAGGGTCGTGGGCTGGCCTGTGCTCCTGTACCCTGTGTTGTCCTCCCTTGCCCTGGGCCCCTGCCCACTGCCCAGTGGGCTCTGGTCGTCTCCCGTAATGCCTCTTATAGCCTGGACACAGTGATCGCAGCCTTGGAGCAGCAGCAGCAACTGGTACAGAGCTATAGGGGCCGTGGATGGGAGCCACGGAGGGGCCACGGGGCCACAGCTTGGCCATCGGGCTATAGGAGACATGTTTCACCTCTGACCCGCCCCTCCCAGCTGCAGCAGATCCAGGCCACAGCAAGCTCCACGGGAATCCAGGCTAGGGAGATGTGGCATCGGGCCGGAGGGCCCCGGCGTGTGGCCTCCACAGCTGCTGTGCAAGCAACGGTGCATAGGATCCAGCGTTTTCTCTTGGGTACATGTCTCCCAAGCTTGTGTGTCTGCTTCCAGCTGAGGGCTGGCCGTGGGCATTCAGGCCCCTGCCGTGACACTCCTCCCAGGACGAGGCCACGCAGAATGTCTGACCAGGGCTCAGGCGGGGGGACTAGTGTGTTGGTAGATGTGTGACAGGTGGCTGGGGGTCTGGGGGCCCGGCTGTAGCGTGTGTCCCTTTCCACAGTGGAAGTAACCCCTCCATAGCTGAGTACAGTCTACCTACCATGTAACAACTGGTTCACAAGTTCCTGAAAATGTAATAATTGTCCCTTGTAAGCCTCCAGCATACCGTGCAGTCCTGTCAGAGGCAGGGTCAGTGAGATGTTAGGGTCAGGGTCCATTGGGTCAGGGGTCAGAGTTCACATCCAACATTCCTACCCCCACAGAGGAAGGTGCAGATGCCGTGAGTGTGGAGCTGGCGGCGTGGCGTGGGCTAGCTGTGCCCCTCCCCCAGGGCGGGGCAGCCGGCATCGCCCTCCTGCTGGATCAGATCCAGCATGCCCTCCCTTCCCCGGACACTGCAGGCCAGGAGCTGCCCAAAGCCAGAGGTGTCCTCCGTCAGGCGCAGCAGACCAGGTGAAGGGCCAGGAGGCCGGAGGCAGAGGTCAGAGGGTGGGGAGGAAGGGATGCCTCCTGACTGTCTGTACCTTTCAGGGAGGGCGCAGCCAAGGCCCAGGACCGAGCGCTAGATGTTCAGGGGGTGCTGGCTGGGGCAGGAGCCGATGCAAGGGCTGCAGAGCAAGGGCTGCAGGCGGCCAAGCAGACACTCGGAGGCCTGGAGGCCGGCGTGCAGGAGGTGCCGCCCCACCGCGGCCTCAGCTCCCCGCACCTCTCGTTCCGTGGGGCCACTGTGGTCCCGTTTTCCCCTGAGGTCCCTGCCCCACTGTGACACCATGATGCTACTCAATGCCCTGACCATGTGAACACTCTACCTAGTTGCTCCCCTGCTGTGACCCCCTGTGATGCCCTGACCTTTGCCCCAGATGGCAGGGCACCTGGCCCGGATAACAATGGCAGTGGATGTGACCCCAGCCCTGGGGCTTCTGTCCGGCGCAGCGGTGGCTCTCAGGACCCGCTTGGCCCTGAGTCAGCGGCAGGCCCAGGAGGCAGAAGAGCGTTCGGCACATGCCGTGGGCTTGGCTGAGGGCCTGGGCAAGGTGAGACGGGGACCGTGGACTCTGGGGTCTCAGGGACCCTGTGGGACAGCGTGAAGTGGGATGAAAGCTGGGCCCAGGCTATGCTGCGCCGAGGTCGAGTCTCGGTTCTACAACTCCCTGCTGTCCAGGAGCCTTGGGCAGCAATGTGTTGGGTCTAGGTTTCAGGGGCGGGGTGGGGTTTCAGGTCCAGTCCTGCTTCAGGAGTTGCAGGTGGCCCGCTTAGGCATGGCGGAGTTGCAGGAGGGCACAAACAGCCTGATGGCCACGGTGAAGGACGCAGGAGAGCGGGTGCAGCGGACGCGAGCTGAGGCCCAAGAGCTGCTGAAGCAGGTGCAGGACAGCTGGAGCCGTCTGGAGGGTGCGTGCCGGCCATGGTGGGGCAGGTGTGGTGCGGCGGCAGGGACAGATGGGAGGGTCAGAGTTGGAACAGGGATGTGTGGGAGGGCCAGGGTGGGTCCAGGTCAGGTCCTCGTTCATCCAGGGGTCAGGGCTGGAGTGAATGGAGGTCAAATGTGGATTAGGGTTAGAGCTGATTTGGGGGTAGGGTCGGGGTCAGAATCAAGGGTGTGGCAGAGATGAGGACCAGAGTCAGAGACTAGGGCCAGAGGTCAGAGCCTGATTCGAACAACGTATCCCAGGGCTGGAGCGCCGTCTGGTGCAGAACGAGCAGACGCTGGGCGAGAAGGTGGCCACGCTCTGGGCCCTGGAGAAGCGGGCAGCACAGCTGCTTGAGCACCTGCGGCTGTGGGCCAGCGCGTATACCACCTGCTGACCGATGTCTAGGAGGCCACCGAGAGGGGCTCCTCGATGGCCTGGGTGACTCAGCGACCTCAGAGTGACCCAGGAACCTCCTGACTTTGAGAGACCACAGACCCCACTGAGTGCCTGCAAACCCTGAATGACCCTCCTGTGACCCTATGATGTCCTCCAGTTGCCCTCTGACCTTGAGAAATTAGAGAGATCACGTAAAGTTCCCTGAGGCCATGTAGTATCCTAGATGCTGAAAAGATCCTTGTCTCTGAGAGATGTGAAATTCTGAGTCCTTCAGTATCTCTGAGCCCCTCAGGTCAACTACATGACCCCCAGGGTGACCAGAGCCCCCCTACTCCAGATAGCCAGTGACCCTGAAAGTCCAACAAATTGACCTTCTGCCCCAACTCTTGGGAAGCCTGGTGATTGCCCTGAAGACCCCCAGCTTTGCTCCCTGGGCCCACGACTGCAGGTACTCTCCACCGGGCCCCTCGGAGCCAGGCTGACCCGGCCCTCCAACCCGCAGAGCGGAGCTTCGGTCCCCGCCTCAGTCCCAGGAGCCTGGGTGGGGCAAGAGCTCCAGGCAGCAGCCCGCATTCCTGCCGGGACTCCGGAACTCCCGGCAGGCCAGAAGGTCCGGAGCGGATGAAGAGCCACGAGATCTGGATGGGCTCCCTGCTTCTTCTTTGGTCTGCTGTCAGCCACCCAGCACCTGTTTGCACACTGAGGCTGTACTTCTCGTGCCTCCTTGCTTCGGTGACTGGTGGAGACAGAGACCCCTGGAACTGTGCCTCGGGCAGAGGGTGGCCGTTCTCCGTCTCTCCCCGTGTCCTCATCGTCTCCTGTCCCTCTGGATGGTGTCCTAAAGCTTTCTGCATCCCTGAAAGGGGGGCTTGACAGCCCCCGTCCCCGCACTGCCCTGGGTCTGAACGCCTGGTTGCTTTTGACTGCCACAACACCCATGACCGTTGGGGCAAAGGCTGGGTTCCGCGGGCCATTTGAAATCTCAAAGATCAGATTCCTAGTTTTTGCTTATGCCATGGCTCTACTTGGTGCACCCCCTAACTATGGTAGCCTAAAGCCCCAAACCCACCACCTTTCCCTTGCTCTGCAGAGGTCTGGGCATCGGGGCACAATAAAGATTTGCAGCTGAGCTGACCTGGATCTGGTTCCTAGACTGAGGGTCTTTTTCAGAGGGGGGAGGGGGCCTCTGCACAATGTTGCATTCCTGCCTGCGATCCACTCCATGCTTTCCTTCCTGCCATGATTCCCAACTTTGCTCAAAGTCGCCAGACTCTCAGCCAAGTGGAGGGACCGCCGCCTGCCCGCCGGACAGGGGACTGAGTGGGGACTCAGCCAAGGACCCACACGAGCAGGGTCAGCAAGGGGCCTCAAGGGAGGGGATGGGTGGGCACGTCCCCCAGACCGCTCATCCCCGATTCCCCTCCTCTTTAGGATGGAGTGGGCTGCGGGGGAACGAGGGAGGGACCCTCGGGGACAGCCTGGGCCCTGGGAGCTCCGCGTGGGCCTGCTGCTGAGTGGTGAGAGGGCCTGGTGAAGGCCTAGGGGTTTCGGGATGTGATGGCGGGTGGTGGGGTAGCTGGCCCTGGGGCTGCCCGCTGAGGAGCACAGTGGAACTGGCCGATCCACTGTTCCCAGTGCTGGCCACCTCCCTGGCCCAGGCCCCTGCCCCGGATGTGCCAGGCTGTGCTCAGGGAAGCTGCTACCCTGCCACGGGGGACCTGCTGGTGGGCCGGGCTGACCGACTGACCGCCTCATCCACCTGTGGACTGCACGAGCCCCAGCCCTACTGCATCGTCAGTCACCTGCAGGTGCTGCCGGCTGGCGGTGGGGTGGGGAGCTGAGTCAGTGTGGGACTGGCACTGGCTGAGGCCCTGACCCTGACCCTGACCCTGGCCCAACCCAGGATGAGAAGAAGTGCTTCCTGTGCGACTCCCGGCACCCCTTCTCTGCTAGAAACCCGAGCAGCCATCGCATCCAGAATGTAGTGACCAGCTTTGCCCCACAGCGCCGGGCAGCCTGGTGGCAGTCAGAGAATGGTAGGGCCGTGGGTGGGATGTGGGGTGAACAGGGCTGCCCACTAATAGCCTCAAGTCCCTGACCTCCGACTCCTGCCCCAGGTGTCCCTGTGGTCACCATCCAGCTGGACTTGGAGGCTGAGTTCCATTTCACACACCTCATTATGACCTTCAAGGTGCCAGCATGTCTGGGAGCCTGCTCGAGTCCCCCTGCTTGGCTCCCCCTTGCCCCTGAACAGGGTCCCAGCTCCCTTAGCCCCGCCCCCTTGAGCTCATATGCTGTTCTCTGGCTGCGCGGGAGGCTCCTCCATCTCCCACATCTTCCATCGCCTTCCGCCTCCAGGCCGTGCACATGCCGCCCTCATCCCGGGCCGGGTCAGGCACTGCCTCCTTGGGCCCCGTGATCCCTGAGCCTCCCCCAGAGGTGGCTGCCCTCCCCGATCATTGCTTGGCTTCCACTGGTCACCCCCACCTGTCTGTGAGCTGCTTGCGGGCAGGCCCCCGCTGGACAGAGCTCCTGATGGGCCTGGGCTGGACTTGGGTCCTGGCGCCCTCTGACCAGCCGTGCCCCCTGCCCAGACGTTTCGCCCTGCCGCCATGCTGGTGGAGCGCTCCGCAGACTTTGGACGCACCTGGCGCGTGTACCGGTATTTCTCCTATGACTGTGGGGCTGACTTCCCAGGAGTCCCACTGGCCCCCCCACGGCACTGGGATGACGTCGTCTGTGAGTCGCGCTACTCAGAGATTGAGCCGTCCACTGAAGGCGAGGTGAGGCCTGGGATCTGGGCTTAGAGCAGGAAGGGGGCCTGATGGGCCTGAGGGCAGGGTCCAGTGTCCCTGATGGCTCCATGCCCCTCCAGGTCATCTACCGTGTGCTGGACCCTGCCATCCCTATCCCAGACCCTTACAGCCCACGGATCCAGAGTGAGTGCTCCACCCTTCGGGCCTGGCGCGGTCCCAGAGTCCAGCGGGTGGCTGTTTGGGGCCTCGGTAGCTATTTTAGGTGCTTCCTAGGGCAGGTGCCAAGTCCGATTTAGCTCACATAGTAGCAGACGGGAGGTCTCCCAAGGTGACCTTGGCAGCTGCATCCCCTGGGTGGGTCTGGGGCAGCCAAAACCTGACTGGTCAGCTGGCCCCCAAGCCTTTGCCCCTACCCCTTAGACCTGCTGAAGATCACCAACTTGAGGGTGAACTTGACGCGGCTGCACACGCTGGGGGACAACCTGCTGGACCCGCGGCAGGAGATCCGAGAGAAGTACTACTATGCCCTCTACGAGCTGGTTGTGCGTGGCAACTGCTTCTGCTACGGACACGCCTCGCAGTGCGCGCCCGCCCCAGGGGCACCAGCCCACGCGGAGGGCATGGTGAGGGGCTCCAGGTGGCTGGTACGGGGCAGGGGGCAGGGGCAGGAGCAGGCGTGGATGGACAGCGCTGACCACCTGCCTGCCCACCCTCCTAGGTTCATGGGGCCTGCGTGTGCAAGCACAATACTCGCGGCCTCAACTGTGAGAAGTGTCGGGATTTCTACCACGATCTGCCCTGGCACCCGGCCGAGGACGGCCACAGTCACGCCTGCAAGAGTGAGTGCAGCCCTGGCCCCCAGAACTCTGTGGCCTGGCTGTGCCCCGAGTAGCACCTAGGGCTGGACGGCCGAGCCCCGGACACCCAGGCTGTGTCCAAAGCGTGTTCAGGCCTGGATGCCCCTGAGGACACTCTCAGTCCTCCTTGACAATCTGTTCTGGGTGGGGGGTCCAGTGTAGGGCTGCAGCCTTCACGTTCCTGAGCTCCCACCCACAAATTCTGGCCTGTGGTAGGGACCCAAGGGGGCACTAGGGCCCCCTATGCCCCTTACCCTTGGGACACGGCCCCTCAAGAGGCCTTTGCCCCGAACTCTCCTCCCCCAGAGTGTGAATGCCACGGGCACGCCCAGAGCTGCCACTTTGACATGGCCCTGTATCTGGCTTCTGGCAACGTGAGCGGAGGCGTGTGTGACGGGTGTCAGCACAACACAGCTGGGCACCGCTGCGAGCTCTGCCGGCCCTTCTTCTACCGAGACCCAACCAAGGACCCGCGAGACCCAGTCGTGTGCCGCCGTGAGGCTGGGACTGGGCATGGGAGGGGGAGGGATGGGCCTGGGGTGGTTGCTGGGGGGCCAGACTGGGGCTCTGGCTTCGGGGATTTGGTGCGGGGGGCACAGGGGGAGCCAGACTGGGAATCTGCAGTGGGTGGGGTGGGGGGTAGTTGGAAGATGACTGGAGCTGGGCTAGTTGGCACAGGGTGGCCTTGTACTTTTTTTTGCCCTCAGCCTGTGATTGTGACCCCATGGGCTCCCAAGACGGTGGTCGCTGTGACCCGCACGACGACCCTTCCCTAGGGCTGGTCGCAGGCCAGTGCCGCTGCAAAGAACATGTGGTGGGCTCTCGCTGCCAGCAGTGCCGTGATGGCTACTTTGGGCTCAGTGCCAGCGACCCTGTGGGCTGCCAGCGTACGTGCTTCCTGCCTTAACTTGTGTTGTCCTCAACCCTTGACCTCTTGTTCTTGACCCCACTGAAAACGAGCACTCTGCGGCTCCCCAAAGTGCTGATGAGCCTCCTTCCCCTGCAGGGTGTCAGTGTGATGCACGGGGCACAGTGCCTGGGGGCACCCCTTGTGACCCCAAGAGTGGAACCTGTTTTTGCAAGCGTCTAGTGGCGGGACATGGCTGCAACCGCTGCCTGGTGCGACTGGAGGGGGCGGGGCTCGGGGTCCAGCACTCCTCCTCAGAGCATAGGGCCGGGAGTGGGGTCCATGCCCTCCTGAGTGGGTCCTGAGAGCTTAGGGTCCAGTCCTGGCCAAGAGGCAGGTCTGGGAGGCCAAGGGTGGGATCCAGTTTTCCACCAGGGTGGTAGAGGCTGAGAGCTGTCATCGGATTCCCCAGTGGGTGGCGAGGGGGTCTGTCGGTGGCCTCCAGCAACCTCTTCTCCCCCAGCCTGGCCACTGGGGCCTGAGCCATGACCTGCTTGGCTGCCGCCCGTGTGACTGCGACGTGGGGGGTGCCTTGGATCCCCAGTGAGTGCTGTATGCGGGGCTCCGGGAGGGGTGGGGACGTCCTGGGCAGGCTGGGGCCTTGCTTTAACGACCGCACTCACTCCACAGATGCAACGAAGCCACGGGTGAGTGCCACTGCCGCCAGCACATGGTGGGCCGACGCTGTGATCAGGTCCAGCCCGGCTACTTCCGGCCCTTCCTTGACCACCTAACGTTGGAAGCCGAGGACACCCGAGGCCAAGTAGGGAATGGGTGTTGGAGGGCAGGGCGTGGGGAAGTGGGGTTACAGGCGGCGCCTTGTGCGGGGAGGGTGTCCGGCCTTGGGCAGGGCCTCAGCTGCAGAGCTGGGGCCTGTGGACAGGCTGTGGCGGAAGGAGAGTGCCTTGCCTGAGCCCCCACGCACAGCCGTGTGTCCTCCCAGATGCTCGACGTGGTGGAGCGCCTGGCAAGCCCTGGGGGAGCTCCGTCCTGGACGGGCCCGGGCTTCGTTAGGCTGCGGGAAGGCCAGGCACTGGAGTTCCTGGTGACCTCCGTTCCAAGAGCCATGGACTATGACCTGCTGCTGCGCTTGGAGCCCCAGGTCAGCCCCCGCGACACCTAGGCCAGAGCTGACCCTCTGGGCCTGGGAGCATCTCCTTCACCATCCTGTGCCCCCAGGTCCCTGAGCAATGGGCGGAGATGGAACTGACCGTGCAGCGCCCAGGGCCTGTGTCTGCCCGCGGCCCGTGCGGGCACGTGTTGCCCAAGGACGACCGCATCTCAGGGACTCTGCAGCCCGGCACCAGGTCAGGGCCCAAAGGGCGGCATCTACAGTAGTGGGAGGTTGTAGGCCAGCCCTAAGACCCCAGAAGGGCCCTTGGAAGATGCTGCCCCCTCATTTATCTATCCCTTCCTTCAAGTGCCTCTTCTTGAGTGCTGTTGGGCATGGCCCTGGGCAGGGGAAGGAAGGAGGGAGAAGAAAGCCTGCTCTCTCCGGGGGTCTAGTTCTGGGGGTGCAGGCAGGAACTCCCGGGAAGCCATCTGGCATCGCTGTAGGGAATGCCCGCGGGGGGCAGGGAGGCCGTCAGAGCTCCGAGCAGTGATGCGACCGGTCTCATTACTATTTCCTTATGTGTTGGGTAGTGTTTGCTTCCTGTATTTTTTCATCACTTTACTTCTTTGTGAACTTTTGATCACGTAAATATTCCAACACATGCAGGAGTAGAGAGAATACGATAACAAACCTGGCTGTGCCCGTTGCAAACATTTTGGCAATTGTGACTCGTGTTTAGCAAAGATCCCTCTAGCCCTGAGTGGAGAATAGATTTAAAAGGGCCGTGGCAAAAGCTGGAGGGTCGCCTGGAGGCTACTGGGTTGGCTGAGAGACAGCAGCTGCACAGAGGTGTAGCCGTAGAGGTGGCAAGAAGAGGAAGTTTCCAGAGGGTCCGAGTGGCAGAGCCAATGGCTTAACCGTGTGGGGAAGGGATGGGAGGTGGGAAGGTGACCCCAGCAGCGGTTTTTGGTCTGGGCAGCCAGATGGGGGTGGGGTTCTCTGCTGAGGCAGAGACACGGGGAGGAGCAGTTCTGAGACCTCAGACATCAGGGGAGGCCCAGGGGTGGCTGGCTTTCTGCGTCTGGAACTGCTGGGAGGGGTCGAGTTGGAGATGTCATTTTCTCTTAGTGAGTATCTTAGATACTCACTCAGAGGTGAGTCTAGATGAAATAACCAGAGAGTTGACCAGGATGACCAGGAAGGAAGACCAGGATGAGGCTTTGGGGTACTCTGGTGTTAGGCTTGTAGGGAAGGAGGAGCCGGGGAGCAGGGCGAAACCCGGACTGCGGACAGGGTCCCAGGGAAGACAAGAGGGCCTCGGGAAGGAAAGCGCCCTCATCTCCTCCCCACGCACTGCCGAGTGCTGGAGCAGATGAGATAGAGAGAAGCGGCCGCCGGCTTTGGTGACATGGTCACTGGTGAGCCTGGCACAGGCCCCCCTGTAGTGGGAGGCTAGAGAGGGGAGGCAGCGAGGACAGTCAGAGTTCAGGAATTTGTCAGGCAGGCTGGAGATCAAAGACTGGCGCCGGCGAGGCGGAGACTCAGGGGATGGAGCGCAGATGTTTTTCAGGGATGTTTTTCAGGGCGGGTGAAGGAACGCCAGCATGGTTTTCAGGCTGATAGGAGTGATCAGGCTGGTGGGAATGACCTAGGGGAGAGGGAGGGAGGGAGCGGGGAGCTGATGCAGTCTCGGTGATGCAGTTGCAGGTCAAGGTCAGAGGAAGTGCCAAGAGGCCATTGAGGGAAAATTGGCCAGTATTTGTGCCTGAGAAGTCTGTTGGGGTCGCCAGGTTGCGTGGAGTGCTTTTTGGGAGACCAGCGCACACACAGGGAGTGACCCCAGTGAGGGAGACATGCGGGAATCTTCTGTACAGATTCTCTGCCCGGCCGTCTGCCGGCCTCGCCGGTGGTTTGGTTGCTGCGAGTGGGGTGGGGGGAAGCCAGGATGAAGGCCTCGGGGATCCTGGGACTCCTATGTCGGTCTTCCCCTCCATGCAGGCACATGGTGCTTCCCCGACCTGTCTGCCTGGAGCCTGGAGTCTCCTACACGCTGCACCTGAAGCTGTCGAGGACAGGGGGAAGTGCCCAGCCCGAGGGCCCCTACTCTGGACCCAGCCTGCTCATCGACTCGGTGAACAGTCCCCTGTCCCCACACTGACCGACATGGCAGGGCCTGTGGGATGGGACCTACAGTGGCGGCTGGACAGGAGGAGTCTGTGACAAAGGAGGCAGCCAATGGCAGTGCTACACTAAGTAACCGGACGGTAGCCCCACGGCCCCTGGTCGAACCTCACTCTTCCGTTCTCATCTCTCCAGCTGGTGCTACTGCCTCGTGTGCTCGTGCTGGAGATGTTCAGCGGGGGTGACGCTGCCGCCCTGGAGCGCCGGGCCACTTTTGAACGCTACCGCTGCCACGAGGAGGGTCTGGTGCCCAGCAAGACCTCGCCCTCTGAGGCCTGCGCCCCGCTCCTCATCAGCCTGTCGGCGCTGCTCTACGATGGCGCCCTGCGTGAGTGTCTGGGGTGAGGGTTGGCGGGGCACACGTGCGGGTGGGGGCCCGGCCTGACTTAGCCCCGCACCCACTCCCCACAGCCTGCCAGTGCGACCCCCAGGGCTCGCTGAGCTCCGAGTGCAACCCTCACGGTGGTCAGTGCCTGTGCAAACCTGCCGTGGTGGGGCGCCGCTGTGACCTCTGTGCCCCTGGCTACTACGGCTTTGGCCCCGCAGGCTGTCAAGGTACTTCCCTTCCCCTTCTCCCCGCCTTCCCGCAACTGCTCAGCCTCCCCTTTCTGGCTCTCCTCCTTCCTTCCTCTGACTCAGCATCGCAGCTCATACTTTCAGCCCCGGGTCACTTGAAGTCCTCTGCCATTCCCTGTCCTTCCCGCCCTGACCCCGCCCACCCCATCCCCTGAAACCCCTCCCCGGCTCAGCCTCTGCCTTGCCTCCAGCCTGCCAGTGCAGCCCTGAGGGCTCGCTCAGCAGCCTGTGTGAAGGGGTCAGTGGGCAGTGCCCCTGCCGACCTGGTGCCTTCGGACTTCGCTGCGACCGCTGCCAGCGTGGGCAGTGGGGATTCCCTAACTGCCGGCCATGTGTCTGCAATGGGCACGCAGACGAATGCGACACCCACACTGGCGCTTGCCTGGGCTGCCGCGATCACACCGGGGGTGAGCACTGCGAGAGGTGAGCCTGGAGCAGCTCTGAGTGGGCTGGTGGCGGGCAGGATGCTCGGGGATGACACACAGTGTATTCCTGCCTCTCTGCTGCAGGTGCATTGCAGGCTTCCATGGGGACCCTCGGCTGCCACACGGGAGCCAGTGCCGGCCCTGCCCTTGCCCCGAAGGCCCTGGGAGCCAGCGGCACTTCGCCACTTCTTGCCATCGGGATGGGTACTCGCAGCAGATCATGTGCCACTGCAGGGCAGGCTACACGGGTGAGGGGCGAGGCCCAGGTGTGGGGGCAGGGCGAGGCAGCTGGACCAGACACTCATGCCTCCCCCTGACTGTGGGCAGGGTTGCGGTGTGACGCTTGTGCTCCCGGGCACTTTGGGGACCCGTCAAGGCCAGGCGGCCAGTGCCAACCGTGCGAGTGCAGTGGGAACATTGACCCCACGGACCCCGATGCCTGTGATCCCCACACGGGGCAATGCCTGCGCTGCTTACACCACACAGAGGGGCCTCGCTGTGCCCACTGCAAGCCTGGCTTCCACGGGCAGGCTGCGCGACAGAGCTGTCACCGTGAGTGTGGGACGGGAGGGGATGGCTGCGGTGGGGGTCCGTTGCTCGGGCTCCCCCTCGATCGTTGTATTCACTGTGTCTGGCACAGGCTGCACCTGTAACCTGCTGGGCACGGATCCCCGGCAGTGCCCGTCCGCTGACCGGTGCAACTGTGACCCAGGCAGCGGGCAGTGTCCATGCCTCCCCAATGTCCAGGGCCTTAGCTGTGACCGCTGTGCCCCCAACTCCTGGAATCTCACCAGTGGCCGTGGCTGCCAGCCCTGTGCCTGCCACCCAAGTCGAGCCAGAGGCCCCACCTGCAATGAGGTATGGACCCTCCTGTGGGTCCCCGGGTAGATGGGACTAGCTGTCTACCTCACGTCTCGAGGGCTCAGCCTCCGGGTGAGGCTCTGACCTCGTCCTGTTCCCACTCTAGTTCACAGGGCAGTGCCACTGCCACGCGGGCTTCGGTGGGCGGACCTGTTCCGAGTGCCAGGAGCTCCACTGGGGAGACCCGGGGCTGCAGTGCCGTGGTGAGGGAGCCAGCGGGGTTGGGGTGCAGGGGGGACTTCTCGGGGTTCTCCGCTGGCACCTAACTCTGTGGTCTGCCCTCTCCTGCAGCCTGTGACTGTGACCCTCGTGGGATAGACACGCCTCAGTGTCACCGTGCCACGGGTCACTGCAGCTGCCGCCCAGGCGTATCTGGCGTGCGCTGTGACCAGTGCGCCCGGGGCTTCTCGGGTGTCTTTCCCGCCTGCCACCCCTGCCACGCGTGTTTCGGGGACTGGGACCGAGTGGTGCAGGACTTGGCTGCCCGTACTCGGCGCCTGGAGCAGAAGGTGCAGGAGCTGCAGCAGACGGGTGTGCTGGGTGCCTTTGAAAGCACCTTCTGGCGCATACAGGAGAAGCTGGGCACTGTGCGGGGGATCGTGCATGCCCGCAACACCTCAGCTGCCTCCACTGCGCAGCTCGTGGAGGCTACAGAGGAGCTGCGGTGCGGATGGGCCTGAGAGATGTGGTGGGAAGGGGCAGAGGCCCGGTGCGCTAGGGCTGACGCCTCTATAAACACCTCCCTCCCTTTTGGTACAGGCGGCAAATTGGGGAGGCCACGGAGCATCTGACCCGGCTGGAGGCAGAGCTGACAGATGTGCAGGATGAGAACTACAACGCCAACCACGCACTAAGCGGTCTGGAGCGAGACGGGCTTGCACTTAATCTCACACTGCGGCAGCTGGACCAGCATCTGGACCTGCTGAAGCATTCGAACTTCCTGGGTGAGTTGTTGGCCAACTACGAAGGAGGCCAGGGTCGGTCTTCGGCTGACTGTCTCTGCCCAACACAGGTGCCTACGACAGCATCCGCCACGCCCACAGCCTGTCTGCGGAGGCAGAACGTCGTGCCAACATGTCAGCCCTGGCGGTGCCCAGCCCTGTGAGCAACTCAGCAGACACCCGGCACCGGACAGAGCTGCTGATAGGTGCCCGGAGGGAGGACTTTAACCGCAAGCACATGGCCAACCAGCGGGCACTGGGAGATCTCTCTGCCCGTACCCACAACCTGAGCCTGACGGGCATAAATGAACTGGTGAGACACAAGCGTAAGGTGGGACACGTGGGGTTTGATGCACCTCCTACAGGGTCTCTGACTCGTTCTGTGCCTGGCAGGTGTGTGGGGCTCCGGGGGACGCACCCTGTGCCACGAGCCCTTGCGGGGGTGCCGGCTGCCGGGACGAGGATGGGCAGCCCCGCTGCGGGGGCCTCGGCTGCAGCGGGGCAGTAGCCATGGCGGACCTGGCACTGGGTCGGGCCCGGCACACACAGACAGAACTGCAGCGGGCACTGGCAGAAGGTGGTGGCATCCTTGGCCAGGTGGCAGAGACCCGTCGGCAGGCAGGCGAGGCCCAGCAGCGGGCCCAAGCGGCCCTGGACAAGGCCAACGCTTCCAGGGGACAGGTGGAGCAGGCCAACCAGGAACTGCGGGAACTTATCCAGAGCGTGAAGGACTTCCTGAGCCGTGAGCCTCCCATGTGGCCCAGGCCACGCGGTTGTTCCCCCTGTGTCTGTGTTCATATGTGTGTCCCTGGGTTCATACTTGGGTCAGGGCTGATACTGGACCTGTGTTTATGACCCCATGTCTGGCCCCTGAGCCCTTGCCCATTCGTGGTCCTCAAGGCCATGACCATGAGTCTGTGCCCCACATATAGTCCCTGCTCTTGTAGTTACATCTTTATGCCTATTAGCAAACCCACATCCCGTGTACAGTCCTGAGTCCATACCCCAAGGTTATGTCCCTATACTCATGCTGGGGAATGTGTCCCTAAGCCTTTGATTGTGTCCCCATAGAGGAGGGGGCTGACCCTGATAGCATTGAGATGGTGGCCACACGGGTGCTAGAGCTGTCCATCCCAGCGTCACCTGAGCAGATCCAGCACCTGGCTGGCGAGATCGCAGAGCGGGTCCGGAGCCTGGCAGACGTGGACGCGATCCTAGCGCGCACTGTGGGAGATGTGCATCGGGCGGAACAGCTACTGCAGGATGCACAGCGGGCACGGTCTGACCCCAGCCCTGACCCCCACCCTTGGGACCTGGTCCTAATACTCTCAGGCCCTGATCTCCTCTCTTCCCCAGGAGCCGGGCTGAAGGTGAGAAACAGAAGGCAGAGACAGTACAGGCGGCTCTGGAGGAGGCCCAGCGGGCACAGGGTGCTGCTCAGGGTGCTATCCGGGGGGCAGTAGTTGACACACGAGACACAGAGCAGACCCTACACCAGGTGTGGTTTTGTCTGGGACATCAATGGGGCAAGGTTATGGGCGTGCCTCATAGACCTGTTTAACCCTAGGCCCCCACCCATGGCAGGTGCAGGAGAAGATGACAGGTGCAGAGCAGGCACTGAGCTCAGCAGGTGAGCGGGCTCAGCAACTAGATGGTCTCCTGGAGGCTCTGAAATTGAAACGAGCAGGGAATAGTCTGGCAGCCTCTAGTGCTGAAGAAACAGCAAGCAGGGCCCAGGGGCGTGCCAGAGAAGCTGAGCAGGTATGCTGAAGCAGGGCCAACTGGAGGGGGTGAGGCGAGAGGTTAGGCCTCCAGTGGGCCACCACACTAACCCTGCCCTCTACACCCCCAGCTGCTTCAGGGCCAACTGGGTGACCAATACCAGACAGTGAAAGCCCTGGCTGAGCGCAAGGCCCAGGGTGTGCTGGCTGCGCAGGCTCGGGCAGAGCAACTGCGAGATGAGGCCCGGGGCTTGTTGCAGGCCGCTCAGGACAAGCTGCAGCGGCTGCAAGGTGAGGATCAGGGTGGGTGGGCACCAGAGCTCTGGGACTGTGGGAGTTGAACCCTTTTTCTGAGACGTGCCCCTCTTAGAGCTGGAGGGCACCTACGAGGAGAACGAGCGCGCGCTGGAGGGCAAAGCGGCCCAGCTGGATGGGCTGGAGGCCAGGATGCGCAGCGTACTTCAAGACATCAACTTGCAGGTCCAGATCTACAACACCTGCCAGTGACCCTTGCCCAAGCCTGCCCCAGTCCTCAGTCCCGGTCCTCATGAGTTCCTCTGCAAGCAGGGAACAGTCTCCAACCTGCAAGTCCCCAAATAAACCGGTGTGAATCCCTATTGTGTTGTCTGGACTGATTTGGGGAGGAGGGCGGGGTCTCTGGGCGGAACTTCGAGGCGGTCACCAGCGCGGCCCAGGCGGGGGAAGCCCAGGCGGGGGAAGCCTAGGCACCAAAGCCCCGCCTCCTCCGCTCGGGCCGCCCCGGAGCTGCCTGTCGCCGCGTGCCCACTCCCGCCGGAAGTGCGTCACCAGCTCCGCGCTCAGCCCTCCGCGGCTATACCTAGAAGTCGAAACAACAAAACAAGCAGCTGAGGCCGTGGCGGGGGCGCCGGGACGGGGGAGGGGCGCGCCGGAACCGGAACCGACCTGACGCCGGAACCGGAACCGAGAGCGGGTTGCCAGGGCCCGAAGAGGGCTGGCGGCGGCGGCCTCGCTCGGTGAGTGGGACGGGCCGCTACTCGCGTGTTTGGCCGGAGCAGGGAGGACGCGACGCGGGCCCGTGGCGGCCTGTTCAAGGTCACGGCCTGTGCCAGCCCCCGCTCCTGGAGCCCCGCAGAGTGCGGGGCCCACCGATGCAGGCGGGGCAGTTACGCTACGCGTGGGGCCGGCCTCCCGCTTCAGAAAGGCGAGCGAGGGCGGCTTCCTGGAGGAGGCGGTGGCGGGCCCAGGGTTCGGAGACTGGAGGTTGCAGCCCGGCTGGGGCGCTGGTCTGCGGTCAGTAACCCGGCGCAGCCCTACTGGCCGGCATGGGGAGGGACGCGACCTTCTGCTAAGGGCCTAGGTGCATAGAGGCGGAGTGTGTCCGCTCCCTGGCTCTGGACTTGTCGTCATTAAAGATTCAGCCCACCAGGCACACATTTGACCCACAGAAGGTTATCACCCCCTGCATTCGCCCTGGGGAACAGAGCTAGTCCCCGCCCCGCTACTGTCTCAGCCAGGGGGCCTGGATGCCCAGTTCCTCCTCACTTTTTCTCAGTTTTGGATGGAGAAACAGCCCGGAATTCACTGGTGGGTCTGTGGGAAACTGGTTAAACGGTGTCTCTGGCTCCACTGATGAGTGAGTGGACCTGAGAAGGAAGGGGATGATATCTGTTTCAGCCTGAAACTGGGTGCCTGTCCTGCTGTGGCTCTGGGGCAGGATCGCTGCTGCAAGGGTAATGTGACATCTGGATACCCTTTTCACCCCAGCTCTTGCAGGCCCCTCTGCTTGGGACAGCAGAAGGGGAGAGGAATCTCTTGGGATGTAGGGAAGAAAAAATCCAAGCAGCGTATGGGAGCAGGCTCAGAGGAGGCTGGGAGCTGGCAGGTGGCAGGTGGGGCGCCTTAGTGCCAGAACCTTGCCTGGGCAGTGGCAGCACCTGGGCTGGGTCTGTTTTCAGCCACAGAGCCTGGTCCTCCTGCCTAATAGTGTCTGGCATGCCTTCCTCCTCCACCTTCTACTTTTCAGGTGGTGACTAAGCAGCCAGTGAGAGTGAAGGAAAAGTGAGCGCCCTGTGGGCTGGACCCTGGGCACCTCTCCAGATTGGTAGAGGAGGCTGGTCCCAGGCCATGGTTGCCTTGACCTGGCATCTCATTGAGGCTTCCGTCTTTGCAGCTCTGTGTAGCTGGCATCTGTGGGGCTCAGCCAGAAGGAGCTGCTTGCATTATTTATTCCCCTTTCAGAGTAGTCTTGAGAGTGTCCAGAGCCACATCAGGTGGTAGAGAGATACTGCTCTGTAGGGTTAGAGATATCCCCAGTTGCTGAGCCCTAGCTGTAACCAAGGAGCAAATTGTTGGGCCTTGGTAGTGACCTCTGGTCCCTTCCCTTTAGGCTGTCGCTTCCTTGCTGGAGAATTTGGTCACAAAGAATTGCCAAGATAGCTGGGCCAGGAAGAAAGCGCCGTAGCCCTGACCCAGACGCCGTTGCCGACCCCGGGGCACTCTGGCTGTCGACCAAGCGGCTCAAGATGTCTGGCGGGGCCAGTGCTACAGGCCCAAGGAGAGGGCCCCCAGGACTGGAGGAGGCCACCAGTAAGAAGAAGCAGAAGGATCGAGCAAACCAGGAGAGCAAGGATGGAGATCCTAGGAGAGGTGGTAATGGCATTCCTGGGGCACTCGTGGCCTTCTCCCCCTGTCTGCCTGTTGAACATACGGGTTGGTCTGATGCTGAGGGAAGGACGTGTGGTGGGCTGTGCAGAGCCTCAGCTTTGAGGTCTGGTACTTGGCTGAGATCCTGAAAATGGTGCTTGGTGGGGTGGTGAGGACTTGGGGGCTGCCTCCTCTTCACCAGTTCCCTATTCTTTTCTTTGTTGGCAGGGTCAGTGTCCACCCCTCGGGAGGAGCAGACCAAAGAGGGTGAGTTAGTGAGTAGGCTTTTGGGTGCTAGAGTGCTGGGGGAGAGAGGGGGCACAGGGGGCATAGCTTTCCTCCGCAGACCCTCGCGGTCTCATTGGCACTCTCCCGACAGAGCTGTTGCTGGATTGGAGGCAGAGTGCAGATGAGGTGATTGTCAAGCTGCGTGTGGGAGCGGGTGCCCTGCGGCTGGAGGAGGTGGACGCTGCTTTCACAGACACGGACTGCGTGGTTCGGCTTCCAGGTGCGTCCATCCCGTCTGAGCCCGGCAGTACGCCCAGATCTGCAGATGTGCCCCACCCCAGCTCACTGTCCCCCTCTGTCTTCAGGTGGTCGGCAGTGGGGTGGTGTTTTTTATGCCGAGATAGAGAGTTCTTGCGCCAAAGTGCAGGCTCGCAAAGGCGGCCTCCTGCAGCTGGCACTGTCCAAGAAGGTGCCTCAGCTCACGTGGCCCTCTCTCCTGGTAAGTTACAGAGCCGGGTAGGGTAGGGACCCCCCCTGTAGTTGACAGGGCCTGACTGCTGTGTTTTTGGCAGAAGAAATCTCTAGGGACGCAGGAGTTGGTGCCTGGGTTGCAGTGCCAGGAGAATGGGCAGGAGTCATCTCCCGTTGCCCTGGAGCCAGGCTCTGAGCCCCGCCGGGCAAAGCAGGAGGCCCGGAACCAGAAGCGGGCCCAGGGCCGTGGTGAGGTAGGGGCAGGGGCTGGCCCCGGGGCCCAGGCAGGGCCCAGTGCCAAGAGGGCTGTGCATCTCCGAAGAGGGCCAGAGGGTGAAGGGTCCAGAGACGGCCCTGGACCCCGGGGCGATGCCCCCCCCTTCCTGGCTGAGCCAGCTACCCAGGTAAGCGTGGAGTGCCTGTGTGGGAGTTGAAAGATGGGGGAAGGGTGTGGGCTGCAGCTGGGGCCATCTGCCTGGCTGGCCCAGGGCTGATCTTGCCCACAAACTCACCATGAATAGGCTGAGGCTGAGGAACAGCTCCGGGTACCACTGCTGAACTCCCAGACCTGCCTCCCGGGCTCAGAGGAGAATCGAGCACTTTTGGCAGGAGAGAAGGCAGTGTCCCCCAGGAATGACCCAGTCTCTCCAGCCATGACCCGGAGCAGAGACCCTGAGAAAGGTGACCGTTCCAGAGAGGAGATGGCAGTGGCAGCAGACGCTGCGTCCTTGGTGGATGGTAAAGATGGGGCTGGGAGTGGGCAGGCAGAGCCCTAGGTCGGGCTGCACGGGTGGTGGGTGGGCAGGGAATGGAATAGTAATGGGCAGGAGCCTGCCCGGGGTGGTGCTGAGCTGTGGTCTCAATGTAGAGCCCGAGTCCATGGTGAACCTGCCATTTGTCAAGAATGACTCGTATGAGAAGGGGCCTGACTCGGTGGTGGTGCACGTGTACGTGAAGGAGATCCGCAGGGACACCTCTCGAGTGCTTTTCCGCGAGCAGGACTTCACGCTTATTTTCCAGACCAGGTGGGTGGGTCTCAAGCGATGGGGCAGACAGAGTGCTTCGGGCAGGACAGTGTGCCTCATGTCCTGCCTCCTGCTCCGCTGTGCCTTCACAGGGACGGGAACTTCCTGAGAGTGCACCCGGGCTGCGGGCCCCACACCATCTTCCGTTGGCAGGTGAAGCTCAGGTGGGTGGTGCCCGGCCCCCACCGCTGTGCCCGTCGCACCCCGGCCTCCATCTCCCTGGCCCATCGAGCCAGGCACCCACTCCGCCTAGGTTCCTGAGTTCAGTCTTTTCCTGCAGGAACCTGATTGAGCCCGAGCAGTGTACCTTCTGCTTCACAGCCTCTCGCATCGACATCTGCCTCCGGAAGCGACAGAGTCAGCGCTGGGGGGGCCTGGAGGCCCCAGCTGCACGAGGTCTGCACACGAGCTTCCTTCACGGATCAGCCCGCCACGCCCGGGATCCCCGCCCCTTGCCACGTGCTGCTAACCACCAGCCCCCTCGTTCCCCCTTTTTAAGGTGCAGTGGGTGGTGCAAAGGTTGCCGTGCCGACAGGTCCAACCCCTCTGGATCCGGCCCCACCGGGAGGTGCCCCGCACACCCTGACAGGCCAGGAGGAAGCCCGGGGTGTGGAGAAGGAGAAACCCAAGGCTCGAGCTGAGGACTCAGGGCTGGACGGCGTGGCAGCCCGCACCCCCATGGAGCATGTGGCCCCAAAGCCAGAGCCACACTTGGCCTCGGTGAGAATCCTGGGCTGGGAAGGGCCAGGGGTGGGGGCTGGAGAGCCTCAGGGCCGCTGTCTCACGCCCCCCTTGTTCCCACAGCCCAAGCCCACATGCATGGTGCCTCCAATGCCCCACAGCCCCGTGAGTGGAGATAGCGTGGAGGAGGAAGAGGAGGAAGAGAAGAAGGTGTGTCTGCCGGGCTTCACCGGCCTTGTCAATCTGGGCAACACGTGCTTCATGAACAGCGTCATCCAGTCCCTGTCCAACACGCGGGAGCTGCGGGACTTCTTCCACGGTGAGAGCGGGGCCGGGCGCCCTGGGCTGTGGGCACGGGGGTGCCTTCTCCTGCTTACACTTCCGTCTGTCCCTAGACCGCTCCTTCGAGGCCGAAATCAACTACAACAACCCACTGGGAACAGGCGGACGACTAGCCATCGGCTTCGCCGTGCTGCTCCGGGCACTGTGGAAGGGCACCCACCATGCCTTCCAGCCTTCCAAGTTGAAGGTGATCTGTGGCCGCCGCCTCCCTTTGCTGCAGAGGGTGGGGCGGTCCAGCCAGCTGCGTGCGCGGTGGGTGCCGGGGCTCCGTGCTCACACCTTACCCCTGCATCCAGGCCATCGTGGCGAGCAAGGCCAGCCAGTTCACGGGCTACGCACAGCACGACGCCCAGGAGTTCATGGCTTTCCTGCTGGACGGGCTGCACGAGGACCTGAACCGCATTCAGAACAAGCCCTACACGGAGACCGTGGACTCCGACGGGCGGCCCGATGAGGTCAGGGATGGGGGCAGCGGAGGCCGAGACCCATGCACACCCCAGCCTCCGGGTGCCCTCGGTCCTCACCGCTCTGCCCCTCAGGTGGTGGCTGAGGAAGCATGGCAGAGACACAAGATGAGGAATGACTCTTTCATCGTGGACCTGTTTCAGGGCCAGTACAAGTCGAAGCTGGTGTGCCCTGTGTGTGCCAAGGTATGCTGGGTACCCCGAGAAAGACACCCCCTCGCTTGGCCTGGCTAGCCCGGTCAAATCGAGGTCAGAGGCATGTGCGTCTTCAGGGGCTGCAGGGAAGGTTTGGGCGGGGAAGCTGACGGGAGGTGTCGGGCTCCTGGGTGGGCTGCTGGGGCTGGCAGGGCGGGTTTCCCGGCCGGCCGGGGTGGAAGTGACGGTCGGGCTCACAGACAGCTGTACGGAGGGGCAGGGCTGGGACCGAGAAGGCAGAGAGGGGCACCCTGACAAAGTGACTCGGCTGGGCGGGGCCTCAAGGGCCAGGAGGAGGGGTGGTTCTCTCCCGGTGGCCCTCCTGGTCTGACCAGTGTCCTGAGACTTTGCTGCTGGCTGTGAGGGCCTGAGAGCCACCCGAGGGCCTGCCCCCCGCTCCTGGGCAGCCACCCAGTCTCACCCGTGCATCCACAGGTCTCCATCACCTTTGACCCGTTCCTCTACCTGCCAGTGCCCTTGCCACAGAAGCAAAAGGTTCTCCCCGTTTTCTATTTCGCCCGGGAGCCCCACAGCAAGCCCATCAAGGTGAGGAGTAAGTTCCTCCTTCTGTGCTGTCCCAGGGCCCCTGGGCCACCTGCCCCACGGACCCTGTCTGTCCTTTGCACAACAGTTCCTGGTGAGCGTCAGCAAAGAGAACTCCACCGCGAGTGAAGTGTTGGACTCCCTCTCTCAGAGTGTCCACGTGAAGCCCGAGAACCTGCGTCTGGCCGAGGTATGTCTGTCCATCCCCAGGCTCGTGAGCACGTATACTCACAGCACGCAGAGCCTCGGGATCGGCCATTGGCATCTGTATGTGGACACGTGAGCGTGCACGTGACTGCGTAAGAACAGGTGGTGTGTTACTGGTGAGGCATGGTTGGCACCAGGCGTTTGGGCTGTGCCCTGGAGGCGCCCTCAGTTCCCAGCATTGTCAGGGTTTGCTCCCCCTTTCGTTAGTGACCTGCAGTTGCTCTTCCCTTGTCAAACAAGGAGCTTGAGCTGCAGGACTGTCCTTCCACCAGCTCTGGTTCTCCTTCCGTCTGCCGCTCCTTTGTATTACCCCAGATACGTGTCCTGGTCTTCCCCAAAGGTCCTTAGCTTCCAGCCTGGCGGTGCTCTTCTCCGAGGGCTGGAGGTAGGGAGGACCCCCCTGGAATGTGGCCCCCACGGTAACCATGGTGCAGTCTCAGTGGGGCTCCACGAACGGACAGCAGGGTAGAGACCCTGCGTGTGGTGTGGTGCAGACTCTGAAGCACCAGGCTCCTTAGCCCGTTGGGCACTGGGGCTGGTGCCGGCGGAGGCCTGCGCTCCTGTTGCGCCACAATCCCTGCTTCCCCAGAGACCCAGGGTCAGAGCCAGGCCTTCTGCCTGCACTCTGGGGCAGGGCTCAGGGAAGGGCTTGTCCTCACACAGGACCTGGGTGTTCTCTGTCGCAGGTGATTAAGAATCGTTTCCACCGTGTGTTCCTGCCCTCCCACTCCCTGGACACTGTGTCCCCATCCGACACGCTTCTCTGCTTTGAGCTGTTGTCCCCCGAGTTGGCTAAGGAGCGGGTGGTGGTGCTAGAGGTGCAGCAGGTGAGTGGGGTTCACCTGATGGCACGGCGCCCTGGTGGGGGGAGCCTTCCCGCCCAGCCTGGCCTTGCTGAGCCAGATGACCCGCCCTAGCGCCCCCAGGTGCCCAGCATCCCCATCTCCAAGTGCGCAGCCTGCCAGCGGAAGCAGCAGTCGGAGGATGAGAAGCTGAAGCGCTGCACTCGGTGCTACCGCGTGGGCTACTGCAACCAGTGAGGACCCCCTCGGTCTGCCCCATCCCCCCTCCCCACCTGCCACTTGCCACCCTGCCTCCCCCCAAATATGTGTTAAGTTTTCCACTCAGCACCCTGCTCTACCAGGCCCCTGGGGGGGGCAGGGCTGGTGTCCTCATTTTCTAAGGCCAGAGGCTTGCTCCTAGGACAGCGACAGGGGAGGGCCACGGGGCTAAGGCCCTGTCCTTACCTCCCCCTTTCCTCCAGGCTCTGCCAGAAAACCCACTGGCCTGACCATAAGGGCCTCTGCCGCCCTGAGAACATTGGCTACCCATTTCTGGTCAGCGTACCTGCCTCACGCCTGACTTACGCCCGTCTTGCTCAGTTGCTAGAGGGCTATGCCCGGTAAGTGTCCAGTGGTTGAATTGGGACGGGGCAGGTAGGGGGCAGAGGTGCTAGATGGGCTTGTCAGGATTCTCATTTGCTTTGCTGCCTGTTGCCAGGTATTCTGTGAGCGTGTTCCAGCCGCCCTTCCAGCCTGGCCGCATGGCCTTGGAGTCGCAAGGCCCTGGCTGCGCCCTGTTGCACTCCACTGGCTCCCTGGAGGCTGGGGACAGTGAGAGGGACTCCATTCAGCCGCCCGAGCTCCAGTTGGTGACCCCTGTGGCTGAGGGGGACACGGGTGTCCCCCGGGTGTGGGCAGCCCCTGATCGGGGCCCTGTGCCCAGCACCAGTGGAGTTTCTTCTGAGATGCTGGCCACTGGGCCCACTGAGGTTGGCTCCCTGCCAGCTGGTGAGAGGGTGTCCCGGCCTGAAGGTGAGGGTTTGGTGAAAGGCCCTGCCGCCTGGGGAGGGCAGTTCGGGGAAAGCTGCTTCAGCTCTGCTGGGCGGGGGAGCTCTGACTGTCGTGTTCTCTCCCAGCTGCTGTGCCCGGGTACCAACACCCAAGTGAGGCCGTGAATTCCCACACACCCCAGTTCTTTATCTACAAAATAGATGCATCCAGCCGAGAGCAGCGGCTAGAGGATAAAGGTGTCTGAAGTGGGGTGGGGGCCACCGGTGGGGTGGGGGCCACTGGTGGGGGGTGCTGGCCGCTCTCCATGGCTGACCCCCCTCCCCGCCCACCTCTAGGAGACACGCCGCTGGAGCTGGGAGACGACTGCAGCCTGGCTCTGGTCTGGCGGAACAACGAGCGCCTGCAGGAGTTCGTGCTGGTGGCCTCCAAGGAGCTGGAGTGTGCCGAGGATCCCGGCTCTGCCGGCGAGGCCGCCCGCGCCGGCCACTTCACCCTGGACCAGTGCCTCAACCTCTTCACCCGGCCCGAAGTGCTGGCGCCCGAGGAGGCCTGGTGAGGCCGGGGCGGCGGGCAGGAGGCGGGGCGGCGTGGGGCGGAGATCTGTCTGCTGGTCCTGACGCCCGCTCCGTGCCCTCTCAGGTACTGCCCGCAGTGCAAGCAACACCGCGAGGCCTCCAAGCAGCTGCTGCTGTGGCGCCTGCCGAACGTGCTCATCGTGCAGCTCAAGCGCTTCTCCTTCCGCAGCTTCATCTGGCGGGACAAGATCAACGACTTGGTGGAGTTCCCTGTTCGGTGCGTGGAGGGTCCTGGTGACTGGGCGCGGGGCGTGGAGGCCAAGGGAGGCACCTCGGGCGCCTGCAGACTCTCTCACTGTCTGGTCGGGGCTGCAGGAACCTGGACCTGAGCAAGTTCTGTATCGGTCAGAAGGAGGAGCAGCTGCCCAGCTACGACCTGTATGCCGTCATCAACCACTACGGGGGCATGATCGGCGGCCACTACACTGCGTGCGCACGCCTGCCCAGTGACCGCAGCAGCCAGCGCAGCGACGTGGGTGAGGCCACACGCAGCCAGCAGGACAGGCGGTGGGGGCGGGGGTGTAGGTTATGCTTACATTCTTTCCACCTTGCCACAGGCTGGCGCTTATTTGATGACAGCACGGTGACCACAGTAGACGAGAGCCAGGTCGTGACGCGTTACGCCTATGTACTCTTCTACCGCCGGCGGAACTCTCCCGTGGAGAGGCCCCCGCGGGCAGGTCACTCTGAGCACCACGCCGACCTAGGCCCTGCAGCTGAGGCTGCTGCCAGCCAGGTGAGGCGTGGGGGGGCGTTCTCCAGGCCAGTGGGGCCTGACTCACAGCTGGGTGGGGGTTGGGCACAGCTTCCTCTCCTCCAGCCACAGGCTCCTGCAGCTTTGCAGTCCGTGAGTCTCAGGCAGAGTTCCCGCATGTAAAGCCTTAGCTGGCAGGATCGCCTTGTGGTAGGGACGCTTAGGTGCACACACGCCAACATGCTGCCATTGGCGTGCACACCGCCCCCACTTGGCACAGGCGGAGTATCTGCCCTGAACCCCGCTGGGTACAGTGCTGTGAACGGACTGTACCTCACAGCCTCCCAGCTTTCCTCTGCATGCTACCCACACGCCAGCCCGTAAACCCTCACTTGTGACGGTCCCTGTGTTGTGATGTGCACTCAGGACAAGGCCTGTCCAGGCTGGCCATGGCCTAGAGGGGCTGTCGCCTTCCCTGAGGTGAGCGTCTGTCTCTGCTGAGCCTTTGGGGTCTTCTCTCCTTTTTCCTCCATGGGGTGCTATAGGCCTGGTTGGTGGGCGTAGCTGCACCTCTTTTCCATGCTGGTCTCCTCGCTGTCCTCTCCTGCCTTGAGCCCTCTGCACTCAGACCCAGACATCCCCACGGAAGACAGCGGTCGGGACCTGGCCGGCGGTGGGAGGAGGTTACTGGGGTGGGCAGCTCTGTCCCCCATGAGCCAGTCCGCTCTGTGGGAGGCCTGCACTAAAAAACTGACTGGCTAGCCCCACATTGCCACAAAAAGTTGCATGTTGATTAGGAATCTTCTTAAGGTCAAAATGTTGTCAGGATTCATCTACTCTGGTGCTCTTAGTCTAGACGACCCTGCGAATGGCCCACTTGGCTCACCTCCCTGCTGCTTAGCCTGGGATGTAGGGGTTTAGTGCCGGTCACCTCGGGTAGGGCTGTCATGGCCAGGGTCTCAGGGACAGTGGGTGCCTTCCTGCCACTCTGGGTGCTGATGGCCATTTCCGCACACCCTAGGCTTCCCGGATTTGGCAGGAGCTGGAGGCCGAGGAGGAGCCGGTACCCGAGGGGCCTGCGCCCCTGGGTCCCTGGGGGCCCCAAGACTGGGTGGGCCCCCCGCCACGTGGCCCTACCACACCAGATGAGGGCTGCCTCCGGTACTTTGTTCTGGGCACCGTGGCAGCTTTGGTGGCCCTCGTGCTCAACGTGTTCTATCCTCTGGTATCCCAGAGTCGCTGGAGATGAGCTTGCCTGCAGACAGCTGCTGTGAGCTGGCCTGCCTGCCTGCCCACCAGGCACGCCTGCCTCTGTTGGGGGACAGCTCTGGGTTTGGGCCTCAGTGTGTGCATCCGGAGGGAGAAAGTGGGGGCCGTGGCTCCTGCAGGGGCAAAGCATCCCAGGGTGGGTGTCTTCCTAGCTGTCTGTCCGTTCATCCTGCTGCTCTGACCCTCGGCCTGGGGCTTAGCCCTGCCAAAGCAGCTTCCTGTATTTAACGTGTTAATAAAGCGAGACTGTTCAGGCCTGATCTCGTCTCTCTGTCTCAATGCCACTGCTGTTTGCGCCTGCCTTGGGGTCCTCCCTTGGGTGCCGGAGCTCCGAGCCAGCACCCCTGGGATGCCAGGCAGCATACTGAGCAGCCCCCAACCCCTGTCCTCATATTCTGTTGCAGGGACTAGGCCCTGGCCAGGCCCCCGAGGTGGCCCCCACGCGGACAGCCCCTGAACGCTTCGTCCCCCCTGTGGACCGCCCAGCCCCCACCTACAGCAACATGGAGGAGGTCGATTAGCAGGTCCCCGGCTGGTGGGGGAACTGGGCTTGGGGATCCCCCACAGAGGGCCAGCTCTTTGCCGCTTCTCCTTCTCTAACCCAGAGGCACTGGCTTCATCCATGGGGAGTTGGGGGTGCGGTTCGAGGGTGGGAACCTTACAGGTTGGGACCTCTTGTCAGCTCGAACCCCCAACCAGTGGGCCTTGGCTTCTCCAGCCACCCTCAGTGCTGGGTGATTTGATTCTCAGTTGTACCTTCAATTCTTTCTGACTCGCATTATAAACGTTATAATTTTATTCTAAAAATTGTAATTTTTTTTTTGCATTTTGGAAGTGATTGCTGCTGTTTAAATATATTTTAAAAATAAATGATAAATACGCAGACTTAGTGACTGATGCACCAGGTGCTGCGGCCACCTCCCTTTCCCACCATCTGAGGGGTGTGTGTGTGGTGTGTGGTGTGTCTCTGTGTTAAAGACCCCGCCAGCAGTCGGGTCTGAGGAGAGATGGCAGGTCCTCGCCTCAGGCCTCGTGGGTCGTGATGCCCCCTGTGCCATCAGATCTGTGGGGCCTGCCTGCCTGACCCCACTGGTCCTGGGTCTCGTGTGGAGGTGGCTGTGGCTGGCATCACTGTCGGCATCTCAACACTCACGGGGTGGAGGAGTACCCCAGGAAGCTCCAGAAGCTGGCAGACAGGTCAGGCGGGCGTGGAGTACGGAAGGCCCGAGGAGGGCTCTTCCTCCTCCTTCCCCATTCTCAGGTCTGTCTTTGCTAGTTTGAGTGCCATCTGGATCCCTTGAGGGGAAACAGGGAAAATCTACGGGGAAGGAGACACTGCTCCAAAAGGAGGACAGGCAGAAAGGATGAAAGCTAATCCTGGCTGACTTCCTGTGGGAGGGAGAGAAGGAGGCCATTTCTTCCCTTAAGTCCCTGAGACCTTGGCTTCTGGCACCTGGCTCCTGCGGACGGCCCAGTCTGTTCACCTGCGGTAGGTCTGCAGTCTTGGCCTGGCTTCAGAGTCCTTGTGACCTTGTACACACACAGCACAGAGCAAGGGCAAATCTTGCGAGAAGGCTCCTTGCCTTGTCATGGTTAATGCTGTCCCCTTCCTCTCTCCAGTTCTTGGGGGTAGGGAGGGGGTTCCCAGCTAAAAGAAGCTGGGGAGCAAAGATACTTGTGAGGCAGGTGTTCAGATGTGCTGGGGAAAGCGTAAGGCAGGCAGAGGTGGGACAGGGTCCTGGTATCCTGTTGATCCATCCCCACCTCCAAGCCTGTGGGGTAGTCTTGGGGAGGGGGGGAAGCCTGCTAGTTAGTGTCCCTCAGCCTTGGGTGAGTTAGGGGTGGCATTGAGCAGAGGGAGCTCCTGGAGAAAGCCATTCAGTGACCAGTGTTGGCTTTTTCCTGTGGGGACAACGCACAGGCCATGTGGGGTTGATGGCCTTGGAGAGGGACCCGGAGAGCTGGGTGTGAGACCCTGCAGAAAGGGTGACTTGCCAGGCCAGGGGCTGGTGCCGTCCTACCGCTGGAGGGCCTGCTAGGCACGGGATGTGACAGGGCCGTGCTGGCCGTACACGGTGTGCAGCCCCAAGTGTCTGGGCCCCGGTGGTCTACACGCGCTGGGTGCGCCTGACCACAGCCCTGCTGCTGCCGAGCCTGCCACACTGCCCTTCTGTGGCATCTGTAGAGTAGAAGGCTGCTGTGGCCACCAGCACTGTGGCCTCCACTGCTTCTGTGTTCACTGTTAGCCTACACTGCAGAGACCTGTCCATAGGTCTGGCTTGTGGACTCTGCCTCTTTTCAGGCCATAACTGGGCCTTCTGGCTGCTGCCTGGCTTTTCTCCTCGGTTATCTTTTCATTGATTTTCCTGGAAGTAGCGACAAGGGCTCATGCAAGCAAGTCAGTCCCCTGGGCTGTGCCCATACACCTTCATGGTTCTGCTCTGTCCAAGTCAGGGCTCCAGACAACTGGCTGGCCTGTCATTGCCACTTGTGGCATTCTTGGTAGCACTGGTAGGGCTACCACCTGATCAGATAACATGGAACCACAGGGACCACAGGGCAGCTCCCCTGAAGCCAGGGGAGGGTTGTGGGGGCTATCACCAGATCTATAGGATTCAAGATGGTGCTGTAATAAATCCTTGGATGGTATCAGGTACAGAGGAGGCAGTGACAGTGGCAGTCATTCTACTTATCATAGGCACCTTTGTGGTCGGCTAGGCACCAGCAGCTGTGAACTCAGCATGGGACTGGTGAGGCAGTGGCTCTGCTTCTTGGTACCCATTTGTGGCACCACTACAACGCATCCCCTGCTCAATGCCTGCAACCTAACCTTGGCAGGGAATCAGGCTGGGGCTGTGGGGCCGTGGACAGGTGGGAAGCCCTAAGACACAGGACCTGGATACCAATGCAGTGTGTGGCCCTGGGAAGAACCTGGCCTTTGGTTATCATGTGGGACCCAGATGTAGGCCTGGAAATGGAATCTGGTCACTAGTGGGATACGGCCACAAAGCAGGACACAATATGGTTACATACTGTAGCCTGGATCCTTCCCAGTCCTTGAAGGTCCAGGTGTATTAGCAACACCAAGACCTCCAAAAACCCAAGTTCTAATTCCAAATTTGGGGATATCCTTACCATCCCCCACCAGCAGCTCCAGATCCACAAACAAAATAGTGTGGTGGGACCCCCAAGCACGACAGCCATCATCATGGAGATACTCTCTTCTTTCCCACCATACCCCAACTTCAATAAAGTATCCCGTCAAATGCCTGTAGAATGATTTCAAGGTCTTTTTGTTTGTGGCTTTCACATTTGCATGCTTTGGCAAGGGAGGGTGTGTCAAGAGATTTTAAACAAATCACAGAGCTTCTGTGAGGTCCCTCCTTTCTCTCCTGGCCAGGAGTTGTGTCCAGGTGAGCAGGGCCCCTTATGGGGCCCTTTGATCCGCCATTCCTCAGGGTCTCTGCCCTGGAGTCTTCACCGGATTTCCAGGGCTTCATTTTGCTCAATTATTTCCATGACAACCCCAAAGCTGCGATTCGAGAAACGTGATAGGGACTCATAGTTGCTCCCGAGAACAGACTGGGATGGCCCCAAGGTTCCCAGGGCGTAAGGAGAAAATCCAGAGAATAAACGTGCCTGCGTCTGCCTCCTGCCTGAAGTCCGGTAGCCTCCTACCCCTTCAAGTGACCAGGAGACGCAACGAGGAGACGGAAATGAAGCGCCCGGAAAGGTCGGCTTGGCTGCACGCTCTGCTATTTAAATGGCGCCGACAACCTCGGAGAGTCCCGCCCCCTCTCTCCAAGGAAGGACGTCATTGGCTCTCCCTGGCGGCTTCGCCCTCCTATTGGTCAGTGGGCTAACGTCAACGAGCAAATTGGCCCCGAAGTTTTCTTTCAGTTTCCGCAGTCTCTACGATGGCGACTGTGGACTCCCTGTCGCTCTTTACCGGCCTAGGCCTGAGCGAGCACAAGGCGCGCGAGACGCTCAAGAACACCGCTTTGAGCGCTCAGCTGCGCGACGCGGCGATCCAGGTGCGAACCCTTTCCCTTGGCCCGGGAGGCCGATCTTGCTCCCCTGCAGCTGCGGGCGGGTCCCGGTCTCGATCCCGATCCTGATCTACCCACCTTGTCTCCCGTATTCCTTTCTCACTGGCGGCGGGGCTTCTCTCCTGACCCCTCTGACCCTAGGCACAACAGACTCTGGGCTCCACCATCGACAAGGCTACCGGGACCCTGCTATATGGCTTGGCCTCCCGACTCAGGGATCCCCGGCGTCTCTCTTTCCTTGTGAGCTACATAGCCAATAAGAAGATCCACACCGAGTCCCAGCTGAGCGGTGAGACCCCTGCCTGTCCTGCGACTTCCACTTCCAGTTCCAGTCCTAGGTCAAGATCCCTTTATGCCAAGACCCCCAGGGTCTCTCTAGATGCCTACTTCTGCACTTCTAAGTACGGCCTGACGCTGCGGGATGGGGAGGGCGGCTTCCCGTGCGCTTGGGGAACTGTGTAGGTCTGTGGGAGCGCCTCCCTCGGAACGCGAGCTTCTCTCCTGTGGCCCCTGGACTGCTCTCAGGTGGTGCAAAGCTGAACTTCCAGAAGGCCAGGCTATAATTGGGATTTCGTAGCATTAGGGCCCTATCTATTTACTTCTTGGAGCTTAGATGCCGCAAACTCATTGCTGTCCTTTCTCAGCTGCCCTCGAGTATGTGAAAAGTCACCCCCTGGACCCCATTGACACTGTGGACTTTGAGCAGGAATGTGGCGTGGGCATCACTGTGACTCCAGAGCAAATTGAGGAGGCTGTGAGTCCTTCCCCAGGCATCGGGTTTCTTCCTGAGTTCTGACCCTATGAAGGACTGGCTCAGCCTCTCCACCCAGGAATACCCAGGGTGAGGGTGTAGTTCTGAAGGACACTTTCCTGAGCCATATGGTTTGACTTTCCGCAGGTGGAGGTTGCCATAAATCGCCACCGGCCCCAGCTCTTGGTAGAGCGTTATCATTTCAACATGGGCCTGCTGATGGGTGAGCAGGGCCTGGGGAGGGGGCAGTGCTGTTCTCTCTGGGCGCGTGTTCTCTTCTGGGTGCCGTGAGAGGAAGGTGGGGGAAGAGCAGGAGCACTGTAAAAAGTGTTCTGGCTGGGCCCAGGCTCTGGTTCCTGAGATCAGCGGGGCCCTTCTCTTAGGAAAGAGGGTGGGAAGTGCCCTTTTTTGCCTTTCTGCAGCTCCTTGTGCCCACGTTTCTAGGAGAGGCTCGGGCTGTGCTCAAGTGGGCAGATGGCAAAATGATCAAACATGAAGTGGATATGCAGGTGGGCACCTCCTTGAGCTGAAGCAGGTAAAGACCCTGCCATGGACAGGGTCTGGAGTCCACTGAGGGGTAAACAGGGGTCGGGGGTGGGAAGAGACCCTGCCCTTCCTCTGCCGATGAATAGTAGAGCCCAGTGTGCAGGAGGCAGCCCCTGGGTGGCCAGTGAACGCCTTGGGCCTCTGGGTGAGTCACTTTACTCTGAACCTTAGTTTCCTCTCCTTGTAAATAGGGGTGGCTTTCATCTCCTGTGAAGATGAGCCTCTTTATTGAGGATGCTGGCGTAGAGTCCCAAAGTGGCTGAGATAGATTGTATATCTTGATGCTGGGCCCACAGTTCAGTTTTTTGTTACCTGAGACTAGTATGGACCCTCAGGTAGCAAAGAGCGTGTGAGGCCAGCAGAACCCTGTGAGGAGCAGAGGTGGCGTGGGCTAGGTAGGTTTTTCAAGGTGGTTCTAGTAGACAGGCCAGGAAGTCCTTAGGTGGGTGAGTGGGGTCAATTAGAGGATCCTGGAAAGAAAACACTCGTGTCCCAGCCCTAACTCTGGTGGTCTCTGCTCAGGTCCTGCACCTTCTGGGTCCCAAGACAGAGGCTGATCTGGAGAAGAAGCCCAAGGTAGCTGAGTATCTCCTGGGTCCCTGGGGCTGAGGTGGTATGGGATGAGACTTCAGGCTGGGGAAGGGAGTATCTGACCCCAGTGATCCCAAGACCCTACCTAAGATAGACCCTGACCTAACTTCTGGGCTTTTCTTAGGTGGCAAAGGCTCGGCTGGAAGAAGCAGCCCGGAGGACGACCAAGGATGTGGTGGAGAATGGTGAGAGGCTTGAGACTCCTGTCACATTCAACTCTCTGACCTCCGGGCTGTCCGTCTGATGGGGCCTTGTCCCCTCGGGCCATGTCTTGCACAGCACCCTGCCTTCTGTTGTGGGACTGGAAGTCCTGGTGTTTCCTTCGTTCACTTTACCAGGAAACTGGCCTGCGGAGGCCCGAGAAGTCTGGCTGTGTATGCAGTCTTTGGGCTTGGGGGAAGAGGGCCTGCTAGGTTCTGTCTGGGTTGTGGGCCTCCTTGGTAGTTCCAGCAGTCGTCTTCCTGCGCTGGATGTGGCAGCAGCGTCCAGAGGACAAGCTCCCCTTGGCCTCTTCTCTGCAGGTGAGGTCGCTGGCCAGACCCTGTCTCTGATGGAACAGCTCCGAGGGGAGGCGCTGAAGTTCCACAAGCCTGGTAAGCAGGCAGGGCAAAACCGAGGAGGGCTGGATTTTGACAGCAACTCTTGCAGCCAGGCTCCAAGGCTGAGGGGCCTTGGCCGGCAGCCTGGTCCTCAGGCTCACTCTGGTCCTGGCAGGTGAGAACTACAAGACCCCAGGCTATGTAACCACTCCACATACCATGGATCTACTGAAGCAGCACATGGAGATCACTGGGGGACAGGTATGTGGGAGTATGAGCGGGTAAGCTAGTGCCGTCAGCATTTTCCCGGGGGCCTGGAGCTGCCTGCATGCTGTCCCCTGGCCTCCCTGAGAAACGGCGTCTGCTCCTTTAGGGTAGTCCGAGCTCTGACCTAATTCCTCTGCTCCCGTTTCCCTCATCTCAGGTACGTACCCGGTTCCCGCCAGAACCCAATGGAATCCTGCATATTGGACACGCCAAAGCCATCAACTTCAACTTTGGCTACGCCAAGGTGAGTGTGTGCCTGGGAGTCTGGCAAGCAGGGTGGCCACTTGCTGCTCCCATGACTGGCAGCCTTCCCTGCTGTCCCATCACCTGTCCAGAGCAGACAGGCCGTGCAGGGGAACCACGTGTGTGTCCGATGCCTAGAAAGCCCCTGGGCTCATCGGGAAAAAGCTCTGAGGTGAGGCAGTGAGTTCACATTGGAGGGAATGCCCAGCGCAACCTGTCTTATACAGAATTGGAATAAGAGGTGCCCGGTGTAGGGCATCGGGAGAAAGGAAGATGAGGGACACTCTTGGAGACGTTGCCAGTTCTGGCACGGGAGAGGTGTGAGACCGCCCCAGGGTGGTGAGCTGCTCGCGGGGAGCTCACACACTGCGACTCTCTTAGGCCAACAACGGGATCTGTTTTCTGCGCTTTGATGACACCAACCCTGAGAAAGAGGAAGCAAAGTTCTTCACCGCCATTTCCGACATGGTGGCCTGGCTGGGTATGGGCTGAGCGAGGCCTGGACCGAGCTGGTGGTCAGTGGGCTTCTCCCTGGGCCGTGGCCTGTCATGGGGTGTCCCCGACTGATTGCTCATACTGTGTCTCATTCTGCCTCAGGTTACACACCGTACAAGGTGACATATGCCTCTGACTATTTCGACCAGCTGTATGCCTGGGCGATAGAGCTCATCCGCAGGTGAGGCCAGGGCCGTGATGTGGAGCCAGGCGGGCTGGCTGGGACACAGCCATACTCGGCACTCACGCCCCTTCCCCACAGGGGCCAGGCCTATGTGTGCCACCAGCGAGGAGAGGAGCTCAAAGGCCACAACGCTCCGCCATCGCCCTGGAGAGACCGTCCCATAGAGGAGTCACTGCTACTCTTCGAGGTGGGGTTTCGGAGGGGCAGGTGGGGCTGGGTAGGCCAGGAGGCCAAGGACGAGAAAGAAGCCCCCGTGCTGAGAGGCAACCTGAGCCCTTGCTCCCCTCAGGCGATGCGCAAGGGCAAGTTTTCGGAGGGCGAGGCCACGCTGCGGATGAAGCTAGTGATGGAGGATGGCAAGATGGACCCTGTGGCCTATCGAGTCAAGTACACACCGCACCACCGCACAGGGGACACCTGGTGGGTTTGAGCATGAGGTGGGTTGGTGGGCCGTGGGTAGGACAGAGTGGGGCTGGATGGTAGGGCCCACCGCCTATGCCCTGCAGGTGCATCTACCCCACTTATGACTACACGCACTGCCTCTGTGACTCCATCGAGCACATCACCCACTCACTCTGCACCAAGGAATTCCAGGCCCGGTGAGGGAGCTGGGCCCGTGGGGTGGTAGGGCCAGTGGCATTCCAGCAGCCCTTCCTGTGGTCTCTCCTTGGTCTGAGGTCCTGACTGTACCCTCCTACCGCAGACGCTCCTCCTACTTCTGGCTGTGCAATGCTCTGGACGTCTATTGCCCTGTGCAGTGGGAGTATGGCCGTCTCAACTTGCATTATGCAGTCGTCTCTAAGAGGAAGATTCTCCAGCTCGTGGCAGCTGGTGCCGTGCGGTAGGTGTAGTTGTTTGGCTCTTCAAAGTTGGTGGTATTACTGGCACGTGCTGCCAAAGGTCTCACAACCTCCTTGCCCGCAGGGACTGGGATGACCCACGGCTCTTCACGCTCACAGCCCTACGACGGCGGGGCTTCCCACCTGAGGCCATCAACAACTTCTGTGCTCGGGTATGGCGCACTGGGCTGGGTGGACAGGTCGGGGCTGGGCATGGCAGTCTGTGGTTGTAGCTGTGACTGATGCTGCCCTTTCCTCTTAGGTGGGGGTGACAGTGGCACAGACCACAATGGAGCCACATCTGCTAGAAGCCTGCGTGCGTGATGTACTGAATGACACAGCCCCACGGGCCATGGCTGTGCTGGAGCCATTACAGGTCATCATCACCAACTTTCCTGCTGCCAAGGTAGGTCTGCCTCAGTGTGTGTGTCTGTGTGGGTGCAGGGTATTGGGGTACTCTAGTGCCTAGTGGGACTCAGGCACCCATTTCTTGCTGCAGTCTTTGGACATCCAGGTGCCCAACTTTCCAGCTGATGAGACCAAGGGCTTCCATGAGGTTCCCTTTGGATCCATTGTCTTCATTGAGAGGACTGACTTCAAGGAGGTGAATGGGAGGGTGGAGGTTCCTGTTTGCTGCCTAGCCCGGTTCTGAAGAATTCTGCTTCCTGCTTCAGATGAACCAACCCTTCCCAACATCGGGGTGGGGGAGAAACCTCTTGTGCCTGTCTGACCCTTGCAGCCTTTTGTGGCTACCTTATTTCCTGCCTCTAGGAACCAGAGCCTGGCTACAAGCGCCTGGCAAGGGGCCAGCCTGTGGGCCTGAGGCACACGGGCTATGTCATCGAGCTGCAGCGAGTCGTGAAGGTGAGAGCCAGCTGCAGCCTTCCCACCGCGGTGCCTGCTGGGGGGAAGATGTGGGTGCAGGCCGCACACAGTCCTGGTGGTGGCCCCAAAGTCTGATGGCAGGCCTCTCCCCCTTGACTTAAAAGGGCGCTAGTGGCCGTGTGGAAAGCCTGGAGGTGACCTGCAGAAGGGCAGATGCTGGAGAAAAGCCCAAGGCCTTTATTCACTGGGTGTCACAGCCTCTGACGTGTGAGATTCGCCTCTATGAGCGTCTGTGAGTGAACAGAGCAGGGGCGGGGACAGGTGGAAGGTGGGCACTGCCTGCTGGGGCTGCCCTCTGGAATCTGACCTTCGCTCTGGTTGCAGATTCCACCACAAGAACCCTGAGGATCCTGCTGAGGTGCCTGGTGGATTCTTAAGTGACCTGAACCCGGTAGGCTCATGGGGTACGGGGTGAGGGTGGGGGGCCTCCCTGACCGGGCGCCCATCTGAGTTCCCTGCCCGCAGGCATCGCTACAAGTGGTGGAGGCGGCGTTAGTGGATTGTTCCGTGGCTCTGGCAAAGCCCTTCGACAAGTTCCAGTTTGAGCGGCTTGGCTACTTCTCCGTGGATCCGGATAGCCACCAGGGACAGGTGCCTGCCTTTACCTGCCGGGCTTTTCCACAGCAATGACAGCGTCCATCCACTGTGCTGAGCGCTTTGCCTACGTTCCCTTAGTTACTCCTCCCCACTGGAGGCGGGGGTTCACGTTCTACTGATGAGGAAACAGGCTCAGAGGTTAAGTCCATGCGCAACATTTTGTGTGGACTCTGCCTTTCCTACTCCTCAAAGAAGGGGGCAGGCGTAGGGGCTGTTATAATCTGTATAAAATGGAGGCCCAGAGCCATCCATTCGCTCACCCAGAGTAGTAAATTTATTGAGAACCTGTCTCCTGACCCTCGGCTCCTCTGGGATGAATGAGGTGAGGGGGTGGGTGTCCACAGTGAGATCCACCCAGGGCCTTCTGGCCCCGCTTTGGTGGTCATTCCTCCCTCTCTGCCCTCCAGCTTGTCTTCAACCGGACCGTCACACTGAAGGAGGACCCAGGAAAGGTGTGAGCCGGGAGCCCCGTGGACTCACCTCATCTTTCAGGAGGCTAGGGGTACCCACACTCCATGTCAATAAAGAACAGTGAAACCCCCCCACCTCCGGAGTCTGTGTTACCTATCTGCACCCCCAGCACCTGAGGGCCTTAGAGCCGTGCGGAAGGGTGGGAGTGGGGCGGGGCGGGGGGGTGGCGATGCACTGCGCACAGCCACCGCTGCGCTTATCTGTGCGTTGCACTTATCCGTGCGCAAGGGCAGGGGCCTGGGCCTGAATGGATATCCTCTGCACCTGGTCTGCGGGAATGGTGGTGGGCCCTGGGGTGCAGCCCCCCTGTTAGGAGCCCTGTGCCAGAGGGCTCTGGGAAGTTTGTGTCTGCCTGGGTACCTAGATGGATGGCGAGGCCAAGCGCCCTGTCCAGTTATTCAGCAAATGACCGAGTGCCTACTTTGCGCCATGCTCAGGGAGAAGAGGAAGACAGGATGGCCAGGCAGCGTGCAGGAGAGGTTTCCTTGAGGCCTCCATGAGGTTGCAGGACTTTCCTGGCTCAGCCTGGGCTTCAGAAGCCTACTCTCAGGAAGTGACTCCTGAGGGGAACCCCAAAGGGTGACGGATAGTTTGCCAGGGCAGGAGGAACAAGCAAAGATCCAGAGGCCTTTTTAAGAGTATGGGAGGCTGGTTGCTCTCTAGGGCACTGTGGGCTACTGCTGAGTCCTGAGTGTGTCTGCAGCTTTAACAACCCTCCACATTTTCCCTGTATACAAACACCGGGCTACCAGAGGCCCGCTTTAAGGTGGACTGGGCTGCGGAAGGCTGATTAGAAAGGCAGGAGATGGGTGGGGGAGGAGGGTCCCAGAAACTAAGCACACGGAGAGGAGAGTATCCTGGGACGTTCCAAGTGGGAGGCGGCTGGAGCACCAGGGCTATTTCAGGAGCCGTGGGGGGCCACCTTAAAGTAGAGTCTGGGCCCCGCCCCGTGCGGTGCTGCACGACCTAAGGAGGCCCGGGCAGGCGTCAGAAGGTGGCTACAGAGCAAGCTTCGAGTCCCAGCCTGCCCAGACACGAAGGCTACGCCGATCTCCGTCCCTGGCTCCGCCCCGCACGAGGGGGCGTTCGAAGGCGGGGTGCTCCGCCCTATACCCCTCTTCTCGCCGCTACTGCAGCCTGTGGCCAGGCCTACCGCTTCGGCAGAAGCGTTCCCTTTAAGTCTGGCCAGGAGGTTACCTCAACTCTCGCGGGACCCGACGCCCGAGTTATCGCGAGAGGGGCATTCGGCACTCATTGGCTATGAGGGTTGAATGTAAGATGGCGCCCAGGGAGCTGTGAGGGGAAAATCCTGTCGGTCTTGGAGCGGCGACGGCAGAACCGGGCCCCCGAGCGGTGCAGCGGGGCCGGCGGGTAGAACGGCGGCGGCGGCGACGGCGGCGACGTCGCCGGGTGAGGGCTCCAGTGGGGACAGGGATGTGGCAAGGCTGAGGGCCTGAGACAGCGGGCCCACCCCACACAACGGCGGGCGGGGGCGGGCGGGCTGTTGCTGCTGCTGCTGGGCCCAGGAGACCTTGGGGCGGCCCCGGAGCGGAGAATGTCCCTGGGCTCGCGCGCCCCCGCCCCTTGGGTGGGGGAGGGGCGGATGGGGATCGGGTGGGCGCGGCGCGCGGACGCGCACTGGTGCTCGCGCGCGGCCAGGCCTGTTTATACGCACGGGAGCGCGCGCGCCGTGCGGCTCTCCAGGTGCGCGTGGCCGCCGACGTGCGCGTCCCCGGCCTGGATTTCTCCGTTCCTGGAACTGCGGCCTGGGGGCAAGAACGGCTTTCTGGGCGCGCGCGCGCGCCCTCGACCCCTGGCTTCGGGACGCGTGCCCTGCTGTTGGGTGGCGGCGCCTCCGCGAGAGCGCGCAAGGCGCCCCTGCTGCGCGGAGAAGCGGCGGGCAGGAGGCTGGCAGTGTGAGGAAGGTTGCGGGTTGGGTCCTTCCTGCCTTGGTGACGTCCCCCAACCGCTCGCAAAAAACCAACCGGTTTTGCGGTCTGACCAGCGGCCCTGCTCCGCTGCGAGGCGGGCGAAATTGCTCGTTCTTGAATAATGCGGTGACCGGAGGCCCCTGTGTGCGGTGTGGGTATTTGGAGAGAGTGCGGGCCTGGTTCTGAAATCTAGTCCTGTTGGTCTGAGGGCTGCGAGCCCCCTGGAGTTTTCTCATCTTGCTCTGCTGCTTTGTGCTGCAGAGGTAAGGTAGTTCTGGAAGGCTCTCTTTCAGCGTAACCTGCTTTCGTGTCATCAGAAAGTAATTTTTCCATAAGCGCAATTCATACACGTCACCTCTGTGCGCTCCGGAAGGGGATCCTCTTGTGTGGACAAAGTGAAACGATCCCTACTCTGAAATTCCACTTTAATTAAATCCTTAAATTCAGCCCATCTTTGTGGATGGGAGGGACTTGTACGCGTAGACTAAGGGCCCACTATTGGTCAGCCCAAAAGTTGCCCAGAACAAAATTGAACAACCTGAAAATCAGTACTTTGCCTTCTTTTGTAGTTCCAAAAATGCCCATCAGAAGAAATTCTTAAAATCTGACCGGGTATCACTGCAAGACTCACTTTTGATACAGATTCAATTGTTTTCAGTCTTTTTAATTTTAACCGTAGTGCTATGTTCTGGTACCAGGGGAGTTTCAGGTTTGTCTTAGGGAAATCACACTTCTTTTTCTAAGACCGAATATCCTGTAGTTTATGTTAAGTTTAAGTAAAAAGAAGCTAATGATGGGGGTAGTTCTTTTTAATGTACTGTATTATTTTAAGAACAGTTAAAATTTAAAAAGAGGCTGAGGATGGAAGGAACTTCTTTGTTCTGTCTTCTTCAGAATGTTACAAGTCTTAAGAACTCAGGACAAGCAGCAGACATACATGCAACATGGTGACTGGTGAGTTAAAATCGTTCATATGCTGGAAATATGTGTGCAGTTTTTTCCTGGTAATATTGAAACATTACAAATCCTACCAATCATTCGGGGTGCTCTCTGTCAGAAATTAGGTGCTGGAAAATTGAAGATGTGGGAGAACTGCATCTTTGAATCCAGACACAGCTTGCTACATTTCCCTGGTAAAATGTAAGTCAGTGCGACTTTCAGGCTTTTAGCATGATGAGGCATCAGCTTCCTAAAGACCTAAGTGTTTCATACTAAAGCAGTCAGTGTTATGTAGGATACACTTAAATTTTTAATATGTCTCTCAGGCCTGCTTGTTCTGAAATAGCTTTGTTTTTTAGTTACTAAGTTTGAGATGCACCTTTTAAGTTGGTGTTTGTAGATAATGTTATTTTTTTTGTAAGCTCATTACCTAAGATTTACCTATCAGATGTCCTGCTTCCAGTCCTTTGATGAATAATTTGTTTACCACTCCACGAACCTCTGCTTTTCCACATCCCCCTTCCAGCTTATGTTGCCATTTCAAACAAACGATGAAATAGTAGTTGAATTTTCTTGTACATTTGAATTGCTCCAAAAAGGGTAACCAAAACCAGTGGCTCTGGGTGTGGCTGCCCTCCATATGACAGCTTCGGAATCAGGGATTTTTTCCTTCAAGCTTGCAAGCCATCTTTTAATTTAATCAGTTGTGAGTTGTCTTTGATATGCCATGCTTCTTGCTTATCTATCTTTTTAATGGTCATCCTTTGTTATTTTTTAAAACCACTCAGCCTCAGAATGAGATGTGCATGAACACCTGTTCTTTTCTCTTACTTTGTGTTCAGTTGCCCCACGTTTTGTTTCAGATGTTTTAAGTCCTCTCCAGCCTTCACTTAAATACTTCATTTGATTTTTTCCCAAGTGTCATACTGGATGGTGATTTCTGATTGTGGCTGCAAGAAGATGCGATAGGTTAACCTCTTGCTTTGCTGAAAGGGGAAAAGAAGTGTCCTTTGGTCTCACTTTTGGTCACAACTGTAGGTAGAGGGTGGTGGGCGGTAGTTGTGTCAGAAAGCTCTTTTTTTCCCTAAGAATTTGTGAAATACCTATCTATACAAATTTGGATGATCTGTATACAATTTAGTGAAAAACTATAAAGTGAACCACTATCTAACTACCACCTCTTTAAGATGGAAAACAGTGCCAGCACCCCTGAACTGAACCTTTCTCGGGTGCCTTTCTGATCACAGCTTCTCACATCCCAGAGGCAATTACTTTTCTGACTTCTATGGTGATCGTGTTCTCTGTTTTTCTTTTTACCTTTACCACCTTGTATTTCTCAGCAATGTGGTTTTGTTTGCTTTTGAATTTTGTGTAAATGGAATCATAACTGTATTTTGTGTCTTAGCATTGTGTTCTTGAAGTTTTTCCACATTGTGTGCAAGTGTAGTTCATTATTTATCCATTCTACTATTTTTTTAAAGACTTTATTTATTTTCAGAGAAAGAGAGGGAGAGAAACATCACTGTGTGGTTGCCTCTCATGCACCCCAAGCTGGGGACCTGCCCGGCAGCCCAGGCATGTGCCCTGACTGGGAATCTAACCAGTGACCCGTTGGTTTGCAGGTGGGCGCTCAATCCACTGAGCCACACCAGCCAGGGCCCATTCTACTATTGATAGACATTTAGATTCCTTCCAGTTTAGGGCTTTTATTAATAACAATGCTATTATTCTAGTGCAAGTACTTTTGTATGTATGTGTGTCCTGTACACCAAGGGATAGAATTCCTGGGTCATATGGAGTGGATCTTTTAAACTTTACTAGATATAGCAAATGGTTGTGCCAATTTGCAGCCCATCAATCTTTGGTAGGACTGTAATTGAAGTTCCTACTTGAAAGTGTGTTGTCCAAAAATGAAACCATAGTGAAGATGCCCCTAAATCAGGACCTTCTCTAGTATAGGCATGGGGCAAATGAATAGTCCAATGGGATAATTTCTATCACAAACCCTGTAGTAGGTTGATATCTTTAAGAACAGAAATGTGTCTCCCAATTTGCTTCCTTGAAATGACTCCTAATGTTAATTAGGACAAATGTGACTGTAACCTCTTGAAATGGAAATTGATTTTTTTCCGAGTGAATGTGTTCTTCAAACTAGACTTCCTAAGCTATGAGGAGTCATTGCTAAAGTGACTGTTGGGGAAATAGGAAGAGGCAGGGCTTTGAGGCAATTCCCATTATCTTCTGGCCCATCACGTATTCAAGAGCCACTCTGCAGAGCTGCGGGGGAGTCTGGAAGAGGTATCAGATTTGAGGGGACCCAAGAAAGGATGGTTCCTCTGAGTACTTAGGTCTTCCCTTAGTATCTAAATAGAAAAAGGAATTAGCAAACAGACCAATAGAAATGTAATAGATTGCTGCTCTGGAGTAACCTTTGTTCGTGATACTATCTTGTGTTCTCCTGATAAAGTAATAAAATAATGATAATGTTGGTATTTGAGGGCCTGCTATGCCAGACATTATGCTAAGCTCTAACAGAGGGCGGACAGGGGGAATACTAGCAATCAAAGTATGCATAAAAGAGCAGATTTCTTGGGTCTGTTGATGGGGGACTGGTTTGTCTGTTTACTGGTGGTTTTTTATTTTTTGTTTTGTGCAGTTTTTAAACCAAGCTTTGGCCAGTTTTATTAAAGAAAAATTCTGCATGATTTAATTTTCACCAGTCTGTTCTGGTATGCTTCTAAAGATACCATAATCACTTTGGATCAGCGATAGCCAGTGTGCATACTCTGTAGTATTTTCCATGCGCTGTGCCCAATTCAATATATTTGCCACTGTGTTGATGTACACCAGTCTTGGCCAACATGGCGTAGTTCTATTTCAGATTTTCTCAACGCTGGACCGTTGTTGGCAAGGATGACCAGTTTCACTTTGCCTTGTCTGATCATGTTCACAGTCTTTTTGTACCCCAGCACGTAATTTCCACTTTTCATAACAAGCTGGGGCCTAGAGTAGATCTATTCCAGTGTCTTTTTTTCTTCTTTGCAGCCACCATCTTCCTGCCTTAGGTGTAGGATGGCCCCTAACCGAGAGCATTTGTGGAGACAGCCCAGGAGTGAGAAAAGCTGTCTGTTTATTGTTTTGCAAAGTAGCTGTTCTGGAAGTGTTCAGAAACCTATGCTTGTTCACAGACCTCTAGCACTCCATCTAGCCCTAGAGTGTTTTCCTCATCTCTTTATTGGGAGTACTCAATCCCTCCAGCTTTGGTTTTTTTTTAAGTACTTTATTTAATATTTACTGCTCCTCCAGCTTTGTTTTTTTTAAGTACTTTATTTAATATTTACTGCTCCTCACCAAGTCTTTGACTTGGAGCTGGTTAAGAATCTTGTTTCTTTCCCTGGCTGGTGTGGCTCAGTGGATTGAGTGCCGGCCTGTGAAACGAAGGGTCACTAGTTCAATTCCTGGTCAGGGCAGTGGCCTGGGTTGCAGGCCAGGTGTTCCTCTTACACGTCGATGTTTATCTGTTTCTCTCTTTTTCCCTCCCTTTCCTTCTCTCTAAAAATAAATACAATCTTTAAAGTAAAAAAAAAAAAAGAATCTTGTTTCTCTTGGGGTTATCGAGAGTTGATTCATTGAGTTTATCCATTTCTCTTTTTCTGTTAAAAGGCTCAGCCTTGTGTGTCTTAAAAACAGCACCTTGAAGAACTTAACAGTTTTTGTTACTATGCAGGCTTCTGGTACTTGATGGTGCTGTCTTTGAGTTTGAGATTTTTGAGGGAAAATCATGCTGTGATCAACCAGAATTGTTTGTCTGTTACTGTTAGTGCGATATAACCATTGTACAAAAAAATTTACTTTTTAATTTTTGTTTAATACAAATTTGGAAAATATAGGAGTGTGTTAAACAAGAAGAAATTTAAGTCCTCTATGATTCCACCATCCAGGCAAAACTACTATTAGCATTTAGATGCATTTTTTTCCCAGCTTTTTTTCTTATGTATATAATTAAATGGTACTGGAATATACAAATACAATTGTGTTTGTTCCCTTCTCATGCAAAGAGTGAAGTATATTTACATAAATAAAAAATATACATACATATTTTAAACCGACTTTGTGTTGGGTGGGGCAGCAAGAATCTTCCAGGTACTAACATCCTTTTTAAAAAAACTTACTACTGTGTTATAGAAAGATCTAGGGGATCACATAGTAAAAGCTTAAGAGCCACTTTAAGCTTTTTAAGTATAGAGCAGAACATCTTTATATGAATTTAATGTGTAATGACAGTGGCATTTTGAGTCAGTGGCAAAGTTATTTCAGTAGTTCAATAAATGATAAAGCAACAAGTTGTTTGGCTTTGGGGAAAAAATTAGAAATTTACCTTACAATATGCAAAATGCTAAATGGATCAAAGCATTATGTTAAAAGTCACACTGTAAATTTAAAAAATTGCCCAGCTGGAGTGGCTCAGTGGATTGAACTCGGGCTGCGAACCAAAGGGTTGCCAGTTCAATTCCCAGTCAGGGCACATGCGTGGGTTGTGGGCCAGGTCCCCAGTGGGGGCTATGTGAGAGGCAATCATACATTGATGTTTCTCTCCCTCTCTTTCTCCCTCCCGTCCCTTCTCTCTAAAAATAAATAAAAATCTTTAAAAAAAATTGTTTATGGAAAATGACCTGATATTATGGGAGGGAAGACTTTTTCCGAACATAAAAGCAAAGGAAGAAACCATCACTGCTGTTGAGAATTTGTTTTTTATTTATTTATTTATTTATTTATTTATTTTTTACTTACTGGTTTAGTGTAAAGTCTTTCAATATATTTCTGTCGCTTTTTGTTTTTCCTTTGTTTTCCTAAGCAGCACTTTTGTGTGAGGTCAGATGCTGACTGGGTATACTTTCGTTACTGGGACGTGTCAGCTGGGTGGATACTGCAAGTGAGCAGGTTGAAAGGACGAGAAAGGAAGCCGTGTGTGTGTTCTAGTCTGTGTAAATGGACAGATTGGATTGTTCTTTGAAATTGTTCTTTTTCATTTTTTGTAACGATTTCATTGGAATACAGTATTCGTTAATATATTTTAGCTTGCTCTGATTCTGTGTTTCTCAAATGATTGTATGGACTTCACAGAGTCAGTAAAGAACCTCCGGGGCGCGTAGTGAAAGAAAAACCGCCTTTGGAAACGATGGCTCCTGCCTGAAGCCCCACCAGTGGTAGTCTCTGCGCTTGGAGCACTGCGGAGGGTTTTACACTGGAGTCTAAACTACTCAAAACACATGGCTAGCTACTAACCAAGAGGTGTTTTTGTTTTTGGGGGTTGTTTTTTCTTTTTTCAGTCTTTTTTTTTTTTTAAGATTTTATTTATTTATTTTTAGAGAGGGGAAGGGAGGGAGAAAGAGAGGGAGAGAAACAACAGTGTGTGGTTGCCTCTCACATGGCCCCCACTGGGGACGTGGCCTACAACCCAGGCATGTGCCCTGACTGGGAATCGAACCTGTGATGCTTTGGTTCACAGTCCGCGCTCAATCAGGAGGTGTTTTTATCATTGAACACATTCCAAATATTTTAACAAGAATAAAGAAGAATATAATGAACATCTGTGTATAAAAATTTATCAACATCTTCTAAGTTTTATAGAATTTTTTCTACTTCAAGCTATTGGTCTTTTCCCTTTTTTGATGAAAGCTTGAAGAAAGAACTTTGAGACTTTATAGCAGATACCTTTTTACATTCGTTTTGAGAGATGACTACCTATCCCTTCTGCTCAGGGAATAAATTTATATTAAGACTAAAGTTTCCTGTAGTGACACTGTTGAAGGTTGCATTCTAGAAATACTGACAGGTAGGATTTGTTTGGAGCAGAATGGTTTTTTATCATCTTCAGAACCTTGATTTAGGAAAATGTTCTGAGTTTGGTATGAAATGTTGTGTTCTAAAACTAGAAGATTAAACAGAACTTACATGCACTCAGCTAAATGTCAAGAATAGAGGGCATGGAACTTTAATTTCCTTGTGTTGTATAGTGGGAAGTCTGGAGACACTCTGAGATTAAAAAGTCCACAAATAGAGGCTCCAAGCCGTGAAAGCGATCATGACAAAAACAAAAATGTGGCCAGCAGAGGCTGGTGAGAAGAAAGAGAGTTCATGCCCTAAACTCGCTGTTCCCAGAGGGCAGGTGAGTGTTCACTTAAAATCTGTAGACCAAGGCCCAGAGGTCAAAACTTTCCTGGTTGTTTGTACTTTTCATTTTATACCTTCCTATCGTATTTGAACAATTCTATTTAGAAAATGGATGTATTAGTTTTATTCCTTCTTGCCCCCTCAAAAAAAAACACCAAAAAGCCAAACAAACCAAAAACGGGAAACCAAAGTGGAATTCTAGACTGAAAACTAAAGAAAGCTTGTTTCTAGAAGAAAAGTTGGTCACCACTTCTCTATACTTAATATGAGACTTCAGATGAGGCTTAAGCCTCTGGAATTACTGAAACTTGGAAAAGTGAAAGGAAATAAGGTCACTAGGAAAATTCTAGGGACTGCCCTTTGCCAAGCAATATTTATATGAAGGTTTCCTGGTTTTATAAACTTAATTTGGAATGCTTCTTTGTGTTTGTCTTATTTATCTTCTCTCAGATTTGAGACAAGTTTTTGCTGCATGACTCTATATTTTTTTTCTTTGAAAAAATTGCTTTGACCCAGTAGCTGTGATTCCAGCACAGGCAGTCTTCAAAATATAGACAGTCTCTCAGTATTTTACAAGATTGCAACAAATTGTTGAAGAAAATAATTTTGGGAAATGTAAATTTCCCAAAATTTACATCTGACCTCTGCTGTTCTTCTATAATGGAGGTAAAAAGAAAATGGAGTAAGTATAAGCATGGTAGAGAACCAGTCGCTAATTGCTGTTCATGTAATCTCTCCTTTTGAGCAGGAAGGTACACGTAATTAGGTATTAGGATCACGTGTTGTGAACTTCACACTGCTCTTGAGTCTGTATCATGAGAGGTGCGTTCTTAAGAAGGAAATTCCAGTCGTGATGTTCTTATCAAAGGGAAGCTTTGACGTGTGCCCATGTGCCGAGTTTGTGGGTCACCCGCACTGGAGTGGCCTGCTCTGAATATGTAACGGAAGGGTGGAGTGCTTGGCCTCAATGCTCTTCTTCCTCGCAATGTGCCATGGGCATCGTTGATAGCTTAATGTTGAGGTCTCATCGCAGACCTCCTCGTTTTCTGCTGGGAGAAGGTAACTCGAAGGCCCTGAAACAGCGAAGGAAGAGCTGGGCAAGGCAGATAGGTGGTCAGAAGAGGTGAGAAGGGGACGAACAAGAGTTAAATTTCAGACAAGAGGCCAGCAGCAGCAGCTCCACCTTATACTCTCTTGACCTGTACTTGCCCTTTGTTGTACTCTCTGCTATGCTTGGGGTTTCCTAGGAATTTGGATTTTAGACCCGGTAAGATATGCATTGTTTTTTATTTGTGGAGAAATACATTTATGATACATTATGTACATCATTATACAAGATTTATTGCTGGGTCTGTTCTGTTTGAAAGCACCCATATATAATTTGTATGCTATACTTACACAGCACTCCACAGGAATGTTGCCAGTGTCAGTAAATTAGTTGCAGTAACGTTTTTTTCTTTGGTCTTATTCTTGCTGTGGGTTTTTTTTCTTTTCCCAAGGTTTATACTAACCATTTACTAGAGAAACGCATTATCATTTATGGTTGTAAGTTATAGATGTTACAGGGGCAAAGACTCATCCTCCTTCTTCCACGTTGAATTCCAAATGCAATGAAGCACCTATCGTGTGTCAGCCATTCAGAGAGGACCAGGGCACAGTCTTGTCTGCCAGTTGGAAGAGATGAGATAGATAAACACCTTATATCTGTAAGATAAAGCAAAACGTGTAGGCTGTGAAAGAGAGACTGATAATGGCTCAAGGAAAGAAATCACTTGTCCAGACATTTGAGATTGACTGAGAGTCCATTTGGCAGAAAGGTTCCCTGTGTTGGTCTCACATCCTGCTGCTGCTTTTGTTCGGGAGGTGGTGCTGATCGAGAGAGAAGGGTGTGAAAGCAGCAGAGCGCTCAGCCACCCGTAGATACATTGCATTGTTGTCCTCCAGGTGCCAGGTGATTGGGAATGTCTACCCACCCCTGCAGATTGGTTCTCGAGGTAAATACTCCAATGGAAAACTTACAGAATTGATTTCTGAATTTTAGTAGTGACCTAGTTTTTAATACATTCAACTCCCTCCCCAACTTATTTTAATGATGTTAAAAATAATAATAAGGTTTACATACATTTAATCCTCATGTCAACTTTGTGAAGTAAATAGTATTTTATCCCCATTTGATACATAAGAAAACTAAGGTTATCTGACTTGTCCAGGATTACAGTTAAGGAGAGATCCAGCTAGGATGTGAACCTAGGCAGTCTGGTTCCAGAATCCATGTTCTTCAGTAAGCTCTGTTACAAAAGAATGTGAGCAGTATATGGCAAAATGGAATGGGGTTGGTTCTGATGGGAGGTGGGAAAGGACACATCCCCTGTCTCTTGGGTCTTGCCATAGCTAGGTGGCATGCCTGTCCCCTGTAGGACATAGTTGGCAGTGGAAATAGAACACGTCAGTAGGAATCCTTGCTCCTACTGTCCTTAGTAGTCCTCTCTGCGATGGTCACAGAGCGGGTTTGCATGTGTCTCACTGTCCAGTGCGCGTGGCTCTGCAGAAAAGATGGGATTGGTCTAGCGCTGGGTGGAGAGTGTGGTTTTGGCCTGTTTCATGCAGCACTGTGACGCATGCTTTTGTCTGTCTTCAGTGTAATAGTTTGGTTTAAGAAATATTTATGGAAACAATTTTCAGATGCCATTAATTGGAAAAAGAAGGTGATATAATAAAACTTGACTTTGGATTCCAGGTGCATACAGCTTCCCTGACTATTCACTCTGATGCAAGTGTGATTGGCCTGTGCATTTCAAGATGGAAAAACAGTAACAGAATTTTGACATTTGTTTATTTATTTTGTTACTAGGAACCCTAAGGAATCTACAATATGAATAATTCTCTGGAGAACACCATCTCCTTTGAAGAATATATCCGAGTAAAAGCGCGGTCTGTCCCACAACACAGGATGAAGGAATTTCTGGACTCACTAGCCTCTAAGGGGCCAGAAGCCCTTCAAGAGTTCCAGCAGACGGCTACCACTACCATGGTCTACCAGCAGGGTGGGAACTGCATTTACACAGACAGCACCGAAGTGGCCGGGTCATTGCTTGAACTGGCCTGTCCAGTCACCACCAGTGTTCAGCCACAGACCCAGCAAGAACAGCAGATCCAGGTTCAGCAGCCACAGCAGGTTCAGGTAAAAGGGCAGTGTTGAGGTGCATCCTATTGAAGAGACTTCATTTGCCACCATGGTTTGGGTTAGTAGGAGCATCACATCTGTATACAGTGTCAGAGGTTATTTTCACTCGGGAATACTCGGACTTTTTAAAACATTTTCTTCCACACAGAGACTTTCATATTTCATAGTTGATGCAGACTAAAAATATTTGCATCCACTGTAGACTGAAGACCACAGATATTTGCCGTTCGTGTTGGAGAATTGAACAGTATAGAAATTAGAGGTCGTCTGGGGCCGGATTTGGGTGTTACACAGCTGAGAGGGACTGAGGCTTCCCTTTGGTCTGTCACCCTGGGCAGGTCAAAAGCATAGGAGGGTTAGTCTTGGCTCATTACTAAAAGCATGATATTTGGAACTCGTTTTGAAATGGGAAGGCTGATATATTTTGGAGGTCTAGTTGTATGGTTCCCTGATTCAGGTCACCTGCAGGTGTGTAGGTCTGCACTTGCTATGTATAAGCCTCAAGAAATAATGCTGATTGATAGCAAACGTACTAAGAGAGGAAAAACTAACACAGTTGCTGAGATGGTAAAAGTTTTTGTCTTCAGGCGTTTTTCTCCTTTTTTTTAAGATTATTTATTTGTTTGTTTGTTTGTTTGTTTTTAGATGGGAAGGGAAGGAGAAAGAGAGGGAGAGATCCAACATCAGTGTGAGGTCGCATCTTGTGTGCCCCTACTGGGGACCTGGCCTGTGACCCAGGAATGTGCCCTGACTGGGAATCGACCAGGAATCAAACTGTCAACCTTTTGCCCTACAGGACGATGCCCATCATGGTCAGGGATGGAAAGATACTTTAAAAATTTTTCTAACAGTGTTGGCAAAAACAAATGCCATCAGAAACCTACCAAATCTTTGCCCGGGTCCAGTGGCTCAGGCAGAAGCATCGTCCCACACACCAGAAAGGTTTCAGATTCACTCCCGGTCAGGCATGTACCTAGGCTGCGGTTTGGTCCCCTGGCAGGGTGCATACAAGAGGCAAACCAGTTGGTGTTTCTCTTTCTCTCCCACCTTTTCCTCTCTCTCTAAAATCAGTAAACATATCCTCGAGTGAGGATTAAAACAAAACACAAAAAACCCCACTAAATCTGAGATGCCGATGAAAAACAGGAAGCAGACAGAGTTGGGTGACGGAGGAATTCATGTAGGAGAGAACTTTTAGGGAAGGTGGAGCAGTCCTCCAGGTGCCCCGGGCCAAAAAGTGAGGGACAGAAAGAGCCAGAGAGGTCCCCTGGGGCTGCCTTGACCCGTGGCTTGGGAATTGATTAAGGACTTTAAACACACACGTGTCTATACACATGATGGGTAAGTATTAGGTACGGGATGAAGGCAGCACTGCTGATGAGCATGGAAAGGACATGCTGTATGTTTCGGACTATAAGATGCCCTGCCGCCCCCTGCCCCCCGCCCCCAGGAAAATGCAGTGGCGACCCTGCTCCTGCCTCCTGAGACCCCACTCCACTGCCCCCCCCCCCCCCAGTGAGCCAGGTAAGCTACATTCAGACGGACTATAAGACACACCCCCTTTTCCTCCCAAATTTGGGGGTAGTGCTTCTTACAGTCCGAAGATACGGGTACTCCATTCAGTATAGTAAGGCAGTCTGCTCCTCTTTTGGACATAAAGTCAGACACTTCTCAGAATACGAATAATGTATGGGTGGTTTAAAGAGTTCACCTAAAAACCAAACCATTAAAAGACAGTATAGGAAATTTTTATAAATTCTTGATAGCTTTTCCCAATCTTTTTTACCCTGGAGGAATCTTTGAAATAATTTTCAAGTCTCAGGGAACCCCTGCATAAAAAATGATATTTACAGCTCATGGAATGTTAGTTTAATCAGCAAGTTAGACATTTAATAATTCAATAATAAATGTCAGTGCTCTTTTGATAATCATTTTTCTCTATGGCTGTACATTTTGGCAAATTAGGCTATTTTGTGATTCCCTTCCCCACACAGGTTATCAGTCTTAATTCAAGTTATTGGTATAAATAGAGGAAACCTTATTTTTCTCCTTTTAAAAAAAGATTTCCGCCCTGGCTGGTGTGGCTCAGTGGATTGAGTGATGGTCTGCAAACCAAAGGGTGGCTGGTTCGATTCCCAGTCAGGGCACGTGCCTGGGTTGCGGGCCACATCCCCAGTAGGGGGCACTTGAGAGGCAACCACACAGTGATGTTTTTCTCCTTCTCTTCTCTATCTCTAAAAAGAAAATAAATAAAATCTGTATAAAAAATAAAATAATAAAAATAATAAATTGGAATTCTCAGTACCCCTCCTTGGGTTCAATAATTTGCCAGAACAGCTCACAGAACTCAGGGAAACACATGTATTGGTTTATTGTAGAATAAAGGATAGAGCTAAATAGTGCGAGGTTCTGAAAACTAAAGCACAGGAGTGGGGGTGCACCACCTTCCCAGCACACAGATATGTTCACCAATCCAGGAGCTCCCAGAACCCCATACTTGTGGTATTTTTATGGAGGCTGAATCACACAGGTATGATTGACTGATAACCCAGTTTTTAGCCCCTCTTCCCTTTCTACAGAATGGGTGATGGGGGTTTCAAGTACCAAGCTTCCAATCATGGTTTGGTCTTTCTGGTGACCAGCAGCCATCCAGGAGTCTACTGAAAGTTGCCTCTTTAGAACACAAAATGCTCCTAGTGCCTTTATTATTACTTAGGAAATTACAAAGGTTTTAGGATCTCTAGCCCGGAATCAGAGACAATGACCAAAATATATATTGGTTATATCACAGAATCACAGCGTACGTTTGTTCGAGGTAGGGAGGCACTTTCTGAAGGCAGAAGGAAGAGTTTCCATGTTAATGCCCTCGCAGTGTGTAGAATTCTAGGAGAAAAGCCCAAGTTTCCTGTTGCTGGTAGGTCTGCCTCAGCTAAGTGAAGGGTGTTCATTTGGAACTTGCATTTCAAGAGCCCTCCTGAGTTGATTACTCCTAAAGCATCCGCATGGAGTCAAGTGTGTGTGCCAGAGGGAAGGCCTCTGGTGGTGAGTCCCAGGGGTTGGGTTTTGCTCAGCACCCATGGGATTGCTTGTTTCTTCTCTGCCCTTCCACAGGGCAGGAACCGAGGCTTCACATAAGGGTGGCCGGCCAGTCTGGGCTATTTAAGTGAAGGATGCTTTGGAAAAGGGGACTTCTTAGCATTTTTTTTGTTGTTGTTGTTGTTGCTAGAAGTAAACATCTCAAAGCTTTAGTGGCTTAAAGTGCCACTCTTCCTCACTTGTCATCCCAGCCTTCACGTCTCTTCCTCCTTTCCTTCTTGCCGTCACACATTCCCTCCCTGCTGGGACGGTTCCGAACCCCTCGCGGGGTAGACCTGCTGCGTGAGAAGTGAGGTGATCGGGAGCCAGGCCTGGCCCTTAGACGAACGTGAGTTTCTTCTGCTTCTGCTACATTAGACATGCCTGCCATCTGAGGCAGCTGTCTTAACCACGTTGAGTCCATTAGCTACGTCATGGGAATAAAAGAATTTAGGTATTGTAGTTACTTTGGAGATTACATAAATTACCAAGTCCTAAGCATACTGCTTGGCACATAGTAAGCGCTCAGTAAGTAAATAAAAACTGCTGCTGCTGTTTCCTTCCTTCTCTTCCCGTTAGTGTCATTCCTACCTAGGCCCCAGGTTGCTTCTTAGACATTTGAAAAGTATCCAGACAAGCGTTTACTTATAAACAAGTATTCCCAGTTTGCTATTTTTACCCTTTTGTTAAAAAATATAATTTTTTAAAAGATTTGTTATTGTTGTTATTCTGTTAACAGTTGTCCCAATTCTTCCCCTTTGCCCTCCTCCGCGCTTCCTGCCGCCCACAGTCAATTTCCTTAAAAGACGTATAATGTTAGAGATACAATTCAGATCTCTGGTATCCCTCTATACGACCCCCTCTCCTACCTTAAATATGATCTCAAAAGTTTTCAACTTGGTATGGTATTGAATATTTTCTGTATCCACCTGGGTTTCAATTTTTAGTTACAAATATCAGGCCACATATTTCCTCCTCTCCTGTCATTTAGTCAGAAAAAGGATTGACTAAAGGACAGTCGTTAGCTCAGGGAATTTGCGGGAGGGCCAGAGGACGGGTCTGGGAGGCTTGCTAGCCTGCTCTGGCCGAGATCTTAGCCACAGCACTGGGCACAGGTTCTCACCCTACCACGGTGTTTCGTTGGGATGTTTGCCATCCTGCTCTGTTTATGCCCCACTCTTCCGCTCTCACCAGGGAAATGAAGGCTGTGGTTCCCGTTGCTCCTGTCTCAGGCCAAGTGTCATGCTGTGTGTCTAATTTGAGAATCCCTGGTCTCGAGCCTGCACTCCATCCACAGTGACTCTGCCTTGGGGAGGCAGCGCTCACAGTATGGTGTGTTCTGCAGACCTGCGCTTGTGGCCAAGACCAGGATTAAAACAAGCTATTCTCTCACAGCCTGACCATCACTTTGGACTGATGGACCTTTTTTTTTTTAAGATTTTATTTATTTTTAGAGAGAGAGGGGAAGAGAAGGAGACAGAGAGGGAGAGAAACATTGTTCAAGAGAGAAGCAGTTGCCTCTCTCGTGCCCCCAGCCAGGTACCTGGCCCGCAAGCCAGGCACGAGCCCTGATCAGTAATTGAACTGGGTGACCCTTTGGTTTGCAGGCCGGCACTCAGTCCACTGAGCCACACCAGCTTGGGCAGATTCCAATTTCTTCACATCCTTACCAACACTTGTTATTTGTCTTTTTAAAAACTATTTATTTTTTAGAGAGGGGGAGGAAGGGAAGGAGAGAAACATTGACGTAAGAGAGAAACATCAATCTTTTGGTTGCCTCTTGCACGTGCCCTGACCGGGGACCACACCTGCACCCCAGGCATGTGCCCCCAACCTTTCATTTTGCAGGGTGTCACCCAGCCAGCTGAGCCACACTGGTCATGTCCCGACACCGTCCTTGGTTGTCTTCTGTGATACGGCTCCTTGTGTTGTGAATAAGCATAATTCCTCATCTGCCTTTTTGTTTTCCTCTTCCCCAATTCCCACCTGTGTTGAAAGTAATTTAGATGTGTGTGTCTAATGGAGGAAAAAATCTTTCCTTGTTTGTTTTGAAATTAAAAATTTTTTTATAAGTTTATTTGAGCCAAATGGTGACATAGCGACAGGAAACAGGATCTCAAATGCTTCTAGATTCCTTCTTTCAAGAGTACATACTAGGCATAGCGTCTTTGTGCTGTTCTGTATGCTGAAGCTGTTCTGTTCTGCTATTAAGCAGTAAGATGAGTTGCATTATCAGAAATGTGAGATCCAGGATGTAGTCACCTTCCTTAGATTAGGTTATCAGGAATCTTGTGGGGTTTTCAATGACCTCTCTATTAAAACAAACATGTCTTAAATAAGCACTCTAACAACACAAACACAAAACAGAAACACATTTATCTATGCAGAGAACAGATTTGTGGTTACCGGAGGCAAAAGGGCGAAGTGGGCGAGAGCACCCAATGGCGCGTGAGAGAGGGGAACTAGACGTGAGTAGTTGTCCCTCTATAGTGTGTACAGATGGCGGATTACAGTGTTATTTACCAGAAACTTCCAGAGCGTTATAACCAATTGACCTCAGATTTATTTTAAAGGGGCACTCTAGGGAGTCTTTCAACAGTGCCTCCATTTTAGTAGCAAAGCGGGAGACACTTCCAAAAGAGATTTCAAATGTTTTGCCTCTGGGATGGATGGGTGGATGTGGAAGAAGGTATTGGGGGGATAAACAGTGATGGAAAAAATAAGTTAAAAAAAAGTTTTCTCTCTGCTGTGTGTTGCACTAGCTGTCTGTGCTGGGAGTGCTTCTGACCCTGAGGTTGGCAGTTGAATGCCTGTGGAAGGAACACACCTGTTGTTCCGACCTTTGAGGACAGTGGTCCCCACACTTCAGTGCTCTCCCCATGGGTAAACTATTTTTTGAACATCCAAGTAAATACACATTTCTAAATTACACATTCGTATTACTGTGCCAATAAACAAAACCAAAGGAGGTCACATTTTTAAAGAAGAATGGAAGATGAGCAAAAGGTCTGGTATTTCCTTCATAGACCCCAGTTGATAGTTGTTGCTCTTAGGCGGGTACGTGTCACTCTGAATGCAGTGTGATGCTGGCGGACTTTGCACATGGTGTTGGGGATTGTGTCTTCCTCAGAAGCCGCGGGGGTGGCAGCCCTCCCTCACACTACCGAGGGTCTGCTGCCCGAGAGAGAGTTTCTTCCCTTTAGGGCTGGGTTGTCAGTGCTGCCTGGTTCGCTCACTGATGCATCTTGTTGCTGCAGGTACAGGTGCAGGTCCAGCAGTCTCCGCAGCAGGTCTCGGCTCAGCAGCTCTCCCCACAGCTTACCGTTCACCAGCCTGCCGAGCAGCCCTTCCAGGTGCAGGTGCAGATCCAAGGCCAAGCGCCACAGCCGGCGGCCCCTTCCATCCAGACCCCATCTCTGCAGAGCCCCAGCCCCTCGCAGCTGCAGGCGGCGCAGATCCAGGTGCAGCACGTGCAGGCGGCCCAGCAGATCCAAGCTGCGGAGATCCCGGAGGAGCACATCCCCCATCAGCAGATCCAGGCGCAGTTGGTGGCTGGCCAGTCTCTTGCTGGGGGTCAGCAGATCCAAATCCAGACTGTGGGTGCCCTTTCTCCACCACCGTCTCAGCAGGGCTCACCTCGGGAAGGGGAGCGACGGGTTGGCACAGCCAGTGTTCTCCAGCCAGTGAAGAAGCGCAAAGTGGACATGCCCATCACTGTGTCCTATGCCATCTCAGGGCAGCCAGTGGCCACTGTGCTGGCCATTCCACAGGGCCAGCAGCAGAGTTACGTCTCTTTGAGGCCAGACTTACTGACAGTGGACAGTGCCCACCTGTACAGTGCCACTGGGACCATTACTAGCCCTACAGGAGAAACCTGGACCATCCCTGTTTACTCTGCCCAGCCCCGGGGAGATCCTCAGCAGCAGAGCATTACGCACATCGCCATTCCCCAAGAAGCCTACAACGCAGTTCACGTCAGTGGCTCACCCACGGCCTTGGCAGCTGTAAAGCTGGAGGATGACAAGGAGAAGATGGTGGGCACCACGTCTGTAGTGAAAAACTCCCATGAAGAGGTAGTGCAGACCCTTGCAAACTCTCTCTTTCCAGCACAGTTCATGAATGGCAACATCCACATTCCAGTGGCTGTGCAGGCTGTGGCAGGCACATACCAGAATACAGCTCAGACTGTCCATATATGGGACCCTCAGCAGCAGCCACAGCAACAGACTCCCCAGGAACAGACGCCCCCGCCGCCTCCGCCACCGCAGCAACAGCAGCAACAGCAGCAGCTCCAGGTTACTTGTTCAGTAAGTGAGACTTATCTCTGGGGCACTCTGCTCCCTGAGGACCCAGTGCAACACGGAACTTGCCTGGCAACCTCCGGCACCCCTGGTTGTTTATGCAATGATGTTAGTCTTGCTGTTGTATAGTATTTAAGATTTCTGTTGGGGTGGGGCTGGGAGACAAAAGCAGCAGGTGAAGCTGTGCAACAGGCAGAAGTGCTATCCTGGTACCTGGAGGTAAATAAAATGGACCACTAACTGCTTTGGAGGTTGGCTGGGGTGCTTCATTGTTATCTCTTTTTAGGAAGGGTAAAATTCTGGTTAGAGACTAATGGGACATTCCTAGTGTTATCCTAGTCCCAGGGGCTACTTTTTGCATCGCAAATGAAAGGATCTCGTGGAACCCCAGTAATAGCTTAACACAGATGCTGAACTCAGCTCAGTGGAGAGGACTTGAAATTGTTTCTTCTTTTGTTGTCATCTGTGGACACAGTGGAGGTGAATGAGAAGATCTAAAACACCTCCTCGTTGGCCTACCACTTTTAGGAGTCTTAAGCCTCCTATGTAGTGGGATTTCCCAAAGAGGTTTTGTTGTTGTTTTTTTTTTTAATTGATTTTTAGAGAGATGAAGGGAGAGAAAACAAATACATCAATTTGTTGTTCCACTTATTTACGCAGTCATAGGTTGATTCTTATATGTGCCCTGGCTGGGGATTGAACCCACAACCTTGGAATATTGGGATGATGCTCTGACGGGCTGTGCTACCCAGCCAGTGTTCCTTAAAAAGAGTCCAGATCAGCCTCAGTTAGTTGAATTTTCTGTCATGGCAGCTATATTGAGAAAAAATGTTAAAGACTTTTATTTTAAATAATGTAGATTCACAGAAAAGTAGCAAAAATAGAACTCTGTTGAAATTTAGCTTTAAAATTATTTAGCTTTTATCTTTTCTAATTGTTAATCTTCTTAAAGCTATTATCTTTTAAGACTATTAGTAAACTTCCTGGTCCCTTGTCAAGCAGATCTTTAGAGTGGATATAAGGCCTCTGGTCTCCTGGACACACTGAAGACTGTATCCTCGGAGGGCAGGGAGGGGCCCCTGGGAAGGCTGGGAAGGGAGCTGGCACAGACAAGGTGCTGGCAGACCAGGGACCTCACTCAGAAACGCAGGCTGTAAATGATTTTGATTAGGCAATAGCTGGCCGAGTTGTTACATAAAGGCAACAGTACATTATTTTAGGTGACTTTGTTAAGGAACTGTTAAATGTCTGGGTGTCGGGCCTAGTGGTAGAACAAGACAGAGTGATTGTTGCAGGCAGCTCGTAGTCTGGTTATAAGGCAGCACAATCAGGGTGCACTGTGTGCCACACACGCCAGGAAAAACGGGGCATTCAGAAATTCTGGGTTTAAAAGTCAGCAGAGGCATCTTTGTGGGAAAAGGGGTGTACGCTTTCATGCTTATAGCGTGCATTGACAAAAGAATGGAGGAGCGTGAGCACAGAGCCAGGGATGGAAGGAAGAGACATGGCTTAAGGCAACCTGAGAGGGGCCTGTGAGAGAGGAGGGAGTGGGGGGCAGCAGCGTTGTCTTCCCAAAGCAGAGGGGTGCTCTTAGTCTGGTGATCCGTGGTGGGCAGTTTTTCCAGAATCCGAAGAGTCCTGATAAGATGAAGGATCAAGAGCCAGTGTGTAGAATTGACTGCACGGAAGAGGGACCTGCCAGGAGCCCTGTGGCGGGGTTCTGTACTCAGCTTCTGCTGAGTACAGGCACGGGGCTCATCAGGCCTCTTCTCGGCTCTCCTGGGTCTGATGTGCAGTTTGCAGGTCAGGGCTCTTTGTGCTCATTGGTCTCTGAATAAGTTGTATATTTGGGCCCTTCGGCAGGAGGTCTTCTCTGTGGTCTTCTTGTGTAGTGGATCCATGTTCTTCAGTGCTATGTCTCCTTTAGGGAAATCTTAATAGGGATTTATCAAATATTACTACCAGAAAAAGAAAAATTGGGAAGAATGACCATCATGTAGGTAGGAAAGATGAGTTTGTCCATTCGCGCTACAAACATTCCTCTGCCCCCCTCTATCAGGCTCTGCGCGAGGCCACAGAGATGAGTAAGGCAGTCTGCCCTTAGAGCACTCACAGCCCGTGGGAAGAGAATTTTGCGGTGATGTGAGTTCACCCTAGGGACAGCTGATGACGGTGTGTGATGGTGTTGTTACCCTTCACCTGGCATACCCTTTAGGAAAGCTCTCATTGCTTGTCTTTATTTTTTTATTTTATTATATGTATTTTTCTAGAGAGGGAAAAGGAGTGAGAGAGGGAGAGAAACACCAATGTGTGGTTGCTTCTCGAGCTCCCCCTACTGGGGACCTAGCCCCCAACCCAGGCATGTGGCCCTGTCTGGGAATTGAACTGGAGACCCCTTGGTTCACAGGTTGGTGCTCAATCCACTGAGCCACACCAGCCAGGACTCATTGCCTGTCTTTAAAACCAAACTTACGGTGAAACATCCTTCTCTTGACCTCTCATCCACCTCCATTAGTTGCCTCGTTTCTCTGCTCTACATTATTCCCAGAGTTCTCAAAAGGATTATCTGTGCAAGCTAACTCCACTTGCTAACCCGTTTTCAAAACACAACTGTGCCTGCTCTTGTGAACTGAGGTCAGCAGTGCCCAGATCCAATACACGTATCTGTTTTCAGTCTTAGCAGCACACAACACAGCCTTCTCGAAACTCCTTTGGCTTTTCGTATTATTACACACTCCTGCTTTTTCCCCTTCTCCATGGATTCTTTTAAAAAATTATTTACTATCTTTAGAGAGAGGAGAAAGGAGAAGGGGAGAAACATCAGTGTGAGAAACATTGATCAGCTGTCTCTCACATGCACTCTGATGGGGGTCAAACCTGCAACCCAGGCATGTGCCCTGACCAGGAATTGAACCAGCGACCTTTTCACTTTTCGGGAAGACATCCAACCAACTGAGCCACACCAGTCTGGGCCCATTGATCCTTTGCCTTTCTTGGGAGATGGCTGGTGCCTCCTCCTCCATCTGAACCACACATGTTGGTATTGCTCAGAGCACAGTACTAGCCCTCCTTTCTCCTTCAGGAATTTCTGTCCTTTGGCATGGCTTTGTTTAACAGCCTCTAAAAATGGGTGTACAGCCTTTTGGCGTCTCTGAGCCACACTGGAGGTGGAGTTGTCTTGGGCCACACATTAAAGACACAAACACTAATGAAAACCGATGAGCAAAAAAAAAGTTTTAAGTAAATTTAAATTTTGTGTTGGGCCGTATCTGTAGCCATCGTGGGCCGCATGCGGCATACCTCTGTGATGGTGCTGCTGCTAGAGATGCTCAATGATGCTGTCGGCCAACATTGTTCCCCATGGTACATATGTTAACTCATTTAATTCTCACACCAACCTTACAAGGTATATACTGCCATGTCCATTTTACAAAAGAAGAAACTGAGGCACAGATGAATTAAACAGCAAGGCCAAAGCCACCATTAGTGAGTTGCAGAGTTGGGAGTCAGCCCCAGACAGACAGGCGTGCAGCCAGCCCATCTTAAGCACTGTGCTGCACAGCTGATCTGACACACAGGTCTTGTATCTAGACCATGCCTTTCCCTTTAGGACCCTGATACACATTCAGCAGCTGCTTACTTCCCTGGATTTAATTGAAGATTAATCTCAGCTCTTCATTAACAACAACTCTGCCACTACTGTAAACTTCCCCTCCTTAGGAAGTGGTAGCATCAGCTGGCTACCCATTAGTTTAAGCCAGAAACCCAGGAGTCATCCTTGGTCTGCTTTCCCTTAACCCCATAGCCTGCTCATCAGCAAGCTGCATTGGTTATACCACCAAACTTCTCAGACTCTCTGAAATGATCTTCACTGCCACTGTGCTAGTCTAGGTGACCAGCGCCTGCTTCCACTTTTACTTTTCATTCCAATCTCTATAGATGAGCAAGAATCTTTTTTTTTTTTTAACGTAAGATCATGTCACTTCCCAGCTTAAACTTTCCAAGGGCTCCATTATAAATAGTAAAAACAAAACAAAAAAACCCCCCACTGCATCACAGTATACAAGACCCTACTTACATCAATAGTTTTTAACCTTGGCGGGGATCATTACTACCCCTACCCACTGAGAGACATTTGGACACGTGTGGAAGAATTTTGGTTGTCAGGGTTCCTGGGAGTGTTACATTCAGTGGGTGGAGGTGCACACTGGAGGGGGCCTGACCAGAAAGCCAGCAGACAAGCGCTGCCCCACCTACCTACCCAGTCAGACGCCGAGATTTTCAGCTTGCGTAGATGGTGTTGTCATTGAACAAGGCAGGGAGGGTACCCGGAGGAGAGTACAGTAGTTCTGGATGTGGAAGGGATGGGTTCTCTCAGTAGATGTCAGTTCGAGGTGGCTGTGAGTTGCCCCATTAGAGATGCACAGTACCCACTGGGCATGTTAAGGGGAAGCGTAGTTAGCATAGTTGGAGGCACAGAGTTAGCAGTCCCTTTCCCGGATGTGGAAATCCAAACTGGGAGAGTGAGTGGAGACTCAGCAAGGAGAGCAGGAGCTAAACTAAGAAGTGTGTCTCCCGTGGAGCTCCAGGGTTGACAGACGTTTAAGGGCCTGGCACTGGGATTTGCTTTATCTGCTTGTTTAATAATGTGTGTTATCATAGCTAGTGTGGTAGTTTTTATTTTTATTTGTTGATAGCAAATTTATGTGTCACGGAAAAATTTTTTTGCTTTCAACTTGAATGATTTGACACTCCTCAGCCCTGGAAGGGAGAATTGCTCAAGGAAACTTGTTTAGAATGGGGACAGGTGTGTGAGACCCAAGAACCTGTGCTTGGTTTGTGTTGGTGTCTGTCCCACCTCATGGGGATTGTGATTCAGACTCATGGACGTACTCTGCCCCTTTGCATGGCTTGCATGTCAGCCCATTGAGGATGGGACTGCTTTTCCCGTGGAGGCAGGAAGCTAGAGCAGTGCCCCTGGTCTTCAGAAAATGTCCTTACGAGCACTGTTAACGAGATGGAACATGAAAAAAATAGAACCTTATGTATAGCTAGAGAAGCTGTACACATCCTAAAGTCTTCCCCCCTTACATCACAGTGGCAGGGAGAGGGACAGGACTTTGTTGTATTTTTATTTCTCTAAACATGATTCTTAACTGTGGTTTGTCTTCAGAATAACCTGGGGAGCTTCTGAAAACACTGATAGGCCCTGGCTGGGTGGCTTTGCTGGTTAAAACATTGTTCTATGCACCAAAAGGTTGCGGGTTCGATTCCCAGTCAGGGCACATAACTAGTTTGCAGTTTTGGTCCCTGGCCAGGGTGCATACAGGAGGCAACCTATCATTGTTTCTCTCTACCCCCTTCTTCTCTTGCTAACAATTAATGAATATTTCCTTAGGTGAGGATTTAAAAAAATAATAATCATTAAAAAATAAAAATAGTGATAACAACAAGCCTGTCACCTTAGACAAAGTAAATCAGAAACTCTGGGGATTCAGGCTTGGGCATGTAAGTATTTTTTAAAAGCAGTCTAGATGATTTTAAGGTGCATCCAAGATTAACGGTCATTGCCCTGGACACTCGGTACTCAAAGTGGGATCTGCCGACCAACTCCCTCACTTGGAAGCTTATTACAATAGAAATTCAGAGCCCTGGCTGGTATGGGTCAGTTGGTTGAAGCATCATCCTCAAAACCTGGAATGTTGCAGGTTCAATCCCCAGCATAAGGAGGCAGCCACCTGATGCTTCTCTCTCACATTGATGTTTCTACCTCCCTCTTCCTCTGTCTCTAAAAGTAATGCAAAAGTGTCCTTGGGTGTGGATATATACTTAAAAAAAAAAAAGGAAAGAAATACAGAATCTCAAGTCCCGCCAAGACTTTTTAATTTGAGTCTACACTTTAATAAAATGCCCAAGTGATTTGTTTGCTTATTATAATTGGACATGCAGTGCTTTGGGCTAGTAATATTTGATCAGTGACTAAACATTAGAATTGCCTTTTGACATATGAAGGTTATTTGTCTTTTTTAAGATTTTATTTATTCGTTCCTAGAGCAAGGGGAAAGGAAGGAGAAAGGGAGAGAAACATTGGTGTGTGAGAGAAAAAATTGATCAGTTGACTCTTGCATGACCCCAGCCAGGGGACCTGGCCCACAACCCAGGCACGCGTCCTAACTGGGAATCAAACTGGCAACCTTTTAGTTTACAGGCCAGTGCTCAACCCACTGAGCCACACCAGCCAGGGCAACATGCAAAAGTTTTAAAAAGACTCATCATGCCTCTTTAAAAAAAGATTGTAAGGTGGATTGCAGATATTGGTGTTTTTAAATCAGATTCAAAAGTGCTGAGAATTGCTGTATTAGTCTTGGGCTATCCCTGGGATAAGGAGTAGAATTTCAAAGATTCTTGAAAATAGGACAATAAGGAGAAGAGAATTTTTTTTTATTAAAAGAACTACAAGTAATGTTTTTTTGGCAGTTTTGCTAAACAAAAGGCTCGAAAGAAAAGAGTATTGACACATTTTGATGGTTTCTCTCTTGTAGGCTCAAACTGTTCAGGTTGCTGAAGTTGAACCCCAGTCACAGCCACAGCCTTCTCCAGAACTTCTGCTTCCAAATTCCCTGAAGCCAGAAGAAGGGCTCGAAGTGTGGAAAAACTGGGCCCAGACCAAGAATGCTGAGCTAGAGAAGGATGCTCAGAACAGACTGGCGCCCATTGGGAGTGAGTGTGTGGGAGGGATCGGGGGTGGGCTCTGTCTAAAATACAGTAACCCCGGAGCAGGAGGAGGAGAGAATGGCAAGAGAGGGGTGTCTCTTGACCCTGGGGCCTGGGAGCTCCATCTGAAATAGTATGCTGAATTCAAGACAAGCAACAAGCAGGCCTGACCAGCTGCAGATGAGCGGGGTTTGTGGGATTTGTCCAAGGTCGGGCATTTTTCTACACATGTCTTTCTGGAGTTGACTTAGATCTGGGCAGAGCAACTTCTGGGAGGAGGTAGAGGCCAGTGAGTGCTGCAGACCCTTCTTCCTTAGTGTTACGATTGTATCTTCCTCACTCTATGGAGGGTGGGATTTTTTTTCTCTCATGTCATGGCCCTAATACAAATCTTCAGGGTATGTGAGGTGGGAGGATTGTGGGAAGGAAACCCTCGCTGTGTCAGAGCGTGTAGGGTTGTCGCCTCAGTGGGCCAGACACCGGCGCCCAGCCCCTGTGGGCCAGGTCTGCTCTGAGCCGTCCTTTCAGGGACATGAGTGACCAATAAAGAGAGAACTGTTTGCAGGGACACCTGTTCACCTTTGGGTTTGTGCTGTAGGGCGCCAGCTTCTGCGATTCCAGGAAGATCTCATCTCTTCTGCTGTGGCTGAGTTGAATTATGGGCTCTGTCTAATGACACGAGAGGCTCGAAATGGTGAAGGTGAACCCTATGACCCGGATGTACTCTACTATATTTTCCTGTGCATTCAGAAGGTAGGAAACAGCTTCCCAGGAACATGTTTGAGCTGTGTTCTCATCAGGTATTTACTGGATATTCAAATTAGTAAAATGACAAGCAAGGGGCTATAATTAGGAAATTCTCTTTCAAATGAATAATGAAGTTTTAAAAAAATATTTATGTTTAGAGAGAGGGGAATGGAGGGAGAAAGAGAAGGAGAGAAACATCAGTTGTGTGGTCACCTCTTGTTTGCCCCCAACTAGGGACCCCACCTGCAACCCAGGCACGTGCCCTGACTGTGAATCGAACGAGCAACCCTTTGGTTCACAGGCCAGTGCCCAATCCACTGAGCCACACCAGCTAGGGCTAATGTGGGTTTGTTTGTTTTTTTAATTGTAAAAGACCTACATGTTCACTTTAGAAAATAAGAAAATAAACATCATTCATAATCTTGCCTTATACAGGAACTCCTGTTAAAATATTTTGTATAGTAAAAAGAAACAAACGAGAGGAAAAAAATGCACCCAAAAATACTTGGTATATTACCTGAGAGTCTTTTTTTCCATTACTATTTATTCCCAATAACCCTCTCCTTTCCCCCTACCTCCAAGCACCACCCCATTGTCCATATTCTTGAGTCCTTTTTCCTTTTTGCTCAGTCCCTCCACCCCTGAACTTCTTCCCCCTGCTCTTTCACTGTCATCCTACTCTGTTTGAGTGTGTTTCTGTTTTGCTTGTTATTTCAGTGTGTTCATTAGATTCTGCATATGAGTGAAATCTGTCTTTCTCTGGCTGGCTTATTTTACTTAGCATAATGTTCTCTTAAGTTCGTCCATACTGTTGCAAAGTAAAATTTTCCTCTTTTGTATGGCCAGGTAGAATTCCATTGTGTAAATGTCCCATAGGTGTTTGATCCACACTTAGGCTGCTTCTGTACCTTGGCGATTGTAAATAACACTGCAATAAACATAGAGGTAGTTACGTTCTTTCGAGTTAGTGGTTTGAGCTCTTTCGGATATATTCCCAGAAGTAGTATCACTGGATCAAAAGGCAGATCCGTCTTTAATTTTTGGAGGTATCTCCATGCAGCTTCCCACAGTGGCAGCTTCCCACCGTGGCCGCCCTACCTGCACCCCCGTCAGCAGTGCGGAGGGTCCCCTGTCCTCACGTCCTCGCCAGCGCCTGTTTGTTGGGAGCCTTGTTTCATTTTCAAAAAAAAATTATGAAATACCTTATTAACACTTTCCTTTTTTGTTAAAGTAAACATGGTTTGCATAAAAGTAATTTATCCCAAAGTCTGCTGCTAACATACAGCTTATCTTCTTGTTCACTGCATTGAAACAAAATAATTATTTGAAGGAGCAGAGTTAGACTAGACAACTGTAGTTAGGTGTTCGGGACATCTATGGTGAAGCACCACAGAGGAACTCATCTGAGACTGGCGGTTTAGGAGAGCTGAGGTGGACTTCTCAGTGTTTGCACATTCTTGTGGAGCATCCCACAGCCGCCCTGGCTGGTGTGGCCCCGTGGACTGAGCGCTGGCCTGCGAACCAAGGGGTTGCTGGGTTGATTCCTGGTCTAGGGCACATGCCTGGGTTGCGGGCCAGGTCCCCGACGTGGGGGCATGCAGGAGGCAACTACACATTGATATTTCTCTCCCTCTTTCTCCCTCCCTTTCCCTCTCTAACATAAATGAATAAAGTCTTTTTTTAAAAAAGAAAGATAAGAAAATCCCATAGTAAGATGGTGGAAAAGCACATGCTGGTTGGCTCTCACCTTGTTGCCTGGTCTTGAGAAAAGTTCGCCTCCCAGTTTGTTCCTCTTTCTTCCCAGTCACTTGGGGCACTAGGTGAGTTGTTCACATGCTGTCTTGTTCCGTGCGCTCCGCAATCCTGGAAGACGGGCACAGTCATGTCCCTTTGCAGACAGGGGAACTGAGCCCCCAGAGCTAAAGGATTTGCACCACTTGCCTCAGAGCCTGCACCATGGTGTTTTTTTTTCTCTTTCTTTTTCTTTTTGGCTGCCATAAGACAGGGCCTTGCCTGGATGAAGTAGCATGTAGCATTCACAAAATCTGCCCCACTGACCCAATTCTTAAGAGTGTTGTAAGAGTTTGTTTATATGATCTGACGTGTACTGCAGAAATGTCCATCAAATGCTGGATGGCTTTGAGCTGGTATACAGGTTTATAAGGGTCGAATGGGTTAGCAGAGGTGATGGAACTGGCAAAAAAATGTTTATTTCCCCTGAAAGTCTTACTCAGGAGATCACGAACAACTTCTGCTGATTGTTTTTCTTTTAGTATCTTTTTGAAAATGGACGGGTTGATGACATTTTCTCCGATCTTTATTATGTTCGATTCACGGAGTGGCTACATGAAGTTTTGAAGGACGTTCAGCCCCGAGTCACTCCACTTGGTAAGAGTCTCCCTAGTCCTTGGATGTCTTTCCCACCTGGGTTTGAAGGGATGGCGGTGTGGCTGGCTGTGATACAGCATGGGGGTGAGGGTGCTGGGGTCCCAGGCTCTGGCACCGGCCTCTGTGCTGCTTGCCCTGATGTGGAAGGGGCCCTGCCCACCAGACACAGGGCCCAGCTGGTCCTGGTGTAGCCAGCACATGGGCAGTAAGAGTGTGGGGTAGTTACTCTTTCCTTTTCCTATTTAAATTTATTGATTCAAATTAGATTCATTTCCAAAGCTAAGAATTACGAACTATTTAATCTGTAGGTTACTCGTGTTATATATTGGAGGGTGTTTTTTTTTTAACATGTTTGAACAAATGTTTTACATATACAGGGTGGAGCAAAAGTAGGCTTATAGTTCCTACTTAAAATAATTCAATAATTAATAAATAATAATGCAAGAATAAACTCTTTCGCATACTCACAAGTGTAAACCTCCCTTTGCCCCATCCTGTATAGAATATAATTTTTGCTTTATCTATAGGTAACTTCCTGCTCAGAGTGTTATGTTTGAAAAAACATGAGTTTTACAGTAGAATGTCTGAGGTGTTTGTTTTTTAATAAACTTTATTTTTTAGAGCAGTTTTAGGCTTACAGAAAAATACAGCAAGAGGCACCGAGAATTGCCATATACCCCCTCACAGTGTTTCCCTATTATAATCTTGTGTTAGTGTAGTGTACTTACTGTCATTGATAAATCAGTGTTGGTACATTATTAATTAAAAACCTACAGTTTACATTAGAGTTCACTCCTTGCGTTGTACATTTACGGGTTTTGACAAGTGTATGACGGCGTATCATACATAAACTTCGCTGCCCTAGAATCCGTGTGTTCCTCCTGCCATCCCTGTCTCCCTCCCCCCGAATCCCGGGCGCTCTTTTTACTGTCTCCATAGTTTTTGACTTTTCCACAATGTCACATAGTTGGAATAATTTAGTATGTGGCCTTTTCAGATTTTTTTTCCACTTAGCAATATGCATTAATGTTCCTGCATGTCTTTTAAGTGGCTTGATAGCCCATTTCTTTTTATTGCTGATAATATTCCATTGTATGGTTGTACCACAATTTGTTTATCCACTCACCTATTGAAGAACTTCGAAGTTTTGGCAATTATGAATAAAGCTGCTGTAAACATTGTGTGCAGGTTTTTGGTGAAAGAAGAGGCAGATAGGTCAATGGAACAGAATAGGGAGCCCAGAAATAGAGCCACAAAAATAGAACCAACTTACCTTTGACAAAGGAGCAAAGGGAGTTCAAGGAAGAAAGGACATTTTCAACAAATGGTGCTGGAACAGTTGGACATCCACGTGCAAACAAACGAATCTAGACACAGACCTTACACCCTTCACAACACTAACTCAAGGTGAATCACTGACCTAAATGTAAAATGCAGAATTATAAAAGTCCTCCTACAGGTAACATAGGAGAAAATCCAGGTGACCTTGGTTTTGGTGATTACTTTTTATATACAACACCAAAAGCACTGTGGTGCATGAAAAAAAAATTGGTAAGTTGGATTTCATTAAAATGAAAAACTTCTGCTCTGTGAAAGACATAATTAAAATAAAAAACTGAGCCACAAACTGGGAGAAAATCTTTGCAAAATTATACCTGATGAAGAACTGGTATCCAAAATATACAAAGAACTCTACCACTCAGCAGTAAGAACGCAAAGAAACTGGTTAACAAATGGGCAAAAGATGGACAGATGCCTCACTGAAGATACACAGGGGGACGAGAAATATATGAAAAGATGCTTATTTTATGTCATCAGGAAATTGCAAATTTAAATAATAAAATACCACTATATAACTATTAGAATGGCTAAAATCCCAAACTGGCATCATCAAATGCTGGATGGGGGGCAACAATAACCTTCATTCATTGCTAGTGGGAATGCAAAGTGGTGCTACTTTGTAAGACAATTTGGCATTTTTGTACAAAAGTACACATTTTCTTACCTGTAATCCAGCAATCATGCTCCATTGCATTTGCGTCGAAAACAGTCTAGTTAACATCCGTCACCACTCATAGTTTGTTACTTAAATGCCCCCCCCCCAAATTATTGGTTAAATATTTTTCAGTGTCTACTTTATGCCAGGTAGTATTCCAGATGTATAAATAATGAGCTTACAGTCTAACAGAGACAGCAAATAATCAAATAGAGTAATTTATGGTTAGGGAAGTGCTTTGAAGACAAGGGACTGGGAAATGTTAAGGGCGCTGGCAGGGAGGCCTGCCTCTCTGAGGGGCTGTCATTAGAATGGAGACCTGAGTGAGTGAGTGAGAGCCTTGCCACGTGATTTGCAAAGTTTCAAGCTAAGTGTAGGCATGCAGAGTATGCTTTTTAAAACTTTTTATTGTGGAATTTTAAGCACGTATGAAAGAGAAAATTAATGACACTCCCATGTACCTGCTATTTATTTGTGGCAAATCTCATTTCACGTATGCACCACTTATCCCCTCCTGTGTTACAGTAAATCCCAGGCACTCTGCTCATAAACATTTTAATATGTATTATTGATATACACAATGCCATTATCATAAAGTTTTTAAAAGATGATTACAAATGTCATCAAAATCTCTATCCTCTGAATTTCTAATTGTCTCATAAATGTCATAATTTTGCTTGTCTGGGTCAGAGTGTCAATTCCACATGTGAAATTGCTGGTAAACCTTTTAATGTTTTGTCTCAATCTTTAGTTTCCTCCTTGATTTTTTTCTTGCAATTTATTTATGGAAGAAACTAGCCTTTTAAATTGTCAGAGTCTACATTTTGGTGATTATATCCCCATGGTGTAGTTTGACATACTCTTCTGTCTTCTGTACAGTTAATTGGGAGTTGCATATAAAGACTCAAATGATCAGGTGTGTGTGTGTGTGTGTGTGTGTGTGTGTGTGTGTGTGTGTCTTTTTGGCAAGGTTATGTAATACACAGGCTATTTTCATCAGATGCCTATAATGTCTGGATCCATTAATTTATTAGTTGTAAAATGCAGCACTCTAATGTTATTACTTCTTCATTATTAGCTGAAAAACAAACTTTTCCTTGTCAACTCTTTGAATTCCTGGCAGTACAAATTGTGTGGAAAAGGGAGGGGAGGGCTCGCTTCTGCTCCTTTGTTCAGCAGCGTCCACAGTCCCGGGCGAGGCTCGTTCCACCCCCGTCCCCTGGTGGCGCCCAGTTAGCTGGCGGGGTTTGCTTTTTGTCTTTTAGCAGTCATCGTGAGCTAATGAGTTTAAACATATTTAACGTGATTCAGTGTATTGCAGTTGTTAATTGTTTTTTTGTTTTTTTTTTTAATTTACTGATGCTCAAATTGTCCTATCTGTGGTCATTTGGAGCTTCTTTAAATGGGTCCTTAAATTCTTTTGATACAACCCTTTTTCTTTGATTTCTGGTTTTCAAAATGTTTCAGGCTCATCTTGGGCATTTTTTGTCCTGGTGTGGAGTCAGTCCATTCTCCATGGAGCCCGTGTTTTTTTTATTTGTTTGTTTTTGGGGTTTTTTTTGAGTGGCAAATGGTATTTCTGTGTGAAAGCAAAGTCTGGATGCTAGGTGTGCCTCTTTCTCCTGAATTGGTCATTGTTTCTAGGCCTTAAAGTGGGCAGAACCAAAAATATAAAAAACAAAATAGATCATTTTGATACTTGTAGTTCAGAACAGAACTACAAGGCTTTTACACGATAGCTGCATGTGTTATCACCCTTCTCCCACGCCAGGAGTTTAGTTTTCGTGCATTAAGTTTGTAGCGTTCAGGAGTGACGAAAGCCTCCGCCACTGTGGCTGAGCGGTGGAATGCCGTCCTGTAACCAGAGGTTGCGGTTTTCTTCCTAGTCTGGGGGCACACTCGATCCCTGGTCCAGGTGCCTACAGGAGACAAACAATCGATGTTTCTGCCTCTCTCTTTCTGTCTAAAAGCAACGAGAAAAATGTCCTCGGATGATGATTTTTAAAAAAGGAAGAAGCAGTGATTAAAGTTAGCAAAAGTGACAACAGGCGGCAGAGTGAATCCAGAGAAAACAGGGCATACCAGGGTATGCCTGGGACCACTCCTGGGCCCCGCCTTCCCTGAGGAAGGCTGTGTCCTGCCACTCACCTCCTGCAGACAGGGCTGAGAGCGGGAAAGCTTGTCTCATCGTCACTGGACCACCAGAGATAAGAATAGAGGTGGAGCGGCCCCAGAGAGATGGAAATGCACTACTGGAGTCTGAGCCAGCTTTGGCAAGAACAGAGGAGAGGAATGTATTGGACTTTCTGCCTCAAAAAGAGGCACTGTCACTGCCCGCCCGGAGAATTCCAAGACTCCTGCAGAAGGGCCGGTGTCCACTGCTGCTGGTTCACCAGGCCCACAGGGCCTGGGGTGCGCACACTTGCACGTTGACGGTTGAGTGAGCACATGAGGGGGGTTTAGTGATCCATCGACCAGCCTTTGTCCCTGCCCAGCTCTCAGTTCGCTCCCGGATCAGGGGCTTACAGGAAACCTACCTGCCTGGTGGGGGACAGCTGTAATAGTTCTGAGTGACAGTCTCCCCTTTCCCCCAAGGGGATGAGAATGGGTTCGCTTTCTAGAGATGGAAGGCATGACAGAAGGTTTAACAAGGGCAAATGGGTACGCGTGCCAGTGCTTCGGGCCCTGGACACCTTTGAAAATATGATGAGAGGTCCGTTTCCTCTTTCCAGAGGAGCGTGCATATAGGCTGAGTTTGGGTTATAATTTTGGGTGTTTCACTTCCCCTGAGGCCTATACCTTTTTGCCCGATGTTACCCTTGGATTAAAGGAAGAGCTGACACCAGGTAAGAGCAGTCATGTAAGGCATTGGTTCTCAAATCATGGTCTTAGGTAACTCGTTAGAAGTGCACATTATCACGTCCCACCCCAGAAATTTGTGTTGGGACCCAGCCTTCTGTGTTCTAACAAGCTTCCCAGGCGATTGCGCCACACCTGGAAGAGTTCTCTGGGTAAACCATGCGGTCCCAGGTGGTCCTGCTTGTGCCTCACACTCCCGTCCTGCACCTTTGAGGGAACGCCTGCCACCCTCTTGTTGTAGCAGTGCTCTATTCCTCCTAGGCTATGTCCTGCCCAGCCACGTGACTGAGGAGATGCTGTGGGAGTGCAAGCAGCTCGGGGCTCACTCCCCTTCCACCTTGCTGACCACCCTCATGTTCTTTAATACCAAGTAAGTGTTCTAGAGGCTCCATGCTTAGCCACTGCTGGCATCTGCCCAGTGAAGAGGGTGGAAACTATCCAGACTTCTGAATTCCTTTGACAAACATTTGAGAGCCTTGGGGCTACTGAAAGCCCTCAGCCCCACGTGGCTGCATTTTGCGTGGTGACCTGTGAAGCAGATAGCCTTGTCAGACCCTGCCATCATTCTTGGTGGGGCTTCTCCACTGGACATTGTGTTTGGGCGTGGGCCTGCCCAAATCCTGGGAGTGTGGGCACTGGCTCCTCTAAAGCACTGATGGCAGAGGGTGAATCGTGGTCTCCTCCTGGCACCCCTCCCTTTGCCTTGCTTTCACTTGCGGTGCAGGTACTTCCTTTTGAAGACAGTGGACCAGCACATGAAGCTGGCCTTCTCCAAGGTCTTGCGACAGACGAAGAAGAACCCCTCCAATCCTAAAGATAAAAGCACGAGTATTCGGTACCTGAAGGCACTTGGCATACACCAGACTGGCCAGAAAGGTACGGGAAGGAGGCAGGGGCCCCGAAACAGTGCTGTTTGTCCCGTCGTGTCCTTGTTCCTGAGGGGCTAGTGGTGAGTGTAGGGTTGGGACTTGCTGGCTAGGAATTCTCCTTTCCTTTACCCTCAGCCGGAAACTTCAAACTCTTCAAGAAGCAGAGATGCCCCGGAAGAGATAGCTCCCTTTTCCTTTCACAGTCACTGCCCATGCCTCACACCCTTTCCTCTCCCAATATGTTTAGTTAGGATGGCTGGAAGCCTAAGGTTCGAGATCTGGGCCTGAGCTAAGGCAGCCTGGGGCCATGTCTGTGGTGGTGAGGGTGTGTTTTATAGTTACAGATGACATGTATGCAGAACAGACGGAAAATCCAGAGAATCCACTGAGATGTCCCATCAAGCTCTACGATTTCTACCTCTTTAAATGGTGAGGAGGCTTTATTCTGAGTGGGTGAGCGTGCGTGCGTGCTTGTGTGCACAGGCATTCTCTAGTGCCCGACAGTAAAAACACCCTTCCAGAAACAAAGTACATAAGCAACCTTAATGCTTTCCCCAAGTTACATGATGTGCCTGGCACTGTGATGTAAAAGGGGTCCCTGCTCCCTGGTGGTCCCCTTTCCTGGAGAGGGGATGAAGGTGGAAGAAGGAGGCAGGTACAGAGAGGCTGCCTCCATCACATACTGAGCATCTCCTTGGGCTTGACCTTTGCTCACTACCGCCATCAATCTAAGGGGGTGCTCCTTTCCCTGGCTTTCGTTCTCCTTTGTGCCTGAAGTTTGGCTCTCATCTTCACAGCAGTACCTGAATGAGCTTTCTACGTTGCAGGTCTTACCATGTTACTTAAACTAAAACCTTCCGTGGTTTTCTTTTACTCTGCAAAGACAGTAATCCTAATATGGCCTTGTTAGGCCTTTCCTTCACTCCCTGTTGCCAACCTCATGTCCATATTACTCTTTACACTGGCTCCTCTCCACTTGAGGGCACATGCTTTCCCTACCTCAAGGCCTCAGCAGACTTTCTTCCCTGTTGGGCAACCCTCATGCCACCCCACCCCTACCCATTTGGCAGTTAGCTTCTATTCATCCGTGTTCTCAAACACAGCTTTGTCAGGAAAGCATTTTCATACTCCCTCCCTATTTCCTCGGGCTGTTTCCCTCTGTTGTACCTGCAACTGTTGGTCATTTTGTGTGTATTTGTGTAACTGTGTAATTACTGTCTGCTTCTCCCCTTATTTGTAAACTCCAGGAAGTAGAGACTGTTGGGTCTTGCTCATTTCTCTAACATCAACACCTAATGCAGGGCTAGGACACAGTAGCCCTTAGATAAACCTTGAGAGATTGGCATGTGTTAAGTATTTAAGAAAGGTGCAGCATAGCATTGAGGGGTTTGGGGGGTCAGCCCAGGTAAGGGCCCAGTCCCTCCGGTAGAATTGAAGGATCATCAGTGGATTGGTTAAAGGAAACAACTTGAGCAAAGACTTGGAGACAGACCTGGGCAGAGGTTGGTTCCAAGTGGGATATATATGCCTGGACTCAAGCAGATGAGCCCTCCGAGCCCTGGGCAGCCGGGCAGCCAGAGGGATCAGCTGGCATTGTGTGCGGGAGGTGCAGGAGAGAGGCAGCCTGTCTTTGGCATGTGAGGTAGTAGTATGTGTTGAGTGCATGGGATTCAGCACCGTAACTTCCAGGGCTTTTGCGTCCCAACTTTGGCAGGCATCTGTCTGGGACGTTCAGGTGGGAGGATTGAGATTGTGGTTTTAACCAGCTTTTACTGACATTCTTCAGTCCCCAGAGTGTGAAAGGCCGGAATGACACCTTTTACCTGACACCTGAGCCAGTGGTGGCCCCCAACAGTCCAATCTGGTACTCGGTCCAGCCTATCAGCAGAGAGCAGATGGGACAGATGCTGACTCGGATCCTGGTGATACGAGAAATTCAGGAGGCCATTGCAGTGGCCAGCGCCAGCACCATTCACTGAGATCCGTTAGCCGTGGTGCAAGGAAGAGCATCCAGGAAAACATGGACTGACTTTCACACTAAAGAAGAGGCCTCCATTTTTTCTTTTCCTTTTTTATTGGTGTAGTTATGAAGCCGTTGGGACTGCTCCTGTTTAAAATATTAAAAGGAAACTTTGGCCCCTGTGCATCTTCGTAAATCTGCTGTGGCAGACTCCTCGGCCCATGGGGGCTCTGGGTTTCCTGAGAGCCAGGCGTCCTGGAAAGTTGCTGGCTGACTTTTTCCCCTTAGTCTGGGGCCTGGGGAAAGGGCTTGGACTGTTAGGAGAAATGTGGCCTACTCCCTTCCCCCAGAAAGATGGAATTGATGATGGATGGACCCTCCGGGGAATCTCCAGCTGGCTCCCGCTCTGACTGGCCAACTGCTGACCACAGAGGAGTGGTCTTTTCTTTCATGCTCAGACATAAACCTAGCATCTTAATGGAAGGAAAATGAGGGGGACTTCAATTATGATTTATTAAAGACAATTTCTATTACACCTTCCTTTATGACAAGTGACATTTTAGATGTTAAAGTAAAAACTGTACCATGGCTTTTTGGCCTAACATTGAGGCCTTAAACTGAGGCTCCTGTGCCTGATGGAATTCTTGTAACATACACTTGTGTATCATATAAAGATACCACTCTGTTTCTCTTATGTATTCTTAATCTAGTTGTTTATTAAGAATGACAAGCACGTCTTTTCAATATGCTAGTGAACAACGCCTCTTTATTTGGGAGGAGACTGGTGGAACAGTGGAAGCAAAGCAGTGCCTATTAATTGAGCAGGCCAAGGTCCTGCGGGAGGGGGAGTCTACGCTGCTAGCACACGCTCTGCGCATGCGTGGTCTGCAACCCCGCCCCGAGGCGCGCTGGCCCCACCCACACGCTCTGCGCCCTGACGTCAGACGCGCAAAGCGCGCTGACGATTGCAGCGGGTGTATATTGCCGCGCCTCTTACGCTAGAGGCCTCTGCGGCGTGGTCCTCTGAGGGCTCGCGACTCTCCCCGCACTGGCCATGGCCGACTACCTGATTAGCGGGGGCACGTCCTATGTGCCGGACGACGGGCTTACGGCACAGCAGCTGTTCAACTGCGGGGATGGTCTCACCTACAAGTGCGGGCCTAGCGGGCTCACCTGGGCGAGGAGAGGGGCGGCGCGCTGCGCTGGGAGGCCTGGTGGGGCTTCCGTGGAGCCCGCTTGGGCTCGGGCAAGAGGGACAGGTTCCGGAAATTCCCTAACCATCTCTGGGGCTCACTTTGACAGATAAAGCGAGGCAACAGGGAGGCGGCATTTGGGTAGTGCTTGGGATTTCGGGCTAGAAACTCCATTCTCTGGGCACATGGAGTTGTCTGGGTGTCAGAGGCGCTGATGACAGCTAGGTGGCAGAACAGGGCCTGTCGCTATCTCCACCTTGCGCTCTGCCTTGCCTGTGATACATGGGCTAGGTCAGTGCCCTTTCTGCCCAAATGCTTTATGAGATGATCTACGGGGATGGAGTCTCCGGATGTACTAAGCCTGAACCTCACTCCCAATTTGCTCCCCTACCCCCGTAGTGACTTTCTCATTCTCCCCGGGTACATCGACTTCACTGCAGACCAGGTGGTGAGTACGACCAGTGAATGGGTCCTTAGCATTCAGATTGGGCAAGGTGCCGTTGTACCCTGGTGTACCTCACCAGAGTGGGCTTTGGGGTGGAGTCTATGGAATGATGGTACTAGCATGCAGGTCGTACAGGGCAACTGTTTTGTGGAGTACCGGGCATCATATGCAGAGTTTTCTCACATTAGATGGCTTTCTATCCTTAGGACCTGACCTCTGCTCTGACCAAAAAGATCACTCTGAAGACCCCACTGGTTTCCTCACCCATGGACACAGTCACAGAGGCCGGGATGGCCATAGCAATGGCGGTGAATACCATGGGGCATGAGGGCAGAAGCAAGGGCCTCATCTCTTCCCCAGAGGCATACAGCCACATCTTAATCTTGTATTCCACAGCTTACAGGTGGCATTGGCTTCATCCACCACAACTGTACACCTGAATTCCAGGCCAATGAAGTTCGGAAAGTGAAGGTCAGAGGGGCAAGGATCGTGGTCAAGATTTCATGAGATTGCACTGGAGTGGGAGTGGGGGGGTTATTTTGCTCCTAATTAAGGATCCTGTTTTCCCCACTGTGGAGTTGAGTTCCTGAGCAGAAGAGCCTGAGACCCTGGGTCTTAAGGCAACAGAAGAGGACCAGGTGGACAGTGCCTGCCTCCCACCCATGTCTCATATTCCTGGGTTTGAGGTGTTGGTGTGATTTGTTCCTGTGGCAGTGCCAAAGGGGAAGTTGGCACAGACCCGTCTTCAGATCAAGAGCCCATTCTTGTCATCCCTTCCAGAAATACGAGCAGGGATTCATTACGGACCCAGTGGTCCTCAGCCCCAAGGATCGAGTACGGGATGTATTTGAAGCCAAAGCCCGGCATGGCTTCTGTGGTATCCCCATCACTGATACAGGCCGGATGGGGAGCCGCCTAGTGGGCATCATCTCCTCGAGGGACATTGATTTTCTCAAGGAGGAGGAGCACGACCGATTTTTGGAAGAGGTAGGTACGCTGGCAAAGCCAAGTTTCAGCAACCAGGCTAAAGACAAGGAGCCTTCTGTTGCCCAAGTGGCATCTTTGATGGTCTCTACTGTCAGGCAAGATGAATACGCAACCAAGTTTCTGACCTGAGACCCACACACACGTTCTCAATCTGCCCAAATGGTTGCCAGCACACACCTGTTCTTTGCCACCCCCAAGGTGAAGGAAATGCTTAAGGACCAACTTCAGCCTCCTCTTTTAATTCTCTCGTCATGGGTCTGGTGTGGCCTTTTTCTTCTTACGATGTATCAGGCTACTCCATGTGTTGTACCATATTGTCCTTTTACTCGATTCCCGTGCTTGCCATTACATTGCTGCAGGGGCTGTTGTGCTCACTTGGGGGGCGTGATTTGGGCGCAGGAGTGTGAACAAGATGGGCCTTGGAAACTCCTCCCCCCTCTCCACCGAGTTCAGGGCAGGTCCTGTTGGGAGATCTGGTCCCTGATTGGCCCTTCCTCACAGCTCCCTTCCCTCTTAGATCATGACAAAGAGAGATGACTTGGTGGTAGCCCCTGCAGGCATCACACTAAAGGAAGCAAATGAAATTCTGCAGCGCAGCAAAAAGGGTGAGTCCTGCACACAGGAAGGGCTCTGTAACCAAAGACTGGGATGCTGATTGTGTCCTGCCCTGCCCTCAGGAAAGTTGCCCATCGTAAATGAAGATGATGAGCTGGTGGCCATCATCGCCCGGACAGACCTGAAGAAGAACCGGGATTACCCACTGGCCTCCAAAGATGCCAAGAAGCAGCTGCTGTGTGGAGCAGCCATTGGCACTCACGAGGATGACAAGTACCGCCTGGACCTGCTGGCGCAGGCTGGTGTGGACGTAGTCGTGTTGGTGAGCTGCTGTGCGAGCAGGGTGGGGCGGTAGGGGGTGCTGCCACACCCCTCACCGGGACTTCCTCCCTGTTCCAGGACTCTTCCCAGGGAAACTCCATCTTCCAGATCAACATGATCAAGTACATCAAAGAGAAATACCCCAGCCTCCAAGTCATTGGAGGCAATGGTGAGGCCACACTGGACACAGAGGACGGGGGCTGGGGGGGGAGCTGAGCTCCCGCCTAGACTTTCACCTGAGCCATTTTCTGTTCTCCGTGGCAGTGGTCACAGCTGCGCAGGCCAAGAATCTCATCGATGCTGGCGTAGATGCCCTGCGGGTGGGCATGGGCAGTGGCTCCATCTGCATCACCCAGGAAGGTAAGATGTTTTGCCAGGACCCTTAGCTCCATGTGCCCTGGAGCCCAGTGCTCTCACGGGGACTACAAAGAGTCCTCCAGTAGGCGCAGCCCCAGGGCCAAATGGGCCCCTTGGATGGGTGACACACTGGAAGCAAGACGAGCTCTCGTCACTCCTCACTTGCCACTCCTCCCTGCCTAGCCTGGCCTCCTTGCTCCTGCTCTGCGCCCTCTCTAAACTCTGGTCTGTTTGTTTTATTTAGCAGCTCCCAAGATCCCTCCAGACATAAAGTCCCACAGCCCCAAATGCCCTTCTACTGTCACGGGCTGCTATAGTAAGTCCGGCCCGGCCCACTGGCCCGGCCCAGCTGCCCACTGCCCGGCTGCTTGGTTGACTGTAGCTGTAGCTCCCGGGGTTTGTGGTGCCGATGGGTGGGCAGGGCAGACTGAATGACAGACCATGGTTTTGGGGGCTGCTCCAGAGCACAGCTCCCTCTTCTTCCTGGGGTGCTTACAAGGCAGGCCTCCCTCCCCAGGTGGGTCCTGCTCTGCCCACATCTCCCACAGTAGGGCACAGCTCAGGGCCAACTCTGGAGCACACTCTTCCTTCCACATGACCCCTCCCCTGACCTTGCGTGAGCTGCCCACCACGTAGGGAGGAAGGGGCGGGCCTCTGGGTACTAACTGCACAGTAACCCCTCCCCCACCTGATAGCAGTTGGGTGGGGCTTTCCCGGCTGCTGACTGCACGCGCCTGAGGCTGCCCTGGGCCTTGCACACATGCACGTGCACATGCAGGGTTTCGTGGTGGCCGTCACAGCTGTTTGTGCTGTTCACGGCAGATGGGGCAGCCATCCCAGACATGACTTGTCCTCAGCCAGGCCGCAGTCCTGCTGCAGGTGTAGCTGAGAGCTCCTGGGTGCAGAGTTGTGACCACAGGGCCCCTTGCCTGTCCCCACCAACTCCACTCACCTATCTGTTCCTTTCTTTAACAGTGCTGGCCTGTGGGCGGCCCCAAGCAACAGCAGTGTACAAGGTGTCAGAATATGCGCGGCGCTTCGGTGTTCCTGTCATCGCTGATGGAGGGATCCAAAATGTGGGCCATATCGCCAAAGCCTTGGCCCTCGGGGCCTCCACAGGTGAGGCCCAGCAGCCAGGGAGCCTGGTGGGACCCCTCCCCCATTGCCATCCAGGGCCCACCCCCAGCACTCCATCTGTCCACAGTCATGATGGGCTCCCTCCTGGCTGCTACCACTGAGGCCCCCGGGGAGTACTTCTTCTCCGATGGGATCCGGCTCAAGAAATACCGTGGTATGGGCTCTCTTGACGCCATGGACAAGCATCTCAGCAGCCAGAACCGCTACTTCAGGTGGGACACGAAGATCAGTGAGCTCATGCCGCCTCTTCACTGGTCTTATTTGTGCTTTGACCGTGTCTTCTGCCTGTCTCTGCAGTGAAGCTGACAAAATCAAGGTGGCCCAGGGGGTGTCTGGGGCTGTGCAGGACAAAGGGTCCATCCATAAATTTGTCCCCTACCTGATTGCTGGCATCCAACACTCCTGTCAGGACATCGGTGCCAAGAGTCTGACCCAAGTCAGGTAAGCTTGGGGCGCTTGGGCGTCGGTGGGAAGGCTGATCCAGGCCCGGCCACCCACGTCGGACACCTGCCCCTTCGCAGAGCCATGATGTATTCTGGGGAGCTCAAGTTTGAGAAGAGGACATCCTCAGCTCAGGTGGAAGGTGGTGTCCACAGCCTCCATTCGTAAGTCAGCAGCTCCTTCCCACCCTGTCCCTGGGGCGGGGTCTCCACCATGCCTCTTCCCTGCTGCCCTCCCCTCACAGCGGTCCTTCTGCCTACAGGTATGAGAAGCGGCTTTTCTGAGAAGGGACACAGCACAACCCCATGGTTTTTCAATAAAAGTTTGAAAAAAAGTGGTGCCTGATCTTTGAGTCAACAGGCGGGAGGGGCTCGGCAGCTGCCTGATCGACAACACACACAACGCCCCGATTTCCAGGGAAGCCTCGGGCCCTGAGGCAAGGGTGCCCCTGGACCTGGAAGGGGTGGTAGTTCTGGATTCAGAGTCCCTCCTGGGCGGCTCACAAGCCAGCCCAGACCAGCTGGGGCTCTCAAGGGTCAAGGGTGCAATCTTAGATTCTGTAAGCACACTGTGGCTTCTTAGACGGGTCAGATAACAGTCCACAGATCTTTGGACTGACATCCACAGGCCTCCTGCTAGGCCACATGGGACTGGACTGAGACCCCGACACGTCCCTAACCGGGATTTCTAAAGGACCTCCCGGAGAATGGAGATCGCCTCGAATCTGCACGCGAGCAAGTAGACAGAGCTGCGGTTTGGAATGGGTGTATACACCCCCTCCTGGCCATCTAGTCTAGACGATAAAGGGACCCCTCGGTTTCTTCACAACCCCCATGAGGAGCCCACTGAGTCAGCAGCCCCTGGCCAGCAACGCACCTAGTACAAAATGGGAGAAGTGGATTAAATTATTGATTTGTGGGCAGGCAGGACAAGCATTACAGTGCCGCAGGGGAGGTGCCAGTGAAAGCGCGGGGAACCCCTGCACTCTGCGTAAGGCACCAGGGCCCTACGAGGAAGGTCAGTTCTGGCGCTTCACTCTGCAGCTTGGGACACAGATGTGAGCGCAGTCCCTCCACGTGGGGGGATGAGAGCAGCTCCCGTCACTCGGCCTTCATGACACAGGAAGTTGAAAGTGGCACAAGCGTTGGGCTGCAAAGAGAAAGCCAGCATCAGCTGAGCCCGAGCCGGGCCCGGGCTGCCCTCAGCGTTCCCCAGCCCCGGGACGGACCGTGTCCTGCACTTCCACAGCGATGCCCCGCTGCCTCATGGCTCGCAGCACCTGGGGCTGCAGCCGCTCGGTCCGGTCTCCAGTGCCCACCACGACGATCTCTAGGGAAGGATGGGCACGGTTAGTCCACAACCAGGTCTGCGGGCAGGCTGGGGTGGGGTGGCTTCGGGGGCGGTGCTCGGAAGACCACAGCTCTTCCCTCCTCCGATACCTATTGGGGGCTCCAGCATCCAGAAGAGAGAGAAGCTTTCTTCCGTGATGTCCTGGTGAGATCCTACCTGTGTGGGGGAGAGGCAGGTTAAAGACAACAAACCCACGTGGCTTTCCCCGTAGGCCTGCTCCGCAGCGGGACCGCGGAAGAGCCGAGGGCGAGCCGGAGCTCCAGCCCTCCGCTTCCTCTCTGCAGGGGAAGGCTCACGTTCCACTGCAGCACCGAGCGCGGGAGCAGCGCGCAGGGCCCAAACACGCGATTTCCATTGACCATGAAGCCGCGGTTGCTGTAGCTGTCGATGTACATGGCGTGCGGGGCCTCGCGTTGCAGCAGAGAGATGCGTGTCCGCTGATACAGCTCATCGTCGGCCGGCGTGAGGCGGTGCCCACGCCGTGGCGCCCTGCGGAGGGGCACGGTCAGGGTCTGGGGGACCGGGGGTGCGGAGCCGCCGCGGTTGGCGGGGCAGGCTGGGGTCGGGCAGGGACGTCCCCCTGTGGGACTGGACTCACCACAGCAGCTCCGCGGGCAGAAGGCGGAGTTCGGGTCGCGCTCGGTACAGGCCCCGTAGCACAAACGCAGCGGCCATGGCAAAGCGGTTCTCAGGGTCAGCGGGGTGGTAGGGTGCCCAACCCGGAGCGGATACAGCGCCCCCTGCTGTCCGGAGGGCGCAGCACAACTCGACCGGCCCAGCGCGGGAGAACTAGGGAGCCGGCTAGCGCCATCTGTCCCAGGGAGGCTACGTTCCCCAGAGCGGCTCCGATGTCTGCACCTGCGGCCCGCCCCTCCCCCGGTCCCCGCAGACGGTCCTGGGGGAGCCAGACACCTGGTGGCGGGGCCGGCCTCAGGACATTGCCTGGGTCCCAGTCATGGCCTGGCCCCGGCTCTCAGCCATTATAAAGGTCTCCCGGGGCTGGGGCGGGGCGGCGCGCACCTGGCCGACTCCCGCACACCTGGCGAGGGCCTGGTGCCAGCTTCCAAGCCCCTGACCCCAGTTTTGGGGCGTCAGGTTGCGAGGGCGGGGCAGGAGGCTCAAGTTTCCCCGCTCTGCCAGGTATCACGCCCCTTCTCAACCGTCACCCGCGCGACCGTTGGCGTCGCCGACGCGAGTCCCGTGGGGCGTGGCCGCGCGTGGATTGGCTTCTTGGGAGCGCGAGGGGGCGTGGCCGGGTGGTTTCTCTTTAAAATGGCTCCAGTCTGCAGCCAGAGCGAGCGGAAGGGGACGCGGCGGTAGGGTTCCTGCAGGTGCTCGGGTGGCAGCTACTGAACTGAACCGGACTAGACATTGAACTAGACAGCGGCTGGAGCAGCACCCTGTCTTCGCTCACTCTGCTCGCGTCCCACCCGCTCCTGACTCGAACCGAATCAGAAGGCCTACTGGCGCGAGAGTTGCTGGCGCCCGCGCGGGGTTCGGGAGTCTCCGCGCACCCGACCGTGTCGTGGCTTCAGGGGAACGTGGCCGCGTCTGCTCTCCGCGGGGCTGGGCGGGTGGGAGGCAGAGTCGGTACAGACGAGGGTGGCCTCAGTGGATTCCTGGGGGTTCTTGTTGCCGCCGTACGAGCCCATGGGGCCCCCCATAGCTCCGGGCGCTAGTGGTCACCGGACAAAGGGCTCCGGGTGCGGGGGTGTCCCGGAGGCGGGCGGGCGGGTTTACTTCCTCCCCGGCCCCACGGAGCGCTTCCTTCTTGGCGGATCCCCAAGCTCGCCCCAACACTGTCACCTCACCAGTGGCTCTGGCCGCAGGAGATCAACAGGACTAATCCTACCCCGCGGGTGTAATTCGGAACGGGACTCGGTCCCGGGGGAGGCCCCCACCGTCGCTCCTATTGTTTTGGGGCCCAGGTGAGCTCCTCATTCGCACAGGACTCGGTTTCACCGACTACTCCTAGGTCTGCCTCCTGGGACTGAAAATGAAGGGGCTCTATTCTGGCCCCAGGGCAAGGGATCCCCCCACACACACCCCCACGGCTGGACAGCGGGCAACGGAATCCCAAAAGCAGCTGTTGTCTCCAGAGCATTCCAGCTGCACTTGGATTTCGTTCCCTGCTCTCCTGCCTGAGCAGCGTCCTGGCCCAGATGGGGTGGGTCAGCGCCTCCGACCACAGACGTGTTTCATTGGGTCGGCTAATCTCCGTCCCTCAGGTGCGCCCTCAGGCTGAAAGTGACGGGGGCTTAGACGTGAGAAAGTCTGGACGGTGGCCATCTCAGGGACCCAGGGTAGCATTGGTGAAAGAGAGAGGGCAGACCGAGGGCCTCCGGATAGGGCTGCAACGGCGGTGAGTCCCACAGGGCCGCCCCAGCCCGCAGTTCGCTAAAGATAGCCCTTCACTTCCTGGGGAAAAACCACCCCAACTCTTTTCTAGTACCGAGAGTAGCTGAAATCCCCAGCTAGGTCTCCAGCCAGCCCAGATAACGGCTGTCCTGGAGGCCCACGGCTGCCAGGACGTGGAAAGCTCCCTGGGATGATAGGATCATTCCGGTTGAGTAGCCCCCCAAGGAGCTACCCGGAATGTCGTATCCGCCCAGTGCTCTTTAGGCGCCTCGCAGGAGGTCCTTGAAGCCCTGGCCTAGAGAGGGGCCTTGCCAAACTTTTTCTGCCCCCTAGGGTTCCCTCTTGAGTTCTGGGCACTGGCCCTGCTTCAGAGCAGAGATCACGCTTTTCCCAGCACTCTGTGCTGTGTAAGTTTCAATTTCATCAGAGGATTTAAGTAAGTTATACTGAAGCGAAAACGTTTGGGTGTCAGCCTAGGGTAAGAAAGAGCTTTCTGTCTGGCAGAGGAGCGGCGTGCTCCATCGGAGCCTAAGCCGGGGAGGGAGGAGGGAGCCCCGTTAAAGTGCAGCAGGTTAAAGGAGGACGCTTTCAAACCTGGCAATCCTGAGAGCCATCACGACGGCTCTGATTCCTCAAGAATCAAGAGGAGAAAACCGGTGATTCTATCAGTGGGAGTTTATCGGGACTAAAAGACCCTTGTCTCAAAGGAGAAAATGCTTGCAAATAACCTGAAACCGCAAAACAAATTCCTTTTTAGTGAGTTAAAAAAAATAGGTCGTGAAGGTGGCATTAATGTAAGCTGCCCTATTCCAGTGACAATTCATTTGCAACTTTTAACATTTTGTTCATGCGTAAAATGATGGAAAAGAAACGTTATCACAAATACAGAGATGTAAGCCTTTGATGAGTAAAGAGGCCCCACCAGGTTTCCTGGTTGCTAATGCGGGTGACAGCGAAACAACCCTAAGCCCACGAGAACCCCGAGGTTTCGGACCCGGCCCAGACAGGGCAGGTGGGCTATGGTGGGGCCGTCTGCCGAAAGCGGTCGCCACTGTTCCCCTCTGGTGCACCTGCCTACTCGGGACCGGATCCCCCGCCCGGTCAATTGCTCTTCCGGAAGTTCGACCTCCCAAAAATTTGCTTCCGGTTCCGGTCGCTATGGCGACTGGGCGCCTTGGAGTGGAGGAGACCCTGGGGGCCCTCAACGCGGCCCTGGGAGCTGGCTGCCCCGTGTGGTTCAAGGAGACGCGCGCCCGCCACCTGCGTGCCCGAGACTTCCTGGCGCCAAGGCGCGCGCTACAGGCGCGCTTCGAGGACGGTCAGGTGGGCGCTGTCCGGGAGGGGACGTGTGGCCGAGGGTAGCTCGGAGCACCGCAGCCCCACTCATCGGCCTGCTTCCCCACAGGTGCCGGAAGCTGTGGTCCATGCCGTGGTCGGCCTGCAGGGCCCCGGTGTGGCCCCGGTGTTGCGATGCGAGGCGACACCCTCGGGCCTGGCGCTCCAGCTGCAGCGGTCTGCAGTCTTCGAGCGCGTGCTCGGCTCCGTGGCTGCCTATGCCACGCCCGCCGCGCCCGCCGCTCGTGGTCCGCGCGTCATCCTGCACTGCCCATCGCTTCGTGCCGCCCCCTGCACGCTCCGCCTGTGCCAGCTGCGGGCTGTGCTCGTGGCCGATCACCTTGCTCAAGCTTTGCGCGTTCATGGGTGAGCGAGCGTGTGCGGCTGGAGAGGAGAAAGTGCGGCCCTTGGGAACTGGCCGCTTCGGGTAGGAAGTAGGGGTGAGCCATACCGGCTGCTCAGGCTAAGACAGTTGCCCTCGCTCTTGCAGGGTTCGTGTGAGCCTAGTGCCTGCCGTGCGGGACCCGCACATGTCGACATTACTGCAGCAACTGCGGGTGGACTGGCCCTCTGCCTCGGAGCCGGCCCCAACCGAAGCCCTGTGGAGCCGCGCACTGGCAGAGTTTACCTCTGCTGGTGACAGAGGAGCCCTGCCCCCCGGCGTCCTGGGCAGCGTGTGCCTGAAGGAGCTGGTGGAAGGACGGGGACGCTCAGCTGGTTACGACCCCAACCTGGACAGCTGTCTGGGTAGGACCTGGAGCCTAGCAGGGCCAGAAAGAAGACGGGGACTCCTGTGGTCCCGGCTAGCCCCGTGCCTGTGTTCCCAATGCAGTGACTGAGGATCTGCTCTCCGCGCTGGCTGAGCTGCAGGCAGCTGTGCAGCGTTGGCCTGAGGACAGCTCCCCAGGCCTGGTTAGTGACTGACTTCCCACCCCCTCAGCCTTTGGCGAACTGAGGTGTCCTGTGCCCCCGCAGTGACTGTCCTTCTCCCTTCTAGGCTGCAGCCCTAGATGCTGGTGTAGACAGCTGCACGGTGGTGCACGTGGTGAGTTACGAAGAGGAGTTCCAGCAACAGAAGTTGGACCTTCTTTGGTGGAAGCTGGATGATGGCGCTCCTCTCAGACAGGTAGGTTAGTGATAGAGCTCCCCCTACCGACCTCAGAAAGCACCTGAAAACCTATTGAGGGGCCTGCAAGCTGACTGGTGCAGGAGGGATCTTGAGACACATTAGACTTGGTGAAGGGTAACAAGCAGCAGGTGCAGAGCCCTGGGAGGGGGTGGGGCCTGGAGAATAGGTCTCCTGAGGGGCTGGGCTTGAGGGGAAGGTGCTAAGCCTGGTGGTAGGTAACCGGCTGGGGGAGTCCCGGCCCTGGGTTTCAGTTCCTTGTGGGTTTTGCTGCTGGGGGGTGTCGCCAGCTGTCTGAGCCCTGGCTCTCCTCCTGACAGAAGCACGTGGTGTGTGGCCCCGTGAAAGTAGCTGGTGTACCCGGCACTCTGACCGCCCCCGAGTACTACGAGTGAGTGAGCCTGGGAGGAAGGCCGCCAAGCCACCACGGGTGAGGTGGGGACTCTGCCCACTGGCCCTCCTCTCTTTCTTGCAATGCAGGCTCCGGCACGCACAGGTGTGCAAGGCTTCAGCTCTGAAGCACAGCAGGGACCTGGCACAAGGTGGGCCTGGGAGACTGGCTGTGCCCTGGGGCGGCAGCGGCGGCAGGCCGTCCGTACCCCAGCCCCGGGTCCCTTGCCTGGGAGAATGACTGACCTATGCCCCCTCAGACCCAGCCTGGGCAGAAACCTTCAGGGTCCTCTCCGTGGCGACCATCAAGTTCGAGATGCTCAGCAAGGCCCCGCAGAGCCAGGTGAGCCTGGGTGCCCCACAGGACCAGGACGGGGGACAGGCTGTGTGGTGGCTGCCCCCCTCTGCAGCTGTGCCATTCCTCAGCTCTGCGTGGCCCTGGCCGACGGCATTTCCACCAAGGGGACCAAGAGTGGCACCTTTGTCATGTACAATTGTGCCCGTCTTGCCACACTCTTTGAGGGTTACAAGCGCAGCGTGGAACAAGGTCTGTACCCTGCTTCCCCACCTGTGAGCAGCCTGGATTTCTCCCTGCTCCGCGAGGAGGTGAGTGCGCCTCTCAGCAGCAGACGCCGCCAGGCGGCTCGGACTGGCCCTCTCAGCAGCCTTCTCCCTACAGGGTGAGTGGCTGCTGCTCTTCAACGGCGTGCTCCCCTTCCCAGACCTGCTGCACCAGACAGCAGCCCTGGACCTCACGGCCCCGGGGCTCCGCATGGCCGCGCACACGGAGATGGTGAGGCAGGAAAGGCCGGGACAGGCACTGCACGTTCTTTATTCTGGGCTGGGGTGCAAGGGCAAAGAGACAGACCAGTGACTCAGTCTCTGTCTAGGTGTGCAAGTTTCTGGTGCAGCTGAGCATGGATTTCAGCTCCTACTACAATCGGGTGCACGTCCTAACGGTCAGCACACAGCAACGGGGGTGCGGGAGGGGTGGTGTGGGGGAAGGAAGCAAAGGGTGAGACCAGCAGGCCCCTTCTGTCCTCCAGGAGCCACGGCCACACCTGTTCGGCCAGATGTTGGCCCGTCTGCAGCTTCTACGCGCTGTGCGCGAAGTGCTCCACGCCGGCCTGGCCCTGCTGGGCCTCCCTCCACTGAGCCACATCTAAGGCCACAGAGGTTCCAGTGCCTGGGAATGTTCGCAAAGTCAGCAACTGTAAAACACACAAAAACACAGCTTTTTGTTGAGAGGCCTGGAGCCAAATAAATTGTTACGAAGCTTTGCTCCGTTGTGAAGGCTAGGGGCACACGCACCTCTGGGCTGCCCAGGCAGGCTGTACTCACCCGCAACACCTGCTCTGACGTCGGGAACCCGCGGCCGCCACCGCCGCCTCCCCTCGAGGCACGCTGAGCACGGGCACAGACAGCCACTCGCGTTCCACTGCGTCTGTGGGCAGGCCCCACGCCCAGCACGCCGGCCACCGCGGGGCCCCTCAGTCGTACCAGTTGTAAACCTCGAGCCCCTGGCCCCCAAGAGCACAGCGGTGGCCGAACTCGGGGCTCACGGGCCAGCAGTCCATGCTGGCCACATCCGGCACGTGGTACACTGCACTGTTGATGAAGGTGGGCTCCCCGTGCCCTAGACGCCAGAACGTCAGCCGCTGATCGATGGAGGCGGAGACCATGAGGCTTGGGCTTAGGACGTGCAGGCCCATCACATGGGCAGCATGTGCGCAAGGGACGGAGTGTTGCTCTAGGACGCGCAGCTGGGGCGCCGGCTCAGCAACACTCCCAACCTCTTCCAGCTCCGGCACCTCCACGGCAAGCACAAAGACGTGGAGGGAGCCATCTTCACTGCCACTCGCCACGAGATGGCCCTCCCGTGTGGGCAAGGTGTGCAGGCTGTTGACACCACAGCTGTGAGCCTGGAGGGTCAGGCAGGGGTTGCCCAGCCCTGGAGGAAGGAGATGGCTGTCAGGGCCCAGCCTGCCCCACGGGGGAAGACAAAGTGGGAGATGGGGAGGGACAGCCACGGTTGCACACGAGCTACTCACGGTAGGGACACCCAGGGTCTGCCGGAGGTTCCAGAGCAGTGGAGCCAGGGTCCAGCACAGTGGTGAGGTCCCAGAAGGCCAAGCTGCCATCAGTGGCTGCACTGCACAGGAACAGTCTCCTGGGAGCCAGGAAGACAGCTGGGTCAGTCAGGGAGATGCAAAGCAAGAGGGGCCCCCACGGACCCACACAGAACCATCACGCACCCCTCTCACCTCCGCTGGTTGGGCGCCTCGTGTGCGAAGGAATGGACCTTGAGGACACAGCGTCTGTGGTGGAAAGTCTCAGCCAGGAGCTGCAGCCGCCGCCCAGAGTCCTGCAAAAGAAAGAGCCTGGCGGGGCAGAGGGCAGCCCAGCTCAGAGCCCATTCCGGACCAGCCCGCCCCTGCCTCCTGCCCCCGCCTCCGAGCACGATGCTCCTACCTCACTGCCCCGTCACTACAGGCTGCAGCCACGAGGGGGCCACGGCCAGGCGGGTCGGGCTCGCACACCGCTAGGCACATGTACCTGCAGGGAGAACGCAGCCGTCAGGCGCAGCCCTGCGCGGTGCCACCCCAGCTCCTGCCGGGCAGTGCACGTCACCTGGTCTCCGGGTCCACCTTGACCGTCCGGTGCCGACTGCGCTGCCGGTCCCAGTGCTCATCCAGCCGGTGAGACGAAAGGTGCGTAACGTGGCAGGCGAGGCGGCTCGGGGTGCTGGGGTCCAGGGTGACCATGATGTTGAAGCAGTGCATCTCAGCCCGGCCCCCCGCAGACACCACATGGGCAGTCAGGCCTGGCTGAGGATCCTGAGGGCCCCCTGGGGTGCCCACGCCCCACACGGCCACGGCACGCACCGAGGAGATATGGTTGCAAACAGCCGTGAGCGCGTGGGCTGAGCCCGTGGCTGTGGGGATCGCCAGGACACAGATGGTCGTGTCCTCACTGCACGTGATCACAATGTCGATCAGGCCGGGCCCCTCGCTGCCGGGCTCCGGGTGGTCAGGCTGCGTGAAGCCGGGCAGCTCGAATTCAGGCCCTAGGGTGATGGCGCCCACACGCTTTACACATGTGATCTCACGGCCATGCAGGCTCTCCCGGAGAATCACGTGTGGCCGGGTGCAGCCACCCAAAGCCCGGTACAACATGACATCCCCGTCCTTCAGGTAGGCAAAGGCCATGGCTGCCTCAGTATCAGAGAAGGCCCAGGAGCGGTGCCCTCCGCCGCAGTTGACGATGTGCAGCTTCTCGTGTGACCGGGGGCTCCACACCACAAACTCGTTGGCATGGAAACCCAGGATGACCATGTTCCCGTCAGCCATCATGCGGAGCCCGGCCACCCAGTTCATGCCTCGGCAGGACTTCTGCCTTAGGACTGGCTTCAGCTGGTTGCCTTGCACGAAGAGCTGGTAGTAGGCACCATCGCGCCCTGTGCTATACACGTAGCCACTGTGACAGGTGACCGAGGTCACACCTTGCTTCCCGTGCAGAAAACGAAGGACGGACACGGGGCCCCACTCGGCTAAGGCCGTCTCACCCTCCCCTCCGCCACTGCCCACTCCCAGGGCTCCGGCTCCAGCCCCGGCCTCGCCTCCAGCCCCCGGGTCCTCGAGCAGAGCTGGTCTGGAGGGGAACAGCAGCACGGAGCCCCGGCGGTCTCCGCACACCAGGAAGTCGCCTGGGGGCAGGAAGGCACTGCACGTGTGCCATCGCTGCTTGCTGGGAGGCAGCAGGTACCGGCAACGCTCCTTGACAAAGATGGCCTTGCCGGAGGGGGCGGCTGTGATCTCCAGGCAAGCCACCACGCCGCCAGGGCCCGAGGCCAACAGCAGGAGCTCCTCGTAGCCACGCAGGGCCCAGCTCACACTGTGTACCTTCCCGTGGAACAGGGTCAGGTCCACGGCCGCGGTTGGAGTGTTGATGGGAACGACCTTGATGTGACCCTCCCCACTGGCCATGGCACACAGGCCCAAGCCCTCTGGACCGGGGGCTGCCTCCAGGAGGCAGTAGGACTGGAAGCGCTTGTCCTCCAGTAACTGATCCCAGCACTTGACCTTGAGGTCATAGAGGTACAGGGCCCCTGCATCGGTCACCGCCAGCACGCGCCACGAGCCAGCCAATGTCACAGCCTTGAGGGCACCTGGCCTGCTACGGGACTTGAAGCCGAGAGCTGAGACCCCCGAGCCTGGGTGCCCACGTCCTTTCAGGTGCCACAGCCGGATGCCCGAGTCATCGCCCCCCGTGATCACCCAGGCCCGCCTCTCGTGGGCCGCTATGGCCCGGATCCCACGGCCCTGGTGGCCACGAAAGGCCTGGAGGATCTCACCTTCGTGGCTCCACACCAAGCAGACACAGTCCTCTCCCGCGCTAATCAGGTAATTCTCTAGCAGCTTGACCTGCCACACGCGGGCGCTGTGCCCAAAGCAGTGCCCGACATTCTGCACCCGGCCCCCAGGCACCCGCAGGTCACCCACCTTCCAGATGCGAACACTTCGGTCTTCCGAAGCTGTGGCCAACAAGCCCTTGCTCTCCAGGTACGACATGCTGAAGATTACACCCACGTGCCCGCTGACCCGTCGGTCGGGGGCCACGGACTTGCTGTCCACTAGAGCAGCTGCCGGGTACCAGACCAGGAGCTGGTTGGAGACGGCACCTGCCACCACGGTCAGCTCCTTCCAGGTGTCTCCGACCAGACAGGCGGAGGAGAGGGTGCACCTGTCTGTGCAGGGCACGTCCTGCAGGAGGCACCCGATCACAGGGTCGTACAGCACCACCGAGTTGTGGCCCAGGGCCAAGGCCATGTTCCCCTCGAGCCAGCGTGCGTCCCAGATCCAGTCAGACATGGTCCACAGGCCAGAGCGCCAGAGCTCCCGGAAGCGGCCCTGTCCCCAGCTCATCTTCACAATCCGGAGTCCCTTGCTCCCAAACACAGCTACCATGGCCTCCGAGTCAAGGTCTCCGCTGGGTTCTGGTCGCACCCGGAACCCGTGGATCAGATAGTGGCCAAGCAGGTTCTGCACTCGCCTCATCATCCGCAGATGCCCGCCGGCACCCAGGCTGTACACCAGGACATCCGGCCCCTCACCTGGACAGAGGCGAAGAGCCACGTCAGGACCCCGTCCGGCTGACAGGCCGGGAAGAGGGGAGGGCGGCGGGAGTCCCCACAGGCAGCCTACGCGTGTGCCAGGACACACAGTCCCGCGGGTCCGAAAACCTGGGTCTCAGCTCCAGCCGGACTTTCAGTGGCGACACTCTGACCCAACCGCAGATTCCTCACACTCACAGCCTCCTCCGCACACCACCTAACCTACGCCTCAGACGGGAACCCTCTCAGCTTTAGTCCCCAAATCCTTAGCCTCCTCTACCCGCACACTAATTCTTCCCGAAGCTCCCAACCCCAGGGGAGAGGCCTTCCCACTAAGACAATCTTTTCACCTTGGGGCTACAGCAGAACCCCTCCTGATTTCCAGGAGTTTCTTCCCTGCATCTCAGAGGACATGAGCACGTTTAGTATCAATGGGGAGAAAGAAAGAGGAGGGGCAGCCCGCACTTCGGCAGCAGGGGCCCCTGTGGCCGTGGGCTGCCTCCTGGCTGCGCTGCAGGCCCCTCCCACCCTACTAGCTCATCCGCAGGTTCTCCCGGTGCTCATCATAACCACCAGCACCGACCGCCCGTGCCCCAGCCCCACATCAGGAAGCCCTCGGCTCAGTCCTCGTAACTTCCCACATCCTCTCTGTCTCCACGTTCCGTGGATTTCGTTTCCTAAAGAGCACGCAAATCCCCACCACAGTGACTCTGGCCCAGAAGATTGCTTCTTAACTGGACATGACCCTAGCAGTCCCTCACGCCGTTCCTAGTCTGCAATCTCAATCCCCTGACGTTCAACAACTACTTGGTGGACACCAATTATAAAGCAGACAGTGAACTGTATGCTGGAGCCGTGAACAAGACAAGCACAGACCCCGCTCTACGGACTAGGCAGACACTGAACAACAGCACCCAAGTAAACTACATTGTCGTGATTTTGGTTAAGTTCCAGGAAAGGGCTAAGTAGGTTGCTCTCAGCACATAAAATGGGAAAGCCTACTCCAGGGGCTCTCAGTTGTTGTTTTTTTTTGGGGGGGAGGGGGTGGATTTTCCCTCCAGGAGACATCTGGCAATGTCTGGAGACATTTTTGTGCCAACTGTGAGCTGTGTTACTGATGCCTAGGAGTGGAGGCCAGGGGTGCTGCTGAGCACCCCACAATGCAGAGCCAGTCCCTCACACAAAGATGATCTGACCCGAAATGCCAACAGCACTGAGACTGAGAAGCTGCTCTGACCCACTCCCAGTGGGAGGCCACCTTGAAGACAGAACATTAGGCCGAGGAACCAAAGATGAGCCGTGGTTAGCCAAAGGAAAAGCAGGAGGGCGCAGGGGGCGGGGACACTCCTTGGCAGAGGAAATAAGTTTCATGGCCCCAGGAAAGAAAGATCTCTGGGTGGTGCAGGTGAAATAAAAAACAAAGGGCTGGAGGACAGGCCAGAGAGAATGCCACCTGGTGGGGGGGGGGTGTCAGGGAGACACACAGCCGCACGGCTTCAAGTGATGGCCACAAAGGGACAGACGCCCCGCGTATGAAGTCCAAATCACCCAGACGGGAAGTCGCAGAAGCAGTGAATTCACTTGAAGAGCTTTCTAGCCTGTATTTCCCAAGTCATTTCCCTGCTTGAAACGCTTCAATGGGGCCTCCCCACAGCCCTTAAGAGACAAAATCAGATCTAGACCTAAAACTGACTGGCGTCCGCTCACTTCTCCCGTCTCTTCTTCCATGCCCCACCCCTGCTCCAGCAGCACGGGACTTCCTTCTCCCTCCAAGTGACACATTCTCGCAGCCTGAGGGCCGTGGCATGCTTCTCCTCTGTCAGAAGCTCACCCCTGCTCTCCCCCTAGTTCACTCTGGTGCTTCTCTGCGCTTCTGTCCGGCTATTTCCCTCCTCCAGGAGACTCAGTTTAGTGCACGGTAGGAACCCGGAGCTCCCAGGGTCCCCACATCGGATCAAAACTGGGTACCCCTCCCCATCCCATCCCTACTCTCGCGGGACTGGCAGCAGCTCACTCAAGACTCGACAGTCAGTCCCCTGCCTTCGGACCCTTTCAAACGTCTGCATCAGCGGTCACAGCACCCAGGCCTCTGCTGCTTTGTGCTTTCCAACCCCGCCCCCCTGGCAAAAGGTGGGGGTGGACATGGCATATATTGGATTTCTTGGATCCCAACCATCTCAGGGGGACCTTAGCCTCCGCCTTCCCGAGGACTGGCCGACGCAGAAAGGTCTCATCCCGGTTTTCCCGAGACCTCACCCTCGTTAGAGGCCTCATCTCCACCCACAACCTTCCAGGAAAGAGCCTCACCTGCCCTGGAGGCCACCCCCCCGCTCTCCGGACCCCGCCCTCTTCTAAGGATACACCTCGGACCCGCCCACTTTCTGAGGGTGCTCCATTCCCAGCCTTCCCACCCCGCCTCCTCCAGAGAGGACAAACCCCCGCCCAACTCATCAGAGGGACTAACCTCTCTCCTCCCCTACCCCCGCCTCCGAAACGACTGCATCTCCCCACACCTTCCCGCGGTCCCATTCGCCCTTTCCACGTCCGATGCAGTCTCTGAAGGGCCTCGGTAGCCACACTAGGTTTGCTTGGACTCCTGGGCCCCTCCCGCCGGGCCACCTTCCCGCGGTCTCCAGGGCTCCCGCCCACCTCCCGACGCGGCCCGTCCCCCTCCGCCGGCCATCCCTTTGTTCTCTGGCTCCGCCCAGGCGGGCGCTCGGCTTCTCCGCTAGAGCGCGCCTCAGACTAAACCTCACCCGCCAACAGCCGTTCCCCCACGCACTCCAGACCCGTGACCGGGAGGAGTATGAGCTCCGAGGTTGCCCGCGGCCAAATGTAGTCCTCCGAGGCATCCATGTCGCCCCCCGAGCATCTGCGGCTGCCACCACCGAGAAAGGAACTGTACTCTCGCGAGACCAGCCTTCCCCGCGCGCAGCGCCTCCGAAGTGCAGCGCCCTCGGCAACAGGTAGTAGAGCTCTAGCTTGCCCCCGCCGCTGTCCAATGACGACCTTCCGCCTCACGTGACGTTCCAGCTCACGATTGGCGGGACCGCCTTCGCCCCTCCCCCTCACGTGACGTTCGCCAGAGTGCCCCTCCCCCCCGTCTCCCGCTCCCGCTGCCCACACCGCTTCCCACCAGCCCGAGCTCTCGGGCCCGGGGGCTCAAAGCCGTGTGATTTTATTTGGCAGGGCGGCATGAGTCCGTGTACAATAAATAACATGAATATTGGTGCTGTGCCCTAATCGCGACTGGAGGCGGGGATGGGCAAGACATCGGCCAGATCTTTGGCCTGAAGCTGGACAGAGGGGCTGCAGCGTCCCCAACCTTCGGCGGTGGGCGACCTGCGGCTGGGAGCCGGGGCCGACACTTCCCTCAGAGCTCCACGTGCGCGTCGCGGTAGGCCCGGTCCAGGGCCCACTCCGGCTGCGAGTCGGCGCCACCTTCGCGGGCCAGGCGCGCCATCTCCTGCTGGAACAGCGCCTGCCGCGCTCGGCTGGGGTCCACGTTGATCCAGTTGTTAGCGATCCACTTGGTACCACGAGTTACCAGGCAGCCCCCGTGCAGCGAGTAGTCGTCCACGTCCCCTACCCAACCTAGAAGAAGAGGATGTGTGAGCAAGGGAGGGGACCTGAGAAAAACTAGGCTGGGGTGACCTGAGTTTGGCTTCATCCAGTCGCAGGACACAGCAAGGGTGGCCCAGCTGTGCATACCTTTGGTGGCAAAGAGCTGGCCCCAAGGCCTCCTTAGGGGCTCAGCATCTCTCACCGACACCACTGGCCCTCTGAAACCAGCTTTCTTGTAGCCAAGCCTGCCCGCAGCCGGTCCCTGCCTTGGTTGGTAAGGGGTGTGTCCCGGGTCCCAGCCAACTGGAAGGCTAGGGTGCCAGGGAATCGCTGGGGTGGAGATACCTCGGGAGGCTGGTTTTGGGGAGGCACTGGGGGCAGAAAGCTATTTGTAAGGAGCCCACCAGGGGGCAGTCGGGGCTGCAAGAAGGCAGGCTTCCCTCAGGAGGCACTCCTGGCCTAGCCAAAGGCCCTCCTCACCTTGCCCATCAGGTAGATAGTTGTACCAGAACACTGCTGTGCCCTGCTGGGGTTTGACACGAAGATTCCCCTTGTCACAATGCCTCCGAGTGTCACGGAGGTCAACGTCATCCTGAATCAGACTCTGTGGGCAGCAGGGCAGTGAGCTTTTCCAGCTGCCCCCACTATGTGGCCAGGAGCCGGGGCCAGGTAGCCAGAGGGAAATCAAAGAGGCGTGCCCAGGGGCCCACCTGGGCCGTCATCCCGGGTCTGGAGGGGAATCACCACATTTGCCCAAAGCCCTGCCATCCCACCCAAGTACCAGCCTGGCTGGCTCTTACCATTTCATCGTAGGTTCTGTTGTCTGCTACAGGGAAGACAGTCTCTCCCCCACCGGTGACGTTGTTCAAATAAAACAGCACTGTCATGTAGCTGTAAGGCAAGGGGGCCACTGAGCGTGTCCCCAGCTGTGGCTGCTCCCAGGGACTCACCTGCGGGCAGGAGAAGCTGCCCAGGTGCCCAGGGGACAGAGGGGCAGGCTGGGATTAGTGATAACAGGGCAGGTCAGTACCAAGTTGCCCTTAGCCCATGCTTTCCACGAACCTAGTGTCTTGGTGTGAGTCACAAAGTTTTTTGTGGCCAAGTTCACAGGTGCACTTAAATTCCATGGTCCTGACCAAGGGCCACCCGGGAAAGGGAGGCTGACCGAAGCAGCCAGGTCACGAAAAAAGACTGCTTGTGACTAAAAGGGGCGGAGCCAGAGCAGCCGCAGGAAGAGGGGAGCCCTGCCCCCCGCGCCTTAGCAGAGGGGCGGGACACAGCTTTAAAGGGAGAAGCCGAGGCGGCCCACCGGGGAGGCAGGTCCACACCCAGGGAGTGGGCAGGAAGACCCCGGGTTCCAGCCTTGCCCTGCCCCTTGCCGCAGAGCCCCGGGGGCCAGTCTCAGTGTCTGTGGGTACCTCGGTCTGGTACCCACAGATGGCCACCCCTTTCCTGACACTTGGTAAACAACCTGGGGGACAGCGGTGGGCATGTCCTTGACCAGGATGGCCCAGCTCTCTGCTGGCCCCAGGCCAAGGACATGCCCGCAGGGCGGGGCTGGGCTTGTGTCCCAGGGAGGTAGAAGGGGAGGTGGAATCGGCCCTCAGGTGAGCATTACTTGCCGGCAGGAGGTCTCGAAGGGCACAGACTCGTTGGCTACCAGCTTGGTGTGGGAGCAGATGGTCTCCGGGTACACAGGCCCGCTGTCCACGTGGGCGTGGTAGTGGCCCCCCTCTCGGTACCGCACAACCTGCATGGGCTCGCTCAGCTCCACGATCTCAGGTGCCAGGCGGGTGAGGCGCAGCACCCTGGTGGCCGCAGGCATTCAGGGGGTCAGCCGTACGCAAGGGGGCACCCTGAAGGAGCTACCGCAAGCTCCGCCCCTGCCCCCCTCCCCTGGAAGCCCCTTAAGTCACACCTGATGGGCCCCATGGGAGCAGGAAGAGGGTACTCATGATGGGCCCTCCCCTGGGTGCCAGGGACGCTCACTGGGTGGCAAAGATGAGATCGGTACTGAATTGGGTGGGGGACACGCCCAGGGAAGGCTATCTAAAACCCCCGGCTGCTCAGGGGCAGGAGGCCCTGTGGGCAGAGGGAAGAGGTCATTTCTCTAATTAGCAGAAAACAAACATTCAGTCTATTTCTAATCCCAAATGTACATTGTTTGCCCACAGTTAGGGTTAATTGGCCTTTATTCATTGCCTGTCTTTCAATGGGCCCCAGTGCTGGTCTAACAAGTGGGACCGAATCCTGAGTTGGCTTATCGACTCTGTCCTCCCAGCCCCAGCCGAGGGCTTCCGTGGGGGCCCTGCACGGCCCCCTGCACGGTCCCCTGCCCCGGCACCAGGGAGGGCAGCCTCCGGCGCTCACCTCTGGCGGACGGCACGCATGACGTGGTGGGCACCTTCCCCCTGGTAGAGCCACGTGTGGTGGCTGTTGCGCACCAGCTCGCTGGACTCCGCCTTGTGCCTCCGCATGTACCTGCGGAAGTCCCGAAGGTCCACGCCGGAGAACTCCTGCAGGCTCAGCACTCCTGCGGGGGGCGCCCGCCGTCAGTGCCCGCGGAGGCCCCCGGCGAGGCCCCGGGGCAGGCTGCAATTTCCCACCCGCCCTGGGGGGCCGTGCGCACTTGTCCCCAACCTGGACTCTTGGGTCAGAGGAGCCTGCTTTCTGTCACAGGGAGACCTAGAGAAGTTCCTTTCCTCATTCGAGCCCTGATTTGGCCCCCAGAAGGAAGGAGCCCACCTCCTACTGGGCTGGCCACAGCAGGTCCACTGGAAGTCTGAACTCTGTGACCGGGACCCTGGGGCACTGGCTGTCCCTGGCCCTTCAGCCTGGCTCTACAGAGTGTGGTGGCCCTCCTCGGTCCCATGGAGGGTGAAGAGAGCAGCCAGCGCTGGCCTCTGTCCAGGGCCTTCCACACCACGAGATAGAAGGTGAGGCGGGGCTCCAGAAGTCTCTTCCTGACCTCAGGTCCCGTCCTGGGTGGCTAAGCCTGGTCAGCCCTCTCTGCCAGGTACCAGCTGACCTTGGCACAGAAAGCCAGAGCACTCCCCAGAGGGAAATCGCGTTCCCCTGTTCCTGCCCAACCCACGGAGCAGGGGCTCCGCCCTCCTGGGGTTCTGGAACCGCAGCCGCTCTCTCGGGTCCATAGATTCTGTTTGACACCAAGGAGTTACTTTCCACCCTTTGGCCTGGAATTCTCTCAGAGTGGGACACACCGCAGGGCTGGGAGCCTGGCACCAGCTCCGTGCGCAGGGGCAGAGGCAGCAGGACGCCGCTCTAGCCTCCGGTCCCGGACAGATTCTTCACTCTGGGTTCGCCAGCCACAAGGTCATGAACTTGGGCATGAGAGTGATGCTTGCACTTCAGAAACCTCCTGAGCGTTATTGACAAAATGTGTGTGTTTGGGCGGGGGTGCTAGCATGACAGGGCCCCCATCCGCATCGGCCCCCGGCGGTGAGCGTGACTCCAGGTGGGCAAGAGGAAGGCGAGGGAGACCCGGGTCGGACTCGGGAGGTGGCCGTCTGGGGCGGACCCAGAGCCTGGCTGCGGAGAGGCCGACGGAGCAGGGTGAACAGCCTGGCTCAGGCTGGCCTCGGCGTCCCTGTGCTCTCACTGCATCCACTGTGCCCTCGGCCCGCCAGCCCCCGCACCTCCCGCACCTCAGGCAGGCTCGGACGAATGAGGCGGGAAGGGTCTCGGAGACCCGCCCTCCACCGTCACCAAGGGGAACGGGAGGCTCTGGCTCCAGCCTCTTCCCGGGGGCAGGGGGCGAGGGCAAGGCAGGATCCTGGCCTCCTCGCCTCTGGCTGCTCTACGCTGGCTGTGGGGACAGGAGGCTCCCAGGGACAGGACCGAGGAGAGGCAGGAGCTCACCGTCACCGTCAGGGTCAGCCTTCATCGCAGAGTACATTTCCTGAATGTTCTCTGGAGTCATCCACCGCCCACTTCCCAGGCGCGTCTGGGCCAGGACCTAAAGCACAAGGTGGCCCGCCATGGGGTGGCCCCAGTGACGGAGAGCCGCCAGGGCGCAGACAGCACCCAGTGATTGCTGCAGGGTTCAGGTGACAGGGCGTGGGCGAGGACACAGGACAAGCCTAGAGTCCCTGAGCGGGTGAGGGTAGGGAGAGAGGTCCAGTGGCATCTGGGAAGGCCAGGGAGAGAGTTGAGAGCCCTGAGGGCCAGGGGCACTCTGCACAGGGGAGGGACCCCACAGCCCACCGAGCACCCCCTGGAAGCCTGGGCGAGGGGCGTGCAGAGAGGTGCAGACGCCGGGTCCCCCAGAGCCGCCACCCCGAGCACCATGGGCTCCATGGGACTCCTCGCCGAGGCAGCCAGGAACCTGGACCACCGGTGGCGCAGCAACACATGCCATCACCCCCCCAGGTGGACTCTCCCGCCATCTCCTGGGGTCCCAGGGTGACGGGGAACTCTCCGGGGAAGAAGGGAAACCCTGGGCCTGGGCCTGGGCGTGCTGACGTGAGGAGGCACCTGACTCGGGGCCTGGGCTGAGCAGGACACACGAGGTCTGGCCACCAGAAAGACAATTCTGTCCCCCTCCCTCCCCGCCGCCTACTTCAGTCCCAACCTCACGGAGCTGCAGGCGACCATCGTGGTTCTGGTCCAGCAGCCGGAAGAGGTCCAGCTGGCTGACCTGCATGGTGCCCATGGCCTCCTCGTACTCGTCGGTGGGCAGGATCTGGCTGCGCTGTAGCCCCTTCATCTGGGCCAGGTGGATGATGAGCCGGCACTCCTCGTCGCTCAGGAAGCCGGGGACTTCTGCCAGGAGGGGAGGTGGGTGAGGCCAAGCACCAAGCCAGGGCTCGGATGGACCCCGTGCCTTCCTCTCTCCGGGGTTCCTGAGAACTCGCTGGTGGCCTCCAGGTCGGGAGAGCATCACACACCCCTTCCATCTGCTCTGGACTGTGACAGCAAGGTCAGGCTGTCCTGCAAGGCCGGCCAGCATTTGGGGTGTGGGGCTTCTCTCTCCGATGCCGAGGGCACACGGTTTCTGGGGAGTCCTCGGGGGCAAGCGGGGGCTAAGCTGGGCCTAAGCTGGGCCTGGGCTAACCCACCTGGGTGCGGGCGGCGGGACGAAAGGCCAGAGGGCGAACCCGAGGAGCAGAGGGCGGACCTCCACTTCTTACTTGGTATATATTTCAAAAGCACAGGATGGTGGCTGCTGCATTTTTACTTCCCATTGTTACTCAAATAAAAACAAAAGCAAGACGCTGAGCACTCTAGGCCCGTCCTTGCCCTCCAGTCTGCTGCACACGCGGGCGCTGGTCATCTGACCAGGGCTGAGCTGCCCAGTGCTGGGAGGTCAGTGCAGGTCACTCAGGTGTTTGGCAGATGCTCTAAGAAGATACCCCAGCCCTGGCTGGTGTGGCTCAGTGGATTGAGTGCTGGACTGCGAAACAGAGGGTCACTGGTTCGATTCCCAGTCAGGGCACATGCCTGGGTTATGGGCCGGGTCCCCAGTTGGGGGTATGCAAGGGGCAACCACACATTGATGATGTTTCTCTTCCTCTCTCCCTTCCCCTCTGTCTAAAAATAAATAAATAAAATCTTAAAAAAAAAGAAGAAGAAGAAACCCCAGGTGCCCTTTGCTTTGGGAATGAAGGTAACTGAGTGCCTGCTCCACGCCTCCAAGGCCCCAGTGGCTGCCCGCCCCACCGCAGACCCACAGGCCGCCCGGCGGGGCTGGAACGTGGGCCTCACACCTGCGGAGTCCCCACCACCCACAGCGGCCCAGGCTCTTCCAGACCAGGAGCTCGGGCCTTGTCCCTTCCCTTGTTTCTGGGAGAGAGGACTTCCTTGGCCCAGGGACAAGAAGGCCACAGAAGCAACAGACTAGAGGAAGGACCAGACCGCCACCCCTGCCACAGTCACCACCGCCCACCCCCCGCCCCCCTCAGAACCAACCCCTGCAGAGTGGTCTGCTACTTCCCTGGGCTACCCCCCCAGCAGGAGGTTCCAGCCATTGCCGAGAGGAGGGGAAATAAATGGCCCCTCAGCCAGGACTGGGGAGGCTTTGAAACTGCAGCCCCCGCAGCTCACACTTGGGAAGCAGGCGCCGTCCTGTCCTGGGCATGCCGCCCTCGAGGCCTTAACCTGTGTGCCTGACCCTAAGGAGAGAGCCACGCCCCTACCCTGCCCTTCCTCACCCCGAGGAACCCCAAGCGTGGAGACATCAGCCGGAGGAGGGCGAAAGGGCCGCCCAGGCCACGCTGCTCCAGAATCCGCGCCCACAGCCACACTGAGCTCCGTGGGTAGGTGACGCGGATGCGATGGCACTGGGGACAGGACAAAGACCCCCACCCAGCGAGCCCAGAAGGGCTGGGAGCCAGCCACCGAGAGGGCAGCACTGCAGGGCGAGGACTCGCAGCAAACTGCCGGTGAGCAGAGCCGCCTTCCGGTGGCCTAAAAAATGCACCAAAAGAAAGCAAAGCACAGGCCCAGGTTTCTTCGGTTTATTGGGTGCTGTAATCCGCAGGCCCAAAGGAGACGCCGCCCACCCCTACAAGCCCCTCCCTGTGCTATTCCAAAGCATCGGCCCAGGTCCACACGCTAATCCAAGCCCCCGGGAGCTGGGCAAACACTGGCCCCCGGGGTGTGGGTGCAGCCCTTCCTTTAAAGCCTTCGACTGCAGCCCTTTAAGGCCGAGGCAGAGAAAGCGGGGGCCGGCTGGAGGGCTGTGGCTTCTGGTGCACTGGTGGTGCTGTGGGGTGACAGCGTGGCAGGGGCTCCGTGGGGCCCCACCCGGTGCATGCCCATCCCCCAAGCCATGGCACTGTGCCGCGGCATTGGCTACAGAGATTCGGGTCCCCAGCTTGTTGGACCATGACACAGTGGCCGAGGCCACCCGGCAGTCAGCCGGCTGGCTGCCCCTGCTGGCCAGGGAGTGCCACCCTGATGTCCACCTCTTCTTCTGCTCCCTCTTTGTCCCGGTGTGGCTGGACAGGTAGGGCACGGGGGATGGGGGCTCCCAGGTAAGGGTGGGGGCCTCTCCTCAGCCAGGGCCTGTGCTGGCAGCTCTTCACTAACCACTGCTGGGCACCCCTCAGTGCCGGGTGCTGATGGGGGCGGGGAGGAAGACGAGGGATTTTTCGTCAGGTTGTTCCTGGCAGAAGGGAGCGGGTGTCCAGGGGACCACCCATGGTGAGCAGCCTTGGTCTGGACCCACAAGTCATCAAGGGCTCTTAAATGTCAAGGTCGGGCAAGCAGCAGGCTGCCTTAGGCTGGGCGCTCGGAGCCCCTCTCCAGCAGCTGTGGGAACCGTCTGCCCAAGGGGTCCTGGCAAGAGAGGGCGCCAGGGCTCACGGGGTGGCCTTTTCTCCCCCAGACGGCAGGGCTGACGCCCCCCACCCCGCCCCAGCCTAACCTATCCCGTGAACACCAGTCCCCTGAGGCCCTTTTCGGCAGAGCAAGGGCCCTCTTCAGAGCCTCAGGGTGACTGCCAGCAGCAGCTGCACTGGGTGGGCTCTTCCCGAACCTCAGCATGGGGGCCCTGTACTCCGTCAACCTCAGCCTTGGCCAGAAACCGCAGTGCCCTGCAGGCCTTCCAGGACAAGCGGGAGGGAGGGAGGGCCCGGCTCTTGCAGTCCAAGATCAGGAAAGGAGGCCCAGGTGCAGGACCCCTCCCACAGTCCCGCCCAGGTACTCGCTGTCCTCCCAGCTGGAGGAGGAGGGCCGCTGGAAAGGGCAAAGTGCGGGACGGCAGCCCGGGGTACCGGAGGAAGGATGGGGATGTAGAGCTGAGGGTGGAGATTCCAGCAAGCATAAAAACCAGGATGCAGGGCTGTTGCTAGGTGACCAGGTGTCGCTGCCCAGCAACTGCGGAGTGCCAAGCCTCAGCCCCACCTGCCCAGGGCACCTGGTCGAGGGCGCCCCGCCCCCCTCCTGCAGGGTCATCCACCCGAGCCGCAGCCCGCGCGAGGTCGTTCAGGCGGGCTGCGCGCCCGTCCTGGCCTGCCACGGCTACCCCTGGCCGGCCGGCCCGCACTGTGGACACCTCCCCTCAGGCCAGGGCCTTTGCATGGGGGCCATCTCCAACGGCTCCCACCCCGGCCACCCTCGCGAGTCTCTGCGCGGCTTCTCGTGCCCCCCTCAAGCCCACCCTTTCTAGCCACTCCCCCCTGGGAATCAGGTGAAGGGCTCTCTGGTGGGAAAGGGACCGCCCACAGCAGCCGTCTCTCTCAGAAAGGGTGAAAGGGAGGGGAGCAGGAGGGGCCCACCCACACCTGCGGCCTGGTGGGGGCCTCACTCGGTCCCCCCAGCCGCTCGCCAGTGCCCTGAGCCAGCTGTGGGGACTGCGAGTTGGAGGGTCCTGCTCCTTCAAGGAGGTCCTGGACGCGCTCTGCAGCAGCAACTTCGGTGAACCCCTAAAGCTCAGCGGACGTTGCCCGTGCCTTCATTCCAGCCCCTCGCTTGGTGCTAAGGCCAATGGGAGCGAGGCTACCCAAACACTATGCCTGGTTAGAGCTAATAAAAATAATAAATCACTTTAATAAGCTTGGGACATTGCTAAAACAAAGCAAACTTGCTAAGGAGGGCGGTGACATTTAGGAGCACCCTTCTCTAGGTCTGGGATTCCACTGGCAGAGCCTCAGACAGCAGGGTTCAATGGGGGTTGGGGGGTGGGAAGCTCTCAGAGGCTCTGCTCCTCACCCCTCACCACCCCGCCCCTCTGATCCCACTCAGCAGTGACGCTTAGGCCCTCCCAGAGCAACGGGTCATCCTCTGGCCCCTCGGACTTGGACCTGGACTTGAGGCTAGAGGTGCTGAGGGCAGGCCCGCCACCCCCTGCAGAGCTGGTGCCCACTCTGCGACGCTGGCTGCAGCTGGATGCCACGTGCGTGCACAGTCTCCTGCTCAGAAGACAGCCGGGGACCTACGTGCTGAGTGGGGTGGTGCAGGGCCCCCTGGCTGCTGGCAACCACGGCCCAAGCTTGGAGCCGGGGCCACCGAAATCTGCAGCTGGCCATCTGCCGCAGGTGGCACCATCCCCGGTGCCCGGAACAGGGGCTAACACAGGCAGGGAGAGCCTGGGGCCTGGTAGCCATGGCCTCTGTGGTGGCCAAACTGGCTGTGTGCTCTCCTGGACACAAAGCCCTCTTTGTGCTACCCCCACGGATATCTGCAGGCCAGAGTCCAGGGAAGCCCCAAGGCTCACCCACAAACTCCTCAAGCATGGCCGAAGCCCACTTCCGGGGCCATGGCTCGGGGCCCCGTCCCAAGCTGGCAGTGCCCTGCCCAGACCGAAGGCAGGCCTGCTCCCTGTCGGCTGTGTGCCGGGCAGGCAAGACCTTTCTGTCCTTCCCAGGCCTCGGATGACAGCCTGGCTAATGCCCTGCTACGGCCCACAAGCCCCAGCACCCCAAGCTGTGTCTCAGCGCAGGCACAGAGCCTTGGGCTACACGCACCCCGAGCCGATACTGCTGGTCAGGTCTCAGTTAGACGGACTCCATTGTACCCGCCTGACCTTTAGTGGTCTAGCTCTGCCACGCAGCAGGCCCGGGAAAACAGCAGCAGGGGTGGGGTGGGGAGGGGCAGGGTCCACCCGGAAAACTGCTTCAAGCTGCTCGGGAACCTGCACAGACAGGCACTCGAACATTCCTTCCCCACTTCTGGGCCTCCAGTGTGTACCAGGAGCACAGTGGTCTCAAAGCAGCTCCTGTTTTCTTAAACCACAAAGGAATAAATGGAGAACTCCTATGATGAACTAGTGATGGTTTTAAAATAGTTTTGTGTACTCGTGTCAACTGCTCATTTATCTTAAATACTGAAGAAAACAATGGCTTAAAAAGCTGCTAGCTGCCCTGGCCAGCGTAGCTCAGTGGATTGAGCGCGGGCTGCGAACCAAAGCATCGCAGGTTCGCTTCCCAGTCAGGGCACATGCCTGGGTTGCAGGCCACGGCCCCCAGCAACTGCACATTGATGTTTCTCTCTCTCTCTCTTTCTCCTTCCCTTCCCTCTCTAAAAATAAATAAGTAAAATCTTAAAAAAAAAGTTGCTAGCCCACTGGAAGGGCCCGCTGCTGTTCCTGAAGAGGATGCCTGCCCAGGGTGGTGGTGGAGACCACTCCGAGCCAGCAGGCAGGTGCTGGACTGGCCGAGTGCCCGGGAAACTCCTCCCGCTGGCCAATAATGATTGGCAGACAGGACTCTGGCGGCTGGACACACAGCCACAACAAGTCCGGCCTCCTATGCCTGCAGCGGTCTGTAGGGGCAGAGGCACAAAAGATACAAATAAATACAGAAGCTGGTTTTCAAAGATGCTGAGTGCGGAGAGAAAACAAGCAAGCTGATGCAACCTCTTAAGCGCGTGCAAACCCCGTAAGACAAGTTTGAGGTCGAGAGAGGTCTCTGAGGAGGGGACGGGTGAGCAGAGGCCCGTGGAGCCTGCGGGTGGAGGGAAGGGCACACACCCAGGCCCCGAGGCAGCCACGAGCCTGGTGTCCTCGAATCAGCTGGGGAGTAAGTCGGGGGGAGGGGAGGAGCCGAGGCGAGGGCCTGGGGCACCAAATGAGACTTGAGGAGTGAAATGGGAAGACCTGAAGACTTTTAAGGAAGGGAGCAATGCGGTCTGATCTATTTAGATACCAAACGAGTGTGGGGTGGCATGGAGGGAGAAGTGAGCCACGTGAGAGAGAGCCACGTTCCCAGAGCGATGACAATGACTCAGAGCTGCAGCGTCTCGCTTCCGCACCGAACAGACTCTGGGAGGCCCAAACCCTCGGGAAGCGCTTGCCGCAGTCCAGCAGGCGTTTGCCAGGGGCCCGTGTGCTCCATGTCCCTGGGAACTAGGACGGGAAACAAGAAATGCTCCCCAAAGGGAGGCTGCATGGGGCCCTCCCCTGCAGGGGTGGGGCTCCCTCACCTGGAGATGGAGGCGCCCTGGGTAGAACCCAGCCGGCCCCAGACCCCAGCTTATATCTTCAACTCCCGCCCTCTGAGCCCTGGCTTCCTGGGCCCCTGAGGCTGGCGGGTCCCAGATTTGGAGCCAAGAGCAGCAGGGCAGAGGTGGCAGAGCCCATAGCAGGCCTACTCCCCTCTCGGCCTCCCTGACTCTTCAGGGTGACAGTGGACGGATGGACAGGCAGGCACAGAAGACAGACAGATGCTGCTCCTTCTTGGGGGGCAGGCTTCCTTCTGTGGATTCGTCCAACTCCACAGCTGTCACGAGCTGCCCCTCCTCAGACACTCCCCGCCCCCGTGCGGCTTCCCTCTCAGCTGGACGCCTTGCAGCCTGTGATCTGGTCTTCACTTGGTCTCACCTCGTTTCACAAGCAGCAAGCCCCATGGCTTTCTGGGTAAAACCCGGGCCACCTTCCACCAGTAGACTCAAAGGTGATGTAAGAGTCTGGAGGGAAGTTCTTCCTGTGGCTGCCCACTTCGCCTAACCGTGCCCTTTGTAATTTGCAGAAACAGAGACCCCTCTGCTGGCGGAGCCATAGCCGCTTTACCTCTTGTCCCATCTCTTCTGCCTCCTGTAATTTCCTCTTGGTCTGGGCTTCTCATGCCCTGCGTCGCAGAACTCTGATGCAGTAAGATGCATGCACAGGGTCAGGGGTAGTAATGGAGTCCTCGTGGCCCACTTAACCTAACACACATCTGAACTGAGCATACACTCGTCCCAGGAAGGCTGAGGAGAGAGACCTCGACGCCCCCCTCAGGTGCGTCTGGTCATGGCAGTGCCCAGGTGACGGGGTGAGGACAGCGTCCTTCTCTTGGCCCGGGTCACCCTTTCCCGACAGCCGCCGGGCTCGACCCCACAGCGCCTGCAGGTCTCCGTTCAGACACCTGGTTCGGGGAGGCCAACCCCAGCCATCCTACTGGGAGTCCCGACCCCACCTGAAACCCTGCCTTACCTGCCTGCGACCACTCATCACCACCTGACACACCATGTGTACTCGTTTACTGGTTTGTTTATCGTCTGTCTCCTCGTCCGAATGTCAGCTTCTGGTGCTTTCGTCTGTTTCCTGTTTTGGTCAGTGCTGTGTCCCCAGTGCCTAGGACAGTGCCTGGCACAGACCTTAACACCACGCAGCAGTAATAATAACAACAACGACAACAATAACCTTTGAGGGCCCCTCCCACAATAGGGCTAATAAGGTCAATAACCTGCTTCCCCTCAGACAGCGTGCAAATGAAACCATTGGCACGGGTCTAGGCATAATCCCAAACAGGGCCCTCTGCTCCAGGGGTAAGGAAGGGCCTGTGCTCTGCCTTGGTCCCCAGCCTCCTCCTTAAATGTCCCAGCCCGCTCCATCCTCCAGTAGCCAGGAACAGTCCGCGTCTGCGGGTAAGTGGGTCACTGAGGCTGGGTACCCAGTGCTGGGCTGGGCAAACCTATCCTGGGCAAGGTCATGGGTCAGGGGGCCCCCACTTTGTGGACTGGTGGTCTTTGAAAGACTTCAGAAGTTCCCAGCTAGCACGGTGCTTTAGACGCAGGCCGCCTGGGTCCGAGTCCTAGCCTCACCCCTGCCTGTACGAACCTGGCCAAGCAGCGGCAGCGTCCTGGCCCCGCTTCTCACCCACCAGCCTGTGAAGGGGGTTCCCCCACCTCACAGACGGGCTGTAAAAACCAAATGAGCCGGTCACACCGAGCCTAACACGTAACAAGAGGTCAGAAAATGAGCTCAGACGCTGGTTCCAAATGAGGCCGCCGGGCAAGGATCTGACCACGACGGCCGAACGCGGAACTGCATCCTAAGCGGAATCCCAGTGCTGGTAGCAAAGGCCGATGCCTCCGCGCGGCGGTTTCCGGGCCCCGGTTTACCCACAGCTGGACAGCCAGTTGCTGGGTAAGAGACTGCAGGGTCTGAGATCAGCGAGGACCCGTTATCAGTTTCTCTCACCCTCCCCCCGTTCCAGAACGTGACAGCATTAAAGGTGACAAGGAGTGTGACGAGACAGTTTCAGTGAAACGTGTAAACACTCAGCCCAGGGCCACGCTGCCCAGCCCCGTGATGGAAGGACTGGCTGCAGAGAATAGGGGTCGGAGAGGGGAGTGCCCAAAGGTCATTCTGCAACCCTGTTATGGAGGTGGGGGCGGGTACTTCACTTCGGGAAACCTCTAGCTGGAAAAAAAGGGGGGCTACATGGAAGCAGCCATTTTCAAAACAAAAGTCACGTGGTCAGAATGAACCTCAAGACGGCTATCGCAAAGCAGCCCCCGACACCTGCCGGGAGCTCCAGCGGACTTACCGAAGAGCAGCGGCTTGAGGCTGAGGGTTCTGATGAAGTGGTCCCTGTCGGCGACCAGCTGGACCTTCTGCTCGTGCCCCACCTACGGGAAAGGGTCACAGAGGACAGCTTGGGCGCCAGGCCGCGCCGCCCGAAGGAAAAGGCTCCCTGACCCGGGAGAGTGGGGTGCGCGTGGGGCAGGCAGGCAGGGAGCTGCCCGGGCAGGGAGCTGCGCCCTGGGCCCGGAGCGCAGCGAGGTGGCGGGGTGCTCACCTTGATGCCCTCGAGCCGGATGAGGGGAGCCAAGGTTGTCGCGGGCTCGGGTTCCGGGGCGCGGCGCTGGGGCCCGGGGTCGCTGCTTTCGTCGCCGTTGCTGTAGTGTACGAAGAGCAGCAGCGCCAGCACGTTGCCCAGGTACAGGTGCACGAACACCATCAGCACGAGGAAGTAGGCGCGCGAGCAGATGCCGCGGGGTTTGCACAGCGGCCGGACCGGTGCGTCCTCGCAGTCGCCCAGCCCGGCCGCTGGCTCTGCAGGGTCGTGCTCAGGCGGTACCCACTGAGGCCTCAGGGCCTCAGGGCTCGGGCCCACCGCGGCCGCCATGGCGCCCAGGTCGCGCGCGCGCGCCCAGGGGAGGGGCCGCGGGGATGCCCGCGCCGCACCGCGCCGTCGCCGGGACGACCGCTGCCGAGCCTGCGCGCACCGCGGTCAGTGGGGGACCGTGCCTGGGGATGCTGCGCCAGCCTGCCGGGAGCCTGCCGCGCAGTATTTCTGCGCGCCGCGGACCCCGGTCCACATTGGAGTTTGTCTTCCTGAGCTGGGATGTTGCAGGGCGGGGATGCACACCCTTCAGGCCAGAGGCCGACCGTCTCCTCCCCCAGTGTAGATGCAAACCAGAGCAGCACCATTCAAGGAAACCCCGGTGGAAGTTTCTCCTTTTCCTGGTTGAGACGCACTTCCCTCCTCCCGGAAACCTGTGGTCTGTATTTTCTCGCGCCCGGGAATGGGGTGGCCGCAAGGAAGCAGCAGTGCCAAAAAAATGACTCAGTACTGCGGTGGGTTGGGGCGCCGCGGAGAAAACCGCTCATGTGATGGCGTAGGCCCCATGGCTTTCGGCGCTAACCCTCGTCGGTGTAGGAGGCCAAGAATGCTTGTGACACTTTGGTTCACAGCTCCGTTTCACTCCGTGGTCGGTTTGGAGCCCCCCCCCCGGGAAGGCCTGCAGGAATCAAGACTCAGGAAGAAGCTGTCTGACGTGCGGGGTCGCGCACATGGTGGGACCCCGCCTGGGGTCGTCAGAGAGGGCCTCCTGGAAGAGCCCTGGCACCAGGAAGGTCAGATCCCACACAGCAGCTGCAGGAATGTGCTCAGTGCGCAGCAGCGCTCCTTGCCTCAAAGCTGACACAGGGGAGGAGGGAGAAAGGGACTTTTCCACAACTAAGTGACCGTCGCCTCTGAAGAAAACCGAACTCAGACTGGAGTCCAACCCAGAGTGGAAGGACACACCAGGGGTCCAGCGCCAAAGCCTGGGCATGTTCGAGCTCCTTGCTCTCCAGGCCCTGGTTATCCTTGGGCAGAGATGCATATGCCCTAGGGCAATGCCACGGAGGCAGGTCCCACTGCTGGTTTCTCCTTACCCTGTCGAGACCCCCTTTCCCTCCCACTTCCTCCCAGAAAAGTAGAGCCTGCATTTTCTGGTCTCCACAGCAGGAGAGGCCAGGGGCTCCAAGGATAGGCCCGCCTTCTTGGGTGGCTTCTGTACACCATGGTGGGTCCACTAGTGCCCGAGCACGTGGGTGCATCCACTCCTCCAGCCGCCTCCAGGGACCATCCCCTCAGTCTCCTTAGAATACTACAGAGAAACACTGTCCAACCAAAGGAGGTTCTGGATGTTTGGGGAGGAGGGGTACAGATGGCCGTGGGAGCTGTGTGGCTCAGCCCAAGCTGGGATGCTGACCAAACACGAACGGTCCAGCAACCCGCTTTGGATGGGGCGGGAAGTGACAACTCCACAGCCAACGGGGCAATCCTGAAGGCCCCTCTGCGGACACGAAGGCAGACCTGACCCTTCCCCCTGAAGGGACCCCTAGCGGGATCTGGCCCTTCCCCCTGGAATGAACTCCGAAAGAAGGGAAATGCTGCAGAAGAAGTGTTCCTCATTCAAATTGATGAAAATCCTATTACCAACTTCAGAGTGTTCAAATTTCCTGCAACTTTTGTTTGATCCACTCTAGTTGTCAGAAACCTCCCAATTTTAAAAAAGATTTTTATTTATTTTTAGAGAGAGAGAGAGAGAGAGAAACACCAATGTGTGGTTGCTGGGGCCCGTGGCCTGCAACCCAGGCATGTGTCCTGACTGGGAAGCGAACCTGTGACACTTTGGTTCACAGCCCGTGCTCAATCCACTGAGCTACGCCAGCCAGGGCCAGAAATCTCCCAATTTTTTAAAATGTATCTTTCACAAAGTCTCCCAAGTTGAGTACAATAGGAACACATTTTTCTTAAGTCATATGAATCTCAAAGTTCTTACATATGAGATACTGAGTCAGTTTTACCAAGAATGTCATGGTTTTCTGGTACTCATGAAGGAACGATGGAACCACTTCCTCTCTGTCCTTTTAAAGCTTGTAAGACAAATCTCTGACTGGTGTGGCTCAGCGGTTTGGGCATCCTCCCCCAAACCAGAGTTGTTGGTTCAATTCCCGGCCAGGGCATCTGCCTGGGTTGCAGGCCAGGTCCCAGGTCGGGGGTGCGTGAGAGGCAACGACCAACGCTGCTAGCAGTGGTGACACTGGGTAAATACTCACGTTGAACAGCCCCGTAATGTGGATGGGGACAGCACGTCCGTCGCAGGGCTGCTGCGAGCGCTCCCCGGGTGGGTGCTCAGTGCATGGCTGGTGTGACTGTCTTGTGGTGACAGAAACTGGTTGAACAAACCAGGTTCAATGGCTGTGACCCCAGTGCCCCAAACAGGGCCCAGTCCATAGGCGATGCTGGTAGTTGCATGGACCCCCGGGGCCATGTGGAAAAACCCTTCCCTTAGACTTTGCTCGACTGTGCTCTCGTCTCGTCCTTTTTCCAGACGACCGAGGGCAGTGCCAAGGCCACGGAATCCTGCCCACTGGTCTGCAGGAGTGGCTCCTGGCCTGGCTGTCTCGGAGGAAGCACTCACTAGGGACCGATTCCGTCTGTGCCCACCCCCCACCCCTGTTCTGGAGGACCCTGGAGGGCAGAGCTCATGTATTGCACACTGTTGTACGCCCAGGTGCCAAGCATGGGGCTTCGCACGCTCGAGGCCCGAGGAGGAGCAACTGTGGAGTTCAGGCTGGCAGAATCGGGGTTTCTCTGGCTTGACTGCCCCAGAGCAGCTGCGCACAGCTCTGGAAACCCCACCTGAACTATCATGGACGTTTCTGCCACTCCTGACACCACAGATGGACCCTCTCAACGAGAACCCGTATCCGTATTTCCTGTCCTTGACCTTGGGCATTAAACACCAAACACTTACAGTTTCTCCCCAGAGTCCTCTCTTCATAACCCGGCGCCCCTGCGAAGCCACATGCAAGCCCTGGCCATACTCCCCAGCCCTCTGCCCCCACACTCGCTTTGGAGAAACCCAGGGGGTCTTCGGAGTAAGGGGCCCAGGGCCTCAGCAGGGCCTGTGGGGCACTGGAGTCGGCACCCCATCACAACCCAGAGATCCCTTGGAGGTGGGGAGCGGTTCGGCCTGGACCCAGGGAAGGAGAGGCGCCAGGACAGTCTGCGACCCTCGGCAGGTGCCCTCTCCCCGGAGCCAGAGCCGGGCCAGGGGCTGGCCAGCGGGAAGGCCCTCATTCGGGGCTCGTGGGCCACAGCCTCCTGGGACGGTGGCTCGGGCGGCTCCTTGGAGCCTTTAAAGAAAGACTCTGCACATACTTTTATAATCAGAAACAGTTTACTTCGAATGTTTATTCAAGTTTACTCAACTTTGAGCAGACATTACCTCAACTTTTTCTTTGAAGAAAACAAAGATATATGGAAAAATCATGAAAACACAGTGCCTTCTTTACCTTCCGTCCTTTGTAGGTAAAATTCTGCCTGAGCTTTCCATTTGGGATGGGGGGGGAAGGGGGCCTGGGAGAAGGAACTGTCCTCAGGTCCAGGGCTACAGGCTGTGGGGCTGTGGTCCCGCCCCGAACCTCCTGCAGTGCCGGGGCCGGGGCCGCGGCGGGATGCCGGGTCAGCACACCGCAGCTGTGCAGTCCACACGGTGCCCAGAGACGCCCCGGGAGTGACGGCGCGGAGCTGCGACTCGGGTCCTGGGCCCCGGTGGCACACAGAAGGATGGATGGACAGCTGAGACGCCGGGGTCGTCCGTGTGCCCGCACAGCACCCGCCCCCACCCCGGGCCACAGCAGGCATGCTCCTCGCAGTGAGCTCCCCACCGCCCAACCCGGGCCCACTGGCTGCACTTCTAACTTGCCCTTCCCACCCCGCCCCAGGCCCTCCCTCGCGAGAGATGGCGGGAAGAGACAAAACCTGAGCAGGGGCCTGCCTCCAGCCATGGACCCACGACCCCCGGAGTCACAGCTGTCCCTTATCTTTTCGAGAGTAGTCCAGGTGACAACCATGGTCCTCGGGGAACTGAGGTGGAAACGTCTGACTACCCGAGAACTCCCCACGCGGCTCTTCCAGGAGGTCCCCGGCGCTCTGCGGGGCACAGGCAGCCCCGCCAGCCTCGGGGTGGAGGCCCTGGACAAAGCCACCACACCCCGAGGAGGACAGACTTCCTAGCTTCTCAGAGGCCCACGGGGCCAAGTGCAGGAAAGGGGCGGCAGCACACAAGCCAGTCATTCGCTCTGCTGGGGTCAACAGGGCAACACCTGGCCCTCTCGCCTGGCCAGCCCCGCCCCCTACAGGTGCTGGGACCGCAAACTCAGGACGGTCCTGGCCTCAGACTGCCAGGCCCCAGGCGCAGTGGCCTCCAACTGTCAGCCGGAGGGGGGGGGGGGACACCCAAGCCCCAGAGCGCCGCCGGGCACACCCCAGGCAACACGAAAACCACCTGTGCAAACAAGCCTCCCGAGCCAGGAAGACAAGTGCCCGTGCGGGGCCAGCCGCACGCCGGCCCTGAAGCCCCCGAGCAGAGCGGCAGGGCGGCTGCCAGCGGGCCTGGTCGGGGACACACACTTGAGCACCGGCACGAAGGGAGAGGCCATGGCTCAACAAACTTATTTGGGGGAACAGTTCCCTCTGAAAGCGGATGTCTCTCTTCAGGAGACAAAAGGAAATGCCGTGCCCCACTCCTGTCCCCGGTCGGGAGGGCCCTGGCCCAGGAGCCAGGCCCAGGAAGCCTCGCCTTCAAGAATAGAGATGAGCCCACTGACGAGCAGCGCCCCCGGAGACGCTCAGACACCGCATGGCAAGACCCTGTTCTGCACTGTCCCCTCGCTGCCACGGCGGGGAGGCGCACCCGACCCAAAGGGTCCATAAGGAACAGGAAGGAGGCGTGATGCGGCTCCCGTGTGCCGTGCCCCCTACACAGGCGAACGCCAGTCCCCCGCTGCCACCTGGGCTCCCCCTCGGGAGGCCGGCCGCGGCCAAGCCCCAAGGGAGTCTGGAGGCGGAGGCCGCCCTGGAACCCACCGAGGTGCGCCCGGAGGCAGGGCAGGCGGGCAGCCTGTGTTACCTTCTCAGGAAAGTAGCTAGAGGGTAAAACACTCCAATGCCAATTTATTTTTAAAAAGGGTTCTGTGTAATTCTAGAGTTGGTTTGCCTTTTTTGTATAATTGTACAACCTTTGAAAATTACATAAGTTGTAATGATCTAATACTATTATTAATAGTCATTCAGAAAAAACTTTCCCTCCCTCCCAACAACCATCCAGGGGGAATTAAAAACCCTGAAGAGGCCAAGAAACAAAAAGCAGAAGATGAGAACGAAACAGAAGCTGACTAGGAGGAGTGTGGCCAGTGTCTCTCAGGGCGGGGCCCCGGCTGCGGCCCGGGTCCTGAGAGGCGGAGCCTGCAGCCTGCAGCGCGGCAGCCGGAGGCCTCGCGGCCACGTCGTCCTCACTCTGGCACGCCCCGTCCCGCCTAGGTGTCGTGGAAGTCCTTCAGCAGGGTTCTCCTCCGCTGCTCCGCGATGTGCATCTGGTTCTCTAAGTCCTGCGCAGGGGAAGCAAAATGAACGCTCGCGTGGCCGAGCCCCGTGAGCAGGGGCGGCCAAAGCCGCGGCCACCACGACAGGGGCTCCGAGGAGTCAAAGGCACAGCCCTTCCCACCCGTCTTAGCGGCCGCTTCCAGCCCGCAGAACAACCCCGTCACCTGCCAACGTGCCAGCCCCCCTCACCGGCAGCAGCGGTCCGAGCGGAGAGCGGGCCCTTACCCCTCTGTCGTAGCTGTCCGCACGCTCCACTTTCCAAGACAGGTTTTCGATCTCGGCCTCCAGCTGAGCCTGCTGGTATTCGAACTGTATGGGCAGAGCAGGAGGGTCAAAGGAGAGGGGCTGCAGCCGGGCAGGGCCTGCAGGCGGAGGGGCAGACGCAGCACTCAGGCTTGCCGGCGCAGCACACAGCCCTGACGCCAAGCTCCGGCCGAGAGCAGTGCTGGCCCCTGGGCCGCGCCGGGCCCAACCAGAAGGCTACCTCGGAGTGCGGAGGGCGAGCCGCGCTAACTCTGCGCCCCCAAGGAAAGGGCGAGAACGGACGCCGCTGAAGAGTGCGCCCCAGCACGCGGGCACGCAGACGCTGCAGAAGCACGTCCGTGCGGATGCGCACAGACCCTGCCCACCCCGTGTGCTTCGTCTGGGGTTTTCCTGGTTCTTCTGCAAATCAGGTCTTAAAAACAGTCACACCATCTGACTTAGTAACTGTACGCCCAAGCTTTTATGCACGAAGATGTTCTTCAATGTCTAATTTATGACAGTAAAAAACAGAAACAATTCATGCCCCAAATTATTTACCCACATTAATAGAACACTTATGCAACTACTACAAAATGGTATTTACCAGCCTGGTAAAAATAACAACAGCTGCAACCATAAACGGCTTGAACAGTAAAATGCCATTCATACACACAGGCACACACACAGCCTTGATTATATAAATATTAAACTTTTATTTATTTATTTTAGAGAGAGGGAGGGGAAAAGGGGGAGAGAAACATTGATGTGCAAGAGAAAAATTCACCAGTGGCCTCTCGCACACCCCTAACTGGGGGCCTGGCCCGCAGCCCAGGCTCGTGTCCTGACCAGGAATCAAACCAGTGGCCTTTCGAGGAACAGGCTGGTGCTCAATCCACTGAGCCACACCACTGAGGGGTAAGTAATACTAATTTTAAAAAGCTAGAAAATGCTAACACATGGTCATTTCTGGTGGGATTTCTGGATGTGAATTTTTTCTGTTTTTCAACATTTGTAGAATAAATATGAATTACTTTATAAGCCGGGGAGGGGGAGCAACTCACACGTAAGATAAAGAATTAAGTGAAGATGTAAAAAGCCCACTGTCACTGCGCCAGGGAAGCACGTGCACGTCCTTTAAGGACGTGTGTGCTGGACATTCTCCCAAAGCAGACCTCTCGAGTGGCCGCGGGCCCTCACAGCCAGGTGGGCCTATCCCACGGCCCCACTCAGGACGCTGCCTTACTACTACGCAACACGCCAGCGCCTGAGACCTACTTTGGAGGTGCCTAGAGGAGAAGTGAGATTTGAAAATGAGCAGCTCTGCTTTGATTTTGCCACCCCACCCCGACCCCGTAACCAAGGCACCTCTGAAGCTAAGAGGGCAGAGGAGAGGGACTGACTGCCCTGCCTGCCTTACCAGCTTCTTCCTGGGGCCCGACTCCATGTAGTACGCATACGGGTACGTGTACTGCAGGGTGTATCGGCACTGCAATGGGAGAGAAGAGAAGGCACCTGTGTCCATCATTCTCACCTACATGCACCTCACGTGGCTCCTCCATTTCGTACCCCACCATGCAAATTAGCTTGGCTCTACAGGCACGGGCCTGGAAGAAGTGAGACCGAGCCAAACAAAGGATGAGCTGGGGGACAACATGGGAAAAAATGGAACAGAAGTGGCCACAGAACACCCCCAGTTCCTTTGTCAAGCCGTGGTTTATTCACCAGCAGCCGCCTCCCGGCTCCCCCGTGAGTTGAACACGAGAGCCCACACATCTGTCTCAGTGACTGTCCAGGGGTGAGCTCTTACTTTCCTCTGAGTGATGCATGGATGGGACTAAGGAAGAAAAGGGCTCTAGCTTTCCCCGCAGGCACTTCCCTGCTGGCAGAGGCAGTGGACTGCTCTTCTTGGGATTTCCTTGGACATCAGCAGAGGACTAGGTCCTCGGTGGACACAGCACAGGGAATTGTCAACGTGTAAGCGGAAGCATGCAGGGCTGCACAGGGTGCTAATGCCCCCTTCAGTGCCCCCCCGCCCACCCCCCAGAAGTCTGGGCCTGACAGGGGCAGGCACTGGACAAGGAATCAGAAGAGTGAGGTGGTACAGACCTTGGCCAAGAGCTTGGCAGCGTTCTGTAGGTACTGCCAGTCAATCCACGTCCCCAGGTTGTTCATGACCCTCTCCTGGATCTTCTCATGAATCCGCTGGTACGTCTGTGCCTCCAGCTGCAAGCTCTTGTTGTGGTTCTCCCACTACAGGGTACAGAGGGAGGAGAAAGCTGTAGGAGTCCCGGGAAGGTACAGAGGTCCACACGGAGTTCAGAACAGATACCCTGGCTGGAAGGGCACTGCCACAGCTGCACCTGCGGGGACTGAGCGCTGTTAGGAGTAGCAGAGGGGACTTCTTGAGTCCACACCGCGCTCTGTGTCTAGAGGAACTGCCTGCCAGATCGCCCCACCCCTGGGGGGCAGAGGAGCTCCAGCCCCGAGGGCTAACAGGCTGTTCACCGCCTGCCGTGCTCAGAGACCAAAGGCGCTATGCTGTGGGGGCTTCTGAAGGGTCTTCCTGGGAGAACTGCCCGCTGAATCTATTAAGATGGAACCTCATGGGAGACTATCTGATGGCCCCTCACTGTCCTTCAGTCCAGCCCTCACACAGCGCCACATTCTTCCTTGCCAGCCTGGGTGCCCTATGGGGCCGGAAGGCCACATCTACGGAGGTATCACCCAGGGCCATGGCAGGAGGTCCATGCCCCGACTTCTGCATGCACACGCAGGCTCTGGCTACCGGTCACTGGAAATTCTGTGGTCCCCAACTGAAGAAGCCCACCCTCAAGGTGCAGCTGCAGAAGAGGGTGCCTACCCTCTCAAAGTAGAACAAGTACTTCTTGAGGGCCTCCCTGGCTTGGGCCTGCTGGCTCTGGTTGACGATGTCGGGGTTCTCCTTGTACCGACTGCACTCATAGTACTCGCTGCCATGGGTCTTCCAGTCCCCTAGACACATCCAGCAGAAGTCTGCACAGAACAGAGAGAACGGTCACACCCACAGGACAAGCTGCAGTCCTCCGAGGGCAAAGCAGGGGGACGCAGAGATCCTGCCGGGGCGTTCACCTGATCACAACTTCCCAGGGGTGCCTCTCTCCGGGGTGGGTGTGCCCCTCTCATCTCGTCATATCCCGCTATCCCTGTAGCTCGCCCCTGCCGACCTAAACAGCCGCCTACGGATATTCTCAGTTCCGTGAGCACATATGCTCTGTGCCTTTTTGATCCCACACGGGCAAATGCTGACTGCACAAGACCACTAGTCTTGCAAAGTACTGCATAGAGAATGTCGTCAATAACACTGTAACAACTAGGTACGGAGCCAGGTGATACTGGAAATATCAGGGGAAACACTGTATACAATTACTTAACTACTACGCTGTACACCTGACACACAAATAATACTGAATGTAAACTGTAACTGAAACGTAAGGTTTTTAAAAAGCGTTAGGAAAACCACCAGTCTGTTGAGTCAGTGCCACTGTGAGAAGCAGGAACCCACAGAACGTGCCCGACCCAGGCTCACCCGCCACGCACTTGCCCTCCTGCCCGCGTCCCTCCCCTGCAGCACCCGCTCCGGGAGGACTCCGTGCACGAAGCGAGAAATAAAGACTTTATCCTGCTCTTCTTTTCAAAAAGCACATTTCTATAGAAACTACAGTTACTCAACAGCTCACACTCAGCATTGTGGCTCTGCTTCCACACTGCGTCAGCTGGGAAGGAAAAACGAAGATCCCTTCTGGATGCCCCACATCCAAACGACGTCCGGGGTCTGCTCAAGCGCGGCCAGCTCGGGCGCGTCAGACGTCCAGGGCCGGCGTGTCCCTTGTCTCTGCCCCAGACCCGACAGTGGGAAGCCCCGTCTCCCAGGACTCGCTCCCAGAAGGTGACCGACTTCCCACAAGCTGCTGCTGTGAAACTCAGGGGAGCTGCAGTCAAACCCGGAGACCCAGCGGTCACTCACGCCCCTTCTCCCGGCAGTCCCCGCCGGACAGCGGCAGTGCAGCTCTCCTTCATCAGCTAAGCTGTGCTCCCTACCTGTTTAAATGCTACTTGCTTAGGGTGGCCTGCACAAGGGGTGAGACTATACAGCCAGGAAGGAATGAGGGCAGACTCCAGGGGGCAAGGGGTGAGGGGACAACACCTGGGGAGGGACAGGCACGAGGCGTGTGGGGGACATCGGGGTGCTCACTCTGTCGTTTCTGTGTAGCCTGTACGTGTGCTCTAAGCAGGTGACACACGTCCCTCTCACTCCAGCACGCACAGGGAGACGGAGGGGGACACCACCGAGGAAACACGCCACCACCCTCGGCCCGTCCTCACTTCAGAGTCCCTGTTCCCTTCTGAGGCCCTGCCAGCCCACTCCGACTGCGGCCAGCCCCCGGGGGAACACACGAAGCGCACCCACGGGCCCTCCCAGAGCGACAGTCTCAGGGCCTCCCGGTCGGCGTCCAAGCAGCTACACAGGAGACCTGTTTGCACTTATTTTCTACCCGAAGGAATTTTACTTCTTTACTTACTCTGGCAGGTAGGAAAGCAAAACCACCAGGTTCTACACAACCTACTCCTGACAGATGAAGGAGGCCTGGAAGGCCAACCCCCTCTGGGAACTTCATAAAACCCCAGAGGAAACCGTTATCTTACAGTCTCCAGTGAAACCACGGACAGCCTGCTCTAAAAGGTATCTGCAAAGCAGCAGAGATAAGCCCCATGCTACGCACCTGCTTTGGCAAACATAAAAAGAACACACTCAAATGTTCTTCTTGGATGACTGAGGGTCATGAGGGTCTAAGAGTCACCCCCAAACTTGACTTTTTTGGGTAAGACTTATTTATTTATTTTTGGAGAGAGGGAAAGGGGAGAGAGGAAGAGAGGGAGAAAACCAGCAATACGAGAGAGAAATAGCAACTGGCTGCCTCTTGCACACGCTCCGACCGGGGACTGAACCCATGGCCCCGGCATGTGCCCTGTCTAGGAATTGAATCGGTGACATTTTGCTTTGTGGATTGACGCCCAACCAACTGAGCCATACCAGTCAGGGGACAAACTTGACTTCTGACTACGTGTGTCAGAAAGATGGCAGCAGTATTAGAAAAGGTGCCCCAAAACAGGAACCAAAACCATGGCCGCATCGCTACGGAAGTCCTCCCTGAACAAGCAGTGGAGACCCGAGCGCGAGGAACACAGACTGTGCGCGCGGGCCTCGAGCACCGCGCCTGGGACTCACCGTGTTTGCACTTGGAGCATTGCTGTCGGAGGAAAGCAGAAGAGAACATGTTAAAGGCATGCCGACCAAGGGCTCCGTGTCACACACACGAAGGGCACAGGCTTCTGCTCACCATGTGATTGCAGCCTCCATTCTTCTCAATGCAGATGTTGCACTTGGGACACTGAGGAGACAGAAGGGCGCCATTAGGCTCACGGACCATCAGGTCGGTTCTAACACAAATTACACAAAGCTCCTGGTACCCGTGCCCAGTACTCATCGTGCGAGCACTTCTGGGGAGGAGCATCTCACTTAAATGTGGCGGGTCGCTGAGGCTGGAACAGCAATCCAAGGAAATGAGGTCAGCATGTTTGGCTCTGAAACACTCCAAGCACCAGCTGAGCCGCACTAAGCCCTCCACCATCTGTCCCTGCCACCGGCCGCTCAAGTTAAACACAAGCTGAGTCAGCAGAAAGCCTGCCTGCCTGGGAGGAACGCCCGAGCAGCACGAAAGGGGGCTAAGTCCTGGTCGGCCTGCCTGCACGCCTGCTTCTAGGAGAGGGCAAGGGAACCACCTCCAAATCTTGCTTATTCTCTGAGAGATGAAAGCAACCCCAGGAAACACTGCAGAAACCAGCCGGGTGCTGTGCCACGAAGTAGACAGTGTTTAATGACGTCATGCTCACAGCTGTGCATGTGAGCGGGCCAGCTCAGCTCGTGACTGGCACAGGCTGGGGCCTCGGGTGCTGAGTCATCCAGGGCTCCGGGGGCTGTGGGCCATGCTTCCCGCAGAAACTTTCAGAGTGAGGACTGGGAGCGCCTGGGCCCGCGTCCGAGTCTGGCTATCAACCACCTCCCTCCCAGGGACATTAAAGGCAGGGAGACACTCAATAAAAACTTCAGCGTTTTTTTTCTAATTAGTTCCTTAACTTTTCTAGGCATTTCAGCATTTTACTAAAATAAAGGCGCCGATCAATGCGTGCTCTCATGAGCGGCTGCTGCCTCTGCCGAGTCTGGGCAAGGGCCTGCAGCCTCCAGCAGAGGCCCGGGCCCCTGGGTGTCCTGCTCTCAGGCGGCAGATCTCCGGGGCAAGGCCCTGGGCGGCGCTAAGGAGGGCAGACCCGGGACAGGGAAGACACAGTCCTTACGTCTTTAGTGTGGGCACTAATGTAGTTGGCCGTCTCAGAGTCGTCCGCACACTTCGTGAGCCATTTCCGGATTGTGGCGCAGTCTGTGGGGGCGTGATACATCTGACGGCACTTGAAACTCAAAACCAGAAAAGAGAAACACTCAAATAATCGTCAGGTCAGGTTTGTTACTTTCCTTCGTCCAAGCCAAGAGATCCTGAATTAGAGCGTT